>NC_058084.1:282103464-282755770 GCF_014858855.1 Bufo gargarizans | reverse complement strand
ATGGCTAGCCGTAGCCTCAAGTTACTTTTCTAACTCCTATGGCTGACCATGGAGTTCTATGCCTGACCATGAAGTTCTTCTTTCTCTCTTTCTAAGGAGGCTAAGGAGAAGTAGCACATGGGTTGGCTTCCTCACTCATTAAACACTAGTCTCTTTTCTCTAGTCAGGAAATAGGACCAGCCCACTTCTGCCCCTCCTGAGAAGGGTGGAACAGGGTGATTAACCCTGTCCCTGCCAACCATACCAGGCCATGCTGGATCTACATTACATTTCATATCATTTCATAACATCACAAACTATTTCAGATACCTTCTGTACTGGGGTACTGCACCTCTAAAGCAATATTCTGTTAACAGGCATTGATGGCATAACAATTGTATATGTCATCAATGTCTGATCAGTAGGGGCCTAACCATTCACACTCATTCTGCTAATTTATATATAAAGGAGCTATGGCCCTGTTAGACTTTAACTGTTCTGCCGGTTTGGTTTCTTATACAATTTGTACATGCAGGATCATAATCCAGACATGTAACAATCACACCATGTTAAACAAAAATTAGTAAGTTGCAATTAACATTATTCAATTAACCTCTTAATGACCAGACCTGTTTGAGCCTAATGAACAAGCATGATCCTGACACAAGCAGTCTTGAAATCCCGCAAAGTACAAATGAGTTAAACTCCTGTGGATCTGCTCCATTTTTGTATGGAGGTGGACTAAGTGGATGAAGCTTATTCAGGGGGTGAGGCTTTTCAATCTCTTTTTGCCAGTGCAGACAGGACCCAGCATGGGGGCTCCAGCTCCACCAGGTATCTTACTGCTTGTCAAGAACAGTGTGGTGGATGAAGGGTAATATGGATGACATCCTGGGACACAAAGAAAAGTTTTTTTTTTTGTATATATTTCTCGGCTTTAACACCCATTTTCAGAACCATTGAGGTCTATTGGCCTAAGCACATGACTATTTTTAAGGGACAGTAAAAAATGGCTGTCCAAAAAGAGGACATGTATTTGGGCTATTTTTCATGGACCAACTGCCGACATACAATTGAAGAGGGCTGTTTTTAATGGCCATCTTTTTGAAAGCACCCATTAAAAATACCCTTTAAAAACAGGCCATTTTTCCATTTTCATCTGCCTTTTTTAATGGTCATGTGAATGTAGCCTACTATATGAGTCAAAATAGGATCTATGACATTGGCCACTGGTTGTTGAGGGGTTCAAAAGAACACTATAATGCAACACAGAATGTACTGCATATTGAAATAATCCAAATTAGGCCTAAACATAATCTTTCTCAACTGCCATATTCATATATAAATCAGGATGAAATAGACTAAAATGTATCTAACTGAACGTTGTAATTTGATCAGTTATACCCCCTTCCTCCCGATTCATATCCAGTAGATCTCATGATTCTGTAGCACTCTACAAGAGAGACAACAATGCTTTTCCCAGTAATACTGTCACACTATAAATAAACTCTTTTTATTTCTGTAGTGTAAATCCATGTAATCCACACCAGGCTTGTAAGAATGAAGTCAGGTAATACATGAGCAGATACTATTACCATGTTTCTAAAACTGAGTGACATCACGGAAATAATAGGAGATTCCTATACAAAATATTAAGTTACACATAAATGCATTCATAGCATCATGAGCATTTGGAGCCTTGCTTAGAAAGAGATTGTTTTATTTATTGTATATTGTAAATAGCATGCACAATAATGATCCCAATACAGAGGAATCATAGAGAAGAAACGGTTGCAGCATTGACTTCATCCCATAATAATCGGAGATAATTGCATCTTGGCTGCAGAACAGAATTCATTTCCTCTTCCTTTATATACTCGTCAGTAGTGTTAATTAAAAGATAACCTTCACTGGAACCTTATTAAGCTTTCTTTTTAATAAAATTACATTTTATACTGTTCAAGTATCAACACCATAAAACTGCACGTATATAATAATAGTATTCAATTGATTTTGTTATTTGGGCAGGGGGCTAAAGTAAATCTTCACCTTGGATTAACATGGATATACAGTATAGTCAGAAAACGTTGTAAGATATCTTCATTATCTGTTCAGTTATTTCCTGTTATTTTTAAAAAAATGTACCCTGTGCAGAAAGGAACACTTGTTTTGAGGTCTCAAAGCAGACAACAATCAATGACATCCTAGAAAGGCAGCAGGCACGCAAATTACCCACTCCCGACTAACAATACAGGACTCTTTCGAGGCGCTGTAATTGGAATGAGTACACTTTAAATCCTTCCACCTGTGGGACCTGCTCAGTGGTGGATTACAATAGGGGCGTTTCGGGGCCCAATGCCGACCCGAACTCCCACATACTGCGGCAGGGTACGGGAGCGCATCG
The DNA here is from genome assembly GCF_014858855.1 of Bufo gargarizans. Classification (NCBI taxonomy): domain Eukaryota; kingdom Metazoa; phylum Chordata; class Amphibia; order Anura; family Bufonidae; genus Bufo; species Bufo gargarizans. The sequence continues at coordinate 282,753,387 of NC_058084.1, read as the reverse complement.
TTCCCTGCCCCGTCGCCGATCACTGCCGCAGGCTGAGGCCTGTGCGGTAGTGAAATCCCGGGGCAGGCGGGCGTGATGATGTCATTGCGCGCTTGTGCCAGGACGCAGCACAGTGACGTGTGCACGCGCCTGCATCATCCCGCCTTCCTCTGCGAGCAAGCGCCTGGCCCTGGCCATAGGTTAGTATTTAGCTTTTATTTTTTTTAATTTTATTTCATGTGCCTACTTTGAGGGACATGTGGTGTGGGGACACACAGGAGGACATATTAGTGAAAAGTACATCAGGAGGAAATTACTATATTGGGGCTTCTGTATGGGGGCAAATTACTATGTGGGGAAAAATTATTATGGAAGGATTAATATGTGGGGGCTGTGTGGGGCCAAATTATTATGGAAGGTACTACTATGTGGGGACAAATTATTATGGGAGGGATTACTATGTGGGGGCAAATTACGATGTGATGCAGTGTGGTGGAAATTACTATGTGGGGCAGTGTGGGGTAAACAACTATGTGGGGTAAACTACTATGTGGGGCAGTGTGGTGGAAATTACTATGTGGGGCAGTGTGGGGTAAACAACTATGTGGGGTAAACTACTATGTGGGGCAGTGTGGTGGAAATTACTATGTGGGGCAGTGTGGGGTAAACAACTATGTGGGGTAAACTACTATGTGGGGCAGTGTGGGGTAAACTACTATGTGGGGCAGTGTGGTGGAAACTACTATGTGGGGGCAGTGTGAGGGAAATTACTATGTGGGGGAAATTACTATGTGGGGCAGTGTGGGGGAAACTACTGTGTGGGGACAGTGTGGGGGAAATTGCTATGTGAGGGCAAATTACTGTATGGGGAAGTGTGGGGGAAACTAATGTGTTGGGACAGTGTGGTGGAAATTACTATGTGGGGGCAGTGTTGGGCAAATTACTATGTGGGGGAAATTACTGTGTGGGGCAAACTACTATATGGGGGAAGTGTGGGGGTAATTACTTTGTAGGAGCAAATTACTATGGGGGGGATTACTATGTGGGGGCAGTGTGGGAGAAATTACTAAATGGGGGCATTGCTATTGGTGAGGCACTGTGGGGGCAATTCTATTATTTTTGTGGACACTATACTGGGATTATTACCTGGAGCATGATATAGGGTGTTATTATTACTGGGGACACTCTAGGGGACATCATAACTGCTGTAGACACTATAGGGACATTTGGGCCAATTTATCAAACTGGTGTAAAGTAGAACTGGCTTAGTAGCACATAACAGCCAATCAGGTTCCACCTTTCATTTTTGACAGCTCTTTTGGAAATCCAGTTCTACTTTACACCAGTTTGATAAATGGCCCCAATTATGTCCATTAGGGTCACTATTATTTCAGCAGTATAGAACCTGGGGCATTAGGGGGCACAACGGGCACAGTATTGGGAGTGGCAGCAGGATGACACTGTTGGGAGACCAGGATGGGGAGGTTGATGGTAAAATTGAAAAATCTAACGTGTCTGTGTTGCAAAATCTGTAGAGATGAGATATGGCTGAAAGAATTTGCCATGGTGGTCTGGGTCAAATGGAGGAGAAGAGGAAATAGAAGGTCTACATGACAGGAGATGTCCCTGGATGTAAGAGGTATATGGTGCTGTATTCTCCTCCATGTCTTTTTTTATTATAATTATATGTATTTTAAATTTGGCGACCAAATTTTTTAGTTTAGGACCTAATTTGGGGTATTTTTTATTTTTTGTCTGAAGATGTCATATGGCCTAGGAAGAGACTGTGGCACTCACGAAGCACTGCAGCCTCTTCATACAAAAAAAATAAAACTAAACTAAAATGAAGGGAGAGGCCCAAGTTGGGTAGACAGCCCCGGGTCTATCATGCACTTAATACGCCCCTGGACCTGCTCTTGTCTCAAGAATGGTGGCTCATTGTGAATGGAGAAGATGCTGTGCATATGCAACTTTCTCTTTTCACTTCTATAAGTCCTATGAAAATAGCTGAGCGCTCGCTCGGCTATTTTCAGATGACCTATAGCAGCGACTGGAGAAAGCCTCTAACATGCGGCATGCTCTCCATTCATGGCAGGGCAGCATACTTGACATAGAAGTGGATCCCAGATTTATGATCCACAGCTATCAGACATTTTTTGCATATATTATAGATATGCCAAAAATGTCCCAGATGGGAATACCCCTTTATCATTCTGCTCAAAATAACTTTGAAGGGGTTTTCAGATCTCTAGAAATATCTTTTCAGTGGCTTAAAATGGCAAAGATTTAGTACTGGGCTGAACTGCAATAGCAGACACAATTCATGGAGAAGAGTGAAACTGTTTCTGTAAAAAATAAAAAAAAAATCATAATCAAATGACTCATTGATACCTGCTTCATTCCACTCCGTTCTGACTCTATGGCTCTTCTCTGGACTTCTGGTCCCTGCATGTCAACTTTCACACATTTTACAGTGGAGAACATACAGTACCATGGGCCAACTTTTGCAGCTGCTATGGGCCCATGTCTAGAAAAGTCCTGATGTGCGCTATCACACTTTTCCTTGTTGTGGAAAAATTGTTCGCCGTGTGGTCGCCATCTATCCTATGGAGATGCGCAGATTCGTTTGCATTCGTGTTCGCATCTTCGCAGAGACTTTCACACAATGGTCTGGTCGTCCCGACCTGTAGCTGATTTGTGCCCGGCCTGGTATTGCTGCAGGATACCAGTGTCATGGCGCCGGCTGAGGAGGGAGGGATGGAGACCGTCGAGCTGGGGTTTCTTCTTCCATGAGGATAAGCGCGGCAACGGAAAGGGCGCGAATATGTGTGTGAACGCGCAAACATAAGTTTGCGCGATCATTCACATCTTCACCAGCCAATCACTTCATACCTGTCTCCTCATTGGTCATGATTGTAAGACCGTCTTCCAGCCAATCACTTCAAACCATAACCTGTCTCCTCATTGGTCATGATTGTAAGACCGTCTCCCATCTTCTGGTATAAATAAACCACGCCTAGCCACTGGGAGGCAGGCACATTATTGGAACCTACTTGAGAACGTCTCTGTGATGTTGTTTTGGAGGAATTGTGCACACATCAATGCACACTACACCAGGGATTTCCCGATTGTACTTCTGGCGGTCGTTTTCGTTTGTGAGAACGAGACAAAGGAGCACACGGCGACATCAGGCTGAACCAGCCTATTTTGTAGATGGGGAAATTTTTGGAAGAATTTGTGGGAGAGATGGTTCATGCAGTTGTATTTCAACATTCCTGATCTTTTTGTTCATGGGGAGACATTCCACCACCAGATATTTCTGACAGCAGCTTTTTTCTCTCTCCCCATCAGTAATGCGAGTGTTTGGCCCACAGCTATCTAAATTTATGACCAGCTTTACACTCTCTACAATCAAATCATTCTTGCGGGTCTGTTTTGCTACATGGAATGGGAAGAGGTTCCATGGAATGATGAGCACATATATGTTACATGGGTTTAAATTATTTACAGTACAAACATCTTTATGAGAAAGAATATAAGCATGAATGTGAAATAGACTTACAGGGTTCAAGTTCAGGGAAGGAGGCTAGTGACGGTAACTGAGATACAATTATCTGGTTCACACACTTTGTTAGGTTTTCTTATCTGCCCTTATCTGTGCAGAGGTGGCTATCAGCTTGCTTGCTCCAGCATTAAAAATGGTTCATGAATAGTTGAAAGGGGACAGTTCAAATTCAGAAGTGCTAAAAGGATTCCTTCCTACAGGAAGGGCTGCTTCCACAACACAACTCGTCTCATTAACATGATTATGTTACCAAGAACCTTAAATGGGCCTATTAGATGGAGTGATTATAGATTAAATTCTCATATAATCGTTCAAATTTGAATTTGTTTTGTCACAAGTGTCCAGCAATAAAATGTTAATTTGCCATGGATTAGACAAATCTGCCTAACTAAAGGTTATTGTTAGTAGCCACCATATCCCCTCAACTTATCATAACTCTACCATTAGTTTGCAGTATAAAATGCTCTAGGGGCGAACAAGCAATGATCGCAATAACGAGCAAACAGTGAAAAATATTTAGCGATTGATTTGTGTAATTGAAGGTCTTTTGAATGAAAATGACTCATGAATGAAAAAAAATATCTGCCCACCTATTAGGGCCTTTACAATAGCAATTTGCCAGGGATATTCATAACCCAACTGCATAGCAGACACAGAAAGATGTTACATAAGTGGGAACTAGTACAAACTAGCCTGGGATAGATAACATACATCATGTTACAGTAAAGCTCCAGCTTGGGGTCATTCAGCTACAGCCTATAACTTTGTTTTGAAAATTGCTAATACCATTGGGTGGACATACACCTACAATTACTGTACATAAGCGACTATTTTTGCACCAGTTTTTATAAATCTCCCCCCTACTGTCCAGAGCATTACAAAAATTCCATTCTCATCTTCTCTGCATCAAATAGGCAGCATCCACAAACAATGTCTTTCCGTATGTTCTGATATACTCTATGTCCCAGGCTAAAAGCAGAGTAATTGCCTCGAAAGGAGTGGCCCTACTTCTCTATAGCTATCCCTGCAAGGCTAAACTCTAGCACACATCCTGAAGTGATTCCCCTATGTACATGAAAGAACATCAAACATGAGTTCATCAGGGGACTTCAGTGAATATGTGTCACAAACCAGCAGGTGTGAACCCACTGTGCTATGTGTCCTACCTCCTCTAAGGGTGTTGTCTAAGTTAACCACTTGATCTTCACAGTACCTCTGATGGTGTGGATAGACTTTCCCGAGCGGAACACCAGGTCGCTACCTCTTGAGGAGGATTGGCACATGAGGCAGCTGGTCCAGGCAGACCAGGAGGTGCCTGAGCAAGGTAACAGAGGCACAGGTGTTGTTAGCAGGCCGAGTCATACACAGGAGCAACAGTGCAGGACCGAAGGATGAGGCAGAAGCAAAGTCAAAACCGGCAATAGGTCAGGGCAGGCAGCACAGGTACAGGGCAGGCAACCTGAGTCAGCAACAGGAGAGTCAAGGCCAGCAGGCAGGGATCAAACAGGTAGCAAAATCCAGGAATACAACTACAAGTCAGTAACACAGGAACATAAGCAGAAATAAAGAACCTTAGCAGAACACAAGGACCTTGACACTGAGGCTTCTGGGAAGGGGGCTGAGCCACCTATATATGTGCAGGAGGTCTAGAATTGGTCAGCGATGACACATGATCGAACCCATAAAGTACAGCAAGTGAGACGTGCCGGCTCTTAAGGAAATGCTGCAGGAAACAAGCAGCAAGCATGCTATGGCCAGGGATGAAAGGAAACACTGCCATCAGATCACCACTGAACACGGTGCCCGGGACCATGGTGGTAAACAGGGGAACAGCGGCGCACAGCCGCTATTACAATATGTAAGGTCTTCTCTTACCACTTCAAATAGCCCTATTCACCACGGTCAGTTCATCCAGTGTTTATTTAACCCAACTGTGCATGTGGTACGTTCCTCAGTTCCTGCTTGGTTTTCTACTGTGCAAGTGTGATCAGTATATTCAACTGCTCAGGCTCCAGACTTAAAGGGAACCTGTCACCAGGATTTTGTGTATAGAGCTGAGGACATGGGTTGCTAGATGGCCGCTAGCACATCCGCAATACCCAGTCCCCATAGCTCTGTGTGCTTTTATTGTGTAAGAAAACCGATTTAAAACATATGCAAATTAACCTGAGATGAGTCCTGTATGTGAGATGAGTCAGGGACAGGACTCATCTTAGGTTCATTTGCATATGTTTTAAATCGGTTTTCTTACACAATAAAAGCACACAGAGCTATGGGGACTGGGTATTGCGGATGTGCTAGTGGCCATCTAGCAACCTATGTCCTCAGCTCTATACATCAAATCCCGGTGACAGGTTCCCTTTAAGGAGCCTGGGATTGTTTTGGCAACCTGATTCCCAACAGAAGTGATGCTCCACTTTTGGAGTAGGTATCTGAATAGATTCAGTTGGAAAAGGACCCTGTCTTTGAACTTAGATGTTGAAATAGGTCCTGCTTGGTTGTTACTGTTGATTGGTATATAGTATGTGAACTATTTTTACCTAACATTTATCCCGAACATGGTGTGAATCTCTTTAACGATAACATAGCTGTTTTCTAATGTACATTTTCAGATTTTAGAGGTTAATGTTATAACTGCTCATTTTGGACATGATATGCTTCTTACCTGGATTTCTAAACACTTTACAAGATGCATCCAGTTCTGCTTAGTAGCTGATTTTTACCTTGTATAGTGTTTCCTGCATGATTCACACCCTTTGTCAGAGATGAGAATGAACAACTCTTTTTTTAAACTTTCGCTGACTTTGTGACTCTAAAAAGCTGTTATATAATCACATATAAAACTGTTAATTTTTAATTAATTAATGTAGGAAAATTTTAAGAGGACCTTTCACTACAATAAAAAATCTAAACTAAGCATACAGACATGGAGAGCGGCGCCCAGGGATCTCCCTGCAATTACTATTATCCCTGGGTGCCGCTCCGTTCTCCCAGTATAGGCTCTGGTATCTTTAGATTTTTGGCTCAACTGGGAGGAGGCTGCCGGCGTCTCCTTCTCCCAGGCTGGAGTGCTGCTCAATCGCAGCGCTCCGCTCATAGCCTGAGAGAAAAAAACCTTTCAGGCTATGAGCTGAGCGCTGCGATTGGCCAGCGCTACAGCCTGGGAGAAGGAGACGCCGGCAGGCTCCTCCCTGTTGAGCCAAAAATCTGAAGATACCGGAGCCTATACCGGGAGAACGGAGCGGCGCCCAGGGATAATAGTAAGTGCAGGGAGATCCCTGGGTGCCACTCTCCATGTCTGTATGCTTAGTTTAGATTTTTTTATTCTAGTGAAAGGTCCTCTTTAAGGGCTTTTCTGGTTTGGGCAACTTTTTAACTGCAAGGAGTTCCATGATCAGCATTGGAACACAGCACTACATAGGAGATGCAGAATTACATTGAAATGGATGGGTCATCCAATGATGCCAGTTGTTCCCCTAGAATATGTGAAAAATCTCAAAAGAAAGGTATTTCTTCAGTTGGACCTAGTTCCCTTTTCCTTTTCAATGCCATAACACTGCCTAAACCATGTTTGACCAATGATGAAGTATGCTTTGGATCATGATGCCCTCCCTTTCCTTCTTCATAAAGTTCTCTTCTCTTCATTCTGGTACAAGTTAATAATGGCTTTACCTGTCCATAGAATCTTGTTCCAGGAATGGGCAGTTGTTTTGGATGTTTTATTTGGCTTCTCTGTATTACCTGTGGTTTGCATCTTGAAATAAACCAACTACAGTGGGATGCAAGTTTGGGCAACCTTGTTAATCATCATGATTTTCCTGTATAAATCGTTGGTTGTTACGATAAAAAATGTCAGTTAAATATATCATATAGGAGACACACACAGTGATATTTGAGAAGTGAAATGAAGTTTATTGGATTTACAGAAAGTGTGCTATAATTGTTTAAACAAAATTAGGCAGGTGCATAAATTTGGGCACTGTTATCATTTTATTGATTCCAAAACCTTTAGAACTAATTATTGGAACTCAAATTGGCTTGGTAAGCTCAGTGACCCCTGACCTACATACACAGGTGAATCCAATTATGAGAGAGAGTATTTAAGGGGGTCAATTGTAAGTTTCCCTCCTCTTTTAATTTTCTCTGAAGAGTACCAACATGGGGGTCTCAAAACAACTCTCAAATGACCTGAAGACAAAGATTGTTCACCTGTCACGGACGGTGTACAGGAAACAAGGCAAAGCAACATGTATAAATGACTCGCTGGATCCGAAAGCTAAGGAACCAAGGGAGACCCCTGCAGAAGACCTGGCACTTTCCCTGGCTGCTCAGCCTATGCAAAGATCCTAATGGTGGAGGTTTGCATATCCACGAACCTTGACTATAAAGCCCTGAGCACCCTACAATAGTGAGGGGGCACGACCACCGGCTCCCTACACAAGATACGGAGGGGGTCAGGGTCACCTGGGATCCAGCAAACAGAAAATAACAGATAAAGGTACAACACTTAGCTTTGTAGCAGGCAGGAGAACAAGGTCAGCATGCACACACACTCCAGGAAGAAGTATAGGCCGCCCAGAAAAGCATTCTGGGGAGGAATTTAAAGGGAAGCAATTAGTCCAACACATGACAGCTGAGAGAGGCTAACGAGAGGAGGAGCTGAATACCACAACACAGAAACTCAAGGAGGAGGTTCTGAAAGGCCTCTGTCAGAGCTTCTCAGCTGTCTGGTTGTGACATCACCATCATGGTTTAGGGGAAGGATACAGAAAGCTGTCTCAGAAATTTCAGCTGTCTGTTTCCACAGTTAGGAACATATTGAGGAAATGGAAGACCACAGGCTCAGTTCAAGTTAAGGCTCGAAGTGTCAGACCAAGAAAAATCTCGGATAGACAGAAGTGACAAATGGTGAAAACAGTGAGAGTCAACCCACAGACCAGTACCAAAGACCTACAACATCATCTTGCAGCAGTTGGAGTCACTGTGCATCGTTCAACCATTCAGCGCACTTTACACAAGGAGATGCTGTATGCGAGAGTGATGCAGAGGAAGCCTTTTCTCCGCCCACAGCACAAAAAGTGCCGCTTGAGGTGGGCTAAAGCACATTTGGACAAGCCAGCTTCATTTTGGAATAAGGTGCTGTGGACTGATGAAACTAAAATTTAGTTATTTGGCCATAACAAGGGGCGTTATGCATGGAGGAAAAAGAACACAGCATTCCAAGAAAAACACCTGGCTGGATCTTTCAACAAGACAACGACCCTAAACACTGCTCAAAATCCATTAAAGGGGTTATCCAAGTTATTTTTTTATTCTTTCTATGTTCCTAACTAAGCAAATGTAACAGCTTTCCAATTCACTCACTTTATCTCCAGTGGCTGGTTTCTCAGATTTCACTGAGGGTCACATGACCTGTGATGTCAGCTTCTCTCCCTGTGCTGATAATGTTTGTTTACAAGCCTGTAAACGAGACGTCACTGTGCTGGCCACGCCCCCCCTTCACTGCCGTCTAATCTCTGCTAGGATACTTAACCCCTTCAGCTGCACAGCTCTGCAGGCAGGGACAATTCTGGGCACTGGAGCTGATCTACTAGAGAGAGCATTACACAAGTAGGTAGCGGGAAGATCCTGTGTGTATTAGCAGTGTCATTATACAGGTGGGACATGTAGTCCTACACATGCAACATGCTGCAAAGTCTCCCAGCACTCAGGGCAGCTCTTGTATCCACTCCCTTAGCAGTGTCATTATACGGCTGGGACTTGTAGTCCTACACATACAACATGATGCAGAGTCTCCCAGCAGGCAGACATGTCACTAAGGGCAGCTCTTGTATCCACTCCCTTAGCAGTGCAGGGGGAGGGGCAGAGATTGTTTTTATTGCATGTGCAACACGCCAGACCTGCAGGGTATGACGAAGTGAGGTCACAGTTATGGGCAATCGAGGGTACTCACTATATTTGGAAGAGCCCTGGGCAGGCGCGTGGCAGTGAAGGAGAGGTAGACACAGTTCCTCTGGGGCACGCTCTGTAGAGAGGGACCAGGCCTGATGGTAGTTGAGGTGCCCTGGATGTTACAGGTATTTTGTGTGCCTGGGGCAAGGTCCCTGTGGTATTCGTGACGCCAGTGCCTTTGGACGGTGGCACGTCGGTTGGTGGTTGGAATGATGAAGGTACACAAGTATATAGTGAACCAAAACGTAACTTTACTGAACAATCCAACTTTGTACAGCAGGTGTAGCACAGTCTTTATATTACAGTTCCACAAAAGGGGCTTATTCACAATATGGCAGGCAATAGTCATGCAAGTTACACTGAGGGTAAATTCCACAAGCACTCGGCAGCAGGTTGTACTTTTCCTAGAATCACTGTACACTGTCCTTTACAGAACTCCTGCTCTGGCTTTATATCTCCCAAGGCCCGGATGCCTAAAAGGGTGGCTTATATCCTTGGTTACTTCCTTCCTCAGGTATTATACTGCTTGCTATGATTCCTAAGTTCCTCTGCCCATCAGGGTCACTTTGCTTACCCTGGGTCGCCTCCTCTTATCAGGTGGAAAACGGTAGGTTTCTCCCAGGAGGTTGGTTCCTGCCACTGGGGTATCTCTACTGAGCTGATCCTAGCTTCAGGAGCTTCAGGTGGACGAGCTGACTCCTCTAGTCCCCTGGAATGAACTAACACTTCCCTGTCTGGGCCTTCCTATATGTAACTAGGGCTCTCCAGCTCCCTCTAACGTCTGGGAGGCTAAACTACACCCTGACAGGCCTGACACCCAGATAATACAGGGGAAAACATGCACATGACATTTAATGCAATGCAACACATTAACCTGTGCAGTGCCCACCTTTACCTGGTGGGACACTACATACCCCCACGCTATAACGTTGCCCGTCCTCGGCGCAACATGGAGGGTCCGCCCATCTGGAATGGCAACCTGAAAGATAGCAGAGAACATACATATGCGACATTCACCACATTAACAATGTAACAGCTATTAAATGCACTGAAAGGAGTGATGACAAGGGGCGTCGTTCTCTTCTCTCAGGATAAGGTGAAGGAACAGGGGCGCTGACCTGGCACAGCGTATCAATAAACCAGGATAGTCCATATAAAATGTAGGTAAACATAAGTCCTTGGAGGCTCAAAGAACAACATGAGTCCGTACCCAGGCTTGCAACGGTTAAACAGGGGTTTCCCGTGAGGGGCTACCTGGTCCCATAACGTAGTCCACAAACCTCACAGGACGATGCCCCCTGGTAGAACGGGTAGACCTCCTTACTGGCAGGGATTCTTCCTGCCTGGCTTCAGGAATGTCAGAGGAGCCCATTGCCTCTGGAGCTTCTTCAGGAGGCTGAGGGCTAACAGGAACAGGAGCAGGAACCAATAGATTCAACCAAGGCGTGAGGGCCCAGTGGAGCGGCTCTTTATCATGGATTAAGTTCTCCACAGCCTGCATGGGGTCCATAGGTGGAGCCGGCAACTCTTCCTCAGTAGGCTCAGGTTCCATCTCTTCCGCCGCTGGTTCTCCTTCTATACAGGGCTTGAGGCGGTTCCTGTGAATAACTTGGGGACCTTTTCCTTCCCTGGAGATCTGGTAAATGTGGGCCGCAGCATTAGGTATGGCAGTGATAAGATAGGGAATCCTTTCCCATTTGCTGTCCAACTTGCTGGTCCGGTGGTTGTTTTTCAACCATACCTTGTCTCCCAGAGCCAGGGGTCCCGCATGGGCAGTCTGGTCAAAGTCTTTCTGCTGCCTTTCTCGGACAATCTCCATCCATTCCTGGACAATCTCCTTAGCATTAAGAAGACGCCTTTGGTGCTCCACTACCCAGTCAGTCTTGGGCAGTGGGTTGATCTCATCCGGCACCTGTACCCCTAGGGAGTGGTCCGCAGGCAATCTCCCTTGTCGGCCGAACATCAAATAGAACGGGGTATAACCGGTGGAACAGTGGATGGTGTTGTTGTAAGTGTACATAAGCTGCGGCAACAAAGTAGGCCAATCTCCCCTCGTCTCAGGGGGTACTGCTCTCAGCATTTCAATGAGAGTCTTGTTCATTTTCTCACAGAGTCCGTTACCTTGCGGATGATAGGCGGTGGTCCGGACCTTCTGGCAGTTGTGTAGCAGGCACATCTCATGGAACAGCTGTGACTCAAATGCGGACCCTTGATCGGTGAGGATCCTTTCTGGGCAACCGTAGGGCAGCAGGAAATGCTTCCAGAACGCCTCCGCTGTGGTCTTTGCTGTCAGGTCTTTCACAGGCACTGCTACGACAAACTTAGTGAAGTGATCAATTATAGTCATGGCATATGTATACCCTGAGCGACTCGGCTCTAACTTTACATGATCAATGGCAACAAGTTCTAAAGGAGCCTTACTTACGATGGGATGGAGAGGCGCCCTCTGGTCATGGCGTTCAGTTCGCCCCACAGCACAGGCAGTGCATTCTCGGCACCATTTCTCGATATCTTCTCTCATCCCGATCCAATAGAATCTTCTGCGAATGGTGGCCTCAGTCTTTTGCACACCGAAGTGTCCGGACTGGTTGTGGTACATATCCAGCACCAGGCTGGCATCCCGACGTGGCAGGAGAATTTGATACACTCTATCATAGGACACTGGATCCAGACTCCTTCTGAGCAACAGGCCCTTTTGAAGGAATAGTTGATGGCGATGTCTCCACAGTCTCACTAGCTCTGGGTCTGCACTCTTCCTGCGGATCCTCTCAGGGACTTTTCCACTGGCAAGGAAGTCGAGCAGTTCACCGAGGACTCTACTTTCGGACTGGAGCTGAATCCATCTTTCTTGATCGCCTCTGGACTCAGGACCATCTGATGAGGAAGGATCAGCAGCAGGGGAAACTTCAGTACGTATATTATCCTGCTGGGTAAATTTGTTATAAAACGCTGGCATCTCCACCTCTTCCCAGGCATCTTTCGGTTCATCTGGGGCTTCTGTAGTGGGGAGTCGTGACAGAGCATCAGCGTTCTCATTGGAGCGGCCTGCCCGGTACTTCACGGTAAAATCATAGTTGGCCAGGCGGGAGGCCCACCTTTGCTCCAGTGCCCCTAATTTGGCTGTATTCAGATGTGCCAGGGGATTATTATCTGTGAAGGCAACAAACGGTGTGGCAGCGAGATAGTCCTTAAACTTTTCGGTCACAGCCCACACTAAGGCAAGAAACTCCAGCTTGAAAGAACTGTAATTCTGGTCGTTCTTCTCAGCTCCCTTCAGGGATCTGCTGGCATAGGCAATCACCCTTTCTTTGTTATCTTGCACTTGAGCCAACACGGCCCCCAGGCCTCTTTTACTGGCATCTGTGTAGAGGTGGAATGGCTTCTGATAATCTGGGTAACCCAGAACAGGGGGTTCAGTCAACTTCTTCTTTAGGAGTTGGAAGGCAATTTCCCGCTCTTCATTCCATTCAACAGGAATAGGAGTCTTTGGGCTCTTTTTTGGATGCCCCCTCAAGAGTTCCTGGATGGGATCCGCAATTTGTGCGAAATGCGGGATGAATCGCCTATAGTACCCTGCAAAACTGAGAAAGCTTCTCACCTCTTTCACGGTCGTAGGAGTAGGCCAGTTACGGACAGCAGCAAGTTTGTCAGGGTCAGGCTGCACTCCTTCGGCACTGACAATGTGCCCGAGATATCTGACGGCTGGTTTCAGCAGGTGGCACTTGGATGGCTTGATTTTGAGGCCATATTTAGAGAGAACTTGAAACACCTCACCCAGGTGCTTTAGATGGTCCTCATACGTCTTGGAGTATATAATGACGTCATCCAGGTATAATAGCACCGTCTCAAAATTCCTATGGCCTAAACAACATTCCATCAGCCTCTGGAACGTTCCTGGAGCATTACACAGTCCAAATGGCATATAATTAAATTCAAACAGGCCCATAGGTGTAGTGAAGGCAGTCTTTTCTCGATCTTCTGGGGCCATGGGTACCTGCCAGTACCCGCTGGTTAAGTCCAAGGTGGAGAAATAGGCTGATGACCCCAGGGCAGTCAAAGACTCCTCAATGCGTGGCAATGGATATGCATCCTTGTGGGTGATTTGATTAATTTTCCTGTAATCCACGCAGAACCTTATGCTGCCATCTTTTTTTCGAACAAGTACTAGGGGCGCAGCCCAGGGACTATGGCTGTCCCGGATTATATTAGAGTCTTTCATCTCTTGTATCATCTCTTTCACAGACTGATAGGTAGTAGGTGGTATGGGTCTGTGCCTCTCCTTAATAGGAGGGTGAGAGCCAGTGGGTATGGTATGTTTGATCACACTGACCTCTCCATAGTCTGTGGAGTGTTTGCTGAAAGCCTGGTGGTGCTCCTTCACCAGCTTCAGGAACCCCTCTATTTGCTCCTTTGGGGTGGATTCGTTCCCCACATGTAGTTCTTCCCACCAGGATGCCGTAGGGGTGCTGCTGTTCTGCGCGGTCTGGAACGCCTCCGCGGCAGGCAGACGGATCACATCCTGGAAAGACACCTGTAAAAGCTGAGCAACGGGGCAGTGTTTAAAGAGGGTAACGGGATGATCACCAAAGTTGATTAAACGAACAGGCACTTTACCTTGGGACACGGTCACCATGCTCTTGGCTGTCCGTACGAAAGGATGATCCTTAATAGGAATAGGTTCCACTAGGGCTTGATAGTCCTGGCCCTGGATCCCTAATACAGCACGGCACCACAGGATGATCTGGGAATTTGGAGGCAAGACCACCGGCCGGTTATCCCGGATCCGGACAGTGCAAATTTCTCCTTTCTTGTTGGCGAACCTTTGTTGAGCGCACAGCACGCTAATAGTTTTCTGAATAACTCTTCTGGAAGCAGGTGAGGCGGATGATATGGTTTGGTTCAATGCTTCAAGCACTTCGGAGTAACAATTTTTAAGAACATTAGTCCCTAAGATCACGGGGTGTCCTCCTTTACCTCCTGCTTGTACCACAATCACGCCTTGCTGTGGCAGGGTGGCTTCTCCCACCTGAAGAGTAGGTTCCCAATACCCATGCACTTTCACTGGCTTACCGTTGCTAGCGATAATATCTAGCCAGGACTCTGGTGGCTGGGTGAGGAGACTTGGATCCCAGAACTTGTCAAAGGCAGGCCGTTGAATGGTGGTGACCTGTGACCCGGTGTCCAACAGGGCTTCAAAGGGTATCCCGTTGATACATATATTAATTTTCGGACGGGACCCGACATACTTAGGCATCCAGTTTGGATCCTTTGGACCTTCTGTTCTACCTCCCGAGGGGCGGTCCTCTGCCTCAGGGGTTAGTCGTTTAACTGCCAGCACATGGATTCGGTATGTCCATATTTCTTGCAGACAGGCTGTTTTCTACTTCTGGGACGGTACTTCAGTCGCCCATCAGGCTCTTTTGGATACACATCTCCATATGCAGGTGGGAGCCTGGGAGGAAGAGGATCCTTATCTTCTAGTAACAATGGTCTCTCCCACTCCTCTATCTTCTTGCACACCTTCTCTAGACTCAGAGTAAGATAGTTCACTTGCTCCATTAATGCTGCCACTACATCCGTGACTGGAGCTTGGGTGGCTTGACTAACTCCTGCAGACCCCACATTAATAGTCTTTGGCTGACAAGCCTGGGGTTCAGGGAAGGTTGCTGGCCCTGGAGCAGGGTTCTGGCCCAGTATGCTGATGGCCAATTCTTTAAAATCCAGGAATGTACAGTGAGGGTGTTGAGCTGACAACATCCGCAGCTGGCCCTTTAAATGTTCAGTACTTATGCCTGCAATGAATTGCTCTCTAAGAGTCCGGTCCTGGTCCTCAGCTTCTTTAGGATCCACTTGGACTACAGCTCTCAGCGTCTCCTGTAAGGACAGGGCAAAATCACGGAGCGACTCTCCAGGCTGCTGTTTTCTGCTGAAGAAACGCATTTTAACTTCCGACACCGTTCTGGCTTCAAACGTGGTGTCCAAACGTTCAAAGATCTGTTCCAGGCTATTTTTCTCAGAACGGGGCCATGACATTACTTCCCGGCGGGCGGCCCCTTCTAATTGAGCTAAGAGGATCTCCATTTGCTGCTCAGCATTGATGGGATAAAGCCGAAACAGAGCCAGTATTTGTTCCTTAAAGTCTTTTAACTTGTGGGCCTCCCCTGAATAACGTGGGAACCAGGGGGCCCCGAAATAGTACGGCATGGTTAGCGGCATCAGGCTTGGCAGTGCCGCGGCGGCAGGGGCCCCAGAGTCGGCTGCGGGTACTTTGGCAGGCGCGACTGGGGCTGCCTGTGCGATTTCCTCAACCGTGGACATGGCGTTGCTAGGTGGGTATGGCCCTTTAAATGTAGCGGAGCGGACCGGAGCAGCTATGGTAGTAACTTTTTTTTTTTTGACAAGTCGTTCACGACTAGCGGGGATCCCTCCTGTGCCTTGGCAGGGGTCGGGGAGCCTCCGGACAGGTAAGCGGAGAAGCCGGTAAAAGTTTTTAAAGTCAGTACTCACTCCGGTGGTGCTCGCTCCAAGTCTCGCGAGATGCGCAGCTACGGGTGTCGGACGTCTTGCGTACCACGTCAGCAGGTAGGCGCGGCCTCTCGTAGCTCCGGGACTCAGGTAGGCGGGGTTCTTCTTCCTGGTTGGCTGGGCGATGGCTCCGCCTGATTCTTTTCGCGCCAAAGTCCTCTTTTTCGCGCCAAACAGCTCCACGAGGCGCACTTGTAATCCGATCAGGTTAAATGAGCAAAATAGCTGTCTATTCACTGACAGCAAGCGGTGACTCAAATCGGCAGAAAATAGTCCATACAATGCAATCTTCACACCGCAATTATTACAGTTCACTTTGGCCCAGCAATTTGCAATAAAATAATTAGGGCTTGTCACTTTAAGACAATTTTCAGCACACAGTTTTTGTATCCGCAATGGCGCAGGAATATTCGTATCCTGTTCGTGACGCCAATTTATGCAACACGCCAGACCTGCAGGGTATGACGAAGTGAGGTCACAGTTATGGGCAATCGAGGGTAGTCCTACACATACAACATGATGCAGAGTCTCCCAGCAGGCAGACATGTCACTAAGGGCAGCTCTTGTATCCACTCCCTTAGCAGTGCAGGGGGAGGGGCAGAGATTGTTTTTATTGCATGTGCAACACGCCAGACCTGCAGGGTATGACGAAGTGAGGTCACAGTTATGGGCAATCAAGGGTACTCACTATATTTGGAAGAGCCCTGGGCAGGCGCGTGGCAGTGAAGGAGAGGTAGACACAGTTCCTCTGGGGCACGCTCTGTAGAGAGGGACCAGGCCTGATGGTAGTTGAGGTGCCCTGGATGTTACAGGTATTTTGTGTGCCTGGGGCAAGGTCCCTGTGGTATTCGTGACGCCAGTGCCTTTGGACGGTGGCACATCGGTTGGTGGTTGGAATGATGAAGGTACACAAGTATATAGTGAACCAAAACGTAACTTTACTGAACAATCCAACTTTGTACAGCAGGTGTAGCACAGTCTTTATATTACAGTTCCACAAAAGGGGCTTATTCACAATATGGCAGGCAATAGTCATGCAAGTTACACTGAGGGTAAATTCCACAAGCACTCGGCAGCAGGCTGTACTTTTCCTAGAATCACTGTACACTGTCCTTTACAGAACTCCTGCTCTGGCTTTATATCTCCCAAGGCCCGGATGCCTAAAAGGGTGGCTTATATCCTTGGTTACTTCCTTCCTCAGGTATTATACTGCTTGCTATGATTCCTAAGTTCCTCTGCCCATCAGGGTCACTTTGCTTACCCTGGGTCGCCTCCTCTTATCAGGTGGAAAACGGTAGGTTTCTCCCAGGAGGTTGGTTCCTGCCACTGGGGTATCTCTACTGAGCTGATCCTAGCTTCAGGAGCTTCAGGTGGACGAGCTGACTCCTCTAGTCCCCTGGAATGAACTAACACTTCCCTGTCTGGGCCTTCCTATATGTAACTAGGGCTCTCCAGCTCCCTCTAACGTCTGGGAGGCTAAACTACACCCTGACAGGCCTGACACCCAGATAATACAGGGGAAAACATGCACATGACATTTAATGCAATGCAACACATTAACCTGTGCAGTGCCCACCTTTACCTGGTGGGACACTACATATGTAAACAAAGAGACAGAAAAGAACCATGGAAATTAGGAAAAATATAGATTTTTTTGCATAAAACTTGCTTAGCTCAGTTATATATCAGATTTTCAGTGCCATATTCTTTTTTTCATAACTCGGACAACCCCTTTAAGGCATTTATGCAGAGGAACAAGTACAACGTTCTGGAATGGCCATCTCAGTCCCCAGACCTGAATATAATTGAAAATCTGTGGTGTGACTTAACCACCTCAGCTCCCCTAGCTTAAACACCCTTAATGACCAGACCACTTTTTACAATTCTGCACTACACTACTTTCACGGTTTATTGCTCGGTCATGCAACTTACCATCCAAATGAATTTTACCTCCTTTTCTCACTAATAGATCTTTCATTTGGTAGTATTTCATTGCTGCTGACATTTTTACTTTTTTTGTTATTAATCGAAATTTACCAAAATTTTTGCCAAAAAATGACATTTTCCACTTTCAGTTGTAAAATAAAAAAAATAAAAAAATCTCTATATAAATTTCTCTCTAAATTATTGTTCTACATGTCTTTGATAAAAAGAAAATGTTTGGGTAGAAAAAATAAATGGTTTGGGTAAAAGTTATAGCGTTTACAAACTATGGTACAAAAATGAGAATTTCCGCTTTTTGAAGCAGCTCTGACTTTCTGAGCACCTGTCATGTTTCCTGAGGTTCTACAATGCCCAGACAGTAGAAAACCCCCACAAATGACCCCATTTCAGAAAGTAGACACCCCAAGGTATTCGCTGATGGGCATAGTGAGTTCATAGAACTTTTAATTTTTTGTCACAAGTTAGCGGAACATGATGACTTTTTTTTTTCCTTGCAAAGTCTCATATTCCACTAACTTTTGACAAAAAATAAAAACTTCCATGAACTCACTATGCCCATCACAAAATACCTTGGGGTGTCTTCTTTCCAAAATGGGGTCACTTGTGGGGTAGTTATACTGCCCTGGCATTTTAAGGGCCCTAATGCGTGAGAAGTAGTTTGAAATCAAAATGTGTAAAAAATGCCCTGTGAAATCCTAAAGGTGCTCTTTGGAATGTGGGCCCCTTTGCCCACCTAGGCTGCAAAAAAGTGTCACACATCTGGTATTGCCGTACTCAGGAGAAGTCGGGCAATGTGTTTTGGGGTGTCTTTTTACAGATGCCCATGCTGGGTGAGATAAATATCTCTGTCAAATGACAACTTTGTATGAAAAAATGGGAAAAGTTGTCTTTTAGAGAGATATTTCTCTCACCCAGCATGGGTATATGTAAAAAGACATTCCAAAACACATTGCTCAACTTCTCCTGAGTACGGCGATATGACCCCACATGTGACCCCATTTTGGGAAGAAGATACCCCAAGGTATTCAATGAGGGGCATGGCGAGTTCATCGAAGATTTTTTATGTTTTTGGGCACAAGTTAGCGGAAATTGATTTTTTTAAATTTATTTTTAAAAACACATACGGATGTCTGAATGGAGCCTTACAGGGGGATGATCAATGACAGGGGGGTGATCAGGGAGTCTATATGGGGTGATCACCCCCCCTGTAAGGCTCCATTCAGACGTCCGTATGTGTTTTGCGGATCCGCAAAACACGGACACTGCGGATCCACAAAACACATACGGACATCTGAATTGAGCCTTCCAGGGGGGTAATCAATGACAGGGGGGTGATCAGGGAGTCTATATGGGGTGATCAGGGGGTTAATAAGGGGTTAATAAGTGACAGGGGGGTGTAGTATAGTGGTGTTTGGTGCTACTTTACAGAGCTGCCCGTGTCCTCTGGTGGTCGATCCAAGCGAAAGGTACCACCAGAGGACCAGGTAGCAGGTATATTAGACGCTGTTATCAAAACAGCGTCTAATATACCTTTTAGGGGTTAAGAAAATCGCATCTACAGCCTGCCAGCGAACGATCGCCGCTGGCAGGCTGTAGATCAACTAGTTTACCTGCATTTCATGTGAACGCGCACGCATGTGTGCGCGCATTCACAGGAAATCTTGCGTCTCGTGAGATGACGCCCCGACGCATCCAGGAGGAAAAACGGGGCCGCTGCAAAGACGCAATCCTGCGTGCGGCGGTCCTGAGCTGGTTAAATAGAGCTGTCCATGCTCGGAAGCCATCAAACCTGAATGAACTAAAGATGTTTTGTAAAAAGGAATGGTCCAAAATACCTTCAACCAGAATCCAGACTCTCATTGGAACCTACAGGAAGGGTTTAGAGGCTGTAAAGGAGGATCTACTAAATATTGTTTTCATTTCTTTTTTGTGGTGCCCAAATTTATGCACCTGCCTAATTTTGTTTAAACAATTATAGCACACTTTCTGTAAATCCAATAAACTTCATTTCACTTCTCAAATATCACTGTGTGTGTCTCCTATATGATATCTTTAACTGACATTTTTCATCATAATCAACGATTTATACAGGAAAATCATGATGATTAACAAGGTTGCCCAAACTTTCGCATCCCACTGTATATTTACATTTATGAGGGTGTCTCTTGATTGTTGACTTTGACAAAGATATTCCTACCTCCGCAAGAATCTTCTTGACAGGGGGTTAATGCCGTGAAGGGATTTTTCTTTACCAAGGAAATAATTCTGTTGTCATCCACTTACGTTGTCTACCATGTTCTTCTAGGTGTTTTGGTAGCTCAATCATTTGTCTTGAAAAAGGCCACACTGGACCATGAAATTAATTATCAGTTAATTGTCCAATTATTTTTTTAATCTGTTGATAGCGACTATGTAATTTGGATGTAATTTCTGAATGATTACTACAATCTTTTTGTTAAACCTCCTGAATTAAAGGGGTATTCCCATCTTGGATATTGGGGGCACCTCTGGGACCTGCACCTATACTTAGAACAGAGCCCATAAAGTGCTGAAAAGTTGCACTGCGCATGCACAGCCACCCTCCATTCATTTCTGTGGGACTGCCGAAAGTCCCATTGAAATTAATTGGAGGTGCACTGTGCATGTACAGTGCTTCTTCTGGCACTTTGCGCGCTCCCTTCTAAGTATAGGTGCCGATACCAGAGGTTGGACCAACACCTAGCGATTTACCCCCACTGTTCGAGATAAAAGCTGAAAGTATACGCATTACATATTGCTGATGTTTCAGTTCCATTGTTGTGCTGTATAGAGACTAAATCAAAGTTCTGTCACGGTTTAAATACTTCCAGCCCCAACTGCATATAAAATAGTTTAGTACCGTATATATGTATTTGAAATTAGTATTTGTCACAAAATGTGGAAACTCTACTTTCTCATCCAGAGGTACACACCGTATCATAAAAACTGCTTAGCAAAATGTGCATCTCCATGGTTACATTTTTACAGTATTTTTATATTGAGATGTCTGTGAACTAAAGTACAGAAAGAGACTTGGAGCTCAGCAGACTTGGAGCTAAGCAGTGGAGGTTAAAAATGTCCTAATTTAGTTAACCCAGATACATAAATCAAATTCTGGTTATAAAAAATTACAATGGCAATGAAAAGCTGTTTATTATTTTTAGGATATACTTTACGCAGAGTCACCAACTAATTATTGATATGAGGCACAATAATGAAACAATGAAAATTCAGCCCCTGATATCTGTACAAGTGGTGTGCTGACGGCAGACCGTAATTAGACAGCACGTTCTGCTGCCGGCAAATTATTTTTAAGCGTGTTTAAAAAAAATCACAATTGCTTGATGAACAAGCGTTTGTTCATTCATCGGACAATCTACAGCAGTATTACACTGCAAGATGATCGCTAAAGAGCGCTCAACGAACGCTCATTAGCGATCATCTGCCGAAAAATCGCCAGGTGTGACACAGCGTTAAGGAATTTCCTGCTATTCATGCTTTAAGCCCTACACAGAGATCTGGATGTTTCTGCAGGTAATCTCCGGGTTGTATCTCCTGGAGTAGTGTTGGCAGCAACAGCACTGAAGACAGAATGGCGTGGTCAGGAACAGAGCTGGGGTTCATCAACAAGAAAGCAGGGAGCATCAGACAAAGAGATAATACAGAGATGCATTGATGGCTTAGCCAGAGATCAGGACTGGAAGAAAGAATGAAGATACTGAAAGATATCTATGTAATTATGGAGGTCAAGTCAGAATCCAGGAAACTCCACAAGTGTCAGAAATCTAGAAAGGGCTAGGAAAAATGAGGTCAGAAACAGGGAAGTGGTCAGAAGGCAATAACAAATACAGTTCAAATACAGACACTGCTTCAAATTGACCACTAGGTCAAATATCATTAGGAGGTGCTGGTCACCTAGGCTTCCTGATATGGCATTTTAAGAGAACAAGAAAGCTGTAGCCTGGAAAGAAAGAGCCAACTGCTTTGTGTAGAAGAGGCTGTGGCAGACACAATGGGATGCACAATCATCTAACAGAACAGGAGGCCAGGACTGCAGCCGCCTGCAGGAACTTGGCTCTCGAGTCCTAAAGCAAATGTGGAAGTTATACATGTCACCATCCTGGTTATTTACATATTGTACTTCAAGCAATTCTCTTCCACCCACAGCTTCTGCACATCATTTGATACTGTATTCTGATTTAGTCAATAGGTCACAAAGTTTTAATGGTTGAAAAAAGTTATAAAGCATATAAGGGTGGTATTAGGAGAAATCAAATGAAAAATGAAAAACCAAACTTGATCGAGAACAAGACAAAGAACCTTTATAAGGCATGTCTAAAGAATCCTTTAGACTTGACATTTTAGTATTGGCCAGAACCAATCAGATTGTGGCTTTGAGGGTCCACTGACACTATCCTCTGGTACATGAAGCATTACAAATAGGAGGCAATGCACATTCTCCAGTCAGTTTGATGTTATATGAAGCAGGCCAGATTACATACCAAGCACGTAGGCCAGAGCTACACAGCCAGACTGCAGATATAAGGGGAACCCTACACAGTACATCTGCCTGTACAATGAAGTATATAGATAAACTCCCCAAAAAACTATGACTCAAGGTTTGAAAATAATTTCAGCATAGGGACTAAGGGGTCATGCACACAACCATTGGGATACGCAAAGTATGCATACCGGCTGTGTGCATTCCGTATTTTTTGGAAAGGAATGGCCAGCCCATAATAAGAACAGTCCTATCCGTGTACATAATGCAATAATAGGACATTTTCTATTTTTTTTTGCGGAACAACCATACAGACACAAAATGCACACAAAGTCATTTCTGCTTTTTTGCTGCCCCATTGAAGTGAATGGTTCTGAATGTAGGCCACAAAAAAAAAACAGCATGGACACGGAAAAAAATACATTGGTGTGCATGAGCCCTAAGGTGTATCCTGTAATTAGCATCACAGGAGTCTTCAAACGTGTAATCTGTCAGTCTGCCTATTTAACACCTTAAGGACCCAGTTATTTTTCACCTTAAGGACCAGGCCATTTTAACCAAATCTGACATATATAAAAAAGTGTATTATAGTGGCTCTCTTGTTCAGACCCTCTGGATTGTGGTACTCTATCCTAGGCGTACCCCTCGCCTGGTGCGAAAAAGAGTGGATTGAAAAAATATGGATGGCACACACTGTATATGGACTGTGTTCTCAAAAATTAAAATATATTTATTAAGTATAAAAGTATAAATATTAAAATATTAAATATTCATATAAGAAGAGATGATTCTATAGGTCAATATCCAAAATTTTGGTATAAATAGCAGTGGTATATCGAGATCAGACAGTGGGTGCTGAACATAGACTGGATGAAGAGTGTCATAAACTCTTTGAATAATCTGTGTCTGCTCTCAATGATATCACCGCCGCAAGTAGATATACTGTAGGATACACTGTAAATACAAGATAAAACAATATCACAATGACTGTATAATAGCATAAAAATAATACTTAATGTCCATATATATGGTACACCTCTTAGTTGTAACAGGTGTAGAAATAATAGAGATGCAGACAATAATAAAAATACTGATGATGTGAACGTATACATAAAAATAAAAAATGAAAATATAATTTGAGGAAAAATTTGAAGGATTGAAAGAAATGTTTGTTCTTCAGGTTGTAGCAGTTTCTCTACTTAAAGTAAAAGTGAATATCGTCCCAGAAGGTTGATAATTAATGGTTAATGTTAAATCGCATTAGAAACATCAGTATTCATAATAAAGAGTCAGATCATATTTAGAAACCGTGTAGTCATCACACAAATCCTCTATGTGGTTATTTCTCCTCCTCAAATCAGACTGTTGATGTAATAAAATCGGACCCTGCATTGTAGGGTAAAACAGTTTTGGTGTGATGTGCTGCTAGATACCTCGCTTACACCCGTCTCTCTCCGATCCAAATTTCTAGCCACTCTGTTGGCGTCTCACATGACTTGTGGCGTTCACCGTGTTTAGTCACGTTACTTCTATCCGGCCGTGTTTAGCACAGTTTTAATTTTATTATTTTGACGGTGTTCATCTGAGGGGTTAGGCCATGTGATATTTTTATAGAGCCGGTCGATACGGATGTGGCGATACTTAATATGTCTACTTTGTTCCCTATTTTTTTAAAATAAAATGACTTTATTTTGGAAAAAGGACGCTTTTTCTTGTTTTACTTAAAACTTTACATTTTGTTATTATAAAAACACTTTTTTCACTTTTTTTTACTTTTAATATTTTTGGGACTTTACCTTTTCTGGGTTTGATCCCTGTTTCAATTCAGTACAATACATTCTGTATTGTACTGAATTGAACTGTCAGCATCTTACACAATAAGATGCTGACAGTTGCCTAGGAGACCCAGCCCTCAGGCTGGATCTCCTGGGCTTCCGTAGCTGGCAGGCCCTGATGCCTGTGTAAGGCATCAGAGCTGCCATGGCAACAATCGGCTCCCTGCCACCGCAGTGCAGCGACCCGATGGCTAAGGAGAGGGAGCGCAAACAAGCATTCTCGTTCTGGGTCGTTAAGGAGTTAAACTTGAAAAGTAGTCACTGTGCTGTTTGGTATCATGGTGGGTACCACACTGAACATGGCATAATCAGACAGCAGAAGTGCTGTTTGACCCCTGGGTCCCGCCGCCTACTAGGGCAGTGCCGCCTCGTCACCGCATGGTCGCTGCGCCTTTTTCAGAGTAGGTCCCACTCAAAGAGGTGACCTTGGCGTGGTGAGTGGGCTTATGCCTTTTGATCAAAATGTACACTAATGCCTCTTGTACACAGGGCCGTTTTTACCAATGGGCAAAAGGGGCAGCTGCCCCAGGCCCAGTTGCTCCTGGGGGGCCCAAGGCAGCTGCCTCTTGAGCCCTGCTAGCTACTGCCCCGGGTGTCAGGCTGTCAGCTACACAGGCATCATGATCGTTCGTACTGTGTTAAAGTTGTGATCTAGGACCTTAATGACATCATCACCATGTGACCAGTAACCTAGCAATTACTGGTCACATGGCTATGAGGTCATCACAGGTCCTACTGAGTGTTGCAGAAGTTAACTGTGGAGCCTTTTTGTGTAAAGATTACATCAGAAAAAAGTGACAGGGGCTGTTATGTTAATATACTGTAAACTACTGTGTGGGACTGTATATTGTGTGGTGGGCTGTATATTGTGTGGTGGGCTGTATGCTGTGGGGGGCCTGTATACTGTGGGGGGGTTGTATTGTGTGGGGGGCTGTATACTGTTTGGGGGGCTGTATACTGTGTGGGGGCCTGTATACTGTGTGGTGGGCTGTATACTGTGTGGTGGGCTGTATACTGTGTGGTGGGCTGTATACTGTGTGGTGGGCTGTATATTGTGTGGTGGGCTGTATACTGTGGGGGGGCCTGTATACTGTGTGGGGGCCTGTATAGTGTTAGGGGCCTGTATAGTGTGGGGGCCTGTTTAGTGTGGGGGCTATACTGCTGTACTGTATACTGTGGGGGTCTGTATACTGTATACCGTGGGTGCAGTATAGTGTGGAGTGCTATACTGCTGTACTGCATAGTGTGGGGGGCTGTATCGTGTATAGTTTGGGGTGCTGTATACAGTGAGGTGTATACCGTGAGGTGTTGTATACTCTGGGCTGCTGATACTGCTCTACTATACTGTGGGGTACTGTATAGTGTGGGGTGCTAAACTGCATACTGTGTGGTGCTGTATATTATAGGGTGCTATACTGCATACTGTGGGGTGCTGGGGTGCATTGTAACACTAGGGTGAGCCGAGCCCTGGTCTCCTTCCTGCAGAGTGGTGCCCACTTCCAGCCCAGAGCACTGATCCTGAGCCGCTGGAGTCTTTAGAACTGGAAGTATTTAAAGTCATTCACTGTACTCTACCAGATGTGTGGATTTTTTGTGTGGGTGTTGTGGTGGAGGGCGTGATTTCCTGCTAAGGTGTGGGAAGGCAGGATCCAGGGGACCCAAGTACATTTTTGCCCAGGGTACAATCAATATTAAAGATGGCCCTGCTTGTACAGCATGCCGTATGAGTGCTGTATACTTTATTATAGTGCTGAGAAGCGAGTTAGATCAAAGCATAGCATTGTGGATGTGCGATCCAGTACTGTTTCTCCCCCTGATCACCACACTGAACATGGACCAAAGAAAGCTAAGGAGAGAGTTGTCTCAGGAGATTAGAAAGAAAATTATAGACGGACATGTAAAAGGTAAAGGCGATAAGGCAATCTCCAAACAGTTTGATGTTCTTGTTACTACAGTTGCACATATTATTCAGAAGTTCTATGGGACTGTAGCCAACCTCCCTGGACATGACCGCAAGAGGAAAAATGATGACAAATTGAAGAAACAGTTAATATGACTGATCAACTTCCAAAGAGATCAGAGGTGAACTTGAAGGTTAAGGTATATCAGTGACACCATCTGTATTAGCCAAAGTTGACTTAATGAAAGATGACTGAGGAAACCATTGTTCAAAGCAAATCATGAAAAAGAGAGACTGGAATTTGCCAAAATACATATTGACAAGCCACTAAGCTTCTGGGAGAATGTCCTTTGGACAAATGAGACAAAACTGGAGCTTTTTGGCAAGCGACATCAGCTCTATGTTTACAGAAGCAAAAATGAAGCATACAAAGAACATTGTACCTACTGTGAAACATGGAGGAGGCTTGGTTATGTTTTGGGGCTGTTTTGCTGTATCTGGCACAGGGTATCTTGAATCTGTGCAGGGTACAATGAAATTTCAAAACTATCAAGGCATTCTGGAGGGAAATGTGCTGCCTAGTGTCAGAAAGCTTGGTCTCAGTCACAGGTCATGGGTTCTCCAACAGGATAATGACCCAAAACACACAGCTAAAATATCCATGAATGACTATATCATGTCTGATATGGCAGGTAACAGACGTGCGGCACAGAGGGGAGGAAAGCAGAGTACCCTTTCACTAGGGAGAGGGAAGAGTGGTGACCCCTAACTACCTAGCACTGGCAGCTGGCTGCCCTGACATCCCGAGACGCACTGCTAACCCGTACGCCGATCACGTGCCTAGTCCCTGGCTTACCCTGAAATAATCCCTAGGTAGTAAATAGGGCGGTGGAAGCACTGGTCCTCACCACTGACTCCAAGGGAAACAACAGGGAAAGTATGAACAACACAAACACCACAAACAATCCCCAAAGTGAGACAACAACAGGAGTGAACTGGAGATCCAACAGCACCAGTTCCAACACCTCCACAGCAACTCCAACTCCACCAGAGGTCAGAATAGAAGATCTGGAAGGAAGGTCTATATCTGGCAACAACGGAAGCAGAAAGGGAGAATATATAGTAGCTGGGAGTGGCTGAATGAGAACAGCTGAAAGGAAAAGCTACAGATTCCTAAATGGGACAAAAAGGATCGCAAACCTAAGCAGGAAAAACCTGGCCCGAAATCCATTTCCACCACTAGGGCACGGAGTGATCTCTTGAAACCAAGTGAGTAGCTACCCACTGTGACCTTCTGACCCCAGTCACAACAGGGTCAGCGATAGGTCGTGACACCCTTGTGACAAGCTGAGAGCAAAGCATTGGACTATTCTGAAGTGGCCTTCTCTGAGCCCTGATTTAAATCCCATTGAACATCTGTGGAAAGAGCTGAAACATGCAGTCTAGAGAAGGCACCCTTCAAACCTGAGACAGCCGGAGCAGTTTGCTCATGAAGAGAGGGCCAAAATACCTGTGAAAAGGTGCAGAAGTCTCATTGAGAGTTACAGAAATTGCTGGATTGCAGTTATTGCCTCAGAAAGGTTGTGCAACAAAATAAAAAAATTAAAGGAGTTGTCCGCTTTTTACTATTTTCCTCTGGATAAGTCATCAATATCAGATTGGTCTAGGTCCAACCAGGGGACTAACTAATTATCATGGGTTCTCATAGCAATATTTTGGAAGGGTCTCCCTTCCCATGTAATAATGCATAACATGACAAATGGAGCCCAATGCTATTACCATAACATGTCATTCTTATACAGTAGCAAGTGTATTAGAATAGCAAGTGATGTTAATAGCATAGAGTGCCATGTGTCAAGTTAAGATGGCTACATCTGTACACACATATAGATCTGCACATATATGCCTACAGTATATATAAAGATGTCACACAC
Source organism: Bufo gargarizans (assembly GCF_014858855.1). NCBI lineage: Eukaryota > Metazoa > Chordata > Amphibia > Anura > Bufonidae > Bufo > Bufo gargarizans. The sequence goes on along the minus strand of NC_058084.1, from coordinate 282,725,234 downwards.
ATGCAAGGTGTACTATAATGTGACAGAAACATGCAAATACAGTAACACATACCTATACACATGTGCACATATATAGAAAAAAAAAATACAAATTACAAGTACAGTGTATGGCGTCCCCATTCACTTTTATTGTATGGCTCTGTAGTATTCACTTGAACAGATGGAGCTGTCCAATAGAAGTGAATAGGGACGCCATATTTGTCATCACTGCAATTGCTACGGCCAGCAGGTAAAAAGAGCAGAAAAGGCAGCACCTGTATGAGCGCTGCCTTCTCTTCAAGCAGCTGATCGGCGGGGGTGCTGGGATTCAGACCCAACTGATCTCATATTGATGACTTATACTGAGGACAACCCTTATCCCCTTGGGGACACATGACGTACCAGTACGTCATGATGTCCTGATACTTAAGGACACATGACGTACCGGTATGTTATGTGTAGTTCCGATCACGTCATGTGTAGTTCCGCGCGGCGGGTGGTGATCGGAACAAGGTGCCTGCTCAAATCATTAAGCAGGCACCCTGGTACATTGCGGGGGGGGTCAATTCAGACCTGCGGTTTGCAGCAATTACGGGAGTTGCGGCGGGGGCGGTCAGTGGTGCCATCGGGTCCCCGTGCGGTTGTAATGGTGACCCAATGGCATGGAAGGCAGCGCAATGCCTTTCTTAGGCATCAGCGCTGCCTTCCGGTGAAGAGCCTGTGAGATCCAGCCCCCTGGATCTCACAGGCAGGAAGCTGTATGAGTAATACAGACTGTATTACTCATACAGCCAATGCATTCCAATACAGAAGTATTGGAATGCATTGTAAAGGGGATTAGACCCTTAAAGGTTGAAGTCCCAAAGTGGGACAAAAAATAAAGTGACATTTTCTTTTTTTTTAAAATAAAGTTTCCCCCTGAAAAAGTAAAAAAAACAAAAAAAAACTTTATTTCCCCCAAATAAAGTTAAAAAAGGTAAAAATAAATAGAAAAAAATAAAAATAAAGTTGACATATTAGGTATCGCCGCCTCCGTATAGTCCGGCTCTATAAACCCCTCAGATGAACACTGTAAAAACTAAAAAATAAAATCTGTGCTAAATAAACACATTTTTTGTCACCTTACATATGCGTATGCCCACCAAAATAGTACCAATCTAACCATTGCCTCATCCTGCAAAAAATGAGCCCCTACCTAAGACAATCGCCCAAAAAATAAAAAAAACTATGGCTCAGAATATGGAGACACTAAAACATCATTTTTTTGTTTTAAAAAAGCTGTTATTTTGTAAAACTTAAGTAAATTTAAAAAAGTATACATATTAGGTATTGCCACGTCCGTAATAACATGCTCTTGAAAAATATCACATGACCTCACCCCTCAGGTGAATACCGTGAAAAAATAAAGATGGTGTAAAAAAAGCGATTTTTTTTTGTCACCTTACATCACAAAAAGTGTAATAGCAAGCGATCAAAAAGTCATACGCACCACAAAATAGTGCCAATCAAACCATCATCTCATCCCGCAAAAATCATACCCTACCCAAAATAATCGCCCAAAAACTGAAAAAACTATGGCTTTCAGACTATGGAGACACTAAAACATGATTTTTTTTGTTTAAAAAATGAAATCATTGTGTAAAACTCACATAAATAAAAAATTGTATACATATTAGGTATTGCCACATCCATGACAACCTGCTCTATAAAAATACAGCATGATCTAACCTGTCGAATGTTGTAAATAACAAAAAAAACTGTGCCAAAACAGCTATTTTTTGTTACCTTGCCTCACACATAGTATAATATAGAGCAACCAAAAATCATATGTACCCTAAACTAGTACCAACAAAACTGCCACCCTATCCCGTAGTTTCAAAAATGGGGTCACTCTTTTGGAGTTTCTACTCTAGGGGTGCATCAGGGAGGCTTCAAATGGGACATGGTTTAAAAAAAACAGTCCAGCAAAATCTGTCTTTCAAAAACAAAACCGTATGGCATTCCTTTCCTTCTGTGCCCTGCCGTGTGCCTGTACAGCAGTTTACGACCACATATGGGATGTTTCTGTAAACTACAGAACCAGGGCCGTAAATTTGAGTTTTGTGAGTTTTGTTTGGCTGTTAACCCTTGCTTTGTAACTGGAAAAAAAGGATTAAAATTGAAAATCGGCGAAAAAAAGTTAAATTTTGAAATTGTATCTCTATTTTCCATTATTTCTTGTGGAACACTTAAAGGGTTAACACAGTTTGTAAAATCAGTTTTGAATACCTTAAGGGTATTCCTTGAGGGTTCCTAGAATGGGGTCATTTTTGGGTGGTTTCTATTATGTAAGCCTCACAAAGTGACTTCAGACCTGAACTGGTCCTTAAAAAGTGGGTTTTTGAAAATTTCTGAAAAATGTCAAGATTTGCTTCTATACTTCTAAGCCTTGTAACATCCATAAAAAAATTAATGTAATTCTCAAAATTATCCAAACATGAAGTAGACATATGGGGAATGTAAAGTAATAACTATTTTTGTTGGTATTACTGTGAATTATAGAAGTAGAGAAATTGAAACTTTAAAATTAGCACATTTTTTAAAAGTTTTGGTAAATTTGGTATTTTCTTTATAAATAAAAATTATTTTTTTTTACTCCATTTTACCAGTGTCATGAAGTACAATATGTGACGAAAAAACAATCTCAGAATGGCCTGGATAAGTCAAAACGTTTTAAAGTTATCGCAACATAAAGTGACACTGGTCAGAAATGCAAAAATGGCCTGGTCCTTAAGGTGAAAATGAGCCTGGTCCCTAAGGGGTTAAGGGTACCATCACATTTTAATCCTGGCCAGTTTCATTAGGTTTCTTTTTTAAATAAATTATTCTGTTGAACCACAATTCAAGAGCAATGTCTGATTTTCATTAGTTGGTTTTCAGTAGATTTGTAATTATTATTAGTGATGAGCGACATAGGCAATATTCGAATTTGCAATATTGCGAAAATCTTTGGCCAAATATTCACCATAAATTAGCAAATTTGAGAATTCATGATCCTCAGTCATTGTTTACTTGATTGCGAAAATCGGCAATGTAATATATTTACGATGAATTTGCAATTAGAATATTCAACACTATTCGCGAATACGAATATATAGCACTATATTCTAAATATTAGCGAATTCTCAAAGTGGTTATTCACAATTAAAATTCACAATTCGAATATTCGCGCTCAAAACTAATTATTATTACTTTTGTCAGTTTCAAGTTAGGCTCCTTTCACACGGGCGAGTATTCCTCGCGGATGCAATGCGGGAGGTGAACGCATTGCACCTGCACTGAATCCTGACCCATTCATTTCTATGGGGCTGTGCACATGAGCGTTGTTTTTCACGCATCACTTGTGCGTTGCGTGAAAATCGCAGCATTCTCCTCTTTGTGCGTTTTCCACGCAACGCAGGCCCCATAGAATTTAATGGGGCCGCGTGAAAATCGGATGTCATGCATTGCGTATCGTTTTTAACGCAAGTAATTAGCAACCCAGAATGGATTTCAGACAGGAAGTTGAGTTGCTCAGTGTCTGGCTGAAGGCAGCACATGAGGCAGGAGTTGGTTTCATCAGCACACTCTTCCAGCCCTTGCAGAGCTTTGATTTAATCCAAAAAGCCATGCCAAAGACACCACGGCCAATGGATGTTGAGAGGCTGATAGTACTTGTGCAAGAGAGGCCCTGCATCTGGGATACGCGCAGTGATGAGTACCACAATCGGTATAAGAAAGATCAGGGCTGGGTGGAAATAACCAAGAAGCTTTTTGCATCCATCTGGGAAAAAACACATGGCAAAAGCCGCCAGAATTTGGGTAAGTAGCCAATGTATACCTGTGTGATCCTTGCTGTCCTCCCTAGCATAGTAGATGTCGTCTTTATCCTCCCTAGCATAGCACATGTTGTATGTTATCCTCCCTAGCATAGCACATGTTGTATGTTATCCTCCCTAGCATAGCACATGTTGTATGTTATCCTCCCTAGCATAGCACATGTTGTATGTTATCCTCCCTAGCATAGCACATGTTGTATGTTATCCTCCCTAGCATAGCACATGTTGTATGTTATCCTCCCTAGCATAGCACATGTTGTATGTTATCCTCCCTAGCATAGCACATGTCATCTTTATCCTCCCTAGCAGGGAAGTGCACAGATATTTTGAAGGGCAGGGGCTTAAGTATAAAAAAATAAAAAAAAACACAAATATTACTTTCTTGGTTTCACCGTACATATTATAGTAAAATGATGTCATTACAAGACTCTACAGACTCTAATATGCAAAGAGGCCAAGCACTACAACCCCCAGTATGCAAAGGGGCAAAGCACTACAACTATTGATCCTTTGCATACTTGTTTTGTTCCTGGACTTTAAATTCTATACAATATATTACCAGGGAGGGCACTGAGGGCAGACAGGCAGTAAAGGAACTTAGGCAGCAGACAGAGTGACACAGACCGGCGCTTGATCCCCTGCATTAATCCCGCTGGGGGACGGTCACATGTCGTTGCAGACATGCTTCACACACGTCCGCTACCCAGGCAGCCCCTGCGCTAGCTTTTAAAGGACCCTGTCACCCTGATCCTGCACTAGTGAGCGTGGGGACTGGTGAATAAATTGTGCTTCCGCCGGCAGAATGGAGTGAGGCATTAAAGAGGAATGGGCAGAAGGGGGCTGGGGCTCAAGTCCCCTTATAGAGCCCTATGTGTGCACGTCCCCAGCATAGCACATGTCGTATGTTATCATTTGTAGGACTGTTTATTTTGGTTAATAAATGTCCCTTTTTTAAATTTATTTTATTGTCGATGATGTCAAGAATCGTTGGCGGAGCTGCAGGGACCAGTTCCGCAAGGAAATGCATTAAAATGCGAGGAGTGGTTCCGGGGCCACCAAGAAAAGGCCATATATGTTTCGGAACCAACTGATGTTCCTCCGTGAGGTCATGGAGCTGCGTCCGTAAGTATATTCTACACAATGACCACTAGATGTTTATCCATATTCACTGTTTGTAGACTATATGTAGTTAAAGGGGTATTCCCATCTTAACACAATGGGGGCATATCACTAGGATATGCCACCATTGTCTGATAGCAGCTATATCAAGAACACGCCCATCTATCTGGTACTTCTGAGCAGAGTATGTTTGTAGCTGGTTCCTGCACTGCCCTGAATATTGTAGGCTTTAAGTAAGTACAAAGTGAGGCAGTATATTTATTGTTAGTTATGGACCCATCTGCAGAAGCCACCTTGACGCCTGGTAGATGCACCCGACAAGTAAGTGCGCTAAGAGCTTAAATTACTGATTTATAGTCGGTATTGTACCACTTTTATCTAGAATGACCCCCATTTCTTAGCTCGATTTTTTGTATATATATATATATAACGGTGTGCAGCCATTTAGTTTTTTTAAATTATGTTTGCTTCATGGATATGCAACTGTTAATCCTGAAGGTTCTAGTCAAAATTTTCTTGCTATATCAAGAACAGAGCAGGGGTCGCTGTGGCTGGAAAAGGACAGATTTGCCGGGGGGACCTCCACCACCCAGCGCAAATCGCAGACTCTCCCATATAAATGAATGGAGGGCAGCTGCACATGCGCAGTGCACTCTCCTTCAGTTTTGGCTCTCTATTCTCGATATAGGTGCTGGTTCCGTTGGTGGGACCCCCCATATTTGCAAATCCAAAGCAACTTTAAAAATGTCTCCTTTTCCATGATAAAAATTGCTTCAACAACATGACAAGTGGTTTTTAATTGGTGTTTAGGGACAGCGATGACACTTCTAATTATGTTCTATAAATAATTGGAGGATTATAGTAATATGTGACGTGAATAGTAATAATCGAAAATACTGTTCATCTTATAATTTTACTATTTTTGTATTCTTTTTAAAGAACGGAGGACAGCCTACAGGAGGAAGAGGAGGAGTCTGCACCACAGATGTCCAGTGCTTGTGAGGAAGACACTCCCTCTGGTCCATCACAGGTGGACACTGCACCAGGACCAAGCACTGCACCATCCAGACCACCACCTGTTTCGGGAGCAGATTCTCCCCCCACCCCTTTGGCTCTACCCAGCAGGCCCAGATAACGGGCAACCACTCCTGCCGAGACTAATGTCAATACACAGGTTATGGATTACTTAGCCAGATCCCGGCATGAGGATGAATTTGACCATTATGTCCGTAGTCTGGCCTCATATTTGTGCCGGCTGCCTTCAGAACGAGTTTTGCAAACAAAAGTAGCTATAAATATCGTTCTGGATGCAGCCACTCCCCCCAATGACCCAAATGTAATTTACGTGGGCCTTGAAAATTGGCGGCTCTATGGGAACTTGTTTGGCCCCCAGCAAATGCCAGTTTCCCAGGCCTCACAGCCTTCACTACCGCCTCCTCCACAAATGCAACCTCCAAGGGGACATTATGGGCCACCTACTCGCCCATATGGGCAACATTATAATGTGGAGTCGGCATATGGGCAGTCTGCACCCATCACTTCCCAGCCTGGCATATCGCAGTACTCTGGCCCCCCTTCACAACCCGCCTACCCTGGGCCACAGTTTCAGGCCCCACCATCACCATCTGGCCATTATAAAAATTTGTAAAAATTATTTCAACAAGTTATATTGTTACTTCTCTTTATTAAATACATTGCATATTTATATATCAGCAACACATACACAACATTAATAATAGTGTACTCTATAGTGTTGTTTTTTTTTAAAGGAAATACAATACTATAGTACTGTAAATATACGGTATTGTAAGATATACTATATAGTAATATACTATACAGTTATCTTAGCCAAAAGACGCCATTTATACAACAAAAAATATGCCAAAGGCGCACTCCACAAACCTTCTAGCTCTACTTAAGCAAAAATTTTAATTGCGCTTCTTGGCATCCAAACCTCGTCGATGAAAGGGGCGCATGAGGTGGCTTGAAAGGGCAAAACCCTCATCCCCTACAACCACATAAGGTGCTGGTGGCCCAGTAGAGCCAGGAAGGTTTGCTGGCTGTGGTACGTCCAGTTTGTTGGACTGAAGCCAGCGACCCATTCTGGAAGCTCTGAAGATGCGAGCATCTGCAGTACTTCTATAGGACCCAATATACAATTATAAGCCTGTAGTTTGTGTCAACCAAGGCCAATAAAACTACAGAGAAACGCTGCTTATAATTATAGTATCGGGACCCTGAGTTCAGTGGCTTCTTAACTCTTTGAGGACCAAGGGACGTATTTGTCCCATGTTTTTAATTGCCTGTATTGTCTGATTAAGAACTTAAAATACTTTTATTTTTTGTTTGAGTCAAAATATTAGTTCTTATCAACAAATGGATCTAGCTTTTTGCCAGTTATTTCATGAAATGGCTTCTTAGCTTCTTTTGGACTTCCATTGAAAGTAATGTAAAAAGTCACAATTGTCCCGTGTCATAACTCATCCCCCAAAAATGACACAAGTGTGGAAATGGTTTTATTTATTGTTCGAATACATTCTTAAATGGAAAAAAATATTATTATTTTTATATTGATGATGGTAATCTTATGGTCCTCAAAGGGTTGTTAACCCGTATGTGCTTCCCGTCAAGGGCACCAATACAATGTGGGAATTAAGCCCTCTCCTGGAAGCCCTGGGCTATATCATGCCACTGCTGCCTAGTTGGAGGTGGCAGCATTGAAGCCTTCATTGTCAACCAAATGGCGGCACATGTGGCCCGTACCACGCCAGCAATTGTGGAGGTCCCCATTCTAAAATCTAAATGTAAGGACGAAAAATAATTTTCTGTCGCAAGATATCTGAAATGAAAAAAATAATAATAATTAATACATTACTTAGCACAAGTGTTAAAATCTATTTCTTTAATTTACATTATTTGATTGCAATGTGTCTGGCAAGTTGAAATTTTAATAACCCATACTCCAAGATTAGAAATCGATAGTATATATTCATACATACTTCATTCATAAAGTTAAGAGCATTTAGCAAAAACAACTTCCAGACCATTACCAGATACACACAGGTAAAGTATCCTCATCATTACAGGCAAGATTTAATTTATTAACCCCTGCGGAACAGGAATCTTGTGTGACTATAATCAATTGCTTGTTAGTACACAAAGTGACATAATAAAAAGCGTCAGCGCCAAAAGCACAAACATTTTTGAATGTTTGAATGAATAAAAAAAACAATATATACAATAGTTTGGGACTACTATTAAGTACCTATACATAGAAGATGTAAAATTCTGAAGACACAGGCCATAGATCAAACAGCTATGTATTGGCAAACAGTGGGCCATTCATGTATGAGTCTGATAATATATAGTCTTACCTTAAAGTAATAATGAGACGTTCTTCAGGTAACACACTCCGCCGCAGGTTGGAGTCCTGGAAAGTCAAGGAAGGCCTCAACTCCCCCAACAGCCGATCAAAGGTAGCCACCGACATGTGGCAGGGTGTGCATGGAGCTCTGAGTACAAGCCAACAAAGAGACCTTTGCTGGCCTGCTGTGAAATTATAGGATGCACCCATATACGCTTCCTCCGCGGTTCCTCCTCAATCATTTCTGGCTGCTCTCCAAAATAGCGGAAGACCAGCCAGTGCAATAACACATGGTCAGTTGATGACAGGGTGAAAGTGGACATCCTGCAAAGGAAAGTCCAAAACCAGACACAGACATACAACTACCACACGATAACCACTCCACCCAAAAATGGAGATGTCCAAAAAAACTATGCATGCTGGAGGTGCTTATATGTCTTTGCAGTCACAAAGTGAATGTAGTGGATAGTTAATTTTTTTTTCATGCGCGGGAAAAACGCATGACATCCGCATGTCACACGCGCAGGAAAAAACGCAGCAACGCAATGGCATACAAAACTGAACGATTTTCCCGGAACGCATCCGGCCCAAAAACATGATGCCCATGTTAAAGAGGCCTTACAGTCTTTCAGTGACCATTGTGGGTTTTTCTTTCTTTAATGAAAGGGTACCAACAGTTTTGTCCACGTGTGTATCTGTACCCAGCTCTAGCACCAATTGTGCGGTGTAAATCAACCATTAATCCTTTATTTAAGCACAGAAAACACAGTAATTATTTTATAAAACAAAGTGTCTCATTTAGTGCAAGTCTTGTAACATAGTCAACACTATATAAATTTGATATATTCGTACTGACCCGCAGAGTATAGTAACTATTGTTATTATTTATACCACACAACAAACTCTGTAAATATTTATTTAAAAAATAATATTAAAATTGCAGTTTTTTTCCTAATCAAAAATTATTAAAAGTTTTTTTTACATATTATATACAGTTGCAAGAAAAAGTATGTGAACCCTTTGGAATGATATGGATTTTTGCACAAATTGGTCATAAAATGTGATCTGATCTTCATCTAAGTCACAACAATAGACAATCACAGTCTGCTTAAACTAATAACACACAAAGAATTAAATGTTACCATGTTTTTATTGAACACACCATGTAAATATTCACAATGCAGGTGGAAAAAGTATGTGAACCCCTAGACTAATGACATCTCCAAGAGCTAATTGGAGTGAGGTGTCAGCCAACTGGAGTCCAATCAATGAGATGAGATTGGAGGTGTTGGTTACAGCTGCCCTGCCCTATAAAAAACACACACCAGTTCTGGGTTTGCTTTTCACAAAAAGCATTGCCTGATGTGAATGATGCCTCGCAGAAAAGAGCTCTCAGAAGACCTACGATTAAGAATTGTTGACTTGCATAAAGCTGGAAAGGGTTATAAAAGTATCTCTAAAAGCCTTGCTGTTCATTAGTCCACAGTAAGACAAATTGTCTATAAATGGAGAAAGTTCAGCACTGCTGCTACTCTCCCTAGGAGTGGCCATCCTGTAAAGATGACTGCAAGAGCACAGCGCAGACTGCTCAATGAGGTGAAAAAGAATCCTAGAGTGTCAGCTATAGACGTACAAAAGTCTCTTGCATATGCCAACATCCCTGTTAGCGATTCTATGATACGTAAAACACTAAACAAGAATGGACTTCATTGGAGGATACCACAGAGGAAGCCACTGCTGTCCAAAAAAAACATTGCTGCACGTTTACAGTTTGCACAAGAGCACCTGGATGTTCCACAGCACTACTGTCAAAATATTCTGTGGACAGATGAAACCAAAGTTGAGTTGTTTGGAAGAAACACACAACACTATGTGTGGAGAAAAAGAGGCACAGCACACCAACATCAAAACCTCATCCCAACTGTGAAGTATGGTGGTGGGGGCATCATGGTTTGGGGCTGCGTTGCTGCATCAGGACCTGGATGGATTGCTATCATCGAAGGAAAAATGAATTCCCAAGTTTATCAAGATATTTTGCAGGAGAACTTAAGGCCATCTGTCCACCAGCTGAAGCTCAACAGAAGATGGGTATTGCAACAGGACAATGACCCAAAGCATAGAAGTAAATCAACAACAGAATGGCTTAAACAGAAGAAAATATGCCTTCTGGAGTGGCCCAGTCAGAGTCCTGACCTCAACCTGATTCATATGCTGTGGCATGACCGCAAGAAAGCGATTCTCACCAGACATCCCAAGAATATTGCTGAACTGAAACAGTTCTGTAAAGAGGAATGGTCAAGAATTACTCCTGACCGTTGTGCACGTCTGATCTGCAACTACAGGAAACGTTTGGTTAAAGTTATTGCTGCCAAAGGAGGTTCAACCAGTTATTAAATCCAAGGGTTCACATACTTTTTCCACCTGCACTGTGAATGCTTACATGGTGTGTTCAATAAAAACATGGTAACATTTCATTCTTTGTGTGTTATTAGTTTAAGCAGACTGTGATTGTCTATTGTTGTGACTTAGATGAAGATCAGATCACATTTTATGACCAATTTGTGCAGAAATCCATATCATTGCAAAGGGTTCACATACTTTTTCTTGCAACTGTAAATCCCCAAATGGTTACTATAAAAACTACAACTTGTTCCGCAAAATTCAAGGTCTCCTACAACTACACTGGAGAAAACAAAAGAAAAGTTATGCCTGATGGAACAAACATTACTAGCCTCCCTGGCGATATTCCCGAGCATGACTCAGGGTAAATTTTCACTGCCAGGAATGGTAACCCCCCGAGTCATGCCCGGGGTAACATTGCAGAGCTGTCAGCAGTCCCCTTACCTTTTCCTGGCGATCCAGCGATGTCCTCCCCTGTGATTGCTGGCGAGAGCGCCGGCCGGCATCTGACTTCCTGGTTCAGTTCCCTGTGAGCAGCAGCGGTGCATGGGAGCGGACCTGGGTGGGAAATTCAAAAGTGGAAACATAAAAGTGACACACACACATAAAAGAGGTGATACATTGTAATCTGAGAGGATTACATTGTATCACCTCAGATCTGACACTTGATCACTGTACAGTGCCCCTTGCCTGCCATTTTTCTGTAATTTGTGCCCATAAAATATTTATAACATGGCATCAAAAAAGCGCCACTTTACTACAAAAGCGCTTTTGGAACAGTTGAGTAACAGCGACAGTGACACGGAGGTGCTCGCAGAACTGAGTGATAGTGAGTCGTGGGGAGATTTGTCGTCTGACACTGACCTGGCAAGTGACAACGGCGATGATCCTGCACCTGACCTCAGCAATGTGCGCACTTGGTGCCCTATTGACTGCGAGATGGACCAGGTAGCGCCCCTAAAATTCCTGTTCACTGGATCACCTGGGATGAAGGTAGATGTTGAGCGTGACAACCCTCTGGCAATTATTCCTCACTGAGGAGGTAATTAAAAAAAATTGTCACGGAGACAAATCGCTTCCAAGAGCAGCAACCTGCTAGGCTGCATGCCAAGTTTTCCAGAAGCAGAAAGTGGGAACCGGTAACCAAAGAGGACATCTGGCAGTTTCTGGGACTCATCGTTCTTCAGGGGGTGATGGGGAAACCGCTCCAGAAATAGTACTGGAATACCAATGAGTTACTGGCCACTCCATTTTTTGGCACCGTGATGTCAGAATACTGGTTTTCCCTCATCATGAAGTATTTCCACTTCACGAACAATGAAGAATTTGATTAGGCCACACATCCTGCGCCCAAACAAAAAAAAAAATATGGGAGGTATGCCAAATTATTGTGACCAATTTCCAGCGGACCTACGTGCCAGAAAGGGACGTTACAATAATACAACCACATGCATCCGTCATGAATGGATCAGTTTGTATTATCAGTAACATAGCCAAGACGGATCCGTCATGAACTCCATTAAACTCCATTAAAATTCAATGGGGGACGGATCAGTTTTCTATTGTGCCAGATTGTATCAGAGAAAACGGATCCGTCCCCATTGACTTACATTGTGTGTCAGGACAGGTCCGTTTGGCTCAGTTTAAGGGGTTAATATATTACACAATATTAAATATTAATTTGAACATAAATTTTAAATAAATAAAAAGTGTTATTTTCCCACAATTTAGGCACCAAATGCTCTAAATAGTGTCCCAGTCATAAAGTGGGGAGGGTGGTAACAGCATGAGAAGTCCACAGAGTGGCCTTATGACATAGTGGTGAGGTGGCAGCAGCATGAGGATGCCACAGAGTGGCACAATGACAAAATGTGGAGGTGGCGGCAGCATCAGGAGACCACAGAGTGGCAAGGTGACATAGTGTGGAGGTGTCAGCAGCATGAGGAGGCCACAGAGTGGCACGACAACGAGAGATTGCAGAGGTGGCAGCAGCATGAGGAGGCCACAGAGTAGCACGACGACAAAGTGTGGAGGTGTCAGCAGCATGAAGAGGCCACAGAGTAGCACAACGACGAGAGATTGTGGAGGTGTCAGCAGCATGAGGAGGCCACAGAGTGGCATGACAACTAGAGATTGTGGAGGTTTCCGCAGCACGAGGAGGCAACAGAGTGGCACGACGACAAAGTGTGGAGGTGGCAGCAGCATGAGGAGACCACCTCGGCTCGGCACGATTTAATAATATACGTTCTCTGGCACAAAAGGCTTGGCAAATTGATTGTCCGGGAATTTACATCGAAGATTGGGATAATATATTGGCGAATTTAAGTTTAGTTTCTTATAGATTCAAACCATAACTACCAGCCCATGGTCTCTTTGTCAGGGAAAACATCACGAGTTCCCAGTCATCATGGAAAAAGCGAATCAATGTTGAAAAATATATGGCATCGGGTGTGTGAGGACGCCATCACAATAGGACCGGTACGCTATCCAGGGCAGATTGTATATGTGGGCGACATACAGAATATAACCAGAAAACAGATTGAAGAATGGGAACAATTCGATCTGATAATTGGTGGCAATCCTTGTAATGACTTATCTGTGGTTAACCCGCACCGGAAAGGCCTTTATGGGGGCAGTGGACAACAGTTTTTTGACTTTTCATGATTACTCAATAAAGTGTTGCCTAAGACAGGAGAGAATCGGCCAGTCTTCTGGTTATTCAAGAACGTGGTTGCGACGGAGAAAGCATTCCAAAAAACAAATATCTCTCCACTTGGAGACTAATCCTGTCAAGATTGATGAAAGTGTGGTATCAGCTGCTCATTGAGCCAGATACTTCTGGGGAACCTGCCTGCCATTAACAGGCCTCTAGTAGCTACAGACAATGAGAAGACAAAGCTTCAAGATTGCGTGGAGCCCGGAAGAGTCGCAAAGTTCATCAAGATTCAAACTATAACTACCAGCCCCTGGTCTCTTCGTCAGGGAAAACATCACGAGTTCCCAGTCATCATTGATAGGAAGGACTACATCCTGTGGTGCACGGATATGGAGAGGGTCTTTGGATTACCCCCGCACTATACAGACGTCTCAGAAATGAACCTCAGCTCCCAACAGAAACTCCTGGGAAGGTCATGGAGCGTCCCAGTCATCCGGCATCTATTTGCCTCGCTGAAGGATTATTTTTAAAGTCCGTAGAAGCCACACGGAGCCCCCACGCTGCAAATTTATCAGGATAAATGGATCTGGATTTTATAATATTACATTATTATATAAAAAAATAAAAAATAAAAATGAAGCCCCTTCATCACACGGATCCCAAGTGCAATCAGCAACATCATCATCAGCTCCCACACGACTCTCCTCATCACTACTAGACCGCCTAGTGGAGGAAAGAACAGAGACAGGTTAAGGACAGGTGAGGGCACAGGGCCTGCTCCCGGGCCGTGCCAACTAAGGGTTGTGTCTGACGAACCCACTGACTCTTGGCTGGGGGTGTCTGATGTCACTTGCGACGAAGTTGAAGATCGAGTCAACCACTCAAGAACCGCTGGGTTGCTGGTCACAACACGACCGCTAGCTGACACTGGGAGCTCAGGCCTCTCGAAGTGACCCCTGCTGCCACGGCCTCTTACTCTGCTGCAACCTCTGCCTGTGCCGGAAACATTTAGGCCTCTGACACTCCCCTGTGCAGGGCATGTCACTTCTCTGTCTGATATACTGTTAGATCAAATAATCAAATGTTAGACCAAATATATTTTTATTTCGCCACTAATACACGGCAAACTGGGCTTTAGACTATATCACTGCACCACAGACCGGCAATTAGGCCCAATTTTTTTTCTACTTTTACACAAAAGGCTTTTCAACAGATGAGTGCAATGCTGAACGGCAAATATATATTTATTTCGCCACTAATACATAGCAAACTGGGCTTCAGAATATATCACTGCACCGTTGGCCTGCAATTAGGCCCTAATTTTTTTCTACTTTTAACAAAAGGCTTTTCAACAGATGAGTGCAACGCTGAACGGCAAATATACTTTTATTTTGCCACTAATACAAGGTAAACAGGGCTTTAGAATATATCACTGCACCGTACAAGGGCAAATATATTATTCTTTTGCCACTAATGCACAGCAAAAAGGGCTTTACAACATATAACTGCATGGCACAAGGGCAAATAAGACGTACTGTAGAAATATTTCCTTGTAATAAACCCTATTAATGCCTGTATCAAACAGCACTTGCATCCCAATAACAAGAACGGTTTGCTGGAATGACAGAGCTGTATAATGGCAATTTGGATCCCCAGTCAGTGCAGCAAGGTGTAATAGGATTGTTCCTATTACCCAGGCTGTAACCTCCCCTATTGAACCCTGTTCTACATAAATGCTGTGGAATGATTCCTCCCTATCCCTATCCCCCCTTATAAATCGTTTTTTCACCACAATCAAGTCTTTCCAATCACTGTCCCTAGCGCCTGCAGACATGTCTTTCCTATTAATTCAGAAGCAGTGTAGAAGCTGTTTTTTTTATCAGGCTCAGGATCTCAGCTAGCTTTGATACAACAGGCAGTGGACAGGTAGGTGGAAGTTAGACTCCTAGTGGCCATGACTTTTTCCACTGGGATGCAGCCAGATTGAAATGAAATTATTTATAAATGTATAATTTACACCATTCTCTATAAAATTAAATTAAGTGAAAGTATAGTGACTCTTTTAGGACCATTTAAGTTCTGAAGTCACTTTGAGGGCCTTACGTAACCACCCATAAATGACCCATTTTAGAAACTATTCCCCTTACATTATTCAAAACAGATTTTAGAAACATTGTTAACCCTTTAGATGTTCCAGAGAGATTAAAGCGATATGAATGTGAACTTTAAACATAATTTTTTTGTGCAGATTTTCCAATTTAGTCAATTTTTTCCTGTAACACAGAAAAGGTTAACAGCAAAACAAACCTCAATATTAATTGCCCTGATTCTGAAATTTACAGAAACACTCCATTTGTGGTTTTAAACTGTGCACACTGCAGGGCTCAGAAAACAAAGAGTGCCATATGGTTTTTGGAGGGCAGATTTTGCTTAAATAGTTATCAGGTGCCATGTCACATTTGAAGAGAAACCTACAGGTACCTCTACAGTCGATGACACTTTTTTTTTGGAAACTACACCATTCAAAAAATGTATCAAGGAATTTATGAGTGCTGTGACCCCCACATATGGGGGGAAGTTAGAAACATGACAACAAGTTTCATTTTTTCCAATAACTTGTTGCATTAGCATCATATTTTTCATTTCACAAGGTATACAAGAAAAAAAGCTCTCCACAATTTGTCACGCATTTTCTTGTGAATACAGTAACAACCCTTATGTGATCATAAAATTTTTATGGGCACATCATGCGCTTTGGCGAGCATTGAAGTAGAATCTTTGTATAGTTCTATTCCTCATTCTAAAGGATTAATGGCGGTGGAAGAATTCCTGAAAACAAGGGCAATCTGCTATAGTTCTCATAACAAATTTGTATTGACTCTCCTGGAATTTGTTCTTACACACAATTTTTTCTTATTTGATTTGCGGTTCTTCCACCAGCTCTGGGGGACCGCAATGGGGAGCCTTTGTGCTCCAACCTATGCTAATCTCCTCCTGGGCTGGTGGGAGTACAAGATGGTCTTTCTGGACATGCAGGTCTGGTGGTGTGAAGAGATTGTCTTCTAGACACGTTATATTGACTATGTATTTCTGATTTGGAATGGTGACTCTGATGAGTTTGAACTATTAGAGAACTTAATATGAATGAGCTTTGTTTGTCATTCACTTTCTAGTTTCATCCAGATATGTTAACCTTTCTGGATGTCATAGTCACCAAAGAAGGGGACAGACTTGTCACAACCACCTTCAGGAAGGCCACCTCAATGAATAGTCTCCTTCACTGGGAGAGTAATCATCCCATGAATTTAAAAAGGGGTATACCTCGGGGCCAATATTTGAGGATGAGGAGAAATTGCTCAGATAAAGAGAATTTCTATCATAAGTCCAGAAGACTTCAGAATCGATTTAGGATGAGAGGCTATCCCCAACAAGTTCTAAGAAAGGCTTTTCAAAATGCGGAAACACAGGAGCGTAATACCCTTTTAGTGCCCAAGGGATCCGATGTTAAAGGAAGAGATATTGTTAGGATCATTTCCACCTATGATGTGTAAGAGTAATGTCACAATTGCTCACCTGAAATTAGGAATCGTCTAGGCCTGAAAGGTAGGTGAGGCGTACAATGGCTGAGACAATCTGGATCCCTGGAGTAGCAGAGGCAAGCAGTGTCGAATAACAGTCCAGGTTAATAACAGGTAAACACAGCAGTCAGGATAAGGCAGAAGCGTGGTCAGGTAACAATCCAAATTCGTTAAACGAGTAAACACAGCAGTTTAGGATAAGGCAGAAGCGTGGTCAGGTAAAAATCCAAATTCGGTACACGAGTAAACACAGCAATTTAGGATAAGGCAGAAGCGTAGTCAGGTAACAATCCACATTTGGTACACGAGTAAACATAGCAGTTTAGGATAAGGCACAGGAGCTAGATAGAGGCAGGAAGCACAATAATCTGGCAAGGAGGAAGTGACAAGGTCTCGTTTATATAGGAAGTTCCAAGCTGTGGCTGATTAGGCTAAACAAGCAGAGATTGTCCAAGACTAGGAAACTATTCACAAGGTTCAGGAGTGGAGTTGTCCTGCGTAGCCGGTAGCTCAGTGAGCACCTCAGTTGTTCAGATAAGTCCTTTACTTTATTGTGTTTCCTTGCTGGCTTGATTCTAGGTGACCCTGACTACATCCGTATTAAGTGCAGGGAGCCAGTGGTTGTGTCCCCTCACTATTATAGGGTTTTCAGGTGTCACACAGACTTAGGTACGTGGGCATGCAATCGTCTACCATCGAGACCCTTGTATGTGCATAGCAGTCAGGGAGAGCTCTTAGGGTTTTATAGGGCTCACCTATATGCTCCTTAGTTTGGGATCAAGCCAGTCGCTCGTTTATTTATAAGTTCCAGCTTCCTGCTAACTTCATCCGTGACATTATAAACCGCCATAACCGTCTAAAGCTTGGATCCGGTTTCAGCCTTGATTGACCGGATGCAAGGTCTTTCGCTGGAGGTAGCAGATCTTCGTAAAACTGTGTCTCAGTTTCAGGTGACCGGTTCTGCTGGCGTTCATGGAGTTTGTTCAGAGCCTAAGATCTCCCTTCCGGATACGTTCTCCGGGGGTAGTGAGAATTTTGTTCGCTTTAGAGGGGCTTGCAAACTCCATTTTCGCCTACTTCCCCATTCCTCTGGTGATGAGGAGCAGAGGGTGGGGATCATCATCTCGCTGCTCAGGGATAACGCTCAGTCTTGGGCCTTTTCGCTGCCGTTGGGGGCACGGCCCTACCGATAGGTGGATGATTTTTTTTTAGCCCTGGGGCAGATATATGATAACCCGGATCATATTGCTCTGGCTGAATCTAAACTGCGTTTTTCATGCCAGGGTAAACAGTCCGCAGAGCTATATTGATCTGAATTTCGGAGATGGGCAGCTGATACTGGTTGGAATGATGCTGCACTCCGAAGTCAATTTTGCCATGGTCTTTCGGAAAGATTGAAAGATGCATTCGCTTTTCATGAGAGACCAGCCTCGTTGGAGTCAGCCATGTCTCTAGCTGTTCGTATTGACAGGTGTCTTAGTGAGAGAGAGGAGACTACTCTTTTCTGTCATATTCAGCCCAAGGACAGTGGGGCTGACTCATTCAGTGCGCAGGGGTCTCAGTCTGTCTCAATCCTCTCTGAGGAGGAGGCCATGCAGATGGGTTTGCTTGCCTCTGATAGTCGAGGATCTAGCTCTTAGAGGAGGGTTTGTTTCTGTTGTGGGGGAATAAATCATTTAGCTATTGTTTGCCCCTCTAGAAGATTCATGAAGTTTTCTGAGGGTAATAAAAACAAAACAAGAAAAACCCTCTAAAAACTTTCCATTTGCTACTATTGGCAAGCTTGATGCGGAAATTGAAGGTTTGCCGTTTGCTTGTAATTCCCGTTTTCTTCTACCTGCCAGGGTGGCGCTAGACAGCAAGAACATTGTTTGTGAGATTTTTGTAGATAGTAGAGCAGCTGTCAATCTCATTGATAATCAATTTGCAACAACGCATGGTTTTCAGGTATGCACTTTGGAAAAGGATATACCTGTTTTTGCTATCGATTCTGCTCCACTTTCTCAAAGATCGTTAAAGGGCATAGTTCACAATATCCGTTTGACGGTGGGTGACGCTCATGTTGAGGATATGTCATGTTTCTTCTTAAGCGGATTACCTACTCCTCTAGTGTTGGGGCTACCCTGGCTCACTAAACATAACCCCACCATTGATTGGCAAGCAAGGCAAATAAATGGTTGGAGTGAGTTTTGCAGAGAGAATTGCCTCATTGCGTCTCTTTCAGAGGTTTATACCAAGACTGTGCCATCTTTTCTCTCAGAATTTTCAGATGTGTTTTCCGAGAGTGGTGTCCCCCCTCACCGGGAGTACGACTACCCTATTAATCTCATCCCAGGCGCCAAGCTGCCAAAATTACGACTATACAATCTCTCCCAACCTGAAAGGGTCGCTATGCATACTTATATCTTTGAGAGCCGCCTGAGAAAGGGACACATCTGACCCTCGAAGTCGCCTGTTGCAACTGGGTTTTCTGTTAAGAAAAAAGATGCTTCTTTAAGACCTTGTCTGGATTTCAGGGTTCTGAACTTTATCACGATTCGTGACCCATATCCGATTACTCTGATCCCGGACCTGTTTAACCAGATTGTTGGGGCTAAAGTTTTTTCTAAGTTGGATTTAAGAGGGGCATACAACCTAGTCAGGGAAGGGGACGAATGGAAGACGGCCTTCAATACCCCTGACTGTCATTTCAAGTATTTGGTTATTGCCTTTGGTTTGATGAATGCTTTGGCCGTCTTCCAACATTTTGTGAACAGCATTTTTTATCATTTAATGGGGAGATGACATTTAGATTTTTTCTCCTGATTTCAAGACTCATCGGGACCACCTATGTCAGGTCTTGCTGATTCTGTGGGAGAATAAATTGTACGCTAAACTGGAAAAATGTGTGTTTGCGGTTCCGGAGATTCAATTTCTTGGTTTTCTTCTCTCCGCATCTGGATTTCGGATGGACCCTGAGAAGGTCCGCGCTGTGCTTGATTGGGAGCTTCCTGAGAATCAGAAGGCACTGATGCGGTTTTGGGGTTTTGCCAATTATTACAGAAAGCTAATTTTGAATTATTCCTCTGTTGTTAAGACACTCACTGATATGACTAAAAAGGGGGTGGAGTTTTTCTCATGGTCGGTAGATGAGCTTAAAGTCTTTTCTAGCATTAAAGATAGTTTTGCTTCCGCTCCCATTTTGGTACAACCTGATGTCTCTCTACCTTTTATTGTTGAGGTGGATGCTTCTGAGGTGGGTGTGGGTGCGGTCTTATCTCAGGGTCCCTCTCCTGCCAGATGGCGACCGTGTGCCTTTTTCTCAAGGAAACTAACCTTTGCAGAGAGAAATTAGGATGTGGGAAATAGGGAGTTGTTGGCCATCAAATTAGCTTTTGAGGAATGGCGCCATTCGTTAGAGGGAGCCAGGCACCCTATTACTGTCTTTACCGACCATAAGAATCTGGCCTACTTGGAATCGGCCAAGCGTCTGAACCCGAGACAGGCCAGATGGTCTTTGTTCTTTTCTAGG
Source organism: Bufo gargarizans (assembly GCF_014858855.1). NCBI lineage: Eukaryota > Metazoa > Chordata > Amphibia > Anura > Bufonidae > Bufo > Bufo gargarizans. The sequence continues at coordinate 282,704,770 of NC_058084.1, read as the reverse complement.
TTTAATTTTGTTGTTACGTACCGCCCTGGGGTTAAAAATGTGAAGGCGGATGCCCTGTCACGTTGTTTTCCCGGAGGTGGGAACTTTGAAGACCCGGGTCCCATTTTGGCTGAAGGGGTGGTCGTCTCTGCTCTTTATCCTGATTTGGAGGCAGAGGTTCAGGCAGCCCAGGCAGAGGCTCCTGATCTTTGTCCTCCTGGGAGGTTGTTTGTGCCTCTCGCTTTACGACACAAGGTTTTTAAGGAGCACCACGATACTGTCCTTGCTGGGCACCCGGGTAGTAGAGCCACAGTGGATCTCATTGCTCTGAGATTCTGGTGGCCGGCTCTTCGTAAGACGGTTGAGGGTTTTGTGGCAGCCTGCGAGACCTGCGCTCGTGCCAAGGTCCCTCATTCACGGCCATCAAGTTCTCTCCTCACGTTACCCATTCCTTCCCGTCCTTGGAAGACCGTGATTCTGGTGGTAGTGGACTGTTTTAGCAAAATGGCACATTTCATTCCCTTTCCTGGGTTACCCAATGCTAAGACGCTGGCGCAAGCGTTTGTTGATCATATTGTTAAATTGCATGGCATCCCTTCAGACATCGTTTCTAATAGGGGCACGCAATTTGTTTCCAGATTCTGGAAGGCCTTCTGTTCTCACTTGGGGGTTCGGTTGTCGTTCTCTTCTGCTTTTCACACGCAGTCGAATGGTCAGACCGAACGCGTCAATAAGAATCTGGAGACATATCTGCGCTATTTTGTGGCGGAGAATCAGGAGGATTGGTATTCTTTTTTGTCCATTGCTGAGTTTGCTTTAAATAACCGTCGCCAGGAGTCCTCTGATAAGTCACAATTTTTTGGTGCATATGGGTTTCATCCGCAGTTTGGGACATTCTCTGGAGAGGGGTCTTCTGGTTTACCTGATGAGGAGAGATTTTCCTTTTGTCTTTGTCATTTATTGTGTAAGCGATATAAGCGTGTGGCTGATAAGAGACGTGTGCCTTGTCCGGACCTGAATGTGGGTGATCTGGTGTGGTTGTCTACAAAGAATATCAAATTGAAGGTTCCCTCCTGGAAGTTGGGTCCTAAGTTTATTGGGCCTTACAAGATCTTGTCCGTCATCAATCCCGTTGCCTTCCGTCTTGAACTTCCTCAGACTTGGAAGATCCATAATGTTTTTCACAAGTCCCTATTAAAACCTTATGTCCAACCCACTGTACCCTCCTCTTCAGGGGAGGGCTGGCAGCCTTAGTCCTGGGGGGAAAATCCAGTCAAGTGGCCCATTTTAGCCCCGGCCATTATTAAAAGCCCCTCCTACATATAATAGGCCACTCTCAACAAACACTGTACAGCTGACATTCTATAGTTGCGGCCTTCATACGGAGAGGGGAGGTCTGTCCTGGCTGCACTGCCTGCTTCACATTATACAATAGACAGCAGGCTACAGCCAGGAAGCTCCTCCGCTCTCCTCCCTCCCCAGATCCTGCTCAAGGCCTGTGGTTCCCCCCACCATCTGCCACCCGCCGGTGGCCTGCTGCCCCCTTTGGCCGTTCTCACCCAGCTCTGAATCCTCCTTCTGCAAATGGCGGAGGGGGGGGGGAGCATCTCCTCTCCTACATAGCGCCCCATACCTCTTACATCCAGTCATGTCACCTTTGTTGTAGACGTTCTCTTTCCTCATCTTCTCCATTCAGACCAGACTGCCATGATGATTTTCCAGCCATCTCCCGTCTCTGCAGAGATTGACAAACAGATATTAATTTCCCACATTTCCATAATCTTCACATCTTCTGAACACCCTTTCCTGCCACCCCCAATACTATACTGCAGAAACAGTCTCCCTGGAAATACTCCTACCACACAGATAGGCCACCTTCAACAGTTATTGGCACACAGTGCTCTAAAAAATAACTGCACCCAGACACTAATAGTATAAAGATAATGTCCCCCAAAAATAATTGTGCTAAGCTGATACTATGCCAGGGTTCCCCCCAAAGTAACAGGGCTCCCCAAAATCCCACCAATATAAATAATTATCTGCCAGAGCACACTTAGTAGTAATAATGCCCCTATAGTGCCCATACTAGTAATCATGTTCCTCATAGCCCCCCAGTAGTAGTACAGCTCCGCATAATACCCCCTAGTAGTAATAAGTCTCCCTATAATATGACAGTACATGAAATATCCCCGCTTAGTGCCCGCAGTTGAGCTAATGTCCCAATAATGTATGCCAGTATAAAATACCCCTATATAGTGCCCAGTAAATGCCCTCATAGTGCTCCTCTCCCCCTTCCCCATAGTGTCCCCCATAATATGCCAGTAAAAAAATGCCCCTTCTTAGTGCCCCCAGCAGATGCTCCTATAGTGCTCCTCTCCCCCATAATGTGCCAGTAAAAAATGCCCCTTCTTAGTGCCACCAGATGCCCCAATAGTGCTCTACTCCCCCAGTAGTGCCCCCAAATAATGCCACATAATGCTGCTCTCCCCTAAAGTGCCTCCCATAATGTGCCAGTAAAAAATGTCCCCTTAGTGCCACCAGATACCATAGTGCCCCCCATAATGTGGCAATAAAAAAAGGACCCTTTAGAGCCCTCACTTCCCCAAAGATGCCCCATAGTGCCGCTCTCCCCTATAGTTCCCCCATAATGTGCCAATAAAAAAAAGCCCCTTTAGAGCCCCCAGATGCCCCATAGTGCGCCTCTCCCATAATGTGCCAGTAAGAAATGTCCCAATAGTGCCCCCCCAAAAAATGGGCAAGAAATAAATGCCCCCAGAGTGCCACCCCAAAAAAAATGGGTCTGTAAGAAATGTCAGCTCCTCCTGCAAAGAAAAAAACTGAAAACACTAATACTTACCTCCATCAGCAGTGATGTGATGCAGGCCTCTTCCGGCATGTGTCCCCCCTCTGTGTGCTGCCCGGCTCAGGCGGTGTGATGATAATGATGTCATTGCACCGCCTGAGCCGGCCTCTGATAGGCTGCAGGCATTAGTGCCTGCGGCCTATCAGAAGAACAGGGAAGGAAGACGCCTCTCCCTCCCCTGCCGCAGCACCGTTCATCTGTATCGCTGTCCTGTGGAAGCGCTCATCTCCTACTGACCCCCCACCGCTGCTGGCAACTAGAACCAGGGCCGCACCGCCTGTGGTGATCGGCGGTGCGGCCCTGAGTAATTTAAAGACGTGGCCATTTTTAACGTGCTTTAGGGCGGCCTGGGGGGCAATTGCCTCCCTGCCCCCCTTCCCAGCCCTCCCCTGCTCCTCTTTGCCTCCTTCGATTATTGCTGATGGTAATCTTGAATTTCAGGTCTCTAGGATTGTGGATTATTGCATTATCCGCGGTTCTCTTCAGTACCTCGTTCATTGGGAGGGTTATGGTCCTGAGGAGAGGATGTGGGTCCCAGTGGCGGACATTAAAGCCACTCGTCTCATCAGGGCTTTCCATAGGTCTCATCCTGAGAAGGTGGGCTCTGAGTGTCCGGAGTCCACCCGTAGAGGGAGGGGTACTGTCTCTCCACCAGTCCTGTGAAAAGGTCTGGCAGAAGTTCTTCTCTACCTCTTGCATGATGTTCTTTGTTTTGGTTTCACTTTCTCATCTCCTTTCCTTCTGCCAGGTGCCACTTACTCAGACTAATCCTTTTCCTTTATATTCCCTCCCATACTGCCTCACTTTGCGGTTTATATTACTTCTTTGATGAAGTGTTCATTGCTGGAGGCTGCGTCTGCTGTTTGTTCAGATAAGTCCTTCTGTCAATGTACCTGTCCTTTGGACTATGTGGGAAAGACATTCAGGGAGTTTCATCGTCGTGTTTTAGAATATATATTTTGCTAAACCTATAAACCACCACCCACACAGCTGTCTTACCCTCAGACATCGAAAGATCATTAATAAAGTCCATGGATACATGAGACCAAGGCATATTAGGGATGGGTAGAGGTCAGAACTCACCCACCGGACAAGACCTAGGAGTCTTGGACCTGGCACAAACCTTACAGAGGATACATATGAATGGACATCTCTGAACAAAGTGGGCCACCAATAAAATCTGGAAACTAGTTCCTTGGTGGCGGTAATGCCCAGATGACCACTAAAGACAGCATTATGACACTCACCTAATAGCCAGAGGTGCAAATTACCAGGGACAAACAACTTATCTTTAGGAGACAGTACCGGAGCCAAGTGTTGTCCCGCCATAATTTTGGTTGTCAAATCAGAGGAGACTGAAACCACCTGCTGGCAATATAGGTTCTGGTGGAGCGTCAGGAGATTGAAAGGCACAAAAACTTTGTGATAGGGCATCAGCTTTAACATTTTTATTTCCTGGCCTGAAAGTTATGCGGAAGTTAAAACGAATAAAGAACAATGCCCACCTAGCCTGTCTGGGATTCAAACGCTTAGCAGATTCCAAAAATGTTCAATTCTTATGATCAGTAAGTACAGTGACACGATATTGAGCCCCCTCCAAAAAGTGATTCCATTCCTCAAAGGCCCATTTAATTGCGAGTAACTCCTGATTTCCTATGTCGTAATTTCTTTGGGTAGGAAAGAACTTATGAGAAAAGAAAGCACACGGTCTTAAGTTAGTGAGGGTTGGTGACCCTTGAGAGAGTACTGCCCTCACCCCATCCTCAGAAGCGTCCACCTCAACCACAAAAGGTTTCTCTTGGTCTATTTGAACCAATACTGGGGAGTCAACGAAACATCACTTAAGTGTTTCAAAAGCCTCTATTGCCTCTGGCGACCAGTTGACTAGATCCGCCCCCTTCTTGGTTAAATCAGTGAGAGGCTTAGCAATCACTGAAAAATGCTTAGAGAACTTCCGGTAATAGTTAAAAAAAAAAAAAAGCCTGCACCTGAGCTAAATGGCTGTTTGAAGCAGGAGCTCCCTCTGTGAAAGTTCCCTTTCAGCTTGAAATTCTGCCTGTTTGGTTGAAACATGGTGAGGATCAGAGGCCCTAAAATGGGAGACACAGCTGGACACTCTAAAGCGACGGTAAACAGCGGCAACATGAAAAAATTCATAAAAAAAGCCGCTTCTTTATACGTGAACAGGGAGTCTAAGATGGCGCCGGCTTTTTTCACACACGGTCAGCCACAAGCCTGCAGAGACTTCTCAGGGCACACAGAGAGGTGAGGAAGAATCTGGCACCCTCCCTATATCCCGCTCCTACCTCAGAGACACCCTGATTTCCACCTTGGCTTCTGCTCTGGAGCTGCTGAGCGCTGACATAGGGGCCATTAAACAAGATGTCCGCCACATAGGACAAAGAGTAGAACTGCTGGAGGACTCACAAACCGCGCTGCTGGAGCACCAAACGGCTGTTGTACAAAAGATGCAGGCAGTGCAATTGAATCTTAATTTGCTGTATAACGCTATAGAAGACCAGGAAAACCATGGAAGGTGCAATAATCTGCGCTTTAGAGGAACATCTGAAACGGTTGCACTGGGTGATATCCCCAATTCAGTTGTGCAGATATGCCTTTCTCTTCTGGGCCCAGATTCAGTGCATGAAGTTCTATTAGAAAGAGCTCACAGGGCTCTGAAGCCAAAACCTGCTCCTACAGGGATGTTATCTGCAAATTTTTGAGCTTTTCAGTGAAGGAAGCCGTCCTTACCAAAGCAAGAGATGCACACTCTGTTAAATGGGATGGACATGACATTCTTGTTTTTCAAGATTTGGCTCAGTCTACCCTGAAAAATAGAAGAACCTTAAAGCCGTTTGGCAGATTGGCTCAGGGCAAAGAATATACCCTACAGGTGGTCATTTCCTTTTGGACTTTCCTTTATATATTGTAAGGGATTAGGTAGCGGGGCTGTCGTCTCCTGGGTAGACAGGCTCAGTTTAGCAGGCACACCGACGAAGTTACAGTCCACACGGCAGGAACTTCGTTTAACTGACCTCAGCCAGTTTTATTGTTAGGTTGAGGTACAGAACATAAAACATAGCAAACAAAAATCCTAAGCCTGTCCGGCTCTAACTATACAGCATGAAACCTCCCTGACCAAGTGCCGGCCTAATACCAAGCACCCAAACAAAATAGCAAAGTCCGTACCTCTTGTAGTGCTCTCACAGGCTCCATGCAGGTAACCTGTTCCCAGGCTGAGCGAGCTGTGTCTGCATTCTCAGCCTTATATCAGGCTAGCACACCTGAGGAGTAATTACCTGACAGCCCAAAAGCCGGACTGTCCGGATGGAGTGGGGCCCACCCTTCTCTCCCCACTCCAGCAACACAGGCCCTAAGAACAGCTTTTATGCAAACCCGAATTGCACAGACCTCTCCTGAACATTTCCCTGGTTGCTTTTAAATGACAGAAGTGAGAAATCTTGGGCACACATAGACCCCGTCCACTACTTCTCCAGACACTCTGTCACATATCCTCCCCCCCTGTTTCAGACCCGGGGCTGGAACACATCTGGACATCAGACAATGTACATGGGACAAGGCATCTGCATTTCCCATTTGGGTCCCTGGCCTGTGCTTTACGGTAAACTGGTACTCTTGCAGGGCTAAGAACCATCTTGTTACCCTCCTATTTTTTTCCTTATTCTCACACATCCATTTTAAGGGAGCATGATCCGTGACCAATTCAAAGTGACGGCCAAGCAAATAGTAGCGGAGTGCTTCCAGGGCCCATTTAATAGCGAGGCACTCTTTTTCCACAATTGCATATTTTTGCTCATGGTCATTAAGTTTCCTGCTCAGATACAGTACAGGGTGTTCCTCTCCATCCCTTACCTGTGACAGTACTGCCCCCAGTCCCACCTCAGACGCATCAGTCTGTAGGACAAACCCTTTCTTAAAATCTGGGGTTATCAGCACTGGCTGAGCGCACAGGAGGGTTTTTAAAGTCTGAAATGATTTTTCAGCCTCTTGTGACCACTTGACCATGACAGAGTCCTTCCCTTTTGTCAGGTCCGTTAATGGGGCTGCAAGGGAAGCAAAATTAGGTATAAATCGCCGGTAATAGCCTGTAATCCCCAAGAAGGCACGGACTTGCTTCTTGTTTACCGGTTGAGGCCACCTTTGTATGGCTTCGATTTTGTTTAACTGGGGCTTTACTAGGCCTCGGCCTATGATGTAACCTAGATACTTAGCATCTTCAAGACCAATGGCACATTTTTTGGGATTAGCTGTGAAGCCTGCCTCACACAGGGAATTGATAACCGCCTGCACCCTAGATAGATGGGATTCCCAGTCTGGACTTTGGATGATGATGTCATCCAGATATGCGGCTGCGTACTGTCTGTGGGGTCTTAAAATCTTATCCATCGCCCTCTGGAAGGTTGCAGGGGCTCCATGCAAACCAAACGGCAAGACCACATAATGAAACAACCCATCAGGAGTGGCAAAGGCAGTTTTCTCTTTGGCCTCATTTGTCAGGGGAATTTGCCAGTATCCCTTGGTTAGGTCTAGAGTGGTTATATACCTGGCATTTCCGAGCCTGTCAATGAGCTCATCAACACGGGGCATTGGGTAAGCATCAAACTTAGATATGGTGTTCAACTTTCGGAAGTCATTGCAAAACCTCCAGCTGCCATCTGGTTTGGGGATCAGAACTATAGGGCTGGACCACTGGCTATGGGACTCTTCAATTACCCCAAGTTCCAACATTTTCCTCACCTCTTCAGAGATAAGCCCTCTCCTGGCCTCTGGTATTCTGTAGGGCCGCAGCTTAACCCTTTTCCCCGGTTCTGTAATGATGTCATGTTTTATGACAGAGGTGCGACCTGGGATCTCTGAGAAAAAATCCCTATTCTTAAAGAGGAATCCCTGCACTTCTACCTTTTGTGCCTTGGCCAGGGAGTCGGGAATTGTTACCTCTGGCAACAGGGGCTTCCCAGAGCACCGCTGCTCTGGTGGGAAGGAGGTGTCAGCTGCAAGTGATAGTCGATCTTTCCACGGTTTTATAAGATTAACGTGGTATATTTGCTCAGGCTTCCTCTTACCTGGTTGACGGATTTTATAGTTTACCTCATTTACTTTCTCTATCACCTCAAAGGGGCCTTGCCACTTAGCCAGGAACTTACTCTCTACTGTAGGGATCAGTACCAGAACCCGGTCACCTGGTGCAAAGGTACGTACTCTGGCACTGCGGTTATACACCCTTTGCTGTGCCCCCTGAGCCTGGGCCATATGTTCCCGTACAATAGGCATCACCGCAGATATACGGTCTTGCATTTGTACCACATGTTCTAGGACACTTCTATAGGGGGTAGCTTCTTCTTCCCAAGTTTCTTTTGCTATATCTAGCAGACCCCTAGGGTGGCGACCATATAGCAACTCAAATGGGGAGTAGCCTGTAGAGGACTGAGGCACCTCACGGATGGCAAACATGAGATAAGGGAGAAGGAAATCCCAGTTTTTCCCATCTTTGTCTACCACTTTTTTAAGCATGGCTTTTAGAGTTTTATTAAATCTTTCTACCAGTCCATCAGTCTGTGGATGGTAGACAGAGGTACGCAGCTGTTTAACTTTGAACAGTTTACATAACTCCTTCATGATGCGTGACATAAAGGGGGTACCCTGATCTGTTAGGATCTCTTTTGGTAGTCCCACGCGACTGAACACCTGCACCAACTCTTTAGCTATGGCCTTCGATGACGTATTACGTAAGGGTATAGCTTCCGGGTAACGAGTAGCGTAGTCCATGATTACGAGAATATGTTGGTGGCCTCGAGCAGATCTTACAAGGGGCCCCACCAGATCCATGGCTATTCTCTCAAAGGGTATTTCAATGATTGGTAGAGGTACCAGGGGACTACGATAGTGTGGCCTAGGAGCCGAAATTTGGCACTCGGGGCAGGTGTCACAATAGTCTTTAACATCTTTATGGACCCCAGGCCAAAAGAACCTTTGAAGGACTCTGTCTGTAGTCTTTTCAGCTCCCAAATGCCCCCCCATAAGGTGACCATGAGCAATGTCTAGTACCGTGCGTCGGTACACTTTAGGAACCACCAGTTGTTCCACCAGATCCTCTCCCCTTTTTACCACCTGGTACAACAAGTCATGTTTCACAGCCATATGCGGGAAACAAAGTCTGCCGTCCGGTTCCACCAGTTTACCATCAATAGACTTTACATTTTCCCTGGCTCTAGTAAGGGTGGGATCTTTTAATTGCTCAGCACCAAATTGCTCTTTCCGTACTGCCAGGTCTGGCAAATTGTCATTAAGTGAGTCTTCCCTCTCTGGACTGCTCTGACCCTCTTCTAACCTATCACTATGGTCAGAGACCTCAGGCTCCCCTACCATGACAGACAAGGGAAACGATTCACCATCAACAGAAGTCTCTCTTAAATACCCACACCTTTCGGTACCCGGTGGTAGGTCATCTCCTTCCTGACAGGCATTTGAAAGTTTATGTTCCCATAGCTGCCAGAAATGTGGAAAATCCCGCCCCATAATGACATCATGCATTAACTTAGGCACTAAACCAACCATAAATTTTTCTGCCCCGTATCGGGTATTTACATCTACCACAGCAGTGTGATAATTACGGGTGTCTCCATGTATGCAAGTTACCGCCATGGTTTTAGTTTGCCATTTCCTGGGGTTTACCAAATCCGTTTTTACAAGGGTGACCAGACTGCCTGAGTCCAACAAGGCACTCACATCTTTACCTTCCACCGTAATAACACACATTTGTTTCTCCCCCGCAGTATTTAGTAATGCTACACACGCAGGCTGGGCATACAGTGATAAACGGCGGTTTATATATGAGGCATCACATTGCATTGGTTCACCATACATTGGACAATTGGCAACAACATGACCTGGCATTTGACATCTGAAACATTTTATTAAGTCCCTATTAAGTCTCTTATAGGCCACAGATCTCCCTGGCATGACTTGCCAGCTTCTAGAGCCTGGGCCTCCAGTCTCTCCACTTGCACCCACAGATACATCGCTTCTGCCAGCCCCCTTTTCCCTTAGAACAGTCTTACCAGGTAGTCCCGGAGATCTCCGCTGCAGGGCTGGGGGGCGCTGCGGCAGACTCAGTAGCTCCTCTGCGGATGTGTACCTCTCGACCATCTCCACCATCTGGTCAGCATTCTTGGGGTCACCGTGGCTCACCCACTTGCGCAAGGTAACGGGGAGGGCCCTTAAGTACCGGTCCATCACAACCCGTTCCACCATCTGAGGGCCTGTCAGGAACTCCGGCTGCAACCACTTCTTGGTCAGGTGTATGAGGTCGTGCATTTGGGAACGTGGAGGTTTATCCATACTGTAGTCCCAGTTGTGCACACGCTGAGCACGGACTGAAAGAGTAACCCCAAGGCGTGTAAGGATCTCCTTTTTTAGCATAACATAGTCCATAGCATCCTGATTCTCCAGGTCAAAATATGCCTTTTGGGGTTCACCTGAAAGGAAGGGGGCCAACAGTCCGGCCCACTGTGCCTTTGGCCAGCCTTCTCGCTCGGCAGTCCTTTCGAAGGTGGTAAGGTAGGCCTCCACGTCATCTGCGGTTGTCATCTTTTGCAGAAAGTGACTAGCCCTTATGGCGGCATGAGGGGCCTCTGCCATCCCTGGGACCCGTCCAGCGACACTGGTCAGTTGCTGCACCACAACTGCTAAGGTCTCCCGATCTTTTCTTTGCGCCTCTTGTGCAGCCTCCAGTTGGGCCGTCAGCCTGCGGCTGGTTTCCTCAAGCGCATTTTGCTGTACTAGGGTAGCCTCCCGCTGCACTCGGGTAGCCTCCTGTTGAGATGCAACAGCTTGCAACATAGCTTTAACCACATCCTCCATTTTCCAAGAGGCAGAAAACAGTCTTTGGTGCACCGCACAAAAATGGACTCTGTCCCTTTAAATGTTCAGTTTTTTTTTTTTTTTTTTTTTCTTATGCCAGAATTTGGTGTGCGCGCATCCTCCACCACATGTAAGGGATTAGGTAGCGGGGCTGTCGTCTCCTGGGTAGACAGGCTCAGTTTAGCAGGCACACCGACGAAGTTACAGTCCACACGGCAGGAACTTCGTTTAACTGACCTCAGCCAGTTTTATTGTTAGGTTGAGGTACAGAACATAAAACATAGCAAACAAAAATCCTAAGCCTGTCCGGCTCTAACTATACAGCATGAAACCTCCCTGACCAAGTGCCGGCCTAATACCAAGCACCCAAACAAAATAGCAAAGTCCGTACCTCTTGTAGTGCTCTCACAGGCTCCATGCAGGTAACCTGTTCCCAGGCTGAGCGAGCTGTGTCTGCATTCTCAGCCTTATATCAGGCTAGCACACCTGAGGAGTAATTACCTGACAGCCCAAAAGCCGGACTGTCCGGATGGAGTGGGGCCCACCCTTCTCTCCCCACTCCAGCAACACAGGCCCTAAGAACAGCTTTTATGCAAACCCGAATTGCACAGACCTCTCCTGAACATTTCCCTGGTTGCTTTTAAATGACAGAAGTGAGAAATCTTGGGCACACATAGACCCCGTCCACTACTTCTCCAGACACTCTGTCACAATATGAAGGTTGCAGGATATCCATCACATAATTCCTGGACCTAGATCAAGTTTATGACCATCTGAGGATTGGTCCTCTGGATATTCAGGACTGACGAGACTTCCAGACCTCCCCCCAGTAGAATCCTGGGACAAGCAGCTCACCCCTAGACAACAAAAAGGCAGAAGAGGAAACCAGAAACCTACTCCTAGAAGAGTGCCGTTGGGAGAATGAGAGAATAATGTCTTGGTAACTTCTCATACATGTTTTTTCGGCAACTATGCCTATTGTTAACTAGTGATGAGCGGCAGGGGTCATATTCGAATTTGCGATATTTCATTAATATTTTGTAGAATATTCGTTGAATATTTGTGAATTCCAATATTTGTTATATAAAAAAAATTGCAATTATTAGACAAAGAAGATTATAGCACTATATTACCTAAATTGCTCTATATTCGTATTTTTTATATTTTTTTTTATATTCGCTATATTCCTATATATTCTTGTTTTAGAATATTAAGAATATTCGAAAAAACGAATATATTATTTTTTTTCGAATATTCGGAATATTCTAAAACAAGAATATATAGCAATTAGAGTTGAGCGAACACCTGGATGTTCGGGTTCAAGAAGTTCGGCCGAACTTCCCGGAAATGTTCGGGTCCGGGATCGGGTCCGTACTTCGCCCCGAACCCCATTGAAGTCAATGGGGACCCGAACTTTTCAGCACTAAAAAGGCTGTGAAATAGCCCAGGAAAGGGCTAGAGGGCTGCAAAAGGCAGCGAAATGTAGGTAAATCCCCTGCAAACAAATGTGGATAGGGAAATAAATTAAAATAGAAATAAAATAAATTAAAATTAACCAATATCAATTGGAGAGAGGTCTCATGGCAGAGAATCAGGCTTCATGTCACCCACCACTGGAACAGGCCACTGTCAGATATTTAGGCCCCGGCACCCAGACAGAGGAGAGAGGTCCCATAGCAGAGATTCAGGCTTCATGTCATAGCAGAGAATCAGGCTTCACGTCACCCAACACTGGAACAGGCCACTGTCAGATATTTAGGCCCCAGCACCCAGACAGAGGAGAGAGGTCCCATTGCAGAGTATCAGGCTTCATGGCATAGCAGAGAATCAGGCTTCACGTCACCCACCACTGGAACAGGCCATTGTCAGATATTTAGGCCCCGGCACCCAGACAGAGGAGAGAGGTCCCATAGCAGAGAATCAGGCTTCATGTCATAGCAGAGAATCAGGCTTCATGTCATAGCAGAGAATCAGACTTCACGTCACCCAACACTGGAACAGGCCATTGTCAGATATTTAGGCCCCAGCACCCAGACAGAGGAGAGAGGTCCCATAGCAGAGAATCAGGCTTCATGTCATAGCAGAGAATCAGGCTTCACGTCACCCAAAACTGGAACAGGCCATTGTCAGATATTTAGGCCCGGCACCCAGACAGAGGAGAGAGGTCCCATAGCAGAGAATCAGGCTTCATGTCATAGCAGAGAATCAGGCTTCATGTCATCCACCACTGGAACAGGCCATTGTCAGATATTTAGGCCCCGGCACCCAGACAGAGGAGAGAGGTCCCATTGCAGAGAATCAGGCTTCATGTCATAGCAGAGAATCAGGCTTCACGTCACCCACCACTGGAACAGGCCACTGTCAGATATTTTTAGGCCCCGGCACACAGACAGAGGAGAGAGGTCCCATAGCAGAGATTCAGGCTTCATGTCATAGCAGAGAATCAGGCTTCATGTCATAGCAGAGAATCAGGCTTCATGTCATAGCAGAGAATCAGGCTTCACGTCACCCACCACTGGAACAGGCCATTGTCAGATATTTAGGCCCCGGCACCCAGACAGAGGAGAGAGGTCCCATAGCAGAGAATCAGGCTTCAAGACATAGCAGAGAAGCAGGCTTCATGTCATAGCAGAGAATCAGGCTTCACGTCACCCACCACTGGAACAGGCCATTGTCAGATATTTAGGCCCCGGCACCCAGACAGAGGAGAGAGGTCCCATAGCAGAGAATCAGGCTTCATGTCATAGCAGAGAATCAGGCTTCACGTCACCCAAAACTGGAACAGGCCATTGTCAGATATTTAGGCCCAGCACCCAGGCAGAGGAGAGAGGTCCCATAGCAGAGAATCAGGCTTCATGTCATCCACCACTGGAACAGGCCATTGTCAGATATTTAGGCCCCGGCACCCAGACAGAGGAAAGAGGTCCCATTGCAGAGAATCAGGCTTCATGTCATAGCAGAGAATCAGGCTTCACGTCACCCACCACTGGAACAGGCCACTGTCAGATATTTTTAGGCCCCGGCACACAGACAGAGGAGAGAGGTCCCATAGCAGAGATTCAGGCTTCATGTCATAGCAGAGAATCCGGCTTCATGTCATAGCAGAGAATCAGGCTTCACGTCACCCACCACTGGAACAGGCCATTGTCAGATATTTAGGCCCCGGCACCCAGACAGAGGAGAGAGGTCCCATAGCAGAGAATCAGGCTTTAAGTCATAGCAGAGAAGCAGGCTTCATGTCATAGCAGAGAATCAGGCTTCACGTCACCCACCACTGGAACAGGCCGTTGTCAGATATTTAGGCCCCGGCACCCAGACAGAGGAGAGAGGTCCCATAGCAGAGAATCAGGCTTCATGTCATAGCAGAGAATCAGGCTTCATGTCATAGCAGAGAATCAGGCTTCATGTCATAGCAGAGAATCAGGCTTCATGTCATAGCAGAGAATCAGGCTTCAAGTCATAGCAGAGAAGCAGGCTTCATGTCATAGCAGAGAATCAGGCTTCATGTCACCCAACACTGGAACAGGCCATTGTCAGATATTTTTAGGCCCCGGCACCCAGACAGAGGAGAGAGGTCCCATAGCAGAGATTCAGGCTTCATGTCATAGCAGAGAATCAGGCTTCATGTCACCCAACACTGGAACAGGCCACTGTCAGATATTTTTAGGCCCCGGCACCCAGACAGAGGAGAGGTTCATTCAACTTTGGGTTGCCCCGCAATATAATGGTAAAATGAAAATAAAAAAAGGATTGAATGAGGAAGTGCCCTGGAGTACAATAATATATGGTTAAGGGGAGGTAGTTATGTCTAATCTGCACAAGGGATGGACAGGTTCTGTGGGATCCATGCTTGGTTCATTTTTATGAACGTCAGCTTGTCCACATTGGCTGTAGACAGACGGCTGCGTTTGTCTGTAATGACGCCCCCTGCCGTGCTGAATACACGTTCAGACAAAACGCTGGCCGCCGGGCAGGCCAGCACCTCCAAGGCATAAAAGGCTAGCTCTGGCCACGTGGACAATTTGGAGACCCAGAAGTTGAATGGGGCCGAACCATCAGTCAGTACGTGGAGGGGTGTGCACACGTACTGTTCCACCATGTTAGTGAAATGTTGCCTCCTGCTAACACATTCCGTATCAGGTGGTGGTGCAGTTAGCTGTGGCATGGTGACAAAACTTTTCCACATCTCTGCCATGCTAACCCTGCCCTCAGAGGAGCTGGCCGTGACACAGCTGCGTTGGCGACCTCTTGCTCCTCCTCTGCCTTCGCCTTGGGCTTCCACTTGTTCCCCTGTGACATTTGGAAATGCTCTCAGTAGCGCGTCTACCAACGTGCGCTTGTACTCGCGCATCTTCCTATCACGCTCCAGTGCAGGAAGTAAGGTGGGCACATTGTCTTTGTACCGTGGATCCAGCAGGGTGGCAACCCAGTAGTCCGCACACGTTAAAATGTGGGCAACTCTGCTGTCGTTGCGTAGGCACTGCAGCATGTAGTCGCTCATGTGTGCCAGGCTGCCCAGAGGTAAGGACAAGCTGTCCTCTGTGGGAGGCGTATCGTCATCGTCCTGCGATTCCCCCTAGCCACGCACCAGTGATGGGCCCGAGCTGTGTTGGGTGCCACCCCGCTGTGAACATGCTTCATCCTCATCCTCCTCCACGTCCTCCAGTAGTGGGCCCCTGCTGGCCACATTTGTACCTGGCCTCTGCTGTTGCAAAAAACCTCCCTCTGAGTCACTTCGAAGAGACTGGCCTGAAAGTGCTAAAAATTACCCCTCTTCCTCCTCCTCCTCCTCCTGGGCCACCTCCTCTTCCATCATCGCCCTGAGTGTTTTCTCAAGGAGACATAGAAGTGGTATTGTAACAATGATAACAGCGACATCGCCACTGGCCATGTTGGTGGAGTACTCGAAACAGCGCAACAGGGCACACAGGTCTCGCATGGAGCCCCAGTCATTGGTGGTGAAGTGGTGCTGTTCCGCAGTGCGACTGACCCGTGCGTGCTGCAGCTGAAACTCCACTATGGCCTGCTGCTGCTCGCACAGTCTGTCAAGCATGTGCAAGGTGGAATTCCACCTGGTGGGCACGTCGCATATGAGGCGGTGAGCGGGAAGGCCGAAGTTACGCTCTAGCGCAGAAAGGCGAGCAGCGGCAGGATGTCAACGCCGGAAGCGCGCACGGACGGCCCGCACTTTATGCAGCAGCTCTGACATGTCGGGGTAGTTGTGAATGAACTTCTGCACCACCAAATTCAGCACATGCACCAGGCAAGGGATGTGCGTCAAACCGGCTAGTCCCAGAGCTGCAACGAGATTTTGCCCATTATCGCACACCACCAGGCTGGGCTTGAGGCTCACCGGCAGCAACCACTCGTCGGTCTGTTTTTCAATACCCCGCCACAACTCCTGTGCGGTGTGGGACCTGTCCCCCAAACATATGAGTTTCAGAATGGCCTGCTGACGCTTACCCCGGGCTGTGCTGAAGTTGGTGGTGAAGGTGTGTGGCTGACTAGATGAGCAGGTGGAAGAAGAGGAGGAGGAAGCCGAGTAGGAGGAGGAGGCTACAGGAGGCAAAGAATGTTGCCCTGCGATCCTTGGAAGGACGTGCGCCAAACAGCTCTCTGCCTGGGGCCCAGCCGCCACTACATTTACCCAGTGCGCAGTTAGGGAGATATAGCGTCCCTGGCCGTGCTTACTGGTCCATGTATCTGTGGTTAGGTGGACCTTGCCACAGATGGCGTTGCGCAGTGCACACTTGATTTTATCGGCTACTTGGTTTTGCAGGGAAGGCACGGCTCTCCTGGAGAAGTAGTGGCGGCTGGGAACAACATACTGTGGGACAGCAAGCGACATGAGCTGTTTGAAGCTGTCTGTGTCCACCAGCCTGAATGACAGCATTTCATAGGCCAGTAGTTTAGAAATGCTGGCATTCAGGGCCAGGGATCGAGGGTGGGTAGGTGGGACTTTACGCTTTCTCTCAAATGTTTGTGAGATGGAGTGCTGAACGCTGCAGTGTGACATGGTTGAGATGCTTGGTGACAGAGGTGGTGGTGTTGGTGGTACATCCTCTGTTTGCTGGGCGGCAGGTGCCAACGTTCCTCCAGAGGCGGAGGAAGAGGCCGAGGCGGCAGCAGCAGAAGAGGTAGCAGGGGGAGTCTGAGTGAGTTCCTTGTTTTTAAGGTGTTTACTCCACTGCAGTTCATGCTTGGCATGCAGGTGCTTGGTCATGCAGGTTGTGCTAAGGTTCAGAACGTTAATGCCTCGCTTCAGGCTCTGATGGCACAGCGTGCAAACCACTCAGGTCTTGTCATCAGCACATTGTTTGAAGTACTGCCACGCCAGGGAACTCCTTGAAGCTGCCTTTGGGGTGCTCGGTCCCAGATGGCGGCGGTCAGTAGCAGGCGGAGTCTCTTGGCGGTGGGTGTTCTGCTTTTGCCCACTGCTCCCTCTTTTGATACGCTGTTGGCTCGGTCTCACCACTGCCTCTTCCTCCAAACTCTGAAAGTCAGTGGCATGACCTTCATTCCATGTGGGGTCTAGGACCTCATCGTCCCCTGCATCGTCTTCCACCCAGTCTTCCTCCCTGACCTCCTGTTCAGTCTGCACACTGCAGAAAGACGCAGCAGTTGGCACCTGTGTTTCATCATCAGAGACATGCTGAGGTGGTATTCCCATGTCCTCATCATCAGGAAACATAAGTGGTTGTGCGTCAGTGCATTCTATGTCTTCCACCGCTGGGGAAGGGCTAGGTGGATGCCCTTGGGAAACTCTGCCAGCAGAGTCTTCAAACAGCATCAGAGACTGCTGCATAACTTAAGGCTCAGACAGTTTCCCTGATATGCATGGGGGTGATGTGACAGACTGATGGGCTTGGTTTTCAGGCGCCATCTGTGAGCTTTCTGCAGAAGACTGGGTGGGAGATAATGTGAACGTGCTGGATCCACTGTCGGCCACCCAATTGACTAATGCCTGTACCTGCTCAGGCCTTACCATCCTTAGAACGGCATTGGGCCCCACCAAATATCGCTGTAAATTCTGGCGTCTACTGGGACCTGAGGTAGTTGGTACACTAGGACGTGTGGCTGTGGCAGAACGGCCATGTCCTCTCCCAGAACCAGAGGGTCCACTAACACCACGACCATGTCCGCGTCCACGTCCCTTACTAGATGTTTTCCTCATTGTTACCATTCACAACAATAAGAAAAAAATTATTTGGCCCAATGTATTGAATTCAGGCCTTTTTTTACAGGCACCTAACACTATCTGGCTATCTATTTAGGTAACGTATTACACTAATACAGGCACAGCAGTAACCACAGATTTAGCTGAATATAAATTGTAGGCCTAGTATTTAGGCCCTGGATGACAGGTATACGTTTACGGCAGGGGCGTCGCTAGGTTAAAACATTCGGGGCCTGGGCCCCGGATGTTTAGTCCCATGCCCCGAATGTCCTGCCTGCTAGATACAACTGTATTGCCGTACACAGAACGGCAAATACAATTGAATCTAATATTGGGACGAGGCGAAGGACCTTTGGTGACATCACAGGTCATGTGATCAGCAAAACAGGCTGTGATAGGATGACCAGGATGATGTCACCATCCAGGTCATCCTATCACAGCCTGTTTTGCTGTTCACATGACCTGTGATGTCACCAAAGGTCCTTCGCCTCTTCCCAGTTCAGGATTGGACCGGAGTCAAGAGGAGAAGGATCCTAATGGTGACGTCTGTACAGGAGAGGTAAGTGAAGGGAGAGGCAGAGAAATGCTGGGAGTTGTAGTTATTTCACTGGGATGTATTTTAGGGCTGAAGGGAGGGATGTTATTGACATGGAACTGTGTGCTTGAGGTGTCTGGGGGAGGGAGGGATGTTATTTACATGGGACTGTATGTTGAAAGTGGATGGTGGGGGGGGAATGATGTTTATGTACATGGGACTTAATGTTTAACTTTAGGCTACGTTCACACTTGCGTTTGGTGATCCGCTTGTGAGATCCGTTTCAGGTCTCTCACAAGCAGCCCCAAATGCATCAGTTTAACCCCAATGCATTCTGAATGGATGCGGATCCATTCAGAATGCATTCGTTCGGCTCCGTGCGGTCCCCCGTTCCATTTTGGAGGCGGACCCCAAAATGCTGCAAACAGCGTTTTTTGTGTCCGCATGGCCTTGCAGAGCCAAACGCATCCGTCCTGACTTAGGCTACTTTCACACTAGCGTTCAGAGCGGATCCGTCTGAGACGGATCCGCTCATATAATGCTGACGGTGGATCCGTTCAGAACGGATCCGTCTGCATTATATTGTAAAAAAAATTCTAAGTGTGAAAGTAGCCTGAACAGATCCGTCCAGACTTTTACATTGAAAGTCAATGGGGGACGGATCCGTTTGAAGATTGAGCCATAGTGTGTCATCTTCAAACGGATCCGTCCCCATTGACTTACATTGTAAGTCTGGACGGATCCGCACGGCCAGGCGGACACCCGAATGCTGCAAGCAGCGTTCAGGTGTCCGCCTGCTGAGCGGAGCGGAGGACAAACGCTGCCAGACTGATGCATTCTGAGCGGATCCGCGTCCACTCAGAATGCATTAGGGCAGTACGGATCCGTTCGGGGCCGCTTGTGAGAGGCTTCAAACGGAGCTCACAAGCTGAGCCCCGAACGCTAGTGTGAAAGTAGCCTAACAATGTAAGTCAAAGGGGATGGATCCCTTTGCATTGACACAAAATGGTGCAATTGCAATCCGTCCCCCATTGACTTTTAATGTAAGTCAGGACGGATCCGTATTGGGACTTAGAAATTAAAATCTAATACAAACGAATTGGTCCTGAACAGATGCATTCGTTTGTATTATATCGGTGCGGATCCGTCCTGTACAAGTACATGACAGTTCCGCACGAACGCAAGTGTGAAAGTAGCCTTAGGGGGTGATGTTTACATGGGATTGTGCGTTGGAGGCGGCTGGGGAGGAGGTGATGTTATTTACATGGGACTGTATGGTGGAGGGAGGATTATAACTACAGGGGGCACTGCAAATCCAGGGGACATTATAGGCGTTCTTATTACTACTGGGGGCTCTATAGGAGGGTCTTGTAGATCTGCCTTATTTCTACTAAGCGCACTATGGGGGCCTTATTACTACTGAGGGGTCTGTATGGAGCTTTATTACCACTGGGGGAACAATAGGGGGCCTTATTTCTACTGGGGGCTCTGTGAGGGTATTATTAATATGGGAGGGCATTGTTGAGGAGCATTATCACGGTTGGGGCAGTGTTACTAATAAGGGCATTCTAGAAGGGAATTACTATTGGTGGGACTATGAGGAGCACTATTACTATGGGGGGCAGTAATGTTTCTTTAGGATAGTATTTGGGGGTATGGGGGGGGGGTTGAGGTTTTAGCATAGCAAGCAGCAGGATAACACTGTGGGGACTCCAGTTGGGGGATAATGATAGAATGTGAGGAAGCTAAGATGTCTGTGTGTCACACTCTGCAGAGACGAGGCGGCTGAGAGAAGTTGTCCAGACCGAATGGAGAAGATGATGACAGAGAGGAGACGTCCCTTGAAGGCCCTGGATGTGACAGGTAAGTGCCGCTGTATAGCAAGTACAGCATAGTGCGGGGGGGGGGGGGGGGATATTTATTGGGGCTTGTGCCCCGGATCTTTTGAGACCCTAGCAACGCCCCTGGTTTACGGACAGAATTAGACTTGGAAATGCACGGTAGCGTGTGAAGTTATTGAGGATGACCCTATCAGCACCTTCAATGTAATATACCTTTTTATGGATAGTTTTAAACTTGGCCTGCTACAGCGGGAAACCACTGATTTAGGGACTTGCTAATTTGGAAATTGTATTTGGCTAGCCACAGCTGAAACACCAGATTTGGGGTACTGCTATTTTGGCAATTGTATTTCACCCCTCAATAAAATAGTAAGCACAGCAAAGCCCCTGATATAGGATATAGCAAAAAAAAAAAACAACTATTGGTTAAATGTACTTGGTGGCAGCTTGTGCTGGCGCACCACAAGACACAAAATGGCCGCCGATCACTCGAGAAAAAAGTGACAGAAAAACGCTCTGGGCAGCCTAAAAACAGTGAGCATTTAAATAGCAGAGGTTGAATGATTCACAGCTGTAGATCGATCACTTCATTAAGTGTTTTGGAAGAGTAAATCCCTGCCTAATCTCGCCCTAACAGCAGCAGCTGCATCCTATCCCTACACTGATCAGAGCAGAGTGACGTGCGGCGCTACGTGACTCCAGTTTAAATAGAGGCTGGGTCACATGCTGCACTGACCAATCACAGCCATGCCAATAGTAGGCATGACTGTGATGGCCTCTTGGGGCAAGTAGTATGACGCTTGTTGATTGGCTGCTTTGCAGCCTTTCAAAAAGCGCCAAGAAAGCGCCGAACCCTGAACCCGGACTTTTACGAAAACTATACAGTTCGGGTTCGCTCATCGCTAATAGCAATATAGCGAATATTTGAAAAACAAAACAAATATAGAACAATTTAGCTAATATAGTGCTATAATCTTGAAGGCACAAAACTATTAGACCAAGAAGATTATAGCACTATATTAGCTAAATTGCTCTATATTCATTTTTTTCAAATATTCGCTATATTGCTATATATTCTTGTTTTAGAATATTACGAATATTCGGAAAAACAAATATATTCAATATAGCGCTATATACGGTATTAATTTTTTAGAATATTCATCATTTTTCCCATCTAAAGTCACGATTCCTCCCTGCTTCTTGCTTTTGGGCCAATGAGTCATTGGCCCACAAGCAAGTAGCAGGGAGGAATCATGTTTTTACTCGGCAATTAAAAATATGCGATAAAAATTAGCATTACGAAAATTCGCAATCAACACTACTCCTAAAGTCAAAGATGCTGCAGCCTTCTCATTGGCCCACAAGCTAGAAGCAGGGAGGGATCATGTGTACTGATTAAAAAAAATATCTTAAATATTCGAAATTACGAATATATATCACTATATTCTAAATATTCGCAAATTTTCGAAGTACCTATATTCGCGCTAAAAATTCGCAATTCGAATATTCATGATCAACACTATTGTTAACACTCCTCCTCTCCCTCCTATGATAATTCCTTCTCCTTTCTTTCCTATAATATCTTTTGTTCTTTACTCCTCCTGTTGTCTCACTAGACCAATAACTCAAAAGAAGGGCATTGATGCATGTTTTTACCTCCCCCATCTACAACTTTACTTTTCTATTTGTCAGTGACCTTCTTACTTTCGCTGTACTTTCCCACATTCTATTATTGCAATTGCTATAGCATATATCAAGTGGTGCTGTTATTATAGGTTAAGTTTGTTCTTGCTTGTTTACAGTAACATAGAAACATAGAATGTGTCGGCAGATAAGAACCATTTGGCCCATCTAGTCTGCCCAATATACTAAGTACTATGGATAGCCCCTGGCCCTATCTTATATGAAGGATGGCCTTATGCCTATCCCATGCATGCTTAAACTCCACTGTATTTGCAGCTACCACTTCTGCAGGAAGGCTATTCCATGCATCCACTACTCTCTCAGTAAAATAATACTTCCTGATATTACTTTTAAACCTTTGCCCCACTAATTTAACCACCTCCGGACCGCCTAACGCACGTATGTGTCCGGAAGGTGGTTGATTCATTCCTCCTGGACGCATCCGTGCGTCATCTCGCGATAGCCGAGATTTCCTGTGAACGCGCGCACACAGGCGCGCTCGTTAACAGGAACGGAAGGTAAGCGAGTGGATCTCCAGCCTGCCAGCGGCGATCGTTCGCTGGGAGGCTGGAGATGTGATTTTTTTTAACCCCTAACAGGTATATTAGACACTGTTTTGATAACAGCGTCTAATATACCTGCTACCTGGTCCTCTGGTGGTCCCTTTTGTTTGGATCGACCACCAGAGGACACAGGCAGCTCAGTAAAGTAGCACCAAACACCACTACACTACACTACACCCCCCCTGTCACTTATGAACCCCTGATCACCCCTGATCACCCCATATAGACTCCCTGATCACCCCCCTGTCATTGATCACCCCCCTGTAAGGCTCCATTCAGAGGTCCGTATGATTTTTACGGATCCACGGATACATGGATCGGATCCGCAAAACGCATATATACCCATGCTGGGTGAGAGAAATATCTCTCACCCAGCATTTCCCATTTTTTTATACAAAGTTGGCATTTGACCAAGATATTTATCTCACCCAGCATGGGTTTATGTAAAATGACACCCCAAAACACATTCCCCAACTTCTCCTGAGTACGGCGATACCACATGTGTGACACTTTTCTGCAGCCTAGGTGGGCAAAGGGGCACACATTCCACAGAGCACCTTTCGGATTTCACCGGTCATTTTTTACAGATTTTGATTGCAAACTACTTCTCACGCATATGGGCCCCTAAAATGCCAGGGCAGTATAACTACCCTACAAGTGACCCCATTTTGGAAAGAAGACACCCCAAGGTATTTTGTGATGGGCATAGTGAGTTACTCGAATTTTTTTTTTTGTCACAAGTTAGTGGAATATGAGACTTAGTAAGAAAAAAATAAAATAAAAAATAAATCATCATTTTCCGCTAACTTGTGACAAAAAATAAAAAGTTCTATGAACTCACTATGCCCATCAGTGAATACCTTAGGGTGTCTACTTTCCGAAATGGGGTCATTTGTGGGGTGTTTGTACTGTCTGGGCATTGTAGGACCTCAGGAAACATGACAGGTGCTCAGAAAGTCAGAGCTGTTTCAAAAAGTGGAAATTCACATTTTTGTACCATAGTTTGTAAACGCTATAACTTTTACCCAAACCATTTTTTTTACCCAAACATTTTTTTTTATCAAAGACATGTAGAACCATAAATTTAGCGAAAAATTTATATATGGATGTTGTTTTTTTTTTTGCAAAATTTTACAACTGAAAGTGAAAAATGTCATTTTTTTGCAAAAAAATCGTTAAATTTCGATTAATAACAAAAAAAGTTAAAATGTCAGCAGCAACGAAATACCACCAAATGAAAGCTCTATTAGTGAGAAGAAAAGGAGGTAAAATTCATTTGGGTGGTAAGTTGCATGACCGAGCAATAAACGGTGAAAGTAGTGTAGTGCAGAAGTGTAAAAAGTGGCCTGGTCATTAAGGGGGTTTCAGCTAGCGGGGTTGAAGTGGTTAAAACTATGTCCTCTTGTAGCAGTTTTTCTTCTTTTAAATATTCTCTCCTCTTCAAATATTCTCTCCTCTTGTAGATGTTTCTCAGATCACATCATCGGAGATCATCCGTTGAGAGAGACTCTAACCATAGCTGAGGATGATTTCTGGCAAGATGATTTATCTTCTCAACCTAGAACCTTTAATATACCATTGGTCAGACATAGTTCTGCAAACCCTATTCATATTATAACGAGATGACTGACCTAAATATAGCCTCTTTTAATGTTAAAGGCTTGAACGGCCCATCCAAAAGATGTCATATTCTCTCATATTTGAAAAGGAACAACTGTTCAATACTTTTATTGCAAGAAACGCATTTTAGATTCAATCACTATCCTAACTTATCTCATTCCAATTACCCTCTATGGTTTCATTGTGGCTCAAATTCCTCGGCTTCTAAAGGTGTGAGCGTGGGTTTTAGGAAAGAGATACTATTTCAATATTGCTCTCATATTCAGGATGTAGACGGAAGGTATATACTCTTAAAGGGCACCATTTCTAACCAAGTAGATACATTTATTAATGTTTATGCCCCAAATTCCAACCAACCGACTTGGTCTGAAAATCTCTTCCCAATTATTGAAACATTCAAAGAGGGAGTAGTCATTATGGGAGGAGACTTTTACTTGACTCTTGATATGAGAAGGCAATTTATTAGCTTAGGTTCACAATATAAAAAAATAAAATAAGGCCCACGTTGATAATCTTTTATCAGAAATACAGAAATTGGAAACCCTACACAAAAAAAATTCCTATTAGAAACCCACTTTTCCCGTCTAAGTGAGCTTCCTGCAATTTATCTTTACAGGGCAACCCCCTGTCCCCAAATATGACTAAAGCACATATATCCATCATTCCCAAAGAAGGGAAAGACCCATCTCAATGTGCTAACTACCGCCCCAATGTGCTAACTACTGCCCTCACTCTTGAATTTAGATTTGAAACTCCTGGCCAAAATGATGGCAAATCGTCTTTCCCCTTTTCTCCCGTTAGAAATTCACAGAGATCAGACTGGGTTTGTTAAGGGAAGGGAACGAAAAGACAACTCTGACAGATTAATAAATGTCTTGTTTCATGCTAAGAAATACTAGCATCCTCTTGTTCTTCTCAGCACTAATGTTGAGAAGGCATTTGATAGGGTTAAATGGGACTTTATGTCCCTCACTCTGGAAAAAAAAATTCTCGTTAATGCTTACATTAAAGAGATTTTTTCTATGTACCTCAATGCATCAGCATTAGTGATTGTGAATACCACCCTTTCCCCCTCCTTTTCCATAAAAAAATGGAACAAGGCAAGGTTGTCCTCTCTCTCCCTTAATTTTTGTGATGTTTATGGAACTGTTACTCCAAGCCTTTCATCAAGAAAACAGGATAAAAGGTATTAGAATGGGGGGTCAGGATCACAAAGTAGCCGCATTTGCGCATGATCTTATGGTACTTACAACCAACCCCGAAACATCCTTGTCTGTAATTTATGAGATATTAGAGGATTTTAGCCCTCTCTCCAACTTCAAGAATAATATGAAAACATCAAATATTCTCTCATTTGGACTGAAAGCATCAGTAAAATTAGAACTGGCCAAAATATCTGCATTTAATTGGGACGCCCCATTCCTGACATACAGTACATTGGGATCAAATTAACCCGGGATATGAACAAACTTTTCCACCTCAATTATACTCCCCTTCTCCACTCCATGCAAGAACAATTGACCAAACTACACTCCCAAACATTATCATGGTTCGGAC
Organism: Bufo gargarizans; assembly: GCF_014858855.1. Classification (NCBI taxonomy): domain Eukaryota; kingdom Metazoa; phylum Chordata; class Amphibia; order Anura; family Bufonidae; genus Bufo; species Bufo gargarizans. Next base: position 282,679,071 of record NC_058084.1, on the reverse strand, counting down.
ACAAAAATATGGTCATGTCTTTAGTTCTCCCTATACTTAACTACCTTCAACAAGTGCTACCTCTTCCAATCCCGACAAACTACTATGCTTCTTTGACCAAACACATAAGATCCTTTATATGGGACAAGAAGAAACCTCGTATTGCCATATCAGCCCTTCAGAGACCTAGGTCATTTGGGGGAATAGGCGTACCTGACCCCCTCTTATACAATAGAGCAATCCTTTTGATGAGAGTCTTAGACTGGTTTAGGCAAAAGCCTCATAAATCCTTACATTTAGGGGTTTACTGGTAGATACTCACAAATATCTCTTTAATAACTTAAATACTAGCCCCTCTATTAGAGCTACCCTTGAAGCGTGGAAGTGGTTCCAAAACTCTAAATATGGCTTTTGACTACCTTCCCCACTCATACAAGTCAGGGATTTAATTGACCTAGCCTCAATTGATCTGAAACAATGCATACCGTCTGTGGCGAAACCAACCTCGCCACTGGGTGCTGGAGAAGCCTAGTTGCAAGCCTCTTGCTCCAGGATTATGGGCCCTCTCATCAGCCCATGCTAAACGTAAATCCATGGAGATTTGACTGTGTTTGTGGCATCTGAGCGCTGTTTGGTATATGTCTCCACGTGTGTATTGGCGATTTCCCTTTGTCCTGAGAGATAATTGAATTACTCCTCGGTTGTCTCCAGGACAGAAGACATTTTGTATTCTCCTGCCTGTGATGATTAAATTAACCCATTGTGTAAGATAATTGTATTACAGACAGAGGGGAGGATTTTGTGTGGGAGTGCTTTACTGTATTGTACGTGTACGTGGAAAATGTGTATAAGTCAATGGTTGTGTGTTCAATAAAGAGTTCCTGTTTTACATTCAACATAGAGCCTCGTCTCATGTGTATGGGGATTGCTATATGCGGTATACTCCCCTGGCTATAACTCCTAGCTCTTGTAAGAGCTGTTCCTGCTCTCTGGATTTAGGAGAGGTTTACCCACTGGAGTCTGGAGCCTTGTCGTAGGTCCAGGGTGGGTAGGAGACGGTGAGACCTCAACCAAGCTTCGGCGGTTCGTGGGGTCTGCAGCACTTACGGTGTCAAGTGGAGTGTTTGGAGTCCTCGGGAAGCACTAGGAGCATCATTCGACGGAGGTACCCGGTCGGGGTGCCAGGAGATACGTTACACCGTCCTCACTGCGGTGTTCCAAAATTCCTATTCTCTCACTGTTTAATGAGTTTGGTGATCTGTTGGAAGGTGATGCTTTCTTATCTGCACTCCAAGCTCCGGGATCCAACTCATTTATTACATCATTTTTATGGAATTTCATTGCCAAACATATCCCATATCACTTATTGATCAGACCTCTCACATGGTTTGAAAGCATGGTGTATAGACAATCTTCCCCAATCAAATCGATTTCACAGCTCTACAAAAGACTCAGTTCTCCCATTATGATGCCAAAACTGGCCTTTATTGAGCTTTGGGAGAGAGATCTTATTTGTACTTTCTCTTCTAGTGACCAATCTCGCCTGCTCCTGACTCCCCATACTTCCTCGTATTGTGTAAGGATTCAGGAAAATGGGTACAAAGTACTGACAAGATGGTACAAAACACTGGACATAACCTATAGATATGAAAAGGGAGGGTTGGATGCCTGCTGGCGCTGTGGAGAAGAAAAGGGAACTTTCTTCCATGTATGGTGTACTTGTCCATCTACAGACGTGGACAAAATTGTTGGTACCCTTTGGTCAATGAAAGAAAAAGTCACAATGGTCACAGAAATAACTTTAATCTGACAAAAGTAATAATAAATTAAAATTCTATAAATGTTAACCAATGAAAGTCAGACATTGTTTTTCAACCATGCTTCAACAGAATTATGTAAAAAAATAAACTCATGAAACAGGCATGGACAAAAATGATGGTACCCCTAACTTAATATTTTGTTGCGCAACCTTTTGAGGCAATCACTGCAATCAAACGCTTCCTGTAACTGTCAATGAGACATCTGCACCTCTCAGCAGGTATTTTGGCCCACTCCTCATGAGCAAACTGCTCCAGTTGTGTCCGGTTTGAAGGGTGCCTTTTCCAGACTGCATGTTTCAGCTCCTTCCAAAGATGCTCAATAGGATTGAGGTCAGGGCTCATAGAAGGCCACTTTAGAATAGTCCAATTTTTTCCTCTTAGCCATTCTTGGGTGTTTTTAGCGGTGTGTTTTGGGTCATTGTCCTGTTGCAAGACCCATGACCTGCGACTGAGACCAAGCTTTCTGACACTGGCTAGTACATTTCTCTCTAGAATTCCTTGATAGTCTTGAGATTTCATTGTACCCTGCACAGATTCAAGACACCCTGTGCCAGACGCAGCAAAGCAGCCCCAGAACATAACAGAGCCTCCTCCATGTTTCACAGTAGGGACAGTGTTCTTTTCTTGATATGCTTCATTTTTTCGTCTGTGAACATACAGCTGATGTGCCTTGGCAAAAACTTCGATTTTTGTCTCATCTGTCCACAGGACATTCTCCCAGAAGCTTTGTGGCTTGTCAACATGTAGTTTGGCATATTCCAGTCTTGCTTTTTTATGATTCGTTTTCAACAATGGTGTCCTCCTTGGTCGTCTCCCATGTAGTCCACTTTGGCTCAAACAACGACGGATGGTGCGATCTGACACTGATGTTCCTTGAGCATGAAGTTCACCTTGAATCTCTTTAGAAGTCTTTCTAGGCTCTTTTGTTACCATTCGGATTATCCGTCTCTTAGATTTGTCATCAATTTTCCTCCTGCGGCCACGTCCAGGGAGGTTGGCTACAGTCCCATGGATCTTAAACTTATGAATAATATGTGCAACTGTACTCACAGGAACATCTAGTTGCTTGGAGATGGTCTTATAGCCTTTACCTTTAACATGCTTGTCTATAATTTTCTTTCTGATCTCTTGAGACAGCTCTTTCCTTTGCTTCCTCTGGTCCATGTCGAGTGTGGTACACACCATATCACCAAACAACACAGTGATTACCTGGAGCCATATATATAGGCCCAATGGCTGATTACAAGGTTGTAGACACCTGTGATGCTAATTAGTGGACACACCTTGAATTAACATGTCCCTTTGGTCACATTATGTTCTGTGTTTTCTAGGGGTACCATCATTTTTGTCCATGCCTGTTTCATGAGTTTATTTTTTTACATAATTCTGTTGAAGCATGGTTGAAAAACAATGTCTGACTTTCATTGGTTAACATTTATAGAATTTTAATTTATTATTACTTTTGTCAGATTAAAGTTATTTCTGTGACCATTGTGACTTTTTCTTTCATTGACCAAAGGGTACCAACAATTTTGTCCACGTCTGTATCTATAACTGGTGGAAAGAGATCTTTGCAAGAAGCAACAACATTTGCAATACAGCAGTACTGTTTTCTCCACAATTAGCCCTCTTGGGCATTTTTTCATCTGACACACCTATTAAAGTGCCATTCTTATTAAATAAACTACTAATAGCAGCCCGCCTCCTGGTTCCGCGATGTTGGTTGACATCCGACCTACCCACTATGGATCATTGGATCAATAAGGTAGATATGTTGTACCGATTCGAAGATATTGCTGCCTGGGAAAATAGAACTCACTTTAAGTTCAAAAATAGTTGGAAAGATTGGGAGGCCTATAGGCAATTTAAGAAATGATGACCTCCAACCTAAATTGTAATGACCTGACATTCTCATGGTTTTTGTAAATCTGATGTAACATCTACTCCTTTCTATGTACTTGTATGGCATTTGTTTTCTCTTTGTGCTGTACAACTTGTTTATTTGTATGTACATTTTATTGCATCAATAAAAAATAAAAAAATAAAGTGTTGTAACTCCTTAAGAGAGGAGGGTTGCACTCAAAAATAGCCTTCATCTTCCCTCTATCCATCTTAAAAGGATTGGGGTGTGAGAATATATCCCAAAAATGATATTTCCTGAACTCCAAATATACACTTCTCACCCTTAACGAATAATCGGTTCTCCCGAAGAACCTCCAGTACCTGTCTAGTAATTTTATTTAGCTCCCTGTAATCAATACATGGTCTTAATCCGCCATCCTTTTTACCCACGAAAAAGAACCCCACCCCCATAGGGGACACTGTGGGTCTAATATGACATTTTTGTAAACTTTCCTTCAAGTTATCCCTCATAGACTGTCGTTCTGGACAAATTATAAATACAACCCTTAGGGTACTTGGACCCTTGGATGAGGTTGATGGCATAATCATAGGGTCCCTGAGGGGGAAGGAAGTCAGCATCGGTCATGAAAAAAAACATCAGAAAAATCACTGATATACTTAGGGAGAATTTACCCCCCATTTCTCTAATTCACCCATGGACCAGTTGATAACCGGATTATGAACCTGGAGTCAAGACATACCAAGAACTATCACCACGGCCACTTTTTCAAAATCAAAAAAGACCAACTCTCCATATGAATGGCCCCCACTACCAAGGTCACCTACAATATTCCACTGTCCACTGTTGTATGCACACTTCTGTATCGCCCGACCTGGTTTTCACTGTCACGCTTCGTTGCGATCTTTAATTACCCACAGGAGTGTTGGAGAGAGGAGGGATCCTCGGGTATACCCCTTTCAGATCCTTCGCCGTGCCTTTTGTAACCTGTACCAAGAAGGGAGAAGGTGTATCAAGCAGCGCAGTTTACCTGAAAACCGATCAGGCAACTTAACATGAGGTTTAAGATTGTGAAGAGAGGAGGCCGCTATAGGCGGGGTCTGAAGCAACTCCTGCTGCTGCTGCCTCTCTGCCAGTTCCTGCACCATTTGGGCGAGATTCTGCACCTGATCCGTAAGGTCTCTGATGGCATCCATGGTTTAGGTAGGGCCTGTGATTCTGTTACAAGAGGGGATAAGTGCAGCCCTGAGCTTCACCCACACCACTATCCCTACCTACTTGCACGGTCCGTCCTAACCGATGGTGCACAACTGGGCGGCAGTCCCTGGCTTAAGTACATACAGAGGCCTACAGGAAGGGAACAAGGTGGAAGAAAACAAGAGACTAAGACAGAAAGGTAAGCTACCAGGCTGGGTAGAAACCAAACAAGCAAATAACAAACCGTAAGCAAAATCAGAACACAATGGAAGCCGAGGTCAAATGCCAGGAGGTCAAATCAGTACAAAGGAATAACACAGGATCAAGGTCAAATACAAATCGAGGTCAGGAGCCGGGAGATCACATCAATACAAAAGGATTACACAAAATGGAGGTCAAATACAAGTTGAGGTCGAGTTCACTAAATCACACATGCAAGAAAATGCTAGTGAGTAGTAAGACCAATCACAGGCAACTTGTGGCCTGCAAAATAAGCCAGACTGAATGGTCACGTGACGTGGCCAGAGTCACGTGACCCTGCATCAGCCGCAGCCAAAACTCTGAGCACTGACTCATATTCGTCGGCACTCGTTGCCTAGGGGATAGAGGACGCCGGCCACGCTGAGGAAGTGTATGCCGCCGGGTTCTCCCCACCCCCTTGGTACCAGGCAGATGAGGACAGCTCCTCCTCCCTCTCTATCAGCGGGACATCGGCGAGCTGCAAGGAGGGAGTGCACCGCCGGCTCCCTGTTACAATATGTGGGCAGAAACTGCTGTATGGGCAAACTGCAATGCTCAGATGTGAAGGAGGTGCACCTGGATTTTCTAACATGGAATTTAATTAAATGGTTTTTAAAAGCCATAGTTTTTTTTTTTTTTGTTGAATTATGTGAAGGCTCGTTATTGCGGGACAAACTGTAGTTTCTCTTGGCACCATTTTGGGATATAATAGGATTTTTATCTTATTTTTGGGGAGGCTAAGTGGGCATACATTGCAATCATATACAATGAAATGAGAGATACCGCTCACCACCTTCCCCGATGTCTGTATGATTCCCCTGCTTAGAAGAACCCACATATGTGTAACCAATTAAAATTCAAGTTTACCTTGCTATTGATTCTTTCTCTGAGGCGTATGCTTTTTCTTGTATGCAGTATAGGGCTCAAGCTCTAATGGGTCTGGTATCTGAGCTATGGATCGCGTGATTCCATTCGTATAGGTTAGCAGCTCGCACTCTCTAGGAGCAGCTAGTGATGTCACTATTAAAGCTACAGATGGCTGTGAGGGCCAAACCTCCAATGCGTTTCGGACAGTTTGCTGTTCTTCATCAGGGAATCGGTCTGGCACTGCTAGATACCATGTATATATACACTCTCTTGATCTCTCTGCCTTAACTCTTTACCTGCCGCCTCACTATGTATTGTTTACTCATAATGGCATGATTTTCCTTTTTATTAGGGTTATAGCTGTATACATTACTACTCAAATGCAAACAGCTCTATTCTGCGTTTAAACCAACAGATGCCAATGTGTTCATATTAAAAATCAATTTTGTTTCTATTCTGAACATACTTTTAATATAATCACCTCCCCAACATCCATTTTGCTTCTATTCTGAACATACTTTTAATATAATCGCCTCCCAAGCACAACCAACCAAGAAAGATAGATAGATATATATGCAGTGTGCTTGGTTGGCCAACCAGCATAAGCAGTGCTAGCAGAGCCTGCTGTCGATTTGACGGCTTAGCACCCAGCAGAGAAATTTTAGTGTCTGCCATCACAGAGCAAACACCTTTGGCAGAAGCTTTGCTCTAAGGTTGATGTACACTAACCTAGGCCATCCAGACACCTGGACAGCTCCTCCATAAGTATCTATCTATCCATCCCTGATAACGAATCCCCCCTGTGTGTCCTGTGAGCATAGAGGAAGCTGGAGAACCTCTGTACATATCTGCTATAAACTCTGACCATGCAGATCACCCTCCTGCAATGGAATGCAATAGTATCTGGTGCTGTTATACAAGGGTCATTATTGTTATGTACATGGCAGATGTCGAGTCTTTAAAGATGGTGTGGCGTGAACGCCTTAATTTCTGCAAAACAATGAAAATTTACCTTCCTTGCGTATTCATGTTTAATTGAAAGCCAGATTTTTCAATCTTGTCTGGCTCATAGTTGAGCGTCACAAATTCTGCATCAACTTCTTTCACATCAAGCAGAAGATACACAGACAGTAAAAAGAATCTAAAACACAGTGACAAGTTTGTTAGAGTTTCACAAAAATCCCATTTCACAATAAACTCCAGAAACTTCAAATCTGTTGATTTCTTTACCTCTTCAATGCTGATTTTGGCAGTCTCCAAATGCCTCCGCAATTTCCACACCAATATCTTCATCAGAGAATTCAACAAAAATCTGAGTCAGGTTTGGAATATACTTCCAAAATTCTTCTTCTGATGCAACAAGCAATGTGTTTGGCTCAATAGCAACAAAGATTGCTTTAGAATGAATCTCCAACTCTTGTTAAAGAAATCAAAACATTCCAAAATGGCCCATTTCACTTCCTCTGGCAATGTAAGACATTCTTTGCTATCTCTCCTGGCACTCTTTTTCTTACTCTCCTCTGTCCATAGTAATTTCCTCACATTTGGCAATTGCATAATGAATGGCCATATCCACAATTTCATTTCTATGATCTACATGAAACAGTTTTAAAGCTTGAATTTTCACAATGCTCATGTCCAGGCTGATTCCAACTGTTTGCAAGTACTTTTGTGTAAGATAAATTTCCTCCAGGACTTCACACCAGAAAGAAAGGTAGTTCAAAAATAAAAAGTAGCATACAGCAGACAGCAAAATCTGAGATGATCCTCTTATGTCCAAATTTTCTTTGGGATCGCACAATTCTTCAGCTTTCCAAAATTTGCCTTCACTGCTACTCATTTTAAAGAGTAACTAAACTTTTTATAAAAAATGCTGGAAATGCCCTAAAAATAATTTTTCTTATATAATTTATTATTTTATTTTGGTTTTTTTTACTAGAGAAATAGCCATCTGAACTTGGCCTCTCCTAACTGCTGTAAAATCACTACATTTGTACACTGCTGACAGCGGTGCACGTGTATAAGATTTCCAATCTACTGTAATGGGGCATCAGCAAGCACTGTGTATAGATCGCTGCTCATGCCTGTGCCGTCTGATATTGGCTAAATCCTGGCACAACACTTACTGACACGCTATGCCAGGATTTAGCGGAATAGAGCAGCCTCTGCTCACTTGAAAGCTCTGAATAGCAAAACAACTTTACAAGATTGCTTTCAGCTGAGCAGAGCAAGTTCCTGCTTCGCTCTTGATGTCAAAAAGAATCCCAAAACACTTTGCTTTCTTGATATCAGCCACTATTTTTTTCTTTGACATGGTTCCCCAAAAGGCAAATGAACTCATTCAGAATCTTTAGAGATACACGTAAATATGAAGTTGCTCTCTTCCCAGATAGAATAGAATGCTTAATTCTTACAAAATGTTCTTTCAAATCTGGATCATAATTTGAAAGCAACTCTACCAATTCCATGAAGTTTCCTTTGATTGCTGGTTTTATATCCTCTTTGTGACCATGGAAAGGAAGATTCTGTTGAGCTAGAAACAAGATTACGTCTAAGAGGCGGTGTAAAATATCTCTCCATTTTTTTCTCTTCTTCTCCCTTTCTGCCTGATGGATTTGATCAATGGTTCTTTGAAGCTTTAATCCTGCTGTCAAGGTCTTCTATTTTTCCAGGCATGTGAAATGATTATTTGAAACCTCATGCTCAAACACCTTTAGATTTAGCTTCTACCATACTTGAAACCCAGTGGCAAAGCTGGATGTTCCCATTGTTCATTTGTCATCTAGAGCAAACAGCCAGCAGCAAAAACAAAACAAACTTTTTGGGATGGCGAATAAGGCTACTTTCACACTGGCGTTTTGAATTCCGTTTGTGAGATCTGTTTCAGGGATCTCACAAATGGTTCAAAAGGGATCAGTTCAGCCGCAATGCATTCTGAATGGATTAGGATCCGTTCAGAATGCATCAGTTTGCCTCCATTCAGCCTCCATTCCGCTCTAGACGTGGACACCAAAACGCTGTGTGCAGCGTTTTGGTGTCCGCCTAGCGATGCAGAGCCAAACGGAGCCAAATGTAAGTCAATGGGGACTGATCAATTTTCACTGACACAATATTGTGCAATTGAAAACGGATCCGTCTTGACTTACATTGAAAGTTTTGACTTAGACTTTTTTTTAAAGAATAATGCAAACGGATCCATTCAGAACGGAAACAAGCGTTTGCATCATAGGTACCAGACGGATCCGCACCTAACGCAGGTGTGAAAGTAGCCTTAACCATCGATGTTCTTAAAGGGGTTGACCGAGTTATGAAAAAAAATATATAGCACAGAAAATCTGATGGGCAGCAATATATAACTGAGCTAAGCAAGTTTTATGCAAAAAAATATATATTTCCTAATTTCCCTGGTTCTTTTCTGGCCCTTTGTTTACATGCAATAAAAACAATCTCTGCCCCTCCCCCTGCTCTGCTAAGGGAGTGGCTACAAGAGCTACCCTGAGTGATATGTCTGCCTGCTGGGAGACTCAGCAGCATGTTGTATGTGTAGGACTGCAAGTCCCAGCTGTATAATGACACTGCTAAGGGAGTGGATACAAGAGCTGCCCTGAGTGCTGGGAGAATCAGCAGCATGTTGTATGTGTAGGACTACAAGTCCCAGCTGTATAATGACACTGCTAAGGGAGTGGATACAAAAGCTTCTCTGAGTGACATGTCTACCTGCTGGGAGAATCAGCAGCATGTTGTATAGGACTACAAGTCCCAGCTGTATAATGACACTGCTAAGGGAGTGGATGAAAGAGCTGCCCTGAGTGCTCGGAGAATCAACAGCAACTTCTAAGTGTAGAACTAGAAGTCCCAGATGAATAATGACTCTGCTAATACACACAGGATATTCCCCCTACCTTCTTGTGCAGTTCTCTCTGTGTCTGTCAGCTCCTGTGCCCAGAATTGTCACTGCTGCAGCTACCCAGTCTGTGCAGCTGAAGGGGTTAAGTATCCTAGGAGAGAGCAGAGGCAGTGAACGGGGCGTGGCCAGCACAGTGACGTCTCATTTACAGGCTTGTAAATGAACTTTATCAGAGCAGGGAGAGAAGCTGACATCACAGGTCATGTGACCCTCAGTCAAATCTGAGAAACCAGTTGAGATAAAGTAAGTTAATTGGAAAGCTGCTACATTTGCTTAGTTAGGAACATAAAAAGAACAAAAAAATAACTCGGACAACCCCTTCAAATCTTTATAGCCATTTGACAAAGCCTTACTGAACCTTGTTGTAGTCAGCTGCCAACTTGAACTGCACTGAAAGGATCTTTGCTGTTTTTGAAGGGTTCACTTCACCTCTTAATTAGATCAATCCTCAAGTCATTTGGAACCGGGATTGGCCAGTCAGCGACTTCAAAATAAATTGAAAGTCTGCCATCTCCTCTTCTTTATCAGAGTGTTCTGTTGGTGTGGTCTTCTGTGGACACCTCCTTCCTTGTCATCAGTCTAATTGCTTTTAGTAGATGGATTGCCATCATCCAATTCTTGATCACTCTCATTTGAAGCCTCTTGTATTTGTCCTTTAGATGGGTGTCAGGGTGAATATCCTTCTGAATTTCTTCTATTGCACTTGACATTGAAGGCGTCACAAACGTCAAAATTGATCCAGACATTACTTACATTCTTTTGCCTTCTTCATTCTTCTTTGTTGGAATCCGCTAGGTCAATTTTGCTTCATATTGGCATTTGCTGCAAAAAGTCCATAGCATAGCTTGTGATATCCACTTGACAACTGTATCTACAACTGCAAAAAAAATACGTGAACTGCATTGATACTACTAAAATGTGGTCTGATTGTTATCTATGTCACAGTTATAGACACAATTGGGGTCACAATAGAGGTAATCTAAAACGGCGGTCTTAACAACCCCTATAACTGGCGGTGGATTCGCCAAAGGTATTAAGAGGTGGTGGCCTCTGCAACTTTGGCGTATCCAGTGCCAGTCTAAATGTAAGCCAAATTCCTAGCTGGCTTACACTTAGACCATTTTGTATCCTTAAAACAGGAGTAGACAATGATGAATGAGATAGGCCTGCTTTCTCAGAGAAAGGCATCGGCCCAGAGCACAGTAAATTATTGTGCAAAATCTATTCCAGATATGCCAACTGTCAGTGAAGCTCTGAGACAATTAACTCAGAAAACAGTTTCATGGAGGTGGGGTCCTGCTGAGTAATATTTAGTTGGACTGCCTTTAGCTTTGATTATGGCACACATTCGCTGTGGCATTGTTTCGATAAGCTTCTGCAATGTCACAAGATTTATTTCCATCCAGTGTTGCATTCATTGCACAAGATTTTGCATTGATAATGGTAGAGTCTGACTGCTGCGCAAAGCCTTCTCCAGCACATCCCAAAGATTCTCAATGGGGTTAAAGTCTGGACTCTGTGGGGGCCAATCCTTGAAAATGATGTCTCATGCTCCCTGAACCACTCTTTCCCAATTTGAGCCCGATGAATCCTGGCATTGTCATCTTGGAATATGCCCGTGCCATCAGGGAAGAAAAAAGCCATTAATGGAATAACCTGGTCATTCAGTATGTTCAGGTAGTCAGCTGACCTCATTCTTGGAGCACATACTGTTGCTGAACCTAGACCTGACCAACTGCAGCAACCCCAGATCATAGCACTGCCCCCACAGGCTTGTACAGTAGGCACTAGGCATGATGGGTGCATCACTTCATCTGCCTCTCTTCTTACCCTGATGCGCCCATCATTCTGGATCAGGGTAAATCTTGACTCATCAGACTACATGACCTTCTTCCATTGCTCCAGAGTCCAATCTTTATGCTCCCTAGCAAATTGAAGCCTTTTTTTCTGGTTTGTCTACATAGCTGTTTAGTCCCAATCCCTTGAGTTCCCCTGTGGAAATGCTCTTACTTTCACTATTAAACATAGCCCTGAGTTCTACTGTTGTTTTTCTTCGATTTGATTTCACCAAACCGATCACGATCATTCAACATGGTTGTTTAAGAAATGAGAAGCAACACATGCACCAGTTGGGGTTAAATAACTTGTGGCCAGCTGAAAGATAATCACCCATGCAGTAATTATCCAACAGGAGGCTTTTGCTTAGTTATATCCAGGTGGCGACTTTTTTTTTTTTGGACAGGCAGTGTATTTATCCCAAATGACAAAACAGAAAAAGAAGTCAAAATGGCCCACACACAGCTTTGTACACATAGCTACAAAAAAAAAAAGTTATAAGGGGCATGATATGGGAATGAAAAGAAAAATATTTAAGTTTTTTTCCCCCCATACTGACCTGGAGTATGAAGGTAGCAGGTCAGTTTTACCGCATACGGAGCACTATTAAAACAAATAAACCCATAAAACTGTAGCATTTTTTTCCAATTACTCTCTATTTTTGTTTTTTTCCAGCTTCCCACTACATTGTATGCAATATTAAATGGTGCCATAAGAAAGTACATCTTGTCCCGCAAAAATCAAGCCCTCATCTGGCTATATGAATGGAATATCAGTTATGGCCCCGGAAAGGCAGGGATTGAAAATCAAAAACTCTCTGGTGGTGAAGCAGTATATTCACTTTATTGCTGCTAAAGCTGTTCCCCATCCAAAGAGGCTCTGTCATGTGTAGAGTTGAGCGGACACCTGGAAGTTCAGGTTCGACGGGTTCGGTTGAATTTCGCAAAAAAAAAGTTTGAGTTCGGGACCCGAACTTGACCTGGATTTGACCCTAAACTCGAACCCCATTGAAGTCAATGGGGCCCGAACTTTGGAGCACTAATGGCTCTAAAAAAGTAATGGAAAGGGCTAGAGGGCTGCAAAAGGCAGCAAAATGTGGTTAAGAGCATGGCAAGTGCTCTGCAAACAAATGTGGATAGGGAAATGACTTAAGATAACATAAAATATGTAAAAATAAAAAAACATCTTGATCTAGGAGGAGGAGGTCCATATGGAGTAGGAGGTTGAGGAGGCGGTGGATGTGGCGGTGTAGGTGGAAGCGGCGGTGGAGGAGGTAGCCAACACAGTTTTTTTTTTTTTTGTTTTTTGAGTAGACCCCAAAACATTGGGAAATATAAAAAATAAAACAAAGAGAAAGTGCGCTCGCTGGAGTACAACAGTGGCTGGGTGAGGCTGGTATACATGTCTATTCTGCACATGTCCTGTGGGATCCCTGCCTGGTTAATTTTAATGAACGTGAGCTTGTTCACATCGGCTGTGGACAGGCAGCTGCGCTTGTCTGTGTTAACCCCCTCCTGCCGTGCTAAACAAACATTCAGACAATACACTGGCTGCAGGGCAGGCCAGCACCGCTAAGGCGTAAAGGGCAAGCTCAGGCCATGTGCCCAATTTTGAGACCCAGAAATTGAATGGATCAGACCCGTCATTTAGTACGTGTAGGCATGTGCACACCTACTACTTCACCATGTTGCTGAAATGCTGCCTCCTGCTAAGACGTTCCATATCAGCTGGTGGTGCTGGTTGTTGTGGCGTGCTGACAAAGCTTTTCCACATTTCGCCATGCTAACCCTGCCACTGAGCCCCCGCTGTCAGTTTTAGAAATTTAGGTCCCTGTCACCTATGCAGAGCGGGGGCTTTGTATGCGGCAAAAATGGTAAAATGTCACCCAAGAATGTAACAGACGATTTTTCAAATTTACAGTACAGACCAAAAGTTTGGACACACCTTTTCATTCAAAGAGTTTTCTTTATTTTCATGACTATGAAAATTGTAGATTCACACTGAAGGCATCAAAACTATTAATTAACACATGTGGAATTATATACATAACAAAAAAGTGTGAAACAACTGAAAATATGTCATATTCTAGGTTCTTCAAAGTAGCCATCTTTTGCTTTGATTACTGCTTTGCAGACTCTTGGCATTCTCTTGATGAGCTTCAAGAGGTAGTCACCTAAAATGGTTTTCACTTCACAGGTGTGCCCTGTCAGGTTTAATAAGTTGGATTTCTTGCCTCATAAATGGGGTTGGGACCATCAGTTGCATTGTGGAGAAGTCAGGTGGATACACAGCGGATAGTCCTACTGAATAGACTGTTAGAATTTGTATTATGGCAAGAACAAAGCAGCTAAGTAAAGAAAAACAAGTGGCCATCATTACTTTAAGAAATGAAGGTCAGTCAGTCCGAAAATTTGGGAAAACTTTGAAAGTGTCCCCAAGTGCAGTCACAAAAACAATCAAGCGCTACAAAGAAACTGGCTCACATGCGGACCGTCCCAGGAAAGGAAGACCAAGAGTCACCTCTGCTGTGGAGGATAAGTTCATCCGAGTCACCAGTCTCAGAAATCGCAAGTTAATAGCAGCTCAGATTAGAGACCAGGTCAATGGCACACAGAGTTCTAGCAGCAGACACATCTCTAGAACAACTGTTAAAAAGGAGACTGTGTGAATCAGGCCTTCATGGTAGAATATCTGCTAGGAAACCACTGCTAAGGACAGGCAACAAGCAGAAGAGACTTGTTTGGGCTAAAGAACACAAGGAATGGACATTAGATCAGTGGAAATCTGTGCTTTGGTCTGATGAGTCCAAATTTGAGATCTTTGGTTGAACGGATGGACTCTACATGCCTGGTTCCCACCGTGAAGCATGGAGGAGGAGGTGTGATGGTGTGGGGGTGCTTTGCTGGTGACACTGTTGGGGATTTATTCAAAATTGAAGTCATACTGAACCAGCATAGCTACCACAGCATCTTGCAGCGGCATGCTATTCCATCCGGTTTGCGTTTAGTTAGACCATCATTTATTTTTCAACAGGACAATGACCCCAAACACACCTCCAGGCTGTGTAAGGGCTATTTGACCATGAAGGAGAGTGATGGGGTGCTGCGCCAGATGACCTGGCCTCCACAGTCACCGGACCTGAACCCAATCGAGATGGTTTGGGTTGAGCTGGACCGCAGAGTGAAGGCAAAAGGACCAACAAGTGCTAAGTATCTCTGGGAACTCCTTCAAGACTGTTGGAAGACCATTTCAGGTGACTACCTCTTGAAGCTCATCAAGAGAATGCAAAGAGTGTGCAAAGCAGTAATCAAAGCAAAAGGTGGCTACTTTGAAGAACCTAGAATATGACATATTTTCAGTTGTTTCACACGTTTTTGTTATGTATATAATTCCACATGTGTAATTCATAGTTTTGATACCTTCAGTGTGAATCTACAATTTTCATAGTCATGAAAATAAAGAAAACTCTTTGAATGAGAAGGTGTGTCCAACTTTTGGTCTGTACTGTAGGTCCCTGTCACCTATGCAGAGCAGTGGTTTATTCACGGCAAAACTGGGTTCATGTCACCCACCAATGGAACAGACGATTTTACAAAATTTAGGTCCCTCTCACCTATGCAGAGCAGGGGTTTGTATACGTCAAAAATGGTAAAATGTCACCCGAGAATGTAACAGACGATTTTGCACCCTGCTCCCTCTTTTGCTGTGCTGGTGCCTCAGTGCGACCACGGCCTCTTCCTCCAAACTGCACACGTCCATGTGCGGTCTAGTACCTCTTCATCCTCCACATCATCTTCCACCCACTCTTTACCCCTGCCCTCATTGTCGGTCTGCAGACTGCAGAAAGTCGCAGCAGTTGGCACTTGTGTTTCATCATCATCAAAGATGTGCTGCGGTAGTCTTCCCATGTCCTCATCCTGCACTCAATCTCTTCCACTTCTGGGGCAGGGCTATATGGATGGCCCACGGAAACCCTGCCAGCAGAGTCATCAAAAAGCAGAAGAGACTGCTGCATGACTTGAGGGTGGCATGGCGGTGACTTAGTAGGCATGACTGTGATGGCTTCTAAGGACACATGAGTTAAACGCTTGTTGATTTGCTGCCCTGCAGCCTTTCAACAAGAGCCATTAAATCGCCGGATACCGAACTCAAACCCGAACTTTTACGAAAATGTTTGGGTCTGGGTACAAAAAACCCTAAATTTCGGTACGAACCCGAACTTTACAGTTCGGGTTCGCTCAACCCTAGTCACCTGGTCCAGCAAACCCTAATTAGTCATATAGCCAGGTAGGGCTCTTAACACTGATAAAAAGCATACCTTTTATTCCCTTTTTTGAGGTCTGTTTTAGCTGTAAAAGCGCCGTCACGTCACTGCACCCGGAAGTGGCGGCGCGTGCACACTAAAAGACAAGGACATGCCCAGAAGAACGGGAACAGTTGAGTGTGCACGCACCGTCATACATGCGAGTGCGCACGAGTGGGATCCCAGTCAAATGCATTGGGGACGTTATTAGAACATGCGAGGCGGCGGTATCATTTCTGGGGGCGTGGCAGAATCAGTGCTCGGAAGGCATAGCCCAACCTACAAGTGCTCCAGTTGCTCATTTAAATATTTATGAAAGTTGCTTCTACAGCTAAAACGGACCTCAGAGAAAGGAATGAAAGGTATGTTTTTGTTTATCAGTGTTAAGAGGCCTACCTGGCTATATGATTGTCAGGGTATGTCAGAACCAGGTGACAGAGCCTCTTTAACTCCATTAGCCCATGAGAGAAATCAAAGTATTGTGTGCACAAAACAACAGTTTTGAGAAAGTCTGGTGGCCAGGAATTGGCACGGATTTGGAATGTATGGTCTCCTCATGTTAAATGGGTTGTCTGGCCAAATATATTCATGACCTATTGTCAGGATGGGTCATCAATAAGAGATCGGCGGAGTTCTCGGGTGTTGGGATCAGCTGTTTGAAGAGGAGGTAGTGCTCCATGAGAGCGCAGCTTCCTTTTCATTACACTGCACTTTGTCTCAGAAGTACAGTGTAATACAAGTACTTGTTCCATATTTAAATATACTACGCAGCTGCTCCACAATGGACAACAGTGTAAAGACGAGGAAGCAGCGCTCGCATGGAGCGTTGCCTCCTCGTCAAACAGCTGATCGGCAGAGGGCCAGGTTTCAGACCCCCAACAATCAGATATTGATGGCCTATCATGAGAAAAGGTTATCAATATATATGGCCGGATATCCCCTTTAAGCCTGTCAGCTGATGGGCAGAAAATCAACACCAGAACTTTACACACAACATTTTACCTAATGGGCCATGGGAAGATCTAGCTTTTGATCTGTGTGATATCCTGTATGGACAGCACCTCCTAGTGGTTTAAACAGCTACTGGTCTGGTAGGTCTGCCTGAGAATTTTATGGAAGTTGATAAAGAAAGGAAGATTCATGGTGACCAGTATGTGAACTACCAATGCCACTGTCAGAACAGTTTCTCCAAGCAAAAAGATAAAGTATTGCTTCAAAAACAAAAACAAGAAAAAACAAACAAGAAAAAAAATACAGTGTAACAAACGGTCTCCTTCCTTTGAGCCTGAACCCTACAGTATATACTAAAGGATACAAAGAGGTACTCAGGTGGTCCTGGAGGATTTGTTTGGATGCACAATAGTGCGTAATTTATCTTTGATAAATGAAATTTGTGGATCCAGAATGTCATATGGATGGGTCATGTGCAGCACTGAAGCCGATGACTGGCCTCAGTGGTGCACATGTCCCCAAGTACCACTTAGTAAAACAGATAAAGCTAGTAATTGTCCCCTTTAAGTTTCTGCATCTTATGAGCCAGTGTTCTGGGTCATTTTATTAATTAACTACAATAAAGCACAGGCATTTTGAAGTCTGGGCCTCGTAACCTGTTTTAATATAATACAAGCGCTTTACCCTGCTGAAAGAGCTAAAATAATTAAATATTTTAGACACTCATTGATGGGATATTCCGATCTCATAAAATGATGGGATAAAGCTAGGATATGCAATCACTTCATGATCATGTGGGTTCAACCTCTGGGACCCCCAATAATACTGAAAATGAATGGGCTGCAATGGTGAATAAAAATGATTATGCAAAATTAAAGGCTATGTACACCTCTGGGGCAATATTTTTATTATTGCATTGTAATCATTATGGGGTAAAAATCTTTTTTTCATTTGGTCTTTATTAAAAATATGGAGTCCTTATCTCTGTACACAGCTGAGATGCTCTATTAGCAGCATCTGAATTTTCTTTCTCTTCTGTCAGAAAGGGAGCTGATGGGCTCCTTATATCTGCTCTCTGACTTTATAAAAACTCATTAAAGCTCAATCCTTATGTTACTGATAAAAATGTGGCTTAAATAAGTGTTTATGATCTCTTAGTACTTTAGGGGTAAAGGTTATTAGTAGGGACGAGCCAACCCGGACCGCCATGTTTGGGACCGCATCGGACATTTTGGTGTCCATGTACCAAACCTGAACTGGATTTATGAGTGTGTGTCCAGGTTTGTTGTTTTTTAAATAAAGCTTGTTGAAAGGCTGCAGTGCCAATTAAACTGTGGATACTTGGAAGCCATCACAATCATGCCCAGTATTGGCATGGTTGATTGGCCGGTAGACCATGTGACCATGCATGCATAAATGCGGGATCACATGGTGCGTCACCATTCTGCTCTGACTAGTGTAGGGACAGGATGCTGCTGCAGCACCAACAGCGGCCAGGTGCCCAACTGTCCAGCCAGGGCACAGTTTTGGAAGATGAGGATGATGAGGAGGATGCCTGTTCACAGCAGGGTGACACCTAAATCAGTTAACGGGCATCAGTGGAGAGTGACTGGGGGGGATTCAGGGGACAATGACAATACACCTCCCACCTCTGGGCAGCTTGGCACACATGAGCAACTACATGCTACAGTGCCTGCGCAACGACCACGAGTTGCCCACTGAGTTGACCACCGAGTTTCCCAGTGCTGATTACTGGGAGCCCCCCTGCTGGATCCCCACTACAAGGGCACTGGAGCGTGAACAGAAGATACATGAGTACAGGCGACGAACGCTGGTAGAGGCGCTACTGATGGCTTACCCACCTGACAGCAGGGGCTCAGTGGACACATGAGGTGGAGGAGGAGGGGGAAGTCGCCAATGCAACAGGGGCAAAGCCAGCACCTCAGACGGGAGGGTTAGCATGGCTGAAATGTGGAAAAGCTTTGTCTGCACGCCACAATATACAGCACCACCATCTGATACAGACTGTCTTAGCAGGAGGCAGCGTTTCAACAACATGGTGGAACAGTACATGTCCACACATCTGCACATACTGCCTGATGGGTCTGTCCCATTTAACTTCTGGGTCTCCAAAATTGGGCACATGACCTGAACTTGCCCTTTACGTCTCGGCGGGGGGGGGGGGGGGGGGCGTGATCATGGACAGGCATGGATCCCACAGATCTTGTCCATACCTTGGCCAGAGTAGAGAGGTATACCAGTGGCACCCAACCATTGTTATACTCCAGCACAGTTTGTGCATTCTCTTTGCTATTTCCCAATGTTTTGGAGCCTCCACAAAAAAATTGTGTCCTCCTCTGCCTCTTCTGGCTACACTGCCACGTCTGCCTCTTTCACTTGCACCTCCACATCT
The DNA here is from genome assembly GCF_014858855.1 of Bufo gargarizans. NCBI lineage: Eukaryota > Metazoa > Chordata > Amphibia > Anura > Bufonidae > Bufo > Bufo gargarizans. The sequence continues at coordinate 282,659,697 of NC_058084.1, read as the reverse complement.
CCTTCCTCCTCTGCTGGGACCCCCCCCCCCCCCTTCCAGGCTCAAGATTATTATGTCCTATATTGGCAGAGTAGAAAGGTATATCAAATGCACCTAGCCATTGTTGTACTCCAGCGTAGTTTGTGCGTTCTCTTTGCCATCTCCCAATGTTTGGTGGTTCAATTACCAACCCCCCCCCCTCCCAAAAAAAATAAGAATTGCAATAAGACTACCCATTTTGAATCCATCCAACTACTGTGGGAGAGGGAATTCTTCTGTGGAGTGTGTCTGTGAAAGTCAAACATAAAAAATATATATATATCAACATCCCCTTCATCCATCTTAACTGTTGTAGGAGAGGAAATGCTTCTGTGGAGTGTGTGTGTGTGAAAGACATGAATTATAAAAAATAATAATAATAATAGGAACATCCCCTTCGTTCATCTAACTTTTTTGGGAGAGGAAATTCTTCTGTGGAGTGTGTCTGTGACAATCTGGTATTTTTAAAAAATTTAGAACACCCCTTTGGCATCTGTCTTACTGTAGTAGGATAATTTTTTTTTATATATACGGTATAGTCCCCAGATAGGGGATGTATGAGATCTAGAATTAACAGACACATGAAAAAAAAAAAACAGAAACAGGCTTCCTCCACTGCCTCTTTCATCTTCACCTCCACGTCCGCCTCCTCCTCCACTCATACATCCACCTCCTGGCTCAAGATTATTATGTCTTATATTGGCAGAGTAGAGAAATATACTGGCCACACCCCCAAAAATGGCTAAAGGTCACACACACAGAACTGACAGACACATTTAAAAAAAAAACAGAAAGAGTGTTGGCTTCTTCCTCCACCTCCTCCGCCTCTTCCTCCTACACCGCCACGTCCACAGCCTCCTCAACTTTCTACTCCACTTGGATCTCCACCTTCTGGTTCAAGACTGTAATTTTTATTTTTTTGCGAATTTTATGTTATTTTAAGTAATTTCCCTATCCACATTTGTTTGCAGGGCAATTGTACTGCTCTTATGGCCACTTTGGAGCCTTTTGCAGCCCTCTAGCCCTTTCTATGACTTTTTTAGAGCCATTTTAGTGCCCCAAAGTTTGGGTCCCCTTTGACTTCAATAGTGTTAGTTTTTCCTGGCCAAGTTCAGGTCAAGTTCGGAACCTGAACTTTTAAACGAAATTCGGCCAAACCCCTTGAACCCGGACATACAGCGGTCCGCTCATCCCTAGTTATTAGATGATTGGCAAAAAGGGAAACTACGATTCACATAGCTAGAAAAACAGTTAACCCTTTGTGACAGAATGGCTCAATATTTTTTTTTATAAAGACCAATTGAAAAAATTATTTTTAGCCCAAAACTAGTAAAATGCAATTATAAAAGTAGTACCTTGGAACCGAACCTGAGTTTTGTACAAAGGTTTTTTACAGTAGAAATTAATTTAAATAGTTATTACACGAAGTCTCGCAAGACTTCGCAAAGTAATAACTTTGGCCCATCGGAGCCAATACATTCTAATACTGTACAGAGTGCCCGCAGTCGAAGTCAATTCGCTCATACCTAAATGTATGTTTTAATTGTATTTAGGAACAAAAGTCAGTACTAAGGTTTGGACATTGTCTCTCTGTTCTGGCTCATAGAATCGGGAGCACCTCTATGACATCCATATGTCCTAATGTTATATGCCCTACATATTTTTGTTTCTTTTTAAGTCCCCCACTAATGGTTTTAAGTCCCCCACTAATGGTTATCTTATCTGGTCTTCTCCTTGTTTACAAGACAGCTGTCTTGACATACCATACTCAACACATGGTCATGACAGCCAATCACTAAACAACTGGACTAAAATGCACAGAATATTCATGGTCTTTTGGTGATAATTGTATTTCTTAAAATAAAGTCAGTTTATATTAGCTATAGTAAGCAAGCCATTTTTGTAAGTATCAAACTTCCAAATCACGCAGGATTATGTGGTATAATTAGTGCACTGTTAAGCAGTTGCATTTTCTAAATAATGTTAGCTAGATTTGCATGGTAAGCCACACAATTAAAAATCTTACTGCTACTTCTGCAAAGCATTTGCTTCATCAGCACAGATATTTTAAAATAATATGCACCTAAGTGATAAAATTGGTAATGTGCTCTAAAGCTTAAGGCTGGGTTCAGACCTGAGCGTTTTACAGCGCGTTCCTACGCGCTGTAAAACGCACAACAGGCAAGAACCAATGATTCCCTATGGGAATGGTTCTCACCTGGGCGTTTTACAGCGCGTACGATCGCGCTGTAAAACGCCCGACGCTCAAACAAGTGCTTGAGCTTTTTTTGGGGCGTTTGTCGCGCGTTCCCGCACATAGATATTCGGGAACGCGCGACAATGTGTGCACGCCTGTCTCTGTATGCGCGATTGTAAATGCCCGTACAATCGCGCATACAGAGCGCTCGGTTCAGAACGCTCAGGTCTGAACCCAGCCTGAGAGTTTGCAAACAAGAGCAGAGTGCTAATCAACTACTATGTTTATTAAGTGTTGCCAAGAGAAAATGTGACAAATCTTCACAATGCTACCAATAGAAAAAAATAAAAATAAATTATTATGCCTGTATACTGGCCATCTATCAAACAGATATGGCATGCATACAGCTCCAAAATACAGAACCACAGGGACTGTGTGTATCTGAAGAGCTTGATGCATGAGACTCTGCCATATATATACGGCCTAAGAAAGCATAGAAATTGAAGTATCACTGCATATATGCATTGATACTGCCTTGCAAGACACAACCCCTCACTGTGTCACACCAAATAAAGTCAAATTCTGTCTGTGCCCAGAGAATAGCACGCATTGAGTAATATATAGTGTTCCAGCACAGTCATGTGGAAGATTTTAGGGCCTTCCCCAAATTGTTCCCACAAAATTGGAAGTATACAGTGTCCAAAATATCTTGGTATGCTGAAGCATTAAATGACTAGTCCAGTTTCGCAATTTTGAGCATCAATTGACAGGAAACAACAGATGCTATCACTTACTAAGAGAGCATTCACACGACCCTGTTGGTTTGCAAATCACGGATCCGTGTGTTCCGTATGTCTTCAGTTATCTTTCCGTTTCCGTTCCGTAAGTCTGTATAATCCGTGTGTCATCCGTTTTTCACGACCTGCAAAAAAAACAGAAGGGTTAAAATTCACAAATTTTAATGTCCAACCCCTTTCAAACTCACATAACAAGGTCACATGATCGCTCAGGTGCCATTTTCTACTGCTTTTAGAGCGTAGTGTGCTTTTTTAGAATCCTCAGTTTGGCTTGCATAGGTTTCTGGTAATTTTTGTTGCTTCAGCATGCCCAAAACACATGCGGATACAGTTCTCCTGTACTGGCTTCTCTCTCGGCGATACGGACAGCAGTCACGAACGAGGAACCGAGTAAGAAGCACCTTTGGGTTCACCCCATTGTCTCACAATGGTGCAGGAGAGGCCACTTTCATACTTTATACGCCGACTTGAAGCAACACCCGGAGAAATTTCATCTATTTTTCCGGATGTCGGTGTCCACCTTTGACCGTCTGCTGGAGTCTCTTCATCCTGTTCTCATCTTCCAGAACACTAATATGAGGCGCAGCATCACCTGAAGAAAGGCTAATCGTCAATACCAATATTCTAAAGTATGTACACTTTAATTTTTTCCACCTCCTCATATATATATATATTCAGTGGGATGCGAAAGTTTGGGCAACCTTGTTAATCGTCATGATTTTCCTGTATAAATTGTTGGTTGTTACAATAAAAAAATGTCAGTTAAATATATCATATAGAAGACAAACACAGTGATATTTGAGAAGTGAAATGAAGTTTATTGGATTTACAGAAAGTGTGCTATAATTGTTTAAACAAAATTAGGCAGGTGCATAAATGTGGGCACTGTTGTCATTTTATTGATTCCAAAATCTTTAGAACTAATTATTGGAACTCAAATTGGCTTGGTAAGCTCAGTGACCCCTGACCTACATACACAGGTGAATCCAATTATGAGAGAGTATTTAAAGGGTTTCTACCACTTGCATATCACATATTTGGTGTTCAGACACTAGCGATCCGCTAGTGTCTGATGTAGCATACAAGCTAATTATTACATTAATCCGTTCGGCCGATACCTCAAAAAAAGCACTTATATCTTTATGCAAATGAGCCTCTAGGTGCTATGCAGGCGTTTTTCCAGCACCTAGAGGCTCCGTCTACCTTGCAGTTTGCCACCCAGCGCCTCGCTCCAGCACGCCCATCTCTTACTGTATTCGATCCTCCCCCTGCTTCAGCCTTCAGAAATCCCGCGCCTGCGCCGTTCGTCGCGGCATTCGGAGGCATTCGGCGCAGGCGCAGTCAATGTCTGACCGCTCCCCGCTCAGACATTTCCACTGCGCCTGCGCCGATGACACCTGCTACCTACATCAGACACTAGCGGATCGCTAGTGTCTGAACACCAAATATGTGATATGCAAGTGGTAGAAACCCTTTAAGGGGGTCAATTGTAAGTTTCCCTCCTCTTTTAATTTTCTCTGAAGAGTAGCAACATGGGGTCTCAAAACAACTCTCAAATCACCTGAAGACAAAGATTGTTCACCATCATGGTTTAGAGGAAGGATACAGAAAGCTGTCTCAGAGATTTCAGCTGTCTGTTTTCACAGTTAGGAACATATTGAGGAAATGGAAGTGGCAGACCAAGAAAAATCTCGGATAGACAGAAGCAACGAATGGTGAGAACAGTCAGAGTCAACCCACAGACCAGCACCAAAGACCTACAACATCATCTTGCTGCAGATGGAGTCACTGTGCATCGTTCAACCATTCGGCGCACTTTACACAAGGAGATGCTGTATGCAAGAGTGATGCAGAGGAAGCCTTTTCTCCACCCACAGCACAAATAGTGCCACTTGAGGTGGGCTAAAGCACATTTGGACAAGCCAGCTTCATTTTGGAATAAGGTGCTGTGGACTGATGAAACTAAAATTTAGTTATTTGGCCATAACAAGGGGCGTTATGCATGGAGGAAAAAGAACACAGCATTCCAAGAAAAACACCTGCTACCTACAGTAAAATATGGTGGTGGTTCTAACATGCTGTGGGGCTTTGTGGCCAGTGCAGGGACTGGGAATCTTGTCAAAGTTGAGGGACGCATGGATTCCACTCAGTATCAGCAGATTCTGGAGACCAATGCCCAGGAATCAGTGACAAAGCTGAAGCTGCGTTGGGGCTGGATCTTTCAACAAGACGACCCTAAACACTGCTCAAAATCCACTAAGGCATTTATGCAGAGGAACAAGTACAACGTTCTGGAATGGCCATCTCAGTCCCCAGACCTAAATATAATTGAAAATCTGTGGTGTGACTTAAAGAGAGCTGTCCATGCTCAGAAGCCATCAAACCTGAATGAACTAAAGATGTTTTGTAAAGAGGAATGGTCCAAAATACCTTCAACCAGAATCCAGACTCTCATTGGAACCTACAGGAAGCGTTTAGAGGCTGTGATTTCTGCAAAAGGAGGATGTACTAAATATTGATTTCATTTCTTTTTTGTGGTGCCCAAATTTATGCACCTGCCTAATTTTGTTTAAACAATTATAGCACACTTTCTGTAAATCCAATAAACTTCATTTCAGTTCTCAAATATCACTGTGTGTGTCTCCTATATGATATATTTAACTGACATTTTTTATTGTAACAACCAACGATATATACAGGAAAATCATGACAATTAACAAGGTTGCCTAAACTTTCACATCCCACTGTATATATATATATATATATATATATATATATTTAAACCTTTTTTTTTGCCAGATTCCTGGCAACAGGCAACTCTTTTGCCTAACTGCCCTTTGAGTTCTTGCTGGAGAATTCTACCATTTATATGATCGTTCCACACACTTGCAAAGTTATCTGGGCGTGACTTCGAGAGATGGTGATGCCGGAGCCCAGAGTGCAAGATTGGCTACATATTGCTCAGGGATTTGAATAATGCGCCCAGTTTCCAAACTGTATTGGGGCGCTGGATGAAAAGCACATACGTGTGAAGAAGCCGGCTCACTCAGGGTCCAGATTCTTCAATTATAAGCAATATTTTTCTGTGGTCCTGTTGGCCCTGGTTGACAGTGGTCCTGTTGGCCTTGGTTGACAGGTTTATAATTGTCGACATCGGGAGATAGCTGCCTGGATCAGCTGGGCATCCGGCTCCTTTTGTCATTGTGGCTGACGAAGGTTTTGCACTGACACCACATGTGATGCGGCCCTTCTCAGGACGTGATTTAGATGAAAGGAGGTGTGTCTTCAACTACAGGCTGACTTGTACACGTCGTTATGTTGAGTGCGCTTTTGGACTACTTTCCAATAAGTGGAGGGTCTTTATGTCAGCTATACAAATGGATCCTGAGAATGCTACCCTGGGGATTCAAGCGTGTGTTCTTCTTCACTATTGCGATGCTTCCTTTGATGCAAACCTGGACCAATACATGACCTCTTCATCGTTTGGCCTGGACCAGACGCTGCATGGAAGACCAGGATCATCAGGCCTGCATATTCGTGATTTATATGCGGACTATTTTATCAGCCCAGAGGGTGCATTGTCATGGCAGTTAGAAGCAATTCATGCTAGGCAGTAAATGAATATTGACTTAGAACAATGTTGATCAGTTTAGTTTAATTTAGTTAGTTTCCAAGTTGTTATTGTTAGAGTAGGGACTAGCAAGAGAATGAGGACGTCTTGCTGCTGGACGGGTCTCTGCTGGTGTTTCCTCTGGACCAGTTGCTGTCTGTATTTGTGTTTCATCCAAATCTACCGACCCAGTTTGCTCGTCCAGATTATCCACAGTGCTGTAAAAAATAAATAAAAAAAATACAGTTTTTGCCTAAATTTTCTGTACACCTTTTTTTCTTGATTGTAAAGTATAGTGGGCACTCAATATCTGGTACTACATATTGGGTACAACATATTTATTAGTTTAAAATCAATCAATAATCCACCAAGTTATATACGAGACGATCAAATCACAATATAGCAATCAATAAAACACCATAGTATATTATATAGGATAATCTAATGTAAGCAATCCCTAAAAATTCCTGGAGATTAGATAATATATGCAGTCCTAGCCAATGATTGGTTGTTAGTAGGTTAGTTTTTCCATAAAATTCCTCTAAAACGCCTCTAAAAATTCCGATATCATGCGATTGATAAGGTGCACTTGTTTATATCCTACTGTTGTCCTTCAATAGTTTTAAATACGCAAGTCACTTAAAGGTCTCAGTTGCATAGCACATTGTTAGAGTATTAGTTCTGGTTAGGGGTTATTGTGTGCAGTTTAGTAGTTTTGTGCAGTTTAGTAGTTTTACTTACGTCAGTGCACTCACCCCTCTTCTTATACCCAGTAGCGTATGTCCGCCTGCAGTTTTCTTCAGAACTGCTGCAATGATCGGGGACCTCCTTCCGGATCCTGTTCGGCGTCCCACGTGTTCACAGCGTTTCACGTGATCGGAGCATCGGAGCGTCCCACGTGACATCTCTTTGCTGAAAGAGTCGAGTGTTTTTTGCTACCTTTTTTGGGGAGATATCATTTTTGGCGCATTCATTATTAGACATCATTGGGCAAGGTTTTTTTATAATAATGTTTTAACCCAAGGGGTAAGGTGATTTTTTTTAGATCAGGTTTTCATAGACGCAGCGATTCCTAATATGTCTACTTATATTACCACAATGTATATATATATATATATTTATTTTTTATTTATTTTTTTAACTAATTTTAGTTTGTTTAATTAATAATTATTTATTGGCCTTTTTTTTAAACATTTATTTCTGGCCCATAATAGGAACTTCAACTTTTGGGGGTCTGAACCCCTTTTCAATGCATTACTAAACTTCTGTATTGTAATGTATTGCCTTATCCACTAACACTGGGATGGTCAAACTGCGTCTCTACAGTAGTTGAAAAACTACAATTCCCTTCATGCCCTTCTGTAGGCTGTTAACTGTAGACAGCCTTTCCTTGCTGGGAGTTGCAATTTTTGTACAGCTAGCGAGACGCATTTTGCCCATCCCTGCTAACAGGTTGCCTAGGAAACCCAGCAAGGGCTTTAATGAGGAATGGCAGGAAAACTACAAGTTATATTGGTACACCATAGACTTTTTCCAGTGTGCAGGTGCACACAGAGAGGGCTCCGAGTGCCGCCTCTGGCAACCGTGCCATAGATACGCCACCAGTGTAATAATAGTACGTCACTTGTCAGTAAAAATAAAATTGTAATAATATATATTTACTTATGGCCGCAACTCCATGATATCTCTTAAGAACCGCAGCTGCCTGGTGTATAGGTAGGGATGTTTCATTGTACCCGCACCACCGCTACGTGAAGTTTCCGACAACTCCCTTCTAAACTGAAAACGGGTGTTGTTCCACCTTGTCTTTGCTATTTTTACTGTGTGGTAAGGTTAACAGAAAAGTGTATGGTAAAGTGTATGTCCCACCCAGCTTCCTTAACTGGGTGAGGTAAATAAAATCCAGGACAGGTTTTTCCCTGAGGGATCCCAGCTAAAGCCATAAAGGGGAAATAAAGCACAGTCCAGGGAGAGTAATGCCTGGAGAAAGTCTGGGGAGCTGGCTGCCCTGCTGGCTAGAGAAGCAGAGTGCTCTGTGTGACCTGTGTTCAATAGGTGAGCTAGGATCTTTACTGTATTGGTCTGGGCAGGTGTTTTATTTCAGTTTGACTTATGTTTTGTGGTGCTGGACCTTCACCTCACCCACTAAATTATAACTGGGGGTTGCCTGTATTGCAGGAGTGTGATAAATATAGCAGCATTTGGACTTTAACCCTGTGGTCTGCAAGAGAATCTGTCATCGCCGCCCTACCTGAGAGTGTAACCCCTTACAATTGGTGTCGGATGCGGGCAAGCGTCCCTGCTAAAAAAGGCAACAGTCGGTTGCTAAGGGCAACGGCGTGACAGTAAATTATTTATTGTCCTGGGTGAAAGCTGCTGCACCCAATACCATGGAGGAAATGATGAAGTAGCTGGTTCAGGCTAACCTAAGGCAACAACAGGCCATGGAGCAACAGCAGAGGTTTCATGCAGAGGATAAAAAGAGACATGAAGAAGCCTTACAAGTCCAACAACAGGCTAATGCGCAGCAACAACAGGCCATGGCACAGCAGCAAGAAGAAACTAATTGTTTGTTGATGGAGCAGATTACTGCAATAAGAGAGACTGCTGTAACTCCAGCCCCACAAGTGGAGGTAAGCCCCCCAGAGACTTTGAATGTGAGGAAGGTTGTGCAGCGGGCCTTGCAAAAACTGACACTTGATGATGATATTGAGGCCTACCTGACCGTATTTGAGAGGGTGGCAGAAAGAGAGAGGCTGCCAATAGCAGAGTGGGTAGAGGTCCTTGTGCCCTTTTTGTCCGGCGAACCACAAAAGGCCTACTATGACCTCAGGATGCAGGATGTCCGGGACTATGTCAAATAAAAAATGGAGATCCTGGCTCGTTTGAGCGTTACACCAGCGGCTCGTGCCCGGAGGGTCCACACATGGAGCTACACCATGGACAAGCCTGCCCGATCTCAGATGTTTGACCTCCTCCATCTTGTACGGAAGTGGCTGGAACCTGAGACTTCTACACCAGACCAGATTGTGGAGAAAGTAATGGTGGATCGCTACTTTAGAGCCCTCCCAGCGGAGCTGCAACGGTGAGTCGGACATGGAGACCCCAAAACTGCGGATCAGCTTGTAAACCTGGTGGAAAGGTTCCTGTCGACTAAGGACTATCTCCGTGACGTCCCTACCACACCAACACCTCCCCGGAGTGCCCGACCTGTGTCATCTGTGGGTAAGAGAGTTCTGGCTGTTGGGGGTGTGTGGAAGGGTGCAAGAGGGAATAAGGCTCTAGAGGTTGGGCGTGGGCATAAGGCTAAGTCTCTCGGGCAGTCCGGACCCGGAGAGGTTTTCTCACCTAGAAGACCTGGGACGACCCAGTGCTGGAGGTGCCGTGAGTGGGGACACATTGCTGGCTATTGCCCTCTGACCTCAGAGCCCATGGTGTGTGCCGGGAGCCGGAGACAGTCACTGTATGCGTTGCCAGTGTGTGCGGCCTCCCCAGGACTAGAGACTGAGCCGCAGATGTGTACCCTGGTGATAAATGACTGCTCTGTCACGGCTCTGTTGGACTCTGGTAGTCTGGTCACCTTAGTGCATGCCAGCTTCGTGGCTGGTAATTATGTGCCGGAAAAAAGAGTAAGTGTGCTGTGCATCCATGGGGATGCAAAATCATAACCGGTGGCTTGCGTTAAGCTGGAGACTCCAGCTGGGACTGTATCCTATGAAGTCGGGGTCATAAAAAGACTTATGCATGATATGATATTGGGCCGGGACTTCCCCTTGTTTTGGAAGTTGTGGGAGAAGAGAAACATTCCTGCAGAATCTGTGCCGTCTCCTTTAAATAATCATTGCTATGAGGGGCCCATTGAATCCAATGGTTTAAAGGAAAAGACCATTGTAAACAAAAGACAAAGGTGCAAAATAAAGATGTCATGGTAACTGAAATGCCTGATGAAAATATGGGGTTATGTGACGTACCTGATAATGACACTTTTCCATTGCAGGTGTTAGCTGGTGAAGATGAAGCTTCCCCAACTGGGGAAAATGTGTTGGACTTAGGGGTGTCTCGGGGTAACTTTGGTACAGAGCAGTTGAGAGACCCAACTCTCATGAGTGCTCACGAAAATGTTACCGTGATAGATGGTGTACCACAGGTACCAGAAGCTGACCAAAAATTTCCGCATTTTGCCATGAATGGAAACCTGCTGCATCGCGTTATTAAATGCAACAATGAAATTGTGGAGCAGCTTCTGGTGCCAAAACCCTATAGACGTATGGTACTAGATCTTGCATATAACCACGTACTTGGGGGTCATTTGGGTGTTAGTAAAACACAGGAGAGGGTACTACAAAGATTTTTCTGGCCTGGAGTATACAAGGAAGTGGAAATATACTGCGGGTCCTGCCCAACCTGCCAGATAAGTGCCCCGACCTCACATTTCCGGAGTCCCTTGGTGCCTCTTCCCATCATTGAGGTACCTTTTGAAAGAATTGCCATAGATTTGGTGGGTCCCATTGTTAAGTCAGCTAGGGGGCACCAGTATATCTTTGTTGTGTTGGACTATGCCACACGATACCCGGAAGCGGTACCCTTGCGAAACATGGCGTCCAAAATTATTGCCCATGAATTATTTTTCATGTTCTCCCGCACGGGGATCCCTAGAGAAATTCTCATGGACCAGGGTACCCCCTTTATGTCGAAAGTCATGAAAGAGTTGTGCAAGTTGTTCAAAATCACCCAGATACGTACCTCGGTGTACCACCCACAGACAGATGGGTTGGTCGTGAGGTTTAACAAGACGCTGAAACAGATATTGAAAAAAGTAGTAGAAAAGGATGGTCGGGACTGGGACTGCCTCCTACCATACCTTATGTTCTCTGTTAGGGAGGTGCCTCAGGCTTCTACAGGGTTCTCACCATTTGAGTTGCTATATGGCCATCACCCGAGGGGTTTACTCAATGTAGCTAAAGAAACCTGGGAGGCTGAGGCTACTCCCTATAAGAGCGTCATTGAACATGTGGCTGGCATGCAAGACAGGATAGCGACAGTAATGCCCATTGTTAAAGAACATCTGCAAAGAGCCCAGGAGGCTCAAAGCAGAATTTATAACAGGTCTGCCAAAGTAAGGGACTTTCATCCCGGGGACAGGGTCCTGATTCTAGTTCCCACTGTAGAAAGTAAGTTTCTGGCAAAGTGGCAGGGTCCCTACAAGGTTGTGGAAAAAGTGGGCGAGGTGAACTATAAGGTGCACCAACCAGGAAGGAGAAAACCCTACCAGATTTACCACATAAATCTGCTTAAGCCATGGAAAGATCGGGAGTCATTGGTGGCCGCACAGACCATGAGTAAGGAGGTGTCACCACCAATTCCTCTGGTAAAAATTAGTGAGGCATTGTCAGTACCCCAGAAACAAGAAGTAAAGGAGTTTCTACAGAAAAATAGATGAAGGTTTTCTGACCTACCAGGCCGTACCCACCTGATAGAACATTCCGTGAGAACTGAACCCCACAGTAAGGTGAATCTAAAGCCCTATAAGATACCAGAAGCACGCTGAAAAGCGGTATCCTCTGAGGTCAGGCGCATGCTTGAGTTAGGGGTCATTGAGGAATCTACCAGTGAGTGGTCAAGCCCTATTGTCTTAATCCCGAAGCCTAATGGGAGATTTTGTAATGATTTCCGGAAGCTAAATGAGGTATAAAAATTTGATGCGTACCCCATGCCCAGAGTAGACTAACTAATTGAGAGGCTTGGGAAAGCAAGGTACATCACGACCCTTGACCTTACAAAAGGGTATTGGCAGATACCATTATCAGATGATGCTAAAGAAAAGACGGCATTCTCCACTCCAGAAGGGCTGTTCCAGTACACAGTGATGCCATTCGGGTTACATGGAGCCCCTGCTACATTTCAGAGGTTGATGGACCTGATCTTGAAGACACATCGTGACTATGCTGCCGCTTACCTTGATGATGGTCATTTTTTTCATCTGATTGGAGAAGTCACCTCGGGAAGGTACAGGCCGTTATAGACTCCATTAGTGATGCTGGCCTAACCATAAAACCTGAGAAGTGTGCAGTGGGTCTAGAGGAAGCAAAATATCTGGGCTACATTATTGGTAAAGGGCTGGTTAAACCCCAGATCAATAAAGCAGAGGCGATACAAGACTGGCCTAGGCCCTTAACGAAGAAACAAGTCAGGGCCTTCCTTGGCATGACAGGGTACTACCGCTGGTTCGTACCGAATTTTGCCTCGATGGCAACACCATTGACTGACTTAACAAAGTGGACCCCAGAGGCAGAAAAGGCCTTTCAAAGCCTAAAGTCCGCTCTCTGTCAACAACTGGTGCTCATTTCCCCGGATTTTAGAAAAGAGTTTCTAGTCCAGACTGATGCATCTGAGACAGGCTTGGGAGCGGTCCTGTCACAAGTGACCCCAGCAGAGAAAAATTATGCCATAGTGGAACGAGAGTGTCTAGCCATTAAATGGGCTCTGGAGTCACTTAAACATTACCTGCTGGGTAGGAAATTTCAGTTGGTAACAGATCACGCTCCTTTAACTTGGATGAAACAAAACAGGGAGAAAAACGCAAGAGTGACCAGGTGGTTTCTCTCCCTGCAAAATGTTAATTTCAAGGTTGAACATAGGCCGGGGAAATTACAGGGGAACGCAGATGCTTTGTCCAGGATACACTGCTTGTTGGCTAAAAATATCCAGACCTCTGGTCTGGAAAAGAGGGGGGGATATGTGGTAAGATGAACAGAAAAGTGTATGGTAAAGTCCTGGAAGGGGTGTATATCCCACCCAGCTTCCTCAACTGGGTGAGGTAAATAAAATCCAGGACAGGTTTTCCCCTAGCCTGAGAGATCCCAGCTGAAGCCAGCTGGGATCATCAAGGGGAAATAAAGCACAGTCCAGGCTGTCAGTCTGGGGAGAGGAATGCCTGGAGAAAGCCTGGGAAGATGGCTGCGCTGCTGGCTAGAGAAGCCAAATTCTCTGTGTGACCTGTGTTCAATAGGTGAGCTAGGATCTTTACTGTATTAGCCAGGGCCCAGACGGGTAGGTGTTTATTTCAGTTTGACTTATGTTTTGTGGTGCTGGACCTTCACCTTACCCACTGAATTATAACTGGGGTTGCCTGTATTGCCGGAGTGTGATAAATAAAGCAGCATTTGGACTTTAACCCTGTGGTCTGCAAGAGAATCTGTCATCTCCGCCCAGCCTGAGAGTGTAACCCCTTACAACTGTAAAAAAAAAAAAATTGTTGTAACATACTTTGGGGTGCACTTGATGTTATCATCTACTTGCGATGCACTGGGGTCGTCACATACTTTGTGGTACATGGAGGGGTGTATCATACTGTGGGGTGCACTTGGGGGGGCATGTACTTTTGGGTGCACTTGATGTTGTCATATACTTTGCGGTGCACTGGGGGCGTCACATACTTTGTGGTACATTGGGGGGTGTATCATACTGTGGGGTGCACTTAGTGCTGTCACATACTTTGGGGTGCACATGGTAACATCACAGGTCTACACATACCGATGTTCTTTCGCTGGACCTTGCTTGCTTTCTCCCACTCCTCGAGATGAAGCTCCTTTGTTAGTTCCTCCCATGCCGCATCTTTTCGGAACTGTCATGGTATAGTTCGGACCTGGTGTCCCGTAATAGGGGCCGTTCTTGTACAAGAATGATGAGCTTCTCAACATTGATGATGGCCATGATTCTCTTGCAGCCTCCTTTCTCTACTTCATGGTCCTATGTTGCAGCCACATGTGACTGAATGGGGTTTCCTAGAATGTTTTCAGTCCAGGGGTACGCAAAAAACTGATGACATACGGATGCATTTCCGTGTGCTATCCGTTTTTCACGGACCCATTGACTTTCTATGGGGCCACGGACTGCAATTTGCGGCCAAGTATAGGACATGTTCTAAAATAAAAGGAATGGACACACGGAACGGACAGTGCACGGATGACACTGAAAGGAATTCCGCAGTTTTTGAATGGGTCCGTGTATTGTCTGCAAAAATTGCGGAATGGACGTGGAAGAAAAACACGGTTGTGTGAATGCTCCCTTATCTTTACTACCCCTGCTTTCCTGCCCTCCATCATGTTCACGTGATATTTTCCACTGTGTTGGTTCCCAATTTTGATGACATAAAATCTACATCTGAGGCATGACAAGGTTTGTAAGGCTCTGCACTGTAGAATCAACATCATTAGTGACTTTGCCTCTCAGGGTGATGTTATGTTTGGATCCAGGGCTGCCATTAGAAATGTCAGGGCTCCATATAGACAAACCCTGTGTCCCTTGCCATTTTTATTCACACTGTTTACTAATCACAATAAACAATATACTCACTATATTATACAGGTTATTATGATTACAGATATACCAGATTCTGTTTTGTGATATTTAATTAAAAAAGAAAATAGTAAAACTATAAGGCATAACAAAATCTCATCTTCACAACAGAGCTTTTCTATGGGGTTAGGCAACACTATACAGACGTTCTGATATTCAAATCTCACTGAAACCTGTAAAATAATCTTTAGTTAAGGCATAAAAATACAATTTTTACTTTTCCTTTTTGGGAAAAGTTACAATTTTCTGCAAAGGTATTGTTATAAAAATAAATAAATAACAAAACAAAACCCATTAAACCTTTTGCAACATCCTTAGTAGGAAATATCACAAAATACTATTTGGTATCCCTGTAATCATAATAAGCTGTACCATATGGTGATCACATTATTTATAGTAATTAGTAAATGGCACATTTTTTTCCCTTTCATTTCAGTATGCCTGTGAAGAAAATAGCTTTTTAAGCACTGAAAATTCAGACCTTCCAACAAAGCAGGTCTGTAGCGTAATGGCAACTCTTCTGTCTGAGGTCTGGAGTTCAAATCCTGATAAATTTTGTAAAATTCTATGTGATAGGCCTCTCCTCCCCAACACATATACAAAACAGCTCATAGTCCCTGTCCCTCATAAACGTTTAATAGGTAAAGTAAGTTCTATAGGCTTGGAAAGTATAGTTTGTAATTAGATTGAAAACTGGCTAAAGGAATGTGTCCAGAGAGTTGTGGTCAATGATTCCTATTCAGAATGGTCGAGGGTTTTAAGTGGTGTACCCCAAGGTTCAGTGCTGGGTCCTCTATTATTTAATTTATTTATTAATAA
This sequence comes from Bufo gargarizans, assembly GCF_014858855.1. NCBI lineage: Eukaryota > Metazoa > Chordata > Amphibia > Anura > Bufonidae > Bufo > Bufo gargarizans. The sequence continues at coordinate 282,643,898 of NC_058084.1, read as the reverse complement.
TATCGAGGATGGTATTAATGGCACCATTTCTCTTTTTGCAGATGACACTAAGCCGTGTAATACTGTGCAGTCTATGGAAGATGTCCATAAAATACAAGCTGACTTGAACACTCTGAGTGATTGGGCATTCACTTGGCAAATGAAGTTGAATATGGATAAATGTAAAGTTATGCATCTTGGTAGTAATAATCTCCATGCATCATATGTCCTAGGGGATGTAACACTGGGAGAGTCACTTATAGAGAAGGATTTGGGTCCTTGTAGATGGTAGAGTAAACAACAGCATACAATGTCAATCAGCTGCTTCTAAGGCCACCAGGATATTGCCTTGCATTAAACGAGACATGGACTTGCGGGGCAGGGATGTAATATTACCTCTTTACAAAGCGTTGGTCTGGCTGGAATATGTGGTTCAGTTCTGGGCACCAGTCCATAGAAAGGACGCTCTGCAGCTGGAAGAAAAGTACAAAGGAGAGCGACTAAACTGATAAGGGGCATGGAAGGTCTTAGTTATGAAGAAAGATTAAAATAATTCAATGTATTAAGTCTTTAGAAGAGACATCTAAGGGGGGACATGATTAACCTATACAAATATATAAATGGGCCATACAAAAAAACGGTGACTGTTCCACGTCAAAAGACAAGTGAGCACTGCCTCTGACTGGAGAAGAAAAAGTTCAGTCTCCAGAAACGTCAAAACTTCTTTACTGTAAGAACTGTGCATCTGTGGAATACACTTCCTCAGGACGTGGTCACAGCAGGAACAGTGAACAGTTTTAAAAAGGGTTTTGATAAATTCTTAAAAGTAAATGACATTAAAGGGGTTAGTTAGTTTTAACTGATGATCTATCCTTTGGATAGATCATCAGCATCTGATTGGCAGGGGTCCGACATCAGCTATTTGAGAATGCAGTGGCGCTATAGCAGCGCCGAAGCCTTCTCACTGTTTACCGCTGGCCCAGTGACGTCACGACTAGTATCAACTAGCCAGAGGATAGATCATCAGATAAAACTAACTGCAGAACCCCTTTAATGCTTATAAAAATGTGTAGAAATATGAGTCTCACTTCCTTCTGGGATTCGCGCCCCCACCTATCCCTTTGTTGAACTTGATGGACTTATGTCTTTTTTCAACCGTATTAACTATGTAACAGCTTCATTAGTATTCACGGCATTGAAGTGAACCCTAATGAGGTTGCCAACCCTTCTTGGATCTGTAATGCTCCAGCTGGGAGGGGATGGACAGGCAGAGACCAGATGCTACAAACACTCCACAGGAGTCTTGCGCTGGCATGTAAACACAGAGAGCAGGTCATAGGTCGCCATTATGACGGAGGAGTCAAAATGCACTCAGAATATCATCATCTGACTTAATTCTGAGGGCATCAATCATTATGTTCCTGGCTGGCAGCAGTGAGCAGGGCTCTGATGGCCCTCCCTGGGGCATTAGCCCACTGGGACATTTTTCTGGTGGTGTGGTCAGGTACCCTTGCAAGTCCAGCAGCCAGTCCACCCCAGACATTTTCTATAAAACTTTCTTTTGGTTGAAGGTTATGGCAAAAGCACCTTCATACCAACAGTTATCCTGGACACAAAGAATAATCTCTGAAAATGAAGGAATAAGTTTCTTACCCCTTTATCTTACAATTATCTAGTAACAATACAAAATTGGCTAATTAAAGTGAGAAAATTAGGAGCAAAGTTGTCCATATCTATAGATAATAGAGCCAAGGAGGGAGGTAAATACATTTTTACTCTTCAGACAGATAAAATAATATAAAAAGTCTTGTTTCCACAGGTTATGAACATCACCATAACTCCACCAACAATAAACAATAGCTGTAATCTGGTCGGGCAGAGATGACACCTGTAAAGGATTTTCCTAGAGGTCTCCAGATGGGTAATGCAGCGATAAGTGGATGTTAAAAGTTAATATGAATGAGACCACTGTTCATCAGAAATGGAAATTGAAAGGTCATCGGCCTAACCAAGAGAGCATCTATTGTGGGGCAACTGAGAATCTTATAAGCCAGAGATATACCCTTGGCACTTGAGGAATTATTGAGTAACCATTTTGTTAATTGTCAACAATGTCCTGTGGAACCAGATGATGAATTCTACACAACTCCAGGCACATTTAAGAGAGGTCATAGGCACTCAAGTGACAAGTCAGACAATTTAAAACAATTTACATCAGCATGGTACACGTGCTAGACAACCTGCAAGGGTACCTGACCACACCACCAGGCACAGGCGTTATCGTCTTGCATGGGCCAGGGAGCATCTACGCTAGACAAGTGACTAGTGGGCCTCAGTGCTGTTCATTGATGAATGTCAGTTCACACTGAGCAGAAATGATGGCCGCCAACAATGTTGTAGACGTCAAGGAGAGTCCTAGGGGTCAGCCACAGACGAACTTTTGGTGGTGTTACAGTGTGGGCAGGTGTGTCTAGTCAATACAGAACTGCCCTACACTTGGTGAATGATACTGTGACAAGCCCATACTACTTTAATAACATCATTTATCCAGTCATTGTGCCTCTGCATGAACAACACAGGCCTAATTTTATCTTCATGGACGACAATGCGCTAGCTCATCAAGGTCGCATCCCTAGGGAACAGCTGCTGGAGAATGGGGTACCTCAAATAGAGTGGCCTGCACTTTCTCCAGACCTGAATCCCATTGAAAACCTATGGGATCGGCTAAGTCGCCGTGTAGAGGCTCGTAACTCTGTACCCCAGAACCTCAATGACCTGAGGGCCGCCCTTCATTAAAACTAGGATACCATGCCTCAGTAGACAAAAAGTTGACTTGCAAAAAGCATGAGACATCGTTGTCAAGCTGTAATTGATGCTCAAGGCCACATGACAAGTTATTGAGACACTGACATTTTTTGTAGGGGTATATCCACCACTGTTGTTGGCTTTTGTCTCAATAAATTGTTTGAGATGAGGAAATCACCATTACATGCTTCTACTTAAATGCCTTTCTTTCATAATATAATATCACTGTAGTATGAACTATTTAAATTTTCGAAAGCCAAATATCCCTAACATTTTGTGAGTAGTGTATATAAGCCCAATTAAAATTAAATGATTGCTAATACAGAAATGATGGCCTACTGAAAATGATGTAGAGAACATGCACTCAAAACGCTCCTTTGCATTAATTACTGCATCAATGTGGTGTAGCATGGAGGTGATCAACCTGTGGCACTGCTGACGTGTTATGGAAGCCTAGGTTTGTTTTGATAACAGCCTTCAGCTCTTTTGGATTATTGTGTCTGATGCACATAACAAGAGGTATTGAGGGCACCGTCCTCCCACCTGGGAATTGAAGGAACACAATCCTGGCCTGATCCGACCGTCCAAGAAATCGGGGTGCAGAGCTTGAACAGAATGAAATGGAGAACAAGATACAGAGATAAGCCGCACTCACCATTCGTGTTCACGCTTCTTTATTGTAGGGCATGTTGCGGCGGCAGACTCACATGGAGCATCAATCCACAGCGACGGCCGTTTTGCGGTATGACCGCTTCCTCCGGCTGTTTGATCCACTCTGGAAATCAAGTGTGTGCTAGTTTATAGCATCATATGGGGGAGGGTCAGCTGACCCATCACTCAAACACCCTTGATGCTACACCCCCTGCACACACCTGAAACACAGGTGCATTGATACATCAGTGCAAGTTTAAGTTTAAAAACAATACTGACACAAATGAAACAAGAGTTACAAAAAGTGACACATAGTCTGCGAATAGTATCTATACACATGGAGGGGTACATAAATATAAATGAAGGGGATGCAAAAGTTAATGCAATAATGTGTAAATACAAAAACGTATAAACATATGTGCAGTGACTAAAGATAATCTAAGATGTATACATAGGAGAATCATATTTAAATAGCGTCCTATTCAATGAATGCTGCCAAATCATTGCGTTCGTTTAATCCTAAACAACCCGTGGCATCCGTTTTAATAATATACCGAGCCTCCTTCTGGAGCAGGGTACGGTGTCTATCGCCTCCGTGAACTGGTGGGGGGACATGTTCTAAGCCGGCAAATCGCAAGACATTTGCGTCTCCCCCATGTTGGCACCGTACATGCTCAATTAGGCGAGTACGTCCCTTGCCTGTTTTAATTGAGTTATGATGTTCTCGTACCTGCTCCATTAAGGATCTCTTGGTTTTTCCTATATAGAAGGATCCACATACACAAATTAACACATAGACTACGTGCGTCGTTCTGCAGTTGATAAATTGATGCACACAGTGTTCCAGACCTCCAAAGAAAAAATGACGGCCTCTAAACATGTATCCGCACAGGGAGCAGTCACCACAGCGATGGTTGCCAATCGGCTTACCGAGTGACAACCAATCGCGCGGTTTCTGCTTGCTGTAACGACTACGCACCAGGATGTCCCTAAACGCGCGACATCGTTTAAAGGCTAATATGGGTTTCTGATCTGTGAATTCACGCTAATCATCCTCTGCCTTTAAGATTTCCCAGTTATTTAATATTGTTTTCTTTATATAGTCTGCCATAGGACTATGCTTGAACACGAACACAAATCTATCCTTTTTCTCTGCACCACTGTCCATCCCACTTTTTCTTTTCCTGCGTTTCATTAGTGATTGTTGCGTGTGGGTTTTAGCCCTCACTAGGGCTGTATCTAACTGCTCTGGTGGATATCCACGCTGGACTGCAGAACGACGCAGTGTATGTGGATCCTTCTATATAGGAAAAACCAAGAGATCCTTAATGGAGCAGGTATGAGAACATCGTAACTCAATTAAAACAGGCAAGGGACGTACTCGCCTAATTGAGCATGTACGGTGCCAACATGGGGGAGACGCAAATGTCTTGCGATTTGCCGGCTTAGAACATGTCCCCCCACCAGTTCACGGAGGCGATAGACACCGTACCCTGCTCCAGAAGGAGGCTCGGTATATTATTAAAACGGATGCCACGGGTTGTTTAGGATTAAACGAACGCAATGATTTGGCAGCATTCATTGAATAGGACGCTATTTAAAGGGGTTCTGCACTTTCATTTAACTGATGATCTATCCTCTGGATAGATCATCAGCTTCTGATCGGCCGGGGTCCGACACCCGGGACCCCCGCCGATCAGCTGTTTGAGAAGGCAGCGGTGCTCCAGCAGCGCCGCAGCCTTCTCACTGTTTACCGCCGGGCCGCCCGCCCACTGACGTCACGACTTGTATCAACTAGAGTGGGCGCGGCTAAGCTCCATTCAAGTGAACAGAGCTTAGCCGCGCCCACTTTAGTTGATACAAGTCGTGACGTCAGTGGGCGGGCGGCCCGGCGGTAAATAGTGAGAAGGCAGCGGCGCTGCTGGAGCGCCACTGCCTTCTCAAACAGCTGATCGGCCGGGGTCCCGGGTGTCGGATCCCCGCCGATCAGAAGCTGATGATCTATCCAGAGGATAGATCATCAGTTAAATGAAAGTGCAGAACCCCTTTAAATATGATTCTCCTATGTATACATCTTAGATTATCTTTAGTCACTGCACATATGTTTATAAGTTTTTGTATTTACACATTATTGCATTAACTTTTGCATCCCCTTCATTTATATTTATGTACCCCTCCATGTGTATAGATACTATTCGCAGACTATGTGTCACTTTTTGTAACTCGTGTTTCATTTGTGTCAGTATTGTTTTTAAACTTAAACTTGCACTGATGTATCGATGCACCTGTGTTTCAGGTGTGTGCAGGGGGTGTAGCATCAAGGGTGTTTGAGTGATGGGTCAGCTGACCCTCCCCCATATGACGCTATAAACTAGCACACACTTGATTCCCAGAGTGGATCAAACAGCCGGAGGAAGCGGTCATACCGCTAAACGGCCGTCGCTGTGGATTGATACTCCATGTGAGTCTGCCGCCGCAACATGACCCTACAATAAAGAAGCGTGAACACGAATGGTGAGTGCGGCTTATCTCTGTATCTTGTTCTCCATTATTGTGTCTGATGTCTCCTCTTGACAATACCCCATAGATTCCCCATGGGGTTTAGGTCAGGAGAGTTTGCTGGCCAATCAAGCACAGTGATGCTGTAGTTATTAAATCAGGTCTTGGTACTTTTGTTAGTGTGGGCAGCTGCCAAGTCCTGCTGGAAAATGAAATCAGCATTTCCATAAAGCTTGTAAGCAGAGGGAAGCAGGAAGTGCTTAACATTTCCTGGTAGTTTGCTGCACTGACTTTGGAATAACAGAGTGGACCAACACCAGCAAAAGACTTGGCTCCCCAAACCATAAATGATTGTGTAAACTTCACACTGGATCTCAAGCAACTTGTATTGTGTGCATCTCCACTCTTCCTCCAAACTCTGAGACCTTGATTTCCAAATGAAATGCAAAATTTAGTCTTATCTGAAAACAGGACTTTGGACCATTGAACAACAGTCCAGTCCTTTTTCTCCTTAGAACAGGTAAGATGCTTCTGATGTTGTCTCTGGGTCGTAAGAGGCTTGACGCAAGGAATGCGACAGTTGTAGCTTATGTCCTGGATAATACATCTGTGTGTGGTGGCTAGAGATGTCGCAAACATAACATTTTCCGTTCGTGAACAGTGAACGCGAATTTCTACAAATGTTCGCGAACCTGTGAACCGGGCGAACCGCCATTGACTTCTAAAGGCAGGCGAATTTTAAAACCCACAGGGACTCTTTCTGGCCACAATAGTGATGGAAAAGTTGTTTCAAGGGGACTAACACCTGGACTGTGGCATGCCGGAGGGGGATCCATGGCAAAACTCTCATGGAAAATTACATAGTTGACGCAGAGTTGGATTTTAATCCATAAAGGGCATAAATCACCTAACAATCCAATTTTTTTTTTAACAACGTGGTTTAAAACATCCAGTGTGTGTATACGATCAGGTATGATGTTGTATCGATCGGGTAGTGTAAGGGTTACGCCCGCTTCAGACATTGACAGACCAAACTCCCCTTTTAATGCACCGCAAACAACCGCAAACAGTCCATTTGCCCAACTGCAAACTTCCCATTTGCACAAGGTTGGATACCAAGCTAGCCATGTCCCGTTTATGTCATTGAAGGTTTCTTCCTCCACCCAGCCACGTACAACACCAAGGGTCCCGGAAAGGTGAATTGAATAGATTTTTCGAATGGGGAGATGGTTAAAAAAACGCTGGCTCCCTCCCCTTTGTTTGAATCCACGGTCACTAAGTCTGTGCCGTGCAATTTACTGTCCCACCCAATATGAGTGCTATTTTCTATAGTTCTCTCTTCTCATCAGTTTAATCCCTGTTACGTCCCATATCAGGGTGGGATGGCCTTTTTTGTCAGGTACCTTCGACTGCCTTCACAGTGACAGACCAAACTCTGATACACCAAACTGAATTGATTTTAGGAATCGGGAGATGGAAAAAGCAGCTTGGTCGGTCCTCTTACTCCCAAGTTGGGGCACTGCGCGTGCACGGAGCAATGTGCTGTGACACCCTATATGAGTGGTGTCTTAACTAGTACTATTCCTATCAGTTTAATCCCTGTTACGTCCCCTATCCGGGGATGTGTGTCAAATTGATTAACCATTGTCGAATTAACAAACCATTACGACATCCTGGAATAATTTAGTTCTGAGCTTTGTACTTGATTTGTATTGGAATTGATGGGGATTTTTTAAATTGTCTGCATTTGTTCTAATAAACTATTAAGAGACTTTATTATGATTTTTTATTTTTATTTTATGTATTAAAAACCCACCCATACAACTTAAAAAAAAAATATTTAAGTTTTTTCTATGAAAAAACATCCAGCCATCCCGATCGCTTTAGGTCTGATCATAATGAAGCAACGGCCTTATCATCTGGGGTGTGGCAACATTGCCAACACACTCATAGAGGCGATGATCGCTTCATTGTGATACGCAAGCCCCTTCACCACAACAAGGTAACGATCACGAAAGGGGACTTGACACTTGTATGTGCCTTTTTTTTTTGTGTGTTTGTTTTTGCAGCCACAGTGCAGCACCAGAGGCCAGACAAATTAGGCATGTACACATGCCTGAAGAACAATGTTATTGTTGCAGCCGCTGTAGCAGCGGCCGGAAAAATTTATGTTTTCAAGACAGAAAGGTGACTAAAACATTGCGGCTTGAACCCTAGTTGGTGGCGGAGAATTCACGAAAGTCATCCGGTATGCAGACATTAAATACAGCAGTGTGGGGACCATTTTGAGGCCAAGGCATGTCATCAGGCCTTTTGTTAGTTAAACGTATCCCCTACTGTCAGTCCCTTCGGGATCCATGCCTCATTCATCTTAATGAAGGTGAGGTAATCAACACTTTTTTGACCAAGGCGACTTCTTTTGTCAGTGACAATGCCTCCTGCTGCACTGAAGGTCCTTTCTGACAAGACACTTGAAGCGGGGCAGGCCAGAAGTTCTATCGCAAACTGGGATAGCTCAGGCCACAGGTCAAGCCTGCACACCCAGTAGTCAAGGGGTTCATCGCTCCTCAGAGTGTCGATATCTGCAGTTAAGGCGAGGTAGTCTGCCACCTGTTGGTCGAGTCGTTCTCTAAGGCTGGATCCCGAAGGGCTGTGGCGATGTGTAGGACTGAAAAAGCTCTGCATGTCCTCCATCAACAACACATCTGTAAAGCGTCCTGTCCTTGCCGCCGTGGTTGTGGTAGTAGGAGGATTACTTTCACCTCTTCCCCAGTTAGATTCCCATTTGGTTTTGAACTGCTGCATCCTTTCTGACTTCCGGTAATTTGGTAACATTTCAGCCACTTTCTGCTTATACCGGGGGTCTAGTAGCGTGGCCACCCAGTACAGGTCGTTCTCCTTCATCCTTTTTATACGAGGGTCCCTCAACAGACATGACAGCATGAAAGACCCCATTTGCACAAGGTTGGATGCCAAGCTACTCATTTCCCGTTCCTCCTCCTCACTGATGTCATTGACGGTCTGTTCTTCCCCCCAGCCACGTACAACACCACGGGTCCCAGATAGGTGACAACAATGAGCACCCTGGGATGCCTGCTGTGGTTGGTCTTCCTCCTCCTCAAAGCCACATTCCTCCTCTGACTCCTCATACTCCTCTTGCAGCGTTGCCGCAGGTCTGGCAAGCGATGATGACAAGGCTGTTTCTGGTGGTGATGGTGACCACAACTCTTCCTCTTCCCGCTCATCTACAGCCTGATCCAGCACTCTTCGCAGGGCAAGCTCCAGGAAGAAAACAAATGGGATGAGGTCACTGATGGTGCCTTCGGTGCGACTGACTAGGTTTGTCACCTCCTCAAAAGGATGCATGAGCGTCCAGTAACGTGGCAAAAAAAATTCTCAGCTCCGCAGAGGCTGTCCTAGCACCCCGGTCATACAAATACTCGTTGACGGCTTTTTCTTGTTGGAGCAGGCGGACGAACATTAGGAGTGTTGAATTCCAACGTGTCGGGCTGTCGCAAATCAAGCGCCTCACTGGCATGTTGTTTCGGCGCTGAATGTCTGAAAAGTGCGCCATGGCCATGTAGGAACGCCTGAAATGGTCACACACCTTCCTGGCCTGCTTGAGGACGTCCTGTAAGCCTTGGTACTTAGACACAAAGCGCTGTACGATGAGATTCAACACATGTGCCATGCACGGCACATGTGACAACTTGCCCAAATTCAATGCCGCCAACAAATTGCTTCCATTGTCACACACCACTTTCCCGATCTCCAGTTGGTGCGGGGTCTGCCACTGATCCACCGGTGCGTTCAGGGCAGACAGGAGTGCTGGTCCGGTGTGGCTCTCTGCTTTCAGGCAAGTCAACCCCAAGACAGCGTGACACTGTTGTATCCGGGATGTGGAATAGACCCTGGGGAGCTGGGGGGATTCAGTTGATGTTCAGCCAGATGCCGCAGCAGAAGAGGACTCAGCCGAGGAGGTTATGGAAGAGGATGGAGTGGGAGGAGTAAAGGAGGTGGCAGTAGGCCTGCCTGCAAGTCGTGGCGGTGTCACCAACTCCGCTGCAGAGCCACGCATTCCATGCTTGGCAGCCGTCAGCAGGTTGACCCAATGCGCAGTGTAGGTGATATACCTGCCCTTACCGTGCTTTGCAGACCAGGTATCAGTGGTCAGATGGACCCTTGCCCCAACACTGTATGCCAGAGATGCCATGACTTCCTTTTCAATCACTGAGTAGAGGTTTGGGATTGCCTTATTAGAAAATAAAAATTGTCCGGGTACCTTCCACTGTGGTGTCCCAATAGCGACAAATTTTTTGAAGGCCTCAGACTCCACCAGCTGGTATGGTAAAAGCTGGCGGGCTAAGAGTTCCGTCAAGCCAGCTGTCAGACGCCGGGCAAGGGGGTGACTCTGTGACATTGGCTTCTTACGCTTAAACATTTCCTTTACAGACACCTGACTTTGGGCAGTTGAGATGGAACTGCTCAAGGTGAGAGGCGGAGTGGCGGGTGGTTGAGAGGGGGCAAGGAGGACAGCAGTGGTTGACGTGGCTGAAGATGCTGGACCAGGAGGAGGATGGTGGCTTTGAGCTTGTGTGCTGCTTCTACTCGTCATCATGTGTTGATCCCATAGGCGTTTGTGATGTGCAATCATGTGCCTTCGCAAAGCAGTTGTACCTAGGTGGGTGTTGGATTTCCCACGACTCAGTTTCTTTTGGCACAGGTTGCAAATGGCATCGCTGTTGTCAGAGGCAGACACACAAAAAAATGCCACACTGCTGAGCTTTGCAATGACAGCATTCTGGTGGTGGCAACAGCATGCGTTGATTGGCGTGCTGTCTGGCTGACCCCGGGTGCCGATACATGCTGTCTGACTGTGCCACTAGCTCCTTGCGACGACCTCCCCCTGCTTCCAGCTTGTCTCCTCCTTCTCTCTGCCTCCCCTTCTGAACTTTCCCCCTCTTCTTCTTCTCTTCGAGCAGGCACCCACGTGGCATCCACGGACACATCGTGATCATCAACCACTTCACTTGTATCTGACACATCAGCAAAGGAAGCAGCGGCGGGTACAACATCATCATCATCACACTGTACGTCCATGTGTGTAATGCTGCCTGACTGAGACATATCCCTGTTATCTACATCCCCTGGCAATAATGGTTGCGCATCACTAATTTCATCCAACTGATGTGTAAATAACTCCTCTGAGGGATCAAGTGAAGCGGCTGTGGTGGTAGTGGTGGTGGTGGCGGCAGGGGGGAGAGTGGTAACTTGAGAGCAGGTGACCAAAGCTGAGCTGGAGGAGGATGGTGCGACAAGGTTCTTAGCGGAAGCTGTTGAAGATTGGGTGTCCTGTGTAAGCCAGTCAACTATTTTCTCCGAATTTTTTGGGTTCAGGGTACGTGGCCTCTGAACACTGGGCATTATTCCAGGGCCAGTGAAAATCACAGCACCATGAACACGACGGCCCCTGCGGCGTGGCCTGCCTCTGCCTGTCATATTACAGCAGATGAGTCTGTAGACACAGAACAATGCCCTAGCTAACGCTTTCCCTATTGAATCAGCAGCAGCTACACGCTCCCTCCTCTCACTGTGAATGCAGTTTACGAATGAATCTAAAATGGATGCTGTCCAGGAGGTGGGAGGGTCTGGGAGGGAGGGTCTGCTGCTGATTGGCTGGAATGTGTCTGCTGACTGTGAGGTACAGGGTCAAAGTTTACTCAATGATGATGTATAGGGGGCGGACCGAACATTGCATATGTTCGCCCGCAGCGGCGAACGCGAACAAGCTATGTTCGCCGGGAACTATTCGCCGGCGAATAGTTCGGGACATCACTAGTGGTGGCTCATGAAGCATTGACTCCAGCTGCAGTTCACTCAATTCTTGAATGAGGTTTGCTTGACAATCCATTCAAGGATGTGGTTATCCCTGTTAATTGTGCACCTTTTTTCTACCACACTTTCTACTTCCTCTCAACTTTCCATTAATATGCTTGAATAAAGCACTCTGAGAACAGCCCGCTTCTTTAGCAATTACCTTTTGTGACTTACCCTCCCTGTGAATGGTGTAAATTACTGTTTTCTGGACAACTGTCAAGTCAGCAGTCTTCCCCAGCATTGTGTAGCCTAATGAACCAGACTGAAGGACCATTTATTTAAAGGCTTAGGAAACATGCATGAGTCTCCAATATTTAACTTTTTCACAATATTCTAACTTTCTAAAATACAGAATGTTGGGTTTTCATTAGCCATAAGCCATAAATCATCAACATTAAAAGATATAAACACTATACATATGTAAACTGCCTGTCCAGAAAAAAAAATCGCCACCCGAAAAAAGTCACACAATGTCACAATATTTATTTTCATCCAGTGTTGCATTAATTTTTCATCAAGATCTTGCATTGATGATGGAAGAGTCTAACTAGTGTGAAAAGCCTTCTCCAGCACATCCCAAAGATTTGCAATGGGGTTAAGGTCTGGACTCTGTGGTGGCCAATCCATGTGTGAAAATGATGTCTCATACTCCCTGAACCACTCTTTCACAATTTGGGCCCGATGAATCCTGACATTGTCATCTTGGAACATGCCCGTGCCATCAGGGAAGAAAAAATCCATTGATGGAATAACCTGGTCATTCAGTATGTTCAGGTAGTCAGCTGACCTCTTGGAGCACATACTGTTGCTGAACCTAGACCTGACCAACTGCAGCAACCCCAGATCATAGCACTGCCCCCACAGGCTTGTACAGTAGGCACTAGGCATGAGGGGTACATCACTTCATCTGCCTCTCATCTTACCCTGATGCGCCCATCACTCTGGAACAGGGTAAATTTTGACTCATCAGACCACATGTCCTTCTTCCATTGCTCCAGAGTCCAATCTTTATGCTCCCTAGCAAATTAAAGCCTTTTTTTTCTGGTTTGCTTCACTGATTAGTGGTTTTTTTACGCCTACACAGCTGTTCAGTCCCGATCCCCTGAGTTCCCTTTGCATTGTGCGTGTGGAAATGCTCTTACTTTCACTATTAAACATAGCCCTGAGTTCTACTGTTGTTTTTCTTCGATTTGATTTCACCAAACGTTTAAGAGATCACCGATCATGATCATTCAGGATTTTTTCCCAGCCACTTTTCTTCCTCAAATATGATGGGTCCCCACTATCCTTCCAGTTTTTAATAATGCGTTGGACAGTTCTTAACCCAATTTTAGTAGTTTCTGCAATCTCCTTAGATGTTTTCTCTGCTTGATGCATGCCAATTATTTGACCCTTCTTAAACAGACTAACATCTTTTCCACAACAACGAGATGTGTCTTTCGACATGGTTGTTTAAGAAATGAGAAGCAACTCATTGCACCAGTTGGGGTTAAATAACTTGCTGCCAGCTGAAAGATAATCACCCATGCAGTAATTATCCAAAATAGAAGGCTCATAACTATTTGGTTTGTTAAATCCAGGTGAAAACTTTTTTTTTTGGGACAGGCAGTGTACACACTCTGTGTGTAATGAATCTATTTAATATATGAGTTTCACTTTTTGAATTGAATTACTGCAATAAATTTTTTCGATGATATTTAGTGAGATACATCTGTATATATAAACCTGCCACACCGTATTGTCTTTTAGCATACAGTGCAGCTGTGAACTTAGGGTAATTACATGGAATCAAGTACTTAGAGTACATATCAAAGGAGAAAATTATTACTTAATAATTTAATGAAGTCTAAAAACTTAGAATTAACATACAGCGATATAATAGAGAAGTGCAAATGTAATTAAAATGGAGCCAAGTGATTAATAAAAATAAAAAATACAGGTTTTTGCTTTTGTAATGTAAAAGGTCATAATAAAAAAAAATAGCTGTTGCTTTATAAACCTGAATATATAATTCTCTAGAATGAAGGTAACAGGTCAGTTTTTACAACATAGGAAACACTGTAAACATGAAACCAATAAAACTGTGGTGGAATTGTGTTTTTTTTTCAATTCCACCACAGTTTTTATTCCAGCATCCCACTACTATGTATGCAAATTTCCCCACAAGAAACACACCCACATACGGCTATGTGAACAGAAAAATTAAAAACACATGGCTTCAGGAGTAAAAAATTTGCAAAAACAAATTGTAAAAAGAATGAAAGCACAAAAACAGAAAATCGCTTGGTCAGGAAAGGGTTAACACTTGTGCATAACCAAATTAAGCACATGACCCAGCAGTGATATGCCGCTTAGGGGCAAGTCACCTCTGCAGCCAGTCACTGGCTGCAGCAGTGCAGGTGACCATGTCTATAGCCTGGCCAAAAGTCCACAAGCCAGGGACTGGAAGATGGATGAACAGGAAGTAAGGGTGAAGTAACAGAGAAGTGGGAGCAGGAAAGTATGACGCTTTCACTAGGTAATACGTGCTTCGGGGCATAACTGAATAGACAAGATTACCAGAAAAATACTTTCAAGAGACTTTGTCATCTTAGACAAGTTCAATTAACTACTGTCCTGCATCAATAGTTAAGATCAGTAATCTCTATACATAATCCCATTCTCCGGTCTCTGTAATGCATTAAGAGGATTCCTGAGCATGCACACATAATGGAGAAGATTCCAGGAGGAGTCCTCTCTATGCTTTACACCGTTGTTTTGTGGGTACACGGTGGGGAAACGAGGGTGAATATAGAGAAACCTGAAAATGGTAAATGTCTTTTACAACATTTTAAGGTTGACTTTTTTTAAAACTGTTAGTGTACATTAAGACATGGCAAATTTGGTTGCAGACTCTTCTATTCATCTGAATGGGGATTGCAGAATTCTATGCGCATTCTGCAGAAACAACTCTATTTAGATCAGGGATCTCAAACTGCGGCCCTCCTGCTGTTGCAAAACTACAACTCCCAGCATGCCCACACAGCCTACAGGTATCAGCCTACAGCAGGGCATTGTGGGAGTTGTAGTTTTGCAACAGCTGGAGATGCCTGATTTAGATGAATGAAACTGATTTTTAGTTGCAGAAATTTCTGCAACAAATCTACTGCATGTGAATATAACCTTAAATTGTATCACAATTTAAACTCTCACATTTGAAAGATGATACTGCACAAGCACTGGAACAGTTGTTGAGGCAACCATGTAAACTTATGGCCAGACTGGGGGCAGAGCCTTTAGGGGAGGCCATCATGACGGGGAGTTGGTTCAGGGAGACCCCAGGGGATAGGGATAATCTAGGTGGTTAGAGGGGTGGGTTTAAGGAGACCCCGGGGAGTGGGGATTAGCCTTTTTAAGTTTAGGGGGAGTGAGTAAGGGGTTAAATAGATAAGGCCAGTGGAAGAGAGAGGCCATTTTAGGTATCCCTGAAATTGGTGTAACACACAAATTTAACCTGTGAGACGGAGCAACTGGAAGAGACTATCAGGCAGCTGAGGACGGCGGCGGAGGTTTGCGGTGCCGGTGGATTCAAGCGCATTTGCAGCAAATGCTCTGGGGGGCGCTATCAGGCTTCCCAACCCCCCTTCCCCCCCGAGCTCAGCGTCATATTCGGAGCCCCTCCAGGGACCCTCCACGGCGGGGACAGCTTCTTCCCATACACCCCGACATGGGAGGAATCCGGCATGTAGGCAGAGCCTGCAGGGTGGCCTGACCCGGTCACCTTGGTCTTCAAGGAAGAGCAGCATGGGAGCAGGACCAGGGTCAGTGGGCACCTTCTCAGGCTCAGGTGAGCAATGTGCCTCCCAGTGCAAGCAAGAAGTCAGTAGGAATGGGGCTGCTGCGTGTCCAGGGGTGGCTGGCAGCAGGCCTCCATCATCAGCAACAGCATCCGGACTGCAGCAGAAAAGAAGCTCCGCCGCTTCTGAGCAAGCCCGGGAAGAGACCGGACCTAACGTTCCTGGCTTGTTCCTAGCCAGGAGACTGGATAGAAATGTAGCATCTGAAGCCGTAGGGTAGTCGCAGAGGACCAAGCAGCTGGATTCAGGATCTGCAGTTGATGGGGACACAGCACCCAGGTGAGACCTCGTGGGGACCTTTAGCGCAGTTAGGGGCAGGGTCTGGGGTGGGGGGAGGGCCCCAGTTGGATTTAGGCAGGGGTCTGGGGCAGTTATTGGGGGGTTTAGCGGGCTTGTTAGCGAGCTGGGGTATGGGGGGACGTCTCCGTTGCCTGCGGTGCGTATGGTGGGGGAGTGCAGGTTTGGATTAGGGTCCACGGTGGCATCGGTACAAACGCAGGAGGAAATGGTGCGGCTGGATGATAAGGCAAGAGGGGAGGTTTATGTTTGCTTTGAGGGGCCGTTAAGGGCGCATTTGAAGCAGGAGATGAGGGAGCGGATTTGGAAAGGGGAATACGTGGAGATTTTTTCCTTGCTCCCGCTGCCCGAGTTGCTTATGAGAGTTTCTGGAGGGACTGTAGAAGGGCTCATTCAGGCATCATTGGCGACCAATACGTGGGAAAAATACTTAAAAGCGTGGCATTACTGGTAGGATTGGTGTGCTAGGTGGGGTGTTAGGAATAAGGAGATGGACGTTCCGCTGTTATTGTTTGTGGGACATTGCAGGGAGGAGGGGTGGTCGATGTCGAAGATGAATAGTTGCATGGCCGGGCTGGCTTTTGAGTTCAGGTTGAGGAAGTTGCCAGATTTTATGAAGTCCTTTTGGTAGTTCGGTTTTTGAGGAGCGGTTATTTAGATTGGCATTTTCATTGGCTTTTCTTGGGGTGTTACGGTTGGGGGAGTTGGTTTGTCCGACAGTTAGTCGGATGGGAGGGTTGCTTAAGGATGACATGGAATTGTTCCACGATAGGGTGGAATTCCTCACCCGGCGTTCAAAAATAGATATGGAGGGAAGAGGGCGTAGAGTTGTTCTGTTCTGCATTCTGGGATGTGCTATGTGTCCAGTGCAATGTATGCGGGATTATGGGGTGGAAAGGAGGAGTGGCGTTTTACCATTGCTAGTTCACATTGATGGGTCTTTTCTGTCCTGTTTTCAGTTCACCGTGTTTTTTTCTAAATATTTGGATCAATTAGGGTTGGGCAAGGCGGGGTATTCTAGTCATTCCTTCAGGATTGGGGCCGTGTCGGAGGCGGCTAGGTGGGGTTTGGGCGATGAGATCATAAAGCGGATCGGGCGCTGGGAGTCTAGGCGTTTTCAATCTTACATACGACTGAATCGTTTGCAAAGTAAAAAGGTCGGGGTCATGGGGGGATGTTCTTGGGGTAGCCGGGTTCTTATAGCAGGATTGTTCTTTGCTTTGGTCTTCTCGTTCCAGGTTCAGTAACAGCCATAGTGTGGATCTTTGGCCATTCTTACATATTCTGGGTGGCTGCCCAGGCAGCGCTTCGACCAGACTGTCAGCAATTAGGGTTGGGGTGCTGCGGGAGATACATAGCTTTATTAGGCAGGATAGGGCACCCGATGTGTTGGTACTGCATGTGGGCGACAATTATTTGGCAGCACGGCCTTTTTTGGGAGCTTCTTCGTGATATCAAGTTCGACCTGCTGAGGCTATGGGCGCTGTTTCCTAAGATGGTGACGGTATGGTCAGACACAGTCCCGAGGATGGAGTGAAGGGGGGCCAGATCAGCGGAGGGTGTGAACAGGGCGAGAGTTAAAGTGAACCGGGCAATGGTTTGTTTTATGGCCAGGAATGGGGCTGTGGCAGTGAGGTATGTGGAGCTCGAAAAAGGTGTTGAGGCATTTTGGAGGTCTGATGGGGTGCATTTAAATTCAGTCGGCTTGGATATGTGGAGTCTGATGTGCAAGACGGGATAGAGACAGCTTTGAATTTATGGAGGGGCGAGCAGACTTAAGTGGTCAAGTCTGGGCGTCGGTGGCAGGGGGAGGTCCTTGAAGTTGGTTATATTCACAGGGGAGGAAGATAGGAGGGCTCTATGGTTGTGGCTGGACTCCCAGTTGTGGCAGAATTAAAAGGGGGCCACTCAGTGGTGCTTCCAAGCTGGGGGGCAATGGTTGGAGGCAAGATGGCTCACCCCGGTGGGGTAATTCCAGTTGTTTGGGGCTTAAAGGACCTCCCCTGTGAGGGGATTATTATGTTGGAGTCAAAACCGCTTCACCCTTGCCGGACGGTACTAGCGTTGACCTCTTTCAGAGGCAGGTTATCAAGGAAATCAAAGAGGGCTCCACCCTGGAAGAAGGAGAGCTTTGTGCTCTAGATTGAATCTCTAAAAATAAATATATAATAATTAAACCGGCCTACAAGGGTGGAAAGACAGTGGTGATGTACAAGACGCAAAACGTACTGCAGAGAAACTTTACTCACTTTTCCCTATTAAACCAGTATGGTACCATATGCGAAAAATCCACAAGTCACTGGTAGATCCTCCAGGACATCCCATCGTGTCTGGCATCAGGTCACTGACCGAGCCCCTCTCCCAGTATTTAGACTGGATTTTGCGACCACTTTTACAAGGGATTCCGTCTTACCTGGAGGACACCAGTGACTTTTTAGGAGCTCTCAAAGAGATTAAGTGGCAAGAAGATTATCTGCTGGCTTCAATAGATGTGGAAAGTCTCTACACAAGGATACCTCAGGAGCAAGGTGTACAAACTATCTGCAGTTTATTAACTAGGCTCGGTAAGAGTTCTCACTACACTGGGTTCATAGGGGAAGCACTGTCTTTTGTATTGTCTCATAACTCCTTTATGTATTATCAGCAATGTTACAGTCAAAAAGCAGGTACAGCTATGGGGACGCCGGTCTCCTGTACCTTTGCTAATCTGTTCTTGGCAGCCTTTGAGGAAAAATACATTTTCACAGTTGCCAATCCATATGTCAAACATATCAGGATATTTCTTAGATACATCGATGATGTCTTCATTATATGAGCTGGTGATAAGAATCTGTTCCACTCCTTTGTAAAGCATCTTTGTAAAGAATTAGAGTTTTTAGATGTCCTAGTTAGTGTGAAGCATGGCAGTCTAGACACCACAATATACAGTGGGATGCGAAGGTTTGGGCAACCTGGTTAATCGTCATGATTTTCCTGTATAAATCGTTGGTTGTTACGATAAAAAATGTCAGTTAAATATATCATATAGGAGACACACACAGTGATATTTGAGAAGTGAAATGAGGTTTATTGGATTTACAGAAAGTGTGCTATAATTGTTTAAACAAAATTAGGCAGGTGCATACATTTGGGCACCACAAAAGAGAAATGAAATCAATATTTAGTAGATCCTCCTTTTGCAGAAATTTTAGCCTCTAAACACTTCCTGTAGGTTCCAATGAGAGTCTGGATTCTGGTTGAAGATATTTTGGACCATTCCTCTTTAGAAAACATCTTTAGTTCATTCAGGTTTGATGGCTTCCGAGCATGGACAGCTCTCTTTAAGTCACACCACAGATTTTCAATTATATTCAGGTCTGAGGACTGAGATGACCATTCCAGAACGTTGTACTTGTTCCTCTGCATAAATGCCTTAGTGGATTTTGAGCAGTGTTTAGGGTCGTTGTCTTGTTGAAAGATCCAGCCCCGGCGCAGCTTCAGCTGAGACAGCTTTCTGTATCCATCCCCTAAACCATGATGGTGAACAATATTTGTCTTTAGGTCATTTGAGAGTTGTTTTGAGACCCCCATGCTACTCTTCAGAGAAAATTAAAAGAGGAGGGAAACTTACAATTGACCCCCTTAAATACTCTTTCTCATAATTGGATTCACCTGTGTATGTAGGTCAGGGGTCACTGACTTTACCAAGCCAATTTGAGTTCCAATAATTTGTTCTAAAGGTTTTGGAATCAATAAAATAACAACAGTGCCTAAATTTATGCACCTGCCTAATTTTGTTTAAACAATTATAGCACACTTTCTGTAAATCCAATAAACTTCATTTCACTTCTCAAATATCACTGTGTGTGTCTCCTATATGATATATTTAACTGACATTTTTTTATTGTAACAATCAACGATTTGTACAGGAAAATCATGACGATTAACAAGGTTGCCCAAACTTTTGCATCCCACTGTATAGGAAACCCACTTCTACAAATGCTCTATTACACTTTCATCCCCCACATGAGTTTTAATCCCCAAAATGTGCTGACAGCTGTTCCTTATGGCCAATTTTTGCAGTTAGCAAGAATAATCACAAATGCAGAAGTGTTTGAAGAACAATGTAGAGACCTAAAGGTACGATTATTACAAAGATAGCCAGCCCAAATCATTAGCTTATCAAAAAGCGCACATACAAAGGAAAAATGGCCTGACATAACGCAAGAAAAAGAAAAATTTGATTGGAGGACAGACTCCAAAAAACGCTAGAGCAGTGTTCACATTTGAATATTCCCCTATGGCCCAAACAATTTAAAAAACTTGACCTGGATAAATGAGAACCTTCACAGACAATTAAAAAAACTATTCTGAACAATTGGCATATGCTACAAAGAGATCATCTCTTGAGAGATAAAATGCAGAATATGCAAAATGTTAGCTTTAGGCGCAGTAAAACTATAGGAGATGTAGTCGCTAATAGTAAATTTGTAAGCTTGCATACCAATTGGCTGGAGAGATGGATACGTTAGATGTGGACACTGCTCTATGTGCGACTTTGTGGATATAGGTACATTAATTCATATAGGAGGTATACAGCACACAGTAAGAGAATTTATTAATTGTAAAACCACATATGTTGTATATGTTATTCTCTGCCCATGTGGCCGATTTTATATAGGCAAAATCTATTGGCCCCTATATATTCGTTTCCGGGAACACAAGAAATCAATTGAAACTGGTATCGGAGCGACCCACCTCATTGAACATATACACATTGCACATCAGGGAGATCAAAAGGTTTTAAAATGTGCTGGCAGTAAGAAGTAGTTAAACTACCCATGAGAGGAGGAGATAGAAAGCATAAACTATTAAAAAAAGAAGCTGAATGGATCATCAAAACTAATGCCATGGGATCATTAGCTGCAAGTTCTACCTTCAAGTACTACATTAAGTACAGTGAAGAGATATTGCAGGAGATAGTCAGGAGGTAGGCTGGAAGGTGGAAACAATACAAAAAAAAGGTAAGATTTGTTTGATTTAAATTGACAATTTTTTTTTCTCCTCTTTAAAATGGCAGACTTGGTTCAGTGCAGGAATTGTTGTGCATTTATTTCATGTTCCACTCTTTGGAGATTCGGATGCTGTCAGATCTGTAGACAGTTCTCCTTACTGCAGCAGGAAATTGCATTTTTGAAATCTGAGATATTTAAATTATCTGTTAAACAAACTCCAGCTAGGACTGCTGCAATGCCACTGCCACAGAGGACCCCCAGAAATGGCAGATGGGTTACTGTAGGTTCTGGAAGACTTAGAGTGGTGGATAGAAGACATGTCCCACAGTCGGTGATTCTCCAAAATTCATTTGCAGCACTCTCAGAATGTAAGGACAACATGGATATGGACTCAAGCACAGAGGGTGAGAAACCATCGACTCCTATGTCTAATGTATGCAAGACTGCAGCCAAGGACAAAAAAGATAAAGTGAAGTCTCAAAGGAAGCAGCTGTTGCTGGGTGATTCAATCATAAGAAGTGTGGAGCTTAAAGAAAATGGTTTTGTGAGATGTCTCCCTGGGGCTACTGCTAGAAGACGTATTATTAATATTGTTAAGCAAGCAAAGCAGGAAGGGGACGTGGATGTTCTTGTCCATCTAGGGACAAATGACCTGGCTTGCAATGAAGTGTCAGAGGTGAAAAAATCTTTTATCACACTTGGTAATGACGTACAGGATTTTGCATCCACCATTTTATTTTCTGAAGTTCTGCCTGTGCATAATGTTCAGAATGATAGGCAGAGGCGCATAAAGGAGTTCAACACATGGCTTGGTAAATGGTGTCAAGAGCAAGGATTTGGCTTTGTTTCTCATAATAGCTCTACTTGGAATAGAAAGGAACTGTACAAAAAAGATGGTTTGCATCTTTCTCTCAAAGGAACAAATGTACTTAGTGAACAACTCCAAGAATTTGCGAAAGAGTATTTAAACTAGGAAGGGGGGGGCAAAAGAGTGAAAATAAAAGAGTCCAATTGCCCCCCGAAACAATGCCAGAACAGGTCAGAAGCACAGAGGGTAAGAAATAAGCTCCGAGTCCTCTCTACAAATGCTCGCAGTTTAGGTAAAAAAATCAATGAACTTGGGTCAATAATGGCATCTGAGAATGTAGATTTAGTGGCTGTTACGGAGACATGGTTTAATGAAAGAAATGACTGGGACATAACCATACCAGGGTACTCTTTATACAGAAGAGACAGAGAAGGCAAGAAAGGAGGAGGAGTGGCCCTCTATGTGAAAGATAGCATTAAATCTAACCTAATACAAGTTGGTGAGGCCAACATAGAGTCAGTTTGGGTTACGTTGCAGTTTGCTAATCATGCAGTAACTCGTGTAGGTGTGATATATAGACCACCTGATCAAGTTAAAGAACTAGATGATCTACTAGAAGAAATAGCTAAAATGACAATGAAAGGAGAAGTTATCATTATGGGAGATTTCAATCTTCCAGATATAAACTGGAAAACCAAAATAGCAAGTTCTACCAGGAGTACAGATATTCTAAATTCCCTACTGGGGTTATCCCTACAACAAATGGTTGAGGAGCCAACCCGGAGGGAGGCCATTTTGGATTTGATATTCACAAATGGGGATTCGGTATATGATGTCATTGTCGGCGAAACCTTGGGATCTAGTGATCACCAGTCAGTGTGGTTTAATATAAGAACTGCGAAAGAGTCCCACCACACAAAAACAAAAGTTTTAGATTTTAGAAAAACAGACTTTTCAAAAATGAAATTAGTCATAAATGAGTCCTTATCAGACTGGAACAGATTACATGGAGTCCAGGAGAAATGGGACTACTTAAAAGGTGCATTATTGAAGGCAACAGAAAATTGCATTAGACTTGTCAGTAAAAGCAAAAAAGGAAGAGACCACTGTGGTACTCAGCAGAAGTGGCCCAAATCATTAAAAATAAAAAGCTAGCATTTTGTAATTATAAAAAAACCCAGAGCAATGAAGATAAGGAAATCTACAAGATTAGGCAGAAAGAGGCCAAGCAAGTTATAAGAACTTCTAAAGCTCAGGCAGAAGAAAAACTAGCTCAGTCTATGAAAAAAGGGGATAAGACATTCTTCAGATATATAAATGAAAAAAGGAAATTAAAACAAGGAATAACTAAATTAAAAATAAAGGACGGAAGGTATGTAGAAGAGAATAAAGGGCTAGCCGACTGCCTTAATGAATACTTCTGTTCAGTTTTTACAAAAGAAAAAGAAGGCGAAGGACCTCCACTAGAAAGGATGACTATTAAATCGTTTGATGCATGTGTCTTTACAGAGGAAGATGTTCTAAGTTTGCTGTCTAAAGTGAAGACAAATAAGTCACAGGGGCCTGATGAGATACACCCAAAATTATTAAAAGAGCTTAGTGGTGAGCTGGCAAAACCGTTAACAGATTTATTTAACCAATCATTAGTAACAGGAGTCGTCCCGGAAGATTGGAAATTGGCAAATGTCGTGTCCATTCACAAGAAAGGTAGTAAGGAGGAATCGAGCAACTATAGACCAGTGAGTCTGACATCAATAGTAGGCAAATTAATGGAAACCCTATTAAAGGATAGGATTGTGGAACATCTAAAATCCCATGGATTGCAAGATGAAAAACAGCATGGGTTTACTTCAGGGAGATCATGTCAAACAAATCTTATAGATTTTTTTGACTGGGTGACTAAAATAATAGACGGTGGAGGTGCAGTAGACATCGCATATCTAGATTTTAGTAAGGCTTTTGACACTGTCCCACATAGAAGACTTATCAATAAACTGCAGTCATTGAGCATGGACTCCCATATTGTTGAGTGGATTAGGCAGTGGCTGAGTGACAGACAACAGAGGGTTGTAGTCAATGGAGAACATTCAAAACAAGGTCATGTTACCAGTGGGATTCCACAGGGATCTGTACTGGGACCAATTTTGTTTAATATCTTCATAAGTGATATTGCAAAAGGCCTCGATGGTAAGGTTTGTCTTTTTGCTGATGACACAAAGATATGTAACAGGGTTGATGTTCCTGGAGGGAAACGCCAAATGGAAAAGGATTTAGGAAAACGAGAAGAATGGTCAGAACTCTGGCAACTGAAATTTAATGTGGATAAGTGCAAGATAATGCACCTGGGGCGTAAAAACCCAAGGGCAGAATATAGAATATTTGACACAGTCCTGACCTCAGTATCTGAGGAAAGGGATTTAGGAGTAATTATTTCAGAAGACTTAAAGGTGGGAAGACAATGTAATAAAGCAGCACGAAATGCCAGCAGAATGCTTGGATGTATAGGGAGAGGTATAAGCAGTAGAAAGAGTGAAGTGCTTATGCCGATGTACAGATCACTGGTGAGACCTCACTTGGAGTATTGTGCGCAGTACTGGAGGCCATATCTCCAGAAGGATATAGATACTCTAGAGAGAGTTCAGAGAAGAGCTACTAAACTGGTCCATGGATTGCAGGATAAAACTTACCAGGAAAGGTTAAAAGACCTTAATATGTATAGCTTGGAAGAAAGAAGAGACAGAGGGGATATGATAGAAACTTTTAAATACATAAAGGGAATCAACTCGGTAAAGGAGGAGAGCATATTTAAAAGAAGAAAAACGACCACAAGAGGACACAGTTTTAAATTAGAGGGGCAAAGGTTTAAAAGTAATATAAGGAAGTATTACTTTACTGAGAGAGTAGTGGATGCATGGAATAGCCTTCCTGCAGAAGTGGTAGCGGCAAATACAGTGAAGGAGTTTAAGCATGCATGGGATAGGCATAAGGCTATCCTTCATATAAGATAGGGCCAGGGACTATTCATAGGATTCAGATATATTGGGCAGACTAGATGGGCCAAATGGTTCTTATCTGCCGACACATTCTATGTTTCTATGTTTCTATCATTAGGTGTGAATGATAAGAATGACCACCTGGCTGTCTTTATATAATGATGTTGTTTTTAACATTGTATGTACAGTTGCAAGAAAAAGTATGTGAACCCTTTGGAATGATATGGATTTCTGCACAAATTGGTAATAAAATGTGATCTGATCTTCATCTAAGTAATAACAATAGACAATCACAGTCTGCTTAAACTATTAACACACAAAGAATTAAATGTTACCATGTTTTTATTGAACACACCATGTAAACATTCACAGTGCAGGTGGAAAAAGTATGTGAACCCTTGGATTTATTAACTGGTTGAACCTCCTTTGGCAGCAATAATTTCAACCAAACGTTTCCTGTAGTTGCAGATCAGACGTGCACAATGGTCAGGAGTAATTCTGGACCATTCCTCTTTACAGAACTGCTTCAGTAATATTCTTGGGATGTCTGGTGTGCTTTCTTGAGGTCATGCCACAGCATCTCAATCGGGTTGAGGTCAGGACTCCTACTGGGTCACTCCAGAAGGCGTTTTTTCTTCTGTTTAAGCCATTCTGTTGTTGATTTACTTCTATGCTTTGGGTCGTTGTCCTGTTGCAACACCCATCTTCTGTTGAGCTTCAGCTGGTGGACAGGTGGCCTTAAGTTATCCTGCAAAATGTCTTGATAAACTTGGGAATTAATTTTTCCTTCGATGATAGCAATCCGTCCAGGCCCTGACGCGGCAAAGCAGCACCAAACCATGATGCCCCCACCACCATACTTCACAGTTGGGATGAGGTTTTGATGTTGTGTGCTGTGCCTCTTTTTCTCCACACATAGTGTGTGTGTTTCTTCCAAATAACTCAACTTTGGTTTTATCTGTTCACAGAATATATTGCCATTACTGCTGTGGAACATCCAGGTGCTCTTGTGCTGCACGTTTACAGTTTGCAATGTTTTTTTGGACAGCAGTGGCTTCCTCTGTGGTATACTCCCATGAAATCCATTTTTGTTTAGTGTTTTACGTATCGTAGATTTGCTAACAGGGATGTTAGCATATGCCAGAGACTTTTGTAAGTCTTTAGCTAACACTCTAGGATTCTTCTTCACCTCATTGAGCAGTCTGCGCTGTGTTCTTGCAGTTATCTTTACAGGACGTTCACTCCTAGGGAGAGTAGCAGCAGTGCTGAACTTTCTCCATTTATAGACAATTTGTCTTACCGTGGACTGATGAACAGCAAGGCTTTTGGAGATACTTTTATAACCCTTTCCAGCTCTTTATGCAAGTCAACAATTCTTAATCATAGGTCTTCTGAGAGCTCTTTTGTGCGAGGTATCATTCACATCAGGCAATGCTTCTGTCATGGAACCATGAACCAGACTTACAACAAGAGATAAGTGGAAAATAAGAAGGTTTTATTGAAGAGCAAGCCGTAAGCAAAGTCCAAACGGATGGCTAAACCGAAGCAGGGTCTTGCGGAGACAGAGGTCAGGAACCAGAAGGGTAGTCAGACGAAGCCAGGATCAGGAACCAACGGGGTAGTCAGACGAAGCCAGGATCAGGAACCAACGGGGTAGTCAGACGAGGCCAGGATCAGGAACCAGAAGCAGCAGCAGTCTTGGAAGCATGTGAACACAGGAGGACCAAGCAAGGAACTGAAGCCACAGACCTCCTATATATATGAGCTAGGCATCCAGCTCCTCCCAGTGGAAAGGAGGAGCCGCAGGGTGGGAGGCTACAAGAAAACCCAGAAACCAAGATGGCCGCCAGCACATGTCAAACGAAGGGAACAGCAAGGAGGTAAGACCATGACAGTACCTCCCCCTCAAGGGCCCCTCCTCCGCGGAGTAAGGAACGGTTTCTGAGGGAAGCGTGCGTGGAAGGCTCGGATCAAGACAGGAGCATGGACATCTGCGGAGGGAACCCAGGAACGCTCCTCTGGACCATAACCACGCCAATGGACCAAAAACTGCACCCGGCCGCGGACCAGGCGTGAGTCCAGGATATTGCTCACCTCATACTCCTCACGATTGCCCACTTGGATCGGACGAGGCCGAGGAATCGAGGAAGTGAAACGATTACACACCAGTGACTTCAACAGGGAGACATGAAACACGTTGGAGATCCGCATGCCAGGAGGAAGCGCAAGGGCATAGGCTACCGGGTTTACCCTGCGAAGCACTCGGAAGGGACCAACAAAGCGAGGCGCCAGCTTGGGAGTGGGCACTCGAAGGTTGAGGTTGCGGGTGGACAACCATACGCGGTCTCCGACCTGGTAGGAAGGAGCGGGCGCTCGTCTGCGATCAGCCTGGAGTCTCTGGCGCTGCGCAGAGACCTCAAGGGACCTCTGGATCTGTACCCAAGAAGCACGTAGGACGGAAAGGTGATCCTCCACAGCCGGAATTTCCTGGGGAGAGAATACCTCCGGTAACACGGCAGGTTGGAACCCATAATTGGCCATGAAGGGAGACGTCCCAGAGGAAGAGTTCACCGCCGTGTTCCTGGCAAACTCAGCCCAAGGCAGGAGGTCAACCCAATTGTCTTGGTGATCGGAGACATAGCAACGAAGGAATTGCTCCAAGGCCTGATTGGATCGTTCTGCGGCCCCATTGGACTGAGGGTGGTAGGCCGAGGAGAAAGAGAGATGAATCCCCAACTGGGAGCAAAAGGCGCGCCAGAACCTGGACACAAACTGACTCCCCCGATCCGACACAATCTCCTTGGGCAAACCGTGCAACCTGAAGACCTCCCTGGCAAAAATCGAGGCCAACTCTTGTGCAGAGGGTAACTTCTTGAGAGGAACACAGTGGCACATTTTGGAAAACCGATCCACTATCATGAGAATGACCGTATGGCCTCGGGATGCAGGGAGGTCCACAATGAAATCCATCCCCAGGTGTGACCATGGACGCTCCCCGGTGGCTATGGGTTGCAAAAGGCCCAACGGAAGGTGCCGAGGGGACTTACTCTGGGCACAAACGGAGCATGCCGCTACATATGCGGCGATGTCGGAACGTAGGGAAGGCCACCAGAACAGACGTGAAACAGCCCAGGACAGCTGATTCTTTCCAGGATGCCCCGCGGCCTTGGAGTTATGGTAGGTTCGCAACAACCGAGTGCGCAACTCCTCAGGCACAAAACACCTGCCGTTGGGTCTCCCAGAGGGAGCACCAGATTGAGCCGCCAAAATCTGCTCACCCAGGGGAGAGGTCAGGCTGGTGCGAATGGCGGCCAGGATCTGATTCGGAGGTATGACCGAAGTCGGAATCGACTCCTCCCCGGACAGCTCGGAGTACTGCCGTGATAAGGCATCCGCTCTGATGTTCTTGGAACCGGGTAGGTAGGAGACCACGTAATTAAAACGTGACAAGAACAGAGCCCATCTGGCCTGATGTGGTGTCAATCTCTTGGCCTCAGAGAGGTAGGTCAGATTCTTGTGGTCCGTCAGGATGAGAACCGGAACCACCGAGCCCTCGAGCAAGTGCCTCCATTCTTTAAGGGCCTGCACGATGGCCAATAACTCCCTGTCACCAATCTGATAGTTGCACTCCGCGGAAGACAGTTTCCGGGAGTAAAACCCACAAGGAAGCAGAGGACCCTCCGGTGTTCTACGCTGAGACAGGAGGGCGCCTACTCCCGTCTCAGACGCGTCCACCTCAAGGACAAACGGCAACCCAGGGTTGGGATGTGACAGAATCGGAGCCGACACAAAGGCGGACTTTAGAGCCTCAAAAGCTCGGATGGCCTCGGGCGGCCAGACCTGGGGATTGCTGCCCTTCCTGGTCAGATCCGTGAGAGGCTTGGCTAGCATGGAAAAGTCCCTGATGAACTTCCGATAATAATTGGCGAAGCCCAAAAAGCGCTGCAGGGCACGAAGACCACTGGGCTGGGGCCACTGTAAGACAGCCGAAACCTTCTCAGGATCCATGGAGAACCCCTCAGCGGAAATGATGTAACCTAAGAAGGTTACCTGGGATCGGTGAAATTCGCATTTCTCAAGCTTACCGAACAGCTTGTTCTCTCGTAACCGTTGCAACACTCGTCTGACATCCATAATGTGGGCCTCCATGGATTCAGAATATACCAAGATCTCATCCAAATAGACCACCACACACTGCTGCAACAGGTCACGGAAAACATCGTTGATGAATTCCTGGAAGACTGCGGGCGCATTGCACAACCCAAAGGGCATAACCAAGGATTCATAATGACCGGTCCTGGTGTTAAACGCGGTCTTCCACTCATCGCCCGCCTTGATCCTTACCAGGTTATATGCCGCCCTCAGGTCGAGTTTGGTAAAGACCGTGGCCCCTTTGAGGCGATCGAACAGCTCGGAAATCAAGGGTATCGGGTAAGCGTTCTTGATCGTGATGCGATTGAGACCCCTGTAATCGATGCAAGGCCTCAATTCACCGCCCTTCTTTTTCACAAAGAAAAATCCAGCCCCTGCCGGGGACGAGGATTTGCGAATGTGTCCGCGTGAAAGCGCCTCCCTCACGTACTCCTCCATGGCCTCATTCTCCGCTACCGACAGTGGATAGACTTTGCCACGAGGAGGAACGGCACCAGATTGTAACTCT
This sequence comes from Bufo gargarizans, assembly GCF_014858855.1. NCBI lineage: Eukaryota > Metazoa > Chordata > Amphibia > Anura > Bufonidae > Bufo > Bufo gargarizans. Next base: position 282,614,499 of record NC_058084.1, on the reverse strand, counting down.
ATGGCACAATCGTATGGGCGGTGCGGAGGTAGGGCAACCGCACGCACCTTATCGAATACATCCCGGTACTCCTCGTATTCAGGAGGCAACAGAGAGTCCGAGGAAGTACTCAGCAACTTGACAGGCCCATGGATGCAACTAGCCCCACACTGCGGTGACCACGAGAGGATCTCGGCCGATTTCCAATCGAAAGTCGGATTATGCTTCTGGAGCCAGGGGTACCCCAAGACCACCGAGTAGTGTGGAGACGAAATAACCTGGAGACAGACCGACTCTCTGTGAACGGCACCAATGGCCATCCCCACTGGAAGGGTCTCATGAGTCACGTGTGGCGGCAGAAGGGGTCTGCCGTCTATCGCCTCAAGAGCCAGTGGGGAACCTCGAGGCTGCAGAGGAATGGAATTGGCGGCAGCGAACACACTATTAATGAACAAACCACCAGCACCAGAGTCCACCAACGCCTGGGTCGTCACCGAGCCCCCGACCCAGGAGAGGACAACAGTAATCAGTGGTTTGTCAACACGGGAAACCGGGGACGAGGAGACTCCACCCAAGATCTGCCCCCGACAGGATCTCAGGTGCGAGCGTTTCCCGGACGGTTCGGGCATGCCAACCGAAAATGCCCACCGAGACCACAGTACATGCATCGGCCCTCGCGTCTCCGGAGTACCCTCTCCCCCTCGGACAGGCGAGCAAACCCCAGCTGCATGGGTTCACCCCCAGACAAGTCATCCCCAGGAGGCGTGGGAGGAGAGGGAGGCACGGGTGGGACAGCAAACGTAGGCGCCAATCTGTTAGAAGGCCTCCGCAGGCTCTCCTTAAAGGAAGGTCTCTCCCTGAGTCTGGTGTCAATCAAAATCAGGAAAGAAATAAGAGACTCGAGCTCCACTGGTAGGTCCTTAGCTGCAACCTCATCCTTCAAGGCATCCGAGAGACCATGAGAGAAAGCAGCGACCAGAGCCTCATTATTCCAGCCCACCTCTGCTGCCAGGGTACGAAACTCAATGGCGTATTCAGCTACGGATCGTGAACCCTGTCTGATGGACATAAGGAGCTTCGCAGCAGAGGCAGCACGAGCCGGCACATCGAATACCTTCCGAAGAGAAGCAACAAAACCGGAAAACTCGGCAACCACCGGATTGTTGTTCTCCCATAAAGGGCTGGCCCAGGCCAAGGCCTTGTCCGAGAGCAGCGAGATCAAGAAGCCCACCTTTGATCTCTCAGTAGGAAAGGCATGTGGCAGCAACTCGAAGTAAATGCCCACCTGGTTAAGGAAACCTCGGCACTGAGTTGGCTCTCCCCCAAAGCGCTGTGGAAGGGGGGCAGAACCGGTCATACCCCGAAACACCAGAGGCGCAGCAACAGGTGTCGGGGTAGACTCTGGCGCAACAACCGGAGCGGCAGTAGGAGCGGGCCCAGGAGCGACAACCGACCCATCGGCAACGGAAGCTAAATGAGCCGTGCGTTCAAGCAGGGTTTGCAACGCCACAGCGAAACGACCCAACAGGTGATCCTGCTGATCAAGTCTGGCAACCAGCGAAGGTAGCAAGGATGGCCCTGTACCGTCAGAATTCATGGCTTGGTCCTAATGTCATGGAACCATGAACCAGACGTACAACAAGAGATAAGTGGAAAATAAGAAGGTTTTATTGAAGAGCAAGCCGTAAGCAAAGTCCAAACGGATGGCTAAACCGAAGCAGGGTCTTGCGGAGACAGAGGTCAGGAACCAGAAGGGTAGTCAGACGAAGCCAGGATCAGGAACCAACGGGGTAGTCAGACGAAGCCAGGATCAGGAACCAATGGGGTAGTCAGACGAGGCCAGGATCAGGAACCAGAAGCAGCAGCAGTCTTGGAAGCATGTGAACACAGGAGGACCAAGCAAGGAACTGAAGCCACAGACCTCCTATATATATGAGCTAGGCATCCAGCTCCTCCCAGTGGAAAGGAGGAGCCGCAGGGTGGGAGGCTACAAGAAAACCCAGAAACCAAGATGGCCGCCAGCACATGTCAAACGAAGGGAACAGCAAGGAGGTAAGACCATGACAGCTTCTTGTGAAAAGCAAACCCAGAACTGGTGTGTGTTTTTTATAAGGCAGGGCAGCTGTAACCAACACCTCCAATCTCATCTCATTGATTGGACTCCAGTTGTCTGACACCTCACTCCAATTAGCTCTTGGAGATGTCATTAGTCTAGGAGTTCACATACTTTTTCCACCTGCACTGTGAATGTTTACATGGTGTGTTCAATAAAAACATGGTAACATTTAATTCTTTGTGTGTTTATTAGTTTAAGCAGACTGATTGTCGTGACTTAGATGAAGATCAGGTCACATTTTATGACTAATTAGTGCAGAAATCCATATCATTCCAAAGGGTTCACATACTTTTTCTTGCAACTGTATTTGTATTAGATACATCGACATGTAATTGTCTCACCTGTTGACCGGTCACGTGGAGGAGTGAGTGTGGTATTTACTACGGCCCTCAGCCACGTCACAGGAGGCTTGACAAAGAACTGTTTAGTGCGAAACGACTGTTGCCCTGGATTGCTGTGCAGTGACCCGCATCTAGCATGTTTTTACCCAAATAAAGCTGCTATCAATACAACAAATGGTGAGTGGCACTTTTCCTATCGTCTTATTTTTGTGATTGCTATCAACACTTTCAATAGCAGAGCACCACCATAGTATAGCGTGAGCAGCCGTGGCAAGTGTGAATCCAGTCACAAGCTATTAGAAACCGCACAATGCAGTCCCGACTGTGTTTCTCTTCTTCTGAACATTATGTTGGAAATGTTTACATGTTTTATGTTAATAAATACAGCTGCTGTGGCCGATTCATTCCAACCTAGTGTCCGAGTGTTAATATAGATAATTGGGGACTGAACACCAGGTGGGGGAGGTTATCGTGGGGAAGGGATCAGATGAGGAGCAGGAGAGGTTTAGAGGGGTCGGACGGAAGGTAACCAATACCTCCGTCATGCCTAGTGAGTATTATATATGGGTTATATACTAATAAGGACGTGTGAACTATACTTGCTGGGCGTCGTACAGTTACCACCCATAAAGCAGTAGCATCTCTCCACACCTGAAGAGGTGCCCTCTTTTTTTGCATCACTATTGTGCATCTCATCTGTAAGCAGTACATAGACCAGAAGAAGCACATCGTTTGTGTGTGGAACGCATTGCACAAACCTTGTTGATTAACCAACATTACCTGCATACCTGAAGTGCAGTTACTTAGTACATTTGTTAATATAAAGCCACTGTGTCCCTATCTGAGGGCTATGTAAACTACAATCCCTGGCTGCTGCCTCCATTGGGTACAAGATAGTAGCGACAATGTGATTCATCAGCTCTGTGCTGTCCCTTTGCACTTTCTGAACATGTTCATTGTCCTTCCAGGGACAGCACAAAAAGTAGTGTCGTGGGTGAATCACATCCCTGCTGCCATCTTGCACCCAATGGATCTAGCAGCTGAGTACTGAAGGAGTTTACATAACTCATAGATCGGAATCTGGAGACTCGGAGACCTTCTGTTGTGTGGCAGGAGTAAGTTATAATGTCACATACAGAAGAATATCACACACAAAAATAGATTAGGAGGAGCTATTGTCAAATATTTTTTTGAAATTGGCCTTTCAATGAGTGTATAAGCAGTTCTGCCACTACTTCCAATTTATTAATGTGAAAATCAAGTGTACGTGATTCATCAACTACACCCATCAGCTGTGCCTTTAATCTGGAGCTTTGCATCTACATTATTCTTCTCATTAGCACCGAGGACCTGAGTCGGACCTGTGTCAGACCTGTGAGTCATCTCTTATGGCATATAGATGAATGTAAATTAAGACTACATTGCTGTCCAGGAAGTAATATCTTGCAAAGCACGGTGTGCAATTATAGAAAATATGATATAGGACACATTTAGTACAATACTAGTAAACTACCGTAGACTATTTTGTTTCCTGCGGCACTTTCTCATGTACTGATAGTGTACTGATGGAGACATGACATGGAAGACATATCCTTACTGGAGATTGGAAACAAGGAGCAGTGGCAGATAAAGGATATGATATAATTGGAACATATAAGATTAGAAAGCTTAGTGCATTACCATTTTATATTCATTCTGCAGGACCTAAAAGTGATTTCTTCACTACAGTGTGCACAGCAGAACATTTGACGCTTTTTTCACAGTTTTTGTAAAATAATTTTTGTTTATTTAGAGAATAGCTAAATTTCAAATGATACATACATAATTTATCAATAATATCAAGATTCACGCCCCCCCCCCCTTTTTCCCTCCTTTATTCCCAACCATTCACTCAAACCTACCCTCCCTCAGTTTGCGATGCGTCTCAAGGGAAAAAGAAAAAAAAAAGGAAAAATTACAATATAAAGAAAATTGCAGCAAATAAGAGATAAATGGAGGGGGGGGGGGGGCGAGGAAAAGAGAAGGAATAAAAGGAACCTTCATTTGCACCCTTCCTGTATCTTAGACCATTTTTGTTCAGAGTTTCTTTGGTTATATAAAACATTCTCATTTCTTAAACTTTTTGACCAGAGAAAACCAGTCATTGAGGCTTGGGGTGTTCTGTGAAAACCAGGAGTCTGGCTAAAAACTGAATTCTACTCAATAGGACCTTTTGGTACTTATAGCAATTGACCTTAGATAGATCACCTGAAATACAGCACTCCGGTGAAAATGGAATTACTACCTTCAAATTTTGAACAATAAAATTCCGGACTAAGCCCCAGTAGATTTTTAATTCTGGGAAGGACCATAACATGTAAAATCAGCCAAGTGTGAGTCACATCGTGGGCAATTCGAGGTTTCTCTTAAACCACATTTGTTAAGCCATGTTGGGGTAATATATACTCTATGCAGGATATTGAATTGCACCAAGATGTGATTTGCATTGTGCGATATTAATCTTAAACCAGCAAATATATTTTCCTATTGCTGTGACAAAAGCATAGGACAGTCATTTTCCCAGGCCTTCTGGCCGGGGGAAACAACCTGACTCAATACTAAATACCTGACTAAAAACGCTTTTTTCACAGTTGGAGTCATGTTTATGGAGACTGTACAACTGTTACCGTATTCAGAATACTAAAAGTCTTATTTTATTCCTTAAAGGGGTTTCCCAGAATCATAATTTCCCCTGGAACCCCAATGAATCGCAAGAACGTGCGATCCGTGTCTCCCAGTTGAAGGGAGTGGTCCTAAAGAGGGTCTTCCGGAGATAGCTGAGTGCTCATCTATCTTCATCAGTCTCATAGACTTACAATGGAGCAGCAGTGGGCATGTGCAACCACCACTCCATTAAAAAGGGAGACTGCCAGACTCCATGCGGTAATAGCATCCGTGGAAAAGAGATCGATTTGAGACCGGATAAGAGGAGGTGGGGCAAGCGCACAGCCCCGTACTAGAAGCTATTCACCTGGAGACAAATAATTGGAGGCGGGAGAGCACGGGGAAAGACACCAATGTTAGTTGCTTGCTGGACATAGTGTGGACTCTATGCTCATTAATAGTACTGCTGGGTGTCACATAACCTTTCTATCCACATTTACAGACCAGCGATTATACTATAAGTGACTGTCAATAGAAGTTGTACCGCACCTACAGGACATTATATAAAGTACAGTGATTACCGTGGATATGTATTATTAATCAGACATATGTTGCACTTTAATGATCATCATACTTGATTTATTAGGACTAATCATATCTTGAAAAATTTATTTTTATAATGCCTACTAACATAAGGAAATATTTCCATCAATTTATGCTAGACTGCGGTATCTGACGGTTTACATACCACAATATTATTACTGCAGTGGCCAAACATCAAATAATGCAATATAGATTTGAAGCCCCGAGTATTATATTATGAAATGCTTTTAATTGAATCATGCAATACTTTTTATGGTTATTTTTTATGTTTTATTTTCAAATATAATCATGTTTTTCTAGAGAATATGTATGCATTATTGTACTATTTGGACTAGACATACAAACCAGTAGGAGGAGTGCCTATCCTATATTTGCTACTTTATAATTTATATCTGTATCATCTACTTTTAAAATGACCTGATTCCAGGTTGTCATATCCTCAACAAAGAATACTGAACTCTTTTTTTATGTTTTATTTTTCTTTTATATATATATATATATATATATATATATATATATTTGTTATGTCATATGTGTCATGGATACATATATATTCATACTAAAGAATGGACTACAGAATGGTTTTAATGAGCCACAACTTGCTTGGCTACCTTACCACTGTATAACCCTCTTGTTTGGACACATCAGTCTCTGAATATACAGTATGAGATTAGTCACAGTATCTTCATTATTCATTCACCCTTCGTTTGGTGGTAAAAGCAGAATTGTGTTATGGATTCCGTTACCATGGAACATAACGCAATCCTATGATGGAATGCATAACGGAATGCCATTCCGTTACTCATTCCGTCATAATAGAAGTCTATGGGCTATCAAGGTAAAAGAGGAGAAAATATTCAAACGAAGAAAAACTGCTACAAGAGGACATTGTTTTAAATTAGATGGGCAAAGGTTTAAAAGTAATATCAGAAAGTATTACTTTACTGAGAGAGTAGTGGATGCATGGAATAGCCTTCCTGCAGAAGTGGCAGCTGCAAATACAGTGAAGGAGTTTAAGCATGCATGGGATAGGCATAAGGCCATCCTTCATATAAGATAGGGCCAGGGGCTATCCATAGTACTTAGTATATTGGGCAGACTAGATGGGCCAAATGGTTCTCATCTGCCGACACATTCTATGTTTCTATGCAAAACAGATCCGTCCAGTTTCCGTTATGCAGGGAGTCCTCTCATGAATGATGCATAAAAGACATTGAGCTGGAGGATCATGACCTTACATTCTTATCAGCCTGTGGAACAAATAAAGTAGTTAACTGTGCACATATACATTATTAAAATGTGATGTCTTAAGCATGTTAGATTACATGATGGCCTCCTATGCAATGACCTGTTAGTTTACTGCCAAAGGGTTAATGCAATGGTTCACTGTTTAAAGTTATAAGGATGCTTTCTGAGATGTTAACTATGCATTTACTATGGTACAAATGGCTAATGTGATTTTACCATTCGCTATGTATTCCAAAAGGCTAGGTACAGTCAGGTCCATAAATATTGGGACATCGACACAATTCTAACATTTTTGGCTCTATACACCACCACAATGGATTTGACATGAAACGAACAAGATGTGCTTTACCTGCAGACTGTCAATTAAAGCTGTCAGTCTGCAGTTAAAGCACATCTTGTTTGTTTCATTTGAAATCCATTGAGAGTTGACAGCAACAGATTCCAAATGCAAATAGCACACTTGAAATTACCCCAGATCTTTTATCTGCTCATTGTAATTGGGATAATGAGGGAATAACTCACGCCTGGCCATGGAACGGCTGAGAAGCCAAATGTCCCATTACTTTTGGTCCCTTAACAAGTGGGAGGCAAATATGCAAACTGTTGTAATTCCTACACCGTTCACCTGATTTGGATGTAAATACCCTCACATTAAAGCAGCCGGTCTGCAGTTAAAGCACATCTTGTTTGTTTCATTTCAAATCCATTGTGGTGGTGTATAGAGACAAAAATGTTAGAATTGTGTTGATGTCCCAATATTTATGGACCGACTGGATATGGGAAGGAAATAATTACCTGGTAGTTCTTAGTTACAGTTGCGCTGGATCAATTTTCACCTTGTTAGAGAGTCTTCTGGTAAGCAAGCCAGAAAGAAGACCTTTCTTGTGTGGACCAAGAAAAAAATCTTTCTTCAGGAAAACACCATTCCTGCCAGAAAACCATCTTTTCTGCTGAGAACTACCCCTGAGGAAAAAAACATTGAAATATTGCAAATGTTTTAGACCATTTAAGGGCTGCACTTGGACAAAGACAGTAAAGATAACACATGTACAGACGTGGACAAAATTGTTGGTACCCTTTGGTCAATGAAAGAAAAAGTCACAATGGTCACAGAAATAACTTTAATCTGACAAAAGTAATAATAAATTAAAATTCTATAAATGTTAACCAATGAAAGTCAGACATTGTTTTTCAACCATGCTTCAACAGAATTATGTAAAAAAATAAACTCATGAAACAGGCATGGACAAAAATGATGGTACCCCTAACTTAATATTTTGTTGCGCAACCTTTTGAGGCAATCACTGCAATCAAACGCTTCCTGTAACTGTCAATGAGACATCTGCACCTCTCAGCAGGTATTTTGGCCCACTCCTCATGAGCAAACTGCTCCAGTTGTGTCCGGTTTGAAGGGTGCCTTTTCCAGACTGCATGTTTCAGCTCCTTCCAAAGATGCTCAATAGGATTGAGGTCAGGGCTCATAGAAGGCCACTTTAGAATAGTCCAATTTTTTCCTCTTAGCCATTCTTGGGTGTTTTTAGCGGTGTGTTTTGGGTCATTGTCCTGTTGCAAGACCCATGACCTGCGACTGAGACCAAGCTTTCTGACACTGGCTAGTACATTTCTCTCTAGAATTCCTTGATAGTCTTGAGATTTCATTGTACCCTGCACAGATTCAAGACACCCTGTGCCAGACGCAGCAAAGCAGCCCCAGAACATAACAGAGCCTCCTCCATGTTTCACAGTAGGGACAGTGTTCTTTTCTTGATATGCTTCATTTTTTCGTCTGTGAACATACAGCTGATGTGCCTTGGCAAAAACTTCGATTTTTGTCTCATCTGTCCACAGGACATTCTCCCAGAAGCTTTGTGGCTTGTCAACATGTAGTTTGGCATATTCCAGTCTTGCTTTTTTATGATTCGTTTTCAACAATGGTGTCCTCCTTGGTCGTCTCCCATGTAGTCCACTTTGGCTCAAACAACGACGGATGGTGCGATCTGACACTGATGTTCCTTGAGCATGAAGTTCACCTTGAATCTCTTTAGAAGTCTTTCTAGGCTCTTTTGTTACCATTCGGATTATCCGTCTCTTAGATTTGTCATCAATTTTCCTCCTGCGGCCACGTCCAGGGAGGTTGGCTACAGTCCCATGGATCTTAAACTTATGAATAATATGTGCAACTGTACTCACAGGAACATCTAGTTGCTTGGAGATGGTCTTATAGCCTTTACCTTTAACATGCTTGTCTATAATTTTCTTTCTGATCTCTTGAGACAGCTCTTTCCTTTGCTTCCTCTGGTCCATGTCGAGTGTGGTACACACCATATCACCAAACAACACAGTGATTACCTGGAGCCATATATATAGGCCCAATGGCTGATTACAAGGTTGTAGACACCTGTGATGCTAATTAGTGGACACACCTTGAATTAACATGTCCCTTTGGTCACATTATGTTCTGTGTTTTCTAGGGGTACCATCATTTTTGTCCATGCCTGTTTCATAAGTTTATTTTTTTACATAATTCTGTTGAAGCATGGTTGAAAAACAATGTCTGACTTTCATTGGTTAACATTTATAGAATTTTAATTTATTATTACTTTTGTCAGATTAAAGTTATTTCTGTGACCATTGTGACTTTTTCTTTCATTGACCAAAGGGTACCAACAATTTTGTCCACGTCTGTATATGGCTTTAAACTTTACTGCACATGGTTTGGGTTATATTGCTTCTGGCGCTCACCACACTACTGAGACAGTCTGGCCATTTGATTTAGGACTGCACCCTGTAGTTGGGTATTGCAGAGAAATATTGAGAGTGACTGCACGCCTTTGGTCATTTGGGAAGATTGCATGCATAGGACCACCATCATAGCCACCTTCTACACATAGCCTTTGGGAAACGCCAACCTTGTGAAATACTGAGAAGTGTGTTTACTGAGTGTATTTGTACTCTGAGCCCATCATCTATTCTGTGAAAGAGAGACTTCATTTTATTATAATCAAGACAGCCTAGTCCTTGGTCTCTATACTCGATCTGGGTTTTTCTTCCCTGTTCTCCTGCCTTGCACCCTTCTGCTCACCTAACATCAAGGGCATCCCAGCAACAACCAGGCAGGGGACTCCAGAGTCCAGGGTGTGCCCCAAGGGCAAGAAGGGTTTTGCCTCTCCATTCATTGTATGCACAGTCTGGGAAAGTGCTGAAGCAGGGTTAGTCACTGTGAGGAGAACGACTAGCCTCATTGCCATTATCACAACTCCCATCTTTTCCACTACTTAGTATGCCTTCCCCCTGTGGTACAACAGACAACATGCAAAACCTGCTGCGAATAAGCAAAAGCCTCAATCATATGTTAGTGAATCACGAACATGTGCTATTTGTGTGCACACGTATCCATTGAGTTTAATGTGTTTATTCACACATCCTTGTTTTCTGTTGACTGTGAGTCAGTGGAAAAACAACAGAGACATGCATTACTTTGGTTCATGATGCTGACCAATCAAACCCTTTGAAGTCTATGGGTCTGTGAAAACCACTGAAAGAACATGGCATTAAGGATGAAGTACCAAATTCATTCCGATTTTCACCATTTCTTTATTTACTTTGGACGAATTGTGTAAAATAGTGTGCAGCAACATTTTACTGTCCATTTTGGTGGGAATAACCATGAGGAAGGAAGAAGGATGGTTACATGACACTGGGAGGAAGTTTTGGGAAGGGCTTGCCCTAATTGGCTCAGAGACTGACAGACAGCCTGGATCGGCCAATCGGGAAAGGAGTGCAGCAGGCAGGGAGGTACACAACAAGTAGAACACCATTCTGCATTGTACTTGTGACATGGAAAAATGATAGAAGGATGACCTGGAAGGATGATGTGCTGTGGCAATGTCTACTAAAAGAGTCTGCAGACATAAGCCATTGATATACTGTGAAAAGGACAGTATAAGAAGATTATAGGGAGAGAATAGGAGATACATTTGGAAGTGATGGTTATATTAAGGGGTTTAATGTAATCAGGGAAAGAGAGCGAAGGGTGAGAAATAGTCACTATTAGGTGTATTTGCTGGAAGGCTGCTGTCAGCTCAGCTTCTGTCAAGTAGTTGTACTTTACATATTTCTGCAAAAAACTGCCTTTTTTTGGAAATACAATTTTACACTTCTATACAAATTACATTCTTGCATGCACAGTGAATTTCCCCCCTTTTTTTTGTCTAGAAGCCAGTTTCTATTTACTGTTACTGAATACGCGTTGCTACAAGATAAGGGGTTAATAGGATACAGCAGCAAATGCATATCGCATCAGTAACCAAAATTATAACCGTGTTACTGAATGCATTACTACATCACAGTGTCTAGTTTAAAAGATGTTTCTCACCACTGCAAAAAAAAAATTGCATTGTGACACAAGTGTTATCGTGAATGTATGTTATTCTTTGAAAAAAGCACTAGTAATATGACATATTGTATTGTGACACAAGTATTTTAGTGGAGGGCCGTTATTACTGCATTAGAGCATGTAGTTCAAACATGCCTTATTGCAAAAACTGCATTGTTACTTTTGTAATTTGTCAATACCACTGTGCGGTGTGTTTGTGAAAGGGGAGGAATTTGGAACATTTGATTGATTTGTCCATCAAATTACAGGAAAAACACTTGCAATTTTGCTAGTAGCATTTAATGATGTGTATGTACCAAACTGTGACTTTTCATTTAAAAGCCTCATAATAAAATGTCTGGAAAATGGAAGAGTGCAAAATGAAAGACCCATGTCTCGTCCTCCCAGCATTAGAATATGGGTAGCACCAGCCATATGGCCAGTAGTAGTAGTAGAAGTAGTAGTAGTACTAGACCACAGTTCTCCCTGGCTTCCGAAAGGTGCAACATTATTATTGAAGACTAAGAGGATGAGATTGTGGACTGGATGGCCCACTCCTCATCTCAATTGCAAAAGGATGATGTGGAGGTCACCTTTGAGTCTGACACCATGACTTGGTGCCAGGGGCCACAGCATTACTCCTGCTCCTGCTCCTTGCAACCCCAGTTCAGTTTCAGTTGCAGCCTCTCTGTCTTCACTGCCCCCTCCTTGTGGGGCACCTTCTTTTTCCTAAGAGGCAACAGAACCTCACCACACAGTATGGAAGATAGTCAAGATGAGTTATGTGAGAACAGTCAGCACTTTGACTACCATTTGAAAGAGGTTCAGGGGGAGGTGAGAGACCCCATGCATAGCTGTCTTGGTGGCAGTGGTGGTAGCAGTGGCTCCTCTATCCAGGATAATGGTGGTAGGGGCAGTGGTAGTGACAATAGCACTCAGGGAAAATATGGACCAGGATTTATGGACATATCACAGTCCTATAAAAGTGTGGGTATGGGGGGACTATGATGATGAGTGTTTGTTGGACAGAACCTGGAGCTGGATTGGGGTGCTAAGGATCAGGAAGTAACATCTGAAAAGAAGGATATTGGCAGCAGCAACAGCAGAGGCAACGTATAACCAGAACCTCCAAAAAAACAGTCAGGGCCAGACCTACTTCTGAACTTGTAGTGTTGCTGATACTTTGGGGTGCAGGCCCAAAGGCTGCTTCTAGCTGTGTGGGAGTATCTCCTGTCTGTCAGTTTCTGTCCACAGTGCCTAAAGACAAAAGCATTGCCATGTGCAACATCTGCAGGATTAAAATAAGCCATGGGTGTACAAACACAAACATAGGCACCATTGCTCTACTGAACCAAGAAGTGACATCACCAGTTACTGTGGGAAAACAGAAATGGCCACCAGCATCTAGGTGCGGTGCAGTGTTTTTCATCCTCATTATTGCTTACTGTCATCAGGGATCCATAATGGAATGTATGGCTTGGAAACAACTCTACACACCCTGCAATCCACTGGTGCACAAGAGGGGGGGGGGGGGGGATTGTGAATAGGGACAAAAGCAGCATTCCCTGATATTTATCTTACAGCAGACGCTCACGCTAATGCAACAAGGTGCAACAGCAGAAGAACAGCTTACGCATTTTTTCGACTGCCCCATTGCTGTTCAGGACCCACATGGAGAATGTCCTGTGGAGGATGAGGAGGAGGAAGATGAGGAGCTACCACTGAAAGAGGGGTTGAGTTGGTGGTAGAAGAAGAGCAGGAGGCTGATGATGATGACTATCATGGCAACAAATCATCTTAGTGGGGACAGTGCCGGAAAGAACTGGTGACTCCAGCACGCTGGCCAGAATGGCAAGTTGTATACTTGCTTATGTAATGACAGCTGTATCATTCACATAAAGCAGTCTGATGATTACTGGATAGCCATGCTTTTAAGGAAAATGCTATGAAAGCAAAATGCTATGAATGCAAAATGGGGTAATGTTTTCTGCCTGCCAAAATATAGGCCAAATTACTTTATTACTAAGAAAATACTGTATATGCAGCCTGCCACAGCTTTCGGCAAGCAGACCCCCTGTGTGTCTGAGGCCCCTCTGCACCAAGCCCCCCCTCCACCACGCAGAGTCACCCACCTCCAGCCCTCTCCACTACCACAAGCAGCAGAAACCACAGCAGCAGCATCATGCCACGCCAGGCTGATGAAAATCAGCAAATGGAGATGTCAGACCTCAACACCAGGATTTGGTCCTACCTGGACTATCGCCTTTCATCGGTGCATACCATGTTCTCTAACTCAATGGACCTCTAGACAGGCAGACTAGAACAGTGGCCTGAACTGGCCTAGTGTGTTCTCTAAGTTCTCTCTAGCCCAGACTCCAGTGTCATCTCAGAGAGGGTTTTAAGCATGGGGTGTGGTGACAAACAAACCTAAATATCACTTTTGTTGAAATGAACAAGGCATGGATCCATGATGATTTTCACACGCTTTCAGCAGAGGCCAATGAATAGATCTGCCCTTGCAGACGATGCTGCTGCTTCCATTATGCCATTGTCTGTCTGCCTGCCTACCATCATTTTCCATAACGTATGGCTACAGCTGCCGCCATTATGCCACCACTTATGTCTGCCTACCTACCATCATATTCCGTACAGTATGGCTGATGCTGCAGCTGCTACTCCCTACTGTTAATCTCCTACTGCCACTTCCATTACCCCTACTGCCACAACCATTACTGCTGCACAATCACTACTACTACCACCCCTAAACAGTCACTCACACATATCTACTGTCTTGTCTGTCCCATGCTGTGCAGCAGCCACATGCCACTATTAGTCTACTTGCACATCCACACTGCTCGAAATTACAAAGGAGAATTTTTCCAGGCTCGTTTCAAATAAGCCACTCTTTTTTCTGAGAATTAACACTTGTGCGTGTACAAATATGGGCAGGCATTTTGGTCCCATTAACGCATAATTTTTGGACGCTTGTGCAGAATAAGCTAATCTTTCTCCTATTATCATGTGTACATGAGTATAAACAAGGGCAGGGATCTTCCGCCACTGAGGCATAATTGTTGGACACTTTGTCCTAACAAGCCACTATTTTTTTCCATATAAAACCGTGTGTGTATAAACGCTATCTCGTTTTTGGAAGCTTTCTAATATAAAAACGCATAAGACCTGCAATGGTGCAGTGAGTTTTTAATCAGATTGTTTGTTTGTTAACACCATCAAACATGCGTTTAACCATAGCTATATACACTCTGACATTATTTTCATTACATTACGAGACTAAAGGGTGTTATAGAGTAATTATCAGGGCAATTAGAGCAACTTTGATTCTCAACTAATCCATTCTGGTCCAAAGTGAACTTTTTGAAAAGTTTGCTGACATGAAGAGAATCTCAAGAGGTTTGCTCATCTCTATATAGCATTCATGTTCTGTCAGGACATTAGTAGGAGATTAGCTGGAAATCCCTTTTCAGCCTAGCAGCCACATGGAAAACAGATCACATTAAGAAGGGAAAAAACGGACATACAGACCAAACATGGACTCTTCACAGACATTGTCACAGATTGAAAACATCCGGCATGGGGGGGGGGGGGGCAGTCAATAGCAGACAGTGATAGGATGAGCCCATTTGCCCAGGCCCCTCACACACAATGTACTTACCTCACTCCCCAGCAATTTTGTCGCTTCTGAAGCCGCTGCTGTGTCTCCCCAGGGCCGTATTTAATATTGATTAGACCCTGGGCAAAAATTTACTTGGGCCCCCGGGATCCCGCCTTCCCACACCTTAGCAGGCAATCATGCCCTCCACCACAACACACACACACACACACACACACAAATCCACACATCTGGTAGAGTACAGTGAATGACTGTAAATACTTCCAGTTCTGAAGACTCCACCCACAGTATACAGCCCCCCCCCACAGTATACAGGCCCCCCACAGTATACAGGCCCCCCACAGTATACAGCCCCCCAAAGTATACAGTCCCACACAGTATACAGGCCCCCCACTATACAGTAGTTTACAGTATTTTAGCATAACAGCCCCTGTCACCTTTTTCTGATGTAATCTTCACAAAAAAAAGCTCCACAGATAAGGTAAACTTCTCCTGCAGCAACACTCCTGCTAGGACCTGTGATGACCTCATAGCCATGTGACCAGTAATATTGCTAGGTTACTGGTCACATGGTGATAATGTCATAATGTCATCTAAGGTCCTAGATCACATTCACAGCTCTAACAGTACGATGCCTGGACTCAGCACCCCTGTGTAGCTGACAGCTGACACCCGGGGCAGTGGCTAGCAGGGCTCAAGAGGCAGCTGCCTTGGGCCCCCCAGGAGCAACTGGGCCCGGGACAGCTGCCCCTTTTGCCTCTTGGTAAAGACGGCCCTGTGTCTCCCCATTGCATGGATGAAAACATCAGGCGTCAGAGGGGGGGCAGTCAATGGAGAACGGTGACGGGAACAAGCCTCCCTAGCATCACCTGTGCTAGGGGTGGACACCGGCGTTCTTTGCACGTGAGCATAACTAGGCCTGATGAAGGGCTACTGATTAGCCCGAAATGTTGCCATAATTTGTTGTGCATCATGTCCGGCTGAATAAAACTCACAACTTACTTCATCATATCATCTGGAGTGCTGTCTGATTATACTAAGTCTCAAAGTGTTGTTCCTGAGGTGGAGCCAGGAACTTATCCAGGCAAGCACCCACAACAGCCAGATTGTTGTTAAGTGCTGTGATCACCCCGAGGTTGTACAATTGTATGTGATGGGAATACACCTTTAAGCTATCATAATGTTTGTTCAGTAAGCTAAGATCCTAGGCTTTTACAAAGATCTCCATCTTACAGCTGAAGACAGCTCTCCATAAATTTAAAATCTGTAATGAAGCTGGATTCGTCCATAACTGTCAAACAAATCTCAATAGTACAAATGTTATAAGTCTGATTCATATCATCATTCCAGTAAATCCCCTTCCCTCATGTTAAGCTTTGACTGTTCTTGTTGTTGATTAATACTGAACACATATGATTGATGGGCTCCTTATATCGTACCATTGCTTTATGAAGCTAGACTAGTGAACTGCATTGGATTTGTTGTTCTTTCATACCATACTCATTTGGTAAGTTTCTATTTCATACTAGATTTTTCATAAACTGTAAAGTGAAGATCAGGTTATATTTTCCTCTAGTTTGTACAGTTTCATCCCTCTTACAGTATTTTTATGTTCTCTTGTTATATTTTTTGCTCCATGGATGTGTCCCCACTGCTGCCTCATGTGATAACTTTACTGTATGCCTGCTTTGTCTCCCCTCAATACAGGTTGTATGTCTGCTGTTGTATGTCTGATGTACAGTACCTTTTGCTAACTGACATTGTATCAAGTTTCATATCCTTTCTGCATACATCAGAATATAAAATAAGCAACATAATCATAAAGTCGCATTTTATATTGTTCTGTATACAACTCCATCATTTTAAGAATACCCTCTTCCACATTGGATTGTGCTGTAGATCTTTGACCTTTCCTGATTCTTTGTTTTCTTTTGGTTTTTCCATATTTCAATGTCTCTGTAGCAGGGTCACTTTCTTTTTGTGCACAATCTGTCTCTGGCAGGATTTCCACATTCTCAGGAATGTCTGGAGTGGTACTTGCAAGTGACTCGACCTCTGATAATTCTTAAGCATCATCCAGATTGCGGACATTACTTTGAGTTCTAGATAAATAATGATTTCAGAATATTGGAGGAATTCCAGTACAACACACTTATCACATTAATGCATCTAGCTTTTCCATTGTTTATCATGGAATGTATGTGTTGTGAGTTATATCAACCGATTAAAAATGTATTTCCCTTTGTTCATGGTGCCACATGTCTTGTCTACATATTTTGCTTTGTAAAGGGACTCTGCCAATCTTAACTATGGTAATGCATCATTATTAATGCATCAGTCTCTTTTCATCTGCAAACAAGCCGTGCACTGCATAGAAAGGACTCCTGAGCATGTACACCTAGATGTATGCATTGCATGGCTGGTTAGGCCAGTTCCACGCCTGCTGTAAAGCTATTGGCAGGCTATTCTGGCAGAGGAAGAGCCTGCCGGAGTTCACCCTATCCAGCCTAGCCAGATACTGCCATTCACCACCAGACCCCATTCACTATAATAGGATCCCACAGAGATTCGGCCAGTTTCCAGCATGATCGCCGGTACTTAATAGGGCTCCATTAGGTGAGTCAAGTGAATCTTTTTTTAGTCTCCAAATCAATTCAGACACTAAAGAAATAACATTTTACAGAATATATATATTTTATGTGCACAAGCACCAAAATACATACAGTGCCTTTCAAAGGTATTCACCCTCCTTGACTTTTTCGTATTTTAGAGCCTCACAACCTGGAATTAACATGAATTGTTTGAGGATTTGCATTATTTAATTTATAGAACATGCTCATAACTTTGAAGATTTTTTTTAATTTTTATTGTGAAGCAAACAACAAATAGGACCACATAACAGAAAAGGTCAATGTGCATAACTATTCACCCCCCTAAATTCAAGACTCTGTAGAGTCACCTTTTGCGGCAATCACAGCTCCAAGTGGCTTTGGATAAGTCTCTATGAGCTTGCCACATCTTACCACTGGGATTTTTGCCCATTCCTCCTTGCAAAACTGCTCCAGCAATCTTTAATCTGACCACAGATTTCTATTGGATTGAGATCTGGGCTTTGACTAGAGCATTCCAACACATTTACATGTTTCCCCTTAAACCACTCAAGTGTTCCTTTAGCAGTGTGTTTGGGGTCATTGTCCTGCTGGAAGGTGAACTTCTGTCCTAGCCTCAAATCATGCACAGAGTAGTACAGGTTTTGCTCAAGAATATCCCTGTATTTAGCACCATCCACCTGTCCCTCAACTCTGACCAGTTTCCCAGTCTCAGCTGGTGAAAAACATCCCCACAGCATGATGCTGCCACCATCATGTTTCACTGTGGGGATGGTGTTCTTTGGGTGATGTGCCAGACATAGCGTTTTCTTTGATGGCCGAAAAGTTCAATTTTAGGCCTCATGCACACGACCGTTGTTGTGTTCCGTTCCGCAAAATGGGATTCCGTTGTTCCGTGATCCGTTTCCGTTTTTGTTTCCGTGTGTCTTCCTTTATTTTTGGAGGACCACCGGACATAAAGAAAAGTAAAAAAATAGTCTAAGACAGGTTTGCCATGCAAATGATAGGCAAAAAAACGGACGCGCGGACGCGGATGACAATCTTGTGTGCCTCCGCGTTTTTTAGTGGTCCCATTGACTTGAATGGGTCCGCGAACCGTTTTCCATGAAAATAATAGAACAGGTTATATTTTTTGGACGGACTGGAACCATGGATCACGGATGCAGATGGCAAACGAGCATTAGCAGGGTTTTCAACGGACCCATTAAAAATCAATCGGTCCGCAGAAAATCACTAAAAACGGCGCAACGGACACGGAATAAAACAACGGTCGTTTGCATGAGGCCTGAGTCTCATCAGACCAGAGCACCTTCCTCCATACATTTGAGTCTCCCACATGTCTTTTTGCAAACTCACAACGTGCCTTATTGTTTTTGGCCACTCTGCCATAAAGCCCAACTCTATGGAGCATATGGTTTATTGTCGTTTATTGTCGTCCTATGTACAGATACTCCAGTCTCTGGTGTGGAACTCTGCAGCTCCTCCAGGGTTACCTTAGGTCTCTGTGCTGCCTTTCTGATTGATGCCCTCCTTGCCCAGTCCTTGAGTTTTGGTGGGCAGCTGTCTTTTGGCAGGTTTGCTGTTGTGCCATGTTCTTTCCATTTGGTTATGATAGTGCTCCTGGGGATCATCAAAGATTTAGAATTTTTTTTATAACCTAAAACTGACTTTTACTTCTCAACAACATTATCCCTTACTTGTTTGGAGAGTTCCTTGGTCTTCATGGCAGTGTTTGGTTAGTGATGCCTCATACTTAGGTGTTGCAGCCTCTGGGGCCTTTCAAAAAAGATGTGTATACAGTCATGTGAAAAAATTAGGACACCCTTTGAAAGCATGTGGTTTTTTGTAACATTTTTAATAAAAGGTTATTTCATCTCCGTTTCAACAATACAGAGAGATTAAAGTAATCCGACTAAACAAAGAAAACTGAAGAAAAGTCTTTTCAAGATCTTCTGTAAATGTCATTCTACAAAAATGCCTATTCTAACTGAGGAAAAAGATAGGACACCCTTGCCCCTAATAGCGAGTGTTACCTCCTTTGGCTGAAATAACTGCAGTGAGACGGTTCTTGTAGCCATCTACCAGTCTTCGACATCGGTCTGAGGAAATTTTACCCCACTCCTCAATGCAGAACTTTTTCAGCTGTGAGATGTTTGAGGGGTTTCTTGCACGTACAGCCCTTTTCAAGTCACCCCACAGCATCTCAATGGGATTCAAATCTGGACTTTGACTTGGCCATTCCAGGACTCTCCATTTCTTCTTTTTCAGCCAATCTTTGGTTGATTTACTAGTATGTTTTGGGTCATTGTAATGTTGCATGGTCCAGTTCCGCTTCAGCTTTAATTTTCTAACTGATGGTCTCACATGTTCTTCAAGCACCTTCTGATACACAGTATAATTCATCGTGGATTCTATGATGGTGAGCTGACCAGGTCCTGCTGCAGCAAAGCAGCCCCAAACCATGACACTTCCACCTCCATGCTTCACAGTTGGTATGAGGTTCTTTTCTTGGAATGCTGTGTTTGGTTTACGCCAAACATGTCCTCTGCTGTTGTGTCCAAATAATTCAATTTTGGACTCATCTGTCCAAAGAACATTATTCCAGAAGTCCTGGTCTTTGTCAACTTTATCTCTGGCAAATGTCAGTCTGGCCTCGATGTTTCTCTTGGAAAGCAAAGGTTTCCTCCTTGCACACCTCCCATGCAAGTTAAACTTGTACAGTCTCTTTCTGATTGTAGAGGCATGTACTTCTACATCAACAGTAGCCAGAGCCTGCTGTAGTTCTCGAGATGACACTTTAGGGTTTTTGGAGACCTCTTTTAGCATCTTGCGGTCTGCTCTTGGGGTGAACTTGCTGGGGCGACCAGTCCTGGGCATGTTGGCAGTTGTTTTGAAAGCCCTCCACTTGTAGACTATCTTCCGGACAGTGGAATGGCTGATTTCAAAATCTTTTGAGATCTTTTTAAATCCCTTCCCAGACTCATAGGCTGCTACAATCTTTTTTCTGAAGTCCTCTGACAGCTCTTTTGCTCTCACCATGGTGCTCACTCTCACTTCAACAGTCAGGAGCACACCAAACTAAATGTCTGAGGTTTAAATAGGGCAAGCCTCATTCAACATGCAGAGTAACGATCTACTAATTATGTGCACCTGGTGTGATATACCTGTGTGAGATCTGAGCCAATTTAAGAGGGAATACATGTGAGGGTGTCCTATCTTTTTCCTCAGTTAGAATAGGCATTTTTGTAGAATGACATTTACAGAAGATCTTGAAAAGACTTTTCTTCAGTTTTCTTTGTTTAGTTGGATTACTTTAATCTCTCTGTATTGTTGAAACGGAGATGAAATAACCTTTTATTAAAAATGTTACAAAAAACCACATGCTTTCAAAGGGTGTCCTAATTTTTTCACATGACTGTATGTAATGACAGATCATGTGACACTTAGATTGCACACAGGTGGACATCATTTCACTGATTATGTGACTTCAGAAGGTAATTGGTTGCACCAGAGCTTTTTACTGGCTTCCCAACAAAGGGGGTGAATACATACGAACATGCCAATTTTCTGTTTTCTATTTCTAAACAATAGTTTTATTTATATATTTTTCTCATTTCACTTCACCAACTTAGACTATTGTGTTCTGGTCCATCACATAAAATTCAGATTAACAAAACATTGAACTTAAGGCTGTAATGTAACAAAATATGAAAAAAGTCAAGGGGGGTGAATAGGCACTGTATGTTGGTAGGTTAAAATTGCACATGTTCACATTGCACATGTCAACACATTTCTTGACTTTGACCACTGATCATCTTCCTCAATGACAATTTCAGTAAATGTGTTAGAGGTACAGGTATTTTTAGGGTCATTTATGGAAGACCAGCATTTTGTGCCCCCCTGCTGGAGGATGCACTTCATTTATCATGAATGCAGGACTCTTCATAAATTCAGCACATCCTCTCACAGTCTGTGCTCCTAAATGGAACTCTACTCAACTTGTAGCATAAGTGATAGTGAATGTGACCCCGGGCACACCAGGCCCTTGCTCTGCTGATCCCTGTTTACATAAAGTGGCGAGGGTGTCGGAAAAACATCATTTGCACCTAAATGTTGGTGCAATGGCATTTAAAAAGTTGCAAACCATGGACATTGTAGAGTAAATGTTAGGCACCAAATTTATTATATGTTTTAGACATTTTTTATGCCTAACTGGACAGTTTTGAAATATATCTAAAAAAGGAGGCACAGTAAGAGAAGTTGTTGCTGCTAAGAACACACATATGTTTATGTTTTAACTATTTTACCTTATTAATCTCTAGCTTTATGTTATGTTTCTTAGCATTTACTATTGCACTTTCTATACTAATTTTATAAATTACAATTTTATGCAATAGCATATTATACAAGAGAATATGTTCAATTTCTTTGCATTTGAATACCATCCAGGATAAATAATGTTGCATCAGCGCTTTTCTACTTGCAAAGTATTTGCTAAGCTTCTCTGGCAGAAAAGCATTCAGTCAAAAGAATTGTCATATTGTTTCTGACAATAGGCAAAGCGTCTGTGCAGATGATGATTATAAAGTGTTGGTGCAAGTTGATATTCAAATACTTGGGGTTATTTGTACAGAATATATTTATAGCTGTCACCCATACACATGAGATCAATCTAATAAGCTTTATTATTCCGCAATGAAGAATTTAGATAATATTTAAATATGATGCTGCTTTAGCGTTGAGCTTACTTGTGAAGTTGAAGTTGAAGGAAAACTGAGTTATAGGGGTAACAGCTAAAGGCTCTTGGGTAAGAATGTGGTTTTTTTTAGCACACTGCAATTAAAAGGGTTGTTTGTTTGTTTTAGTTTTTTTATATTAATGACCTATCCTCAGGATAGGAATAGATGATTCTGGAACATCTATTCTTATGAGGAAATACGGTGGCTCTCTTGTATGGACAATATGCAAGGTGCACGTGTCTGAACTGACTCACCCTAGTCAGAAGAAGCAGGTGTATAGGAAACTAGGAAGACAGGCACTCTATATCAGGTCACCAGCAGATATCAACAAAGGACAGGGATAGGTATGTTGAAAAAAACTATATTTATTTTTATAGTAGTAATGATAAAAAAAAAACGAATTTCAATATAGGTCACTCCCAATGTACAGGGAGAGGGGAATGGTAGTGAAAAATTGGATAAAAAGGTAAGAATTATATGGGGATAGGAAAAAAGATTAAAAAAAAGACGGGGTTGTGAAAAAGTGGTGATGTTAAAATGATATTTAAAACACCCTGTATTGGGCTATATGTCCAAAAAAATAAAAATAAAAATATTGTATAAGTATAGTCAATGCTCTGGGGTGAGTTCAATGGAAAAAAGTGCAGCAGCAGCCTTCTAGACCCAATGTCTAAGTATATGCAGCTATGCGAAAGTGATTTTCATTTATGCGAAAATAGCCTTCATTTATGCGAAAGTAATTTTCATTTATGCGAAAATTATTTTCAGCGAACCAGTGCCTGGTGGCGTCCCACCGAAAATTGGCTCACTGGTCGCTGTTACCTTTCCTCGAAGATCGCAGGTTCTTTTCTGCGAAGGCGGGAAAAACGGCAAAAAAGGCAAAAAAAAGGGTTTGTTTAAGTGATAGCAGTGATTTGACATAATTTGTGTCAATGGATTTGACATGTGTGTCCCAGTGGGGGAGTCCAGTTAGTGGTCCTTGGGGTAAGAAGGTGAGGAGTAAGATTGCCAGAGTGCGTGTTTTTTCCCCCCAGTTTGTTCCACTGTTTTTAATGGTCTCTTCTACTGTTTTTAATGGTATCTTCCACTGTTTTTAATGGTCCTTAGTGGATCTTATTTGCTGTGTATCTATATTGTTGTTGTTTTGTTTTGTTTTCCTGCCTTTTTTCCAATTTTTCCTGCCTTTTTGAATCCATCCCGGTTTTCTGATGCAGCCTGATGAGGATATTTAAACCCTGGAAGCTTCCCCTAGGTGGGAGGCCCTTGACTGATGGCGGATCGAGTCTCCGGCTGCTTACCATCACCTCGATCCCCCCTCGGTCTCGGGCCCCCACCTTCATACCCTCAACCAACGAACTACTACACACGCTGAGACCACATAAACAACCCATCAACCTTAAAACCCCCCTTCAGGAGATGCAAATGATATCAACAGGGCCCACAATCCATAACAACAATATAGATATATAACAAATTAGACCCACTAAAAAGACCATTAAAAACTGTAAAAACAGTAGAAGATACCACTAAACACAGTTGAAAAGACCATTAAAAACAGTGGAATAGTCTGGGGAAATTAAACACACACACACTGTTATTCTTACTCCTCACCTTCTCACCTCAAGAATCACTAACTGCACTTAAAAAAATAAAAAAAAATAAACAACAACAATATAGATACACAGCAAATAAGATCCACTAAGGATCATTAAAAACCATGGAAGATACCATTAAAAACAGTAGAAGAGACCATAAAAGAATCACTGACTGCACTTGAAAAAACAACAACAATATCGATACACAGCAAATAAGATGCACTAAGGACCATTAAAAACAGTAGAAGAGACCATTAAAAACAGTGCAACAAACTGGGGGAAAAAACACGCACTCTGGCAATCTCACTCCTCACCTTCTTACCCCAAGGACCACTAACTGGACTCCCCCATTGGGACACACAAGTCAAATCCATTGACACAAATTATGTCAAATCACAGCTATCACTTAAACAAACCCTTTTTTTTTTCACCTTTTTTCCCGTTTTTCCCGCCTTTTTGAATCAATCCCGGTTTTCTGATGCAGCCTGATGAGGATATTTAAACCCTGGCAGGCTAGTGTACGGGCTACCACTGATGAAGAAGGCTTCAATCCTTCGAAATGCGTATGGTTTCTCAAGCCCTGGGAAGCGCTTCCAAACTGCTCTGCACCATCAGGCTGACTCCACCCACCGACGATACCGGGAACTAAAAGTGAGTGAAAAAAGCGCGCGCAAAAATTGCCGCACGTGGCAAGAACGTCAGACACAGCCAACAGCCCTCTGATCAGAGGAAAAAGAGCGCAACATTCATATCGACGCTCCGCACCACAAACCGCAGCTTCTCGCGATCATCCCATCCTCCTGCAATCGCACTGCCAGCCGCACCAAGTACCCACAGCACACAGAGGATCCTACGCAGAAAAGAACCTGCGATCTTCGAGGAAAGGTAACAGCGACCAGTGAGCCAATTTTCGGTGGGATGCCACCAGGCACTGGTTCGATGAAAATTATTTTCGCATAAATGAAGGTTATTTTCACATAAATGAAAATCACTTTCACATAGCTGCATATACTTAGACATTGGGTCTAAAAGGCTGCTGCTGCACTTTTTTCCATTGAACTCATCCCAGAGCATTGACTATACTTATACAATATATATATATATATTTTTTTTTTTTTGGGGACATATAGCCTAAAACAGGGTGTTTTTAATATCATTTTAAATATCATTTTGACATCACCACTTTTTCACAACCCCGTCTTTTTTATCTTTTTTCCTATCCCCATATAATTCTTACCTTTTTATCCAATTTTTCACTACCATTCCCCTCTCCCTGTACATTGGGAGTGACCTATATTGAAATACGTTTTTTTTTTATCATTACTACTATAAAAATAAATATAGTTTTTTTCAACATACAGTACAGACCAAAAGTTTGGACACACCTTCTCATTCAAAGAGTTTTCTTTATTTTCATGACTATGAAAATTGTAGATTCACACTGAAGGCATCAAAACTATGAATTAACACATGTGGAATTATATACATAACAAAAAAGTGTGAAACAACTGAAAATATGTCTATATTCTAGGTTCTTCAAATTAGCCACCGTTTGTTTTGATTACTGCTTTGCACACTCTTGGCATTCTCTTGATGAGCTTCAAGAGGTAGTCACCTGAAATGGTTTTCACTTCACAGGTGTGCCCTGTCAGGTTTAATAAGTGGGATTTCTTGCCTTATAAATAGGGTTGGGACCATCAGTTGCCTTGTGGAGAAGTCAGGTGTATACACAGCTGATAGTCCTACTGAATAGACTGTTAGAATTTGTATTATGGCAAGAAAAAAGCAGCTAAGTAAAGAAAAACAAGTGGCCATCATTACTTGAAGAAATGAAGGTCAGTCAGTCCAAAAAATTGGGAAAACTTTGAAAGTGTCCCCAAGTGCAGTCACAAAAACCATCAAGCGCTACAAAGAAACTGGCTCACATGCGGACCGCCCCAGGAAAGGAAGACCAAGAGTCACCTCTGCTGCGGAGGATAAGTTCATCCGAGTCACCAGCCTCAGAAATCGCAGGTTAACAGCAGCTCAGATTAGAGACCAGGTCAATGCCACACAGAGTTCTAGCAGCAGACACATCTCTAGGACAACTGTTAGGAGGAGACTGTGTGAATCAAGCCTTCATGGTAGAATATCTGCTAGGTAACCACTGCTAAGGACAGGCAACAAGCAGAAGAGACTTGTTTAGGCTAAAGAATACAAGGAATGAACATTAGACCAGTGGAAATCTGTGCTTTGGTCTGATGAGTCCAAATTTGAGATCTTTGGTTCCAACCACTGTGTCTTTGTGTGACGCAGAAAAGGTGAACGGATGGACTCTACATACCTGGTTCCCACCGTGAAGCATGGAGGAGGAGGTGTGATGGTGTGGGGGTGCTTTGCTGGTGACACTGTTGGGGATTTATTCAAAATTGAAGGCATACTGAACCAGCATGGCTACCACAGCATCTTGCAGCTGCATGCTATTCCATCCGGTTTGCGTTTAGTTTGGCCATCATTTATTTTTCAACAGGACAATGACCCCGAACACACCTCCAGGCTGTGTAAGGGCTATTTGACCATGAAGGAGAGTGATAGGGTGCTGCGCCAGATGACCTGGCCTCCACAGTCACCGGACCTGAACCCAATCAAGATGGTTTGGAGTGTACTGGACCGCAGAGTGAAGGCAAAAGGGCCAACAAGTGCAAAGCATGTCTGGGAACTCCTTCAAGACTGTTAGAAGACCATTTCAGGTGACTACCTCTTGAAGCTCATCAAGAGAATGCCAAGAGTGTGCAAAGCAGCAATCAAAGCAAAAGGTGGCTACTTTGAAGAACCTAGAATATGACATATTTTAATTGTTTCACACTTTTTTAATATGTATATAATTCCACATGTGTAAATTCATAGTTTTGATGCCTTCAGTGTGAATCTACAATTTTCATAGTCATGAAAATAAAGAAAACTCTTTGAATGAGAAGGTGTGTCCAAACTTTTGGTCTGTGCTGTACCTATACTATCCCTGTCCTTTGTTGATATCTGCTGGTGACCTGATATAGAGTGCCTGTCTTCCTAGTTTCCTATCTATTCTTATGAATCTATGTCGTGCCATTCCTTCGTTGTTTCTACTAGAAGTTATGAATGTTCCTAACATGCTCAACGTATCACTGACAAGAAATAATAAGAGGCGATTTATGTCTCAATTATTAATAATCTAACGGATGGATGAGGATGTTAAAATTGATAACTTTTATTAATAATCAATTAAAATAGGGGGACATGTATCAGAAATCCTCAATAATCTTAATGTGTGTATTATCAAAAAACAGAACTAGTGTGGCAGTGTGTTTCCCATTCTGTAATGCGCATCCTGCTCCTGATGATTCAATATGATGAAACGTGTCGAGCTGTCATGTAGATGCATTGAATGGGAGTTTTAGGTTGAACCAGTGAGTTGGTTAGGTCCTGGATTTGTATACTCCAGGGCTGGTTACTATTACCTGTGACTGGGAGCCCACTGGAGATTGTTGCAGGACTGTGAGTTCCCCTAAAGCAGTTTTCTCCAGGGAGGGGGGGGGGGGGGGGTTATTTACTGACTATCCCTTGTTTTCTGACCAGCACCTTGATACATTTATAAAAATTAGCACTTACCTGGTTTCATTTTTTGGCCGCACCAGGTGACCGTGAAATTATGGCAACAAACAAACACACGGGTTCACCAGACAATACTTGTGTACCTGTGCAGTTTCTGATACAGGTTGGCTGATACAATATGAGAGGGTCTTGTTGAAAAGGAACTGGCTCGATTACTGTAGCCTCTAATCCTTCCACTTGTCGCCCATTACGCCTACTTGTTAATAGTTGTGTTTTTTAGTTAATACACAATATTAAGATTATTGAGGATTTCTGATACATGTCCCCCTATTTTAACTGATTATTAATAAAAGTAATCAATTTTAACGTCCTCATTAAAGATGAGCGAGCATGCTCGGCCGAACTGCTGTTTGGCTCGAGCATCGCTATGCTCGGTAGATCCGAGTGTTCGGCCGAATAATTTGGGTGCTCGAATACAATTTAATAGAAGAGGGTGTCTGGTTCATAAAAAAAGGTTAGAAATTGATGGAAAACCCATCAAAATGGTTTGGCAACAGCATTAAGAGGATAGCTGGATGCATCTTAGACTTCTATTATGTACGACATACAATAGATAACCACACAAAGGCAGTATGCCAAAAGCCAGGTATGTGCAAGCCATCAATCTATCCATGAGACAGATGACAGTCTTAGTCAGCATACCTTACAATGACAGACTTGTGCACTATGAGATATTCCCAACCAGCTCTGATCTGACTGAGAACCAGTAAACCTCAAAGTTATTTTGCATCTGTTGGATGGCTTGGGTGGACCTGCGCACCTAGATCAATATCATTATGGCGACAAAAAGTTTTCTGATTGTCCTAACATAATATTCAATAACCCTTCTATACAGTTTTGTCATGTAAAAACTAATTTGCATAAACATGGACATATGGGAAAGACATGCAAATGAGCAGAATCTGCCTTGTTTTTCAGCTATCATAAGACTATGAAAACCAATAGATGGCAATATTGAGTTATGAACAGCGCCCTCTATTGGTTTCACTGTCTTATGACAAGACAAATATTTTTGTCATAAGACTATGAAAACATTTCTAACCTTTTTTTATGAACCAGACACCCTCTTCTATTCCGAGGAGGGGGTGCCTGGTTGTCTCCCATTGACTTACATTATACTTGGTGATTGGCCGAGCACACGAATATATCAAGGTGTTCTGGCCGAACACCCGAATACTTTGGTGTTCGCTCATCACTAGTCCTCATCCATCTATCAGATTCCTAGCATGCTCACCAAAAAACTACAAGACCTGGGGCAACCTTTCCTCAGCCAGTGATTGGATCTTACACAAAATGAGCTCTAAATGTTCTTCTTTGACCATCCAAAAAGTTGGGTGGTATGGCTGCATATAATAAAATGGAACTGACTAAAAAAAGGAATTGAAGTGGTACATAAATAACCTCAACCAGGAGAATACAACAAGACGTGAAGTTAAAGAGATTAAATAAAGTCTGCAAAGATATCCTGTAAATATAACTTGACAATTTCACTGAACACTTGCACAACCTTGTGGATTAATAAGGCTCGTAATAATAAGGCTCTTCGTTCTGTTTCTTGATCATGTGATCAAAAAAGTAGGCTAAGTTGTCATAGTAAATTCTTAATGTCAAACTCACTTGGGAACTCGATCGCAGACAATAGAAACAGCTAGTTCAAAATACAAATCCATACTGTAGTACTGGCTTATTATATTACTGTTCATACTAGCATCATGGCTTCTATTCATAACAGTACTGATTTTCAAATGAATACTGACAATCCTTGACTTTAATGGTTCCATCTAGGTTTTGTCAGGAGTCTAGTATTATAGAAGAATGCTCCAGAATGGGCTGCCCTTTGTGTCATATATACCATATAAGAGAACAGAACCCCAAATGGTAGTGTGAACAGAGCATAACATCTACATGCAGTAAGCTCCCCCTAGTGGTGTCTTTAAGCAGTCAGAAATGTATCATTTCACTGTATGGTTGAGTAAAATGAAGTAGGGGATTTGGAGTGCTATGTCAGGAAACTTCTCTGACTCTTCTACAGACATAATAAAATTGAAAGGGTTTTTTCACTTTGAAAAGTGCCCACTTATTAGAAGAGTTGCTTGAAAATACACTAATCACATAGTGTCCCTCTATTGCTAGGAACCCAGTGATCAACTATATTCTGTCTGGCAGTAGATATTAAATTTTCCTGCAGCGTCACCCAGGAGTGGACTGGCCATAGACCCTACACAGAAATTTCCTGATGAGCCGATCCCCCCGGGGGGCACCAGAGCCCTTCTCACTGCCACCAGTCAGTTGCCTAATTATATATTTCAGTGGACCAAGCAGTCTCTACCAATAACCACTTCCTCCCAGAGTCATCCAAATTTATACACACGGGTAAAACATCGATTCCCACAGACCTACCATATAAATATTTATTATACTCACAAGCATAGATGTATAAAAGCATATAAATCACGTAAAACCAGGCAAATGTTCATGCCCGACCCATGTTTTGCTCAAAATGCTTAATCAGGGGCGCATACCTCAATCATTAACAGGTTCTTAAAATGTCCGTCGCTACTTCCTCCCCCACCCTTCCACATTGCAAAGCCCAGATTCTTATATGCATTATAAAACCACCAAGAAACATCCAAAAAAAAATCTATATTAAAATCCCATGGTTGTTTCAACCACATATTTTTCTTTCTTTACATCAGCACGTCCCCAATTACTAACATCCCCACCCATATGCTCACAGTGACTTCATTGATAAATTGTGTTCATGACATCATCTTTTCTCACTCATCTATGTGGTTCTCACTAGCCAATTCTGGGAAGGCGTTACATGTTTCTCATTCACTCCGTTCTTTCTTCCTAACAGCAGAGTACGAGAGGGCTCAGGTAAGTCACGATTATACATGATTATGTCAAACATGGTTTTAAATCACACTCTACATTTAATCCTTGTGGCTTAATGGTATCCAATTTGTAGATCCACCTCACCTTTTGTCGGTCTATTTTAGCAACAGTGTCCCCTCCTCTCCAATTACTCTTCACTAACTCTATTCCAGTGTCCCCTCGGGTTCTTCTGGTGAGCGATTTTAAAATGCAGCGACACCCCGTGTGTTTCCAGACCCTTTTTTATATTCCTGATGTGCTCTTGCACCCTCACTTTAAGCTTTCTCATGGTGCGGCCCATGTACTGGAGGCCACAAGTGCACTCCAGCATGTAAACTACACCGGAATTTTCACACATTATCATGCCTTTAATTTTATCATCTTTATTTCTCTTATTTGAGTGTATTGTAGGTGTCATTCTCAATTTTTCATCCTTATTTCTGTTTCTGCACGGAAGACAGAACCCGCACCATAGGAATTTATTCTGCTTTTCCTTCCCAGTATCCATAGGGATGGCACTATGTACTAAAAGGTCACCAAGGTTCGAAGCCTTTCTAAAGATAATATCTGGACAGTCTGGACTTTAATTCCCCACAATCGGGTCATTTTTCAGCGCTGCCCAATTTTCTCTGATTGCATTCTTGATCGGGCCAGAATGGGTGTTATACTGTGTTAGTAAGGCAAACTGAAAGTCTTTGTTTCTCTTTTTCCCTACCTATTTTTTATTTATTGATCTTCCTTCTTTTTCTATATCCTGACCATGGGCTAATAACTCCTCCCTTGAGTACCCCTTTTTTATAAGCCTATGCTGTATCACCTTGCTTTGTTCCCCGTAATCTGCCACATCAGTACAATTTCAAAAGATTCTTTTTAGCTGCCCCTTGGGTATGTTGTTTAGCCATGTGCCATAGTAACAGCTACTCAAGTCAATGTACCCATTGACGTCTGTGTCTTTAAAAAAAAGTCTTTGTTTTCAAGACCCCCTCATCCACAAATATGGTTAGATCTAAGAAATTCACTGCTGCATTAGTAATACTGCTAGTGAGCTTAAGGTTCCAGTCATTTACATTAAGGCCCGCAATGAAATCCTCCAAACCTTGCTTGTCCCCCTCCCAGACAAGCAGACAGTTGTCGATGTACCTGTGCCAAACACTTAGTTTGCCAAATCAGGTGGTTTTAAGTAAGTGTAGGCTGATCACCTCCTTTTCCCATAGGGACATAAACAGATTGGTGAAACTGGGGGTGAATTCGCCCCATCGCCGTTCCGACTATCTGCAGGTAATAGCCTTTGTCAAATCAAAAATAGTTATGACCTAGGCAAAATTCAACACAATCTAGGATGAATTTCCCTTGCTGCGCAGACATTGTTGGATCAATGGTGAGTTCTTCTCTAATAGCTTTCAGTCCCAACTCCTTTGGTATGATAGTGTATAGTGAGGTGACATCCACTTTAGCCAGCCACATCCCATCTCCAAAGGGTCCAAAATTTGCAATCAACTCAATTACACTCCCTGAATCCTTCAGATAGGACGGAGCCTTAATAGCCTATTTCAGCAAGAAATAATCCATATATTCAGTTAATCTACTTGTCAGGGCATTGATCCCTGACACAATAGGTCTACCCGGGGGGGGGGGTCTGTCAAACTTTTGTGGACTTTAGGTAAATGATAGATCACCGGTGTCACTAGGTTCTTAATGGTTAAATAATCCAGCTCTTTTTTTTTACTGATAATACAATTTTCATACCCCCTTTGCAATAGGCCACCTAATTCCATTTTAAATTCTGGTAGTGGGTTCTTCTTGAGCGGTAGGTAGGTTTTTGAGTCCGCTAGTTGTCTATGCATTTCTGCTTCATATTTCTGGACATCCATAATAACTATCTCTCCCCCCTTATCAGCCGGTTTAATAACAATATTGCTATTATCCTCCAAAGATTTTAATGTTGCCTTCTCTTCGTTAGATCATAGAACCTTGGTTTAGTCTCCATCCTCTCTATTTCTTTTAGTAACCCCCTCTTGAACACCTCAATAGACTCATTATTCTTGTTTTTTGGGAAAAATTTAGATTTTTCATGTAATTGTGTTTGTGTATTATCCTACTGTCTGATCCTGTGTTTTTAATTGCGGCTGCTTGATTACTCATGAAATATTTCGCTATATTGATCTTTCGTATGTACTTTTGTACATCAAGAAACAACTCAAACTTAATCAGACCCTTTACAGGTGCAAACTTCAAGCCCCTCCCTAGAACTCTTGTTTCTTGTTCTGTTAGGACATATGCACTCAAATTAAAAATGCCTGTTATTTCCTCTTGCTCTTTTTGGGGTTTGGGCCCGTGCTTTGCTGCTCCTCTTTTTCCTCTAAATGATCTCTTTTTTTGTGGTGTCATCGTTCTCTGGGTCCCCTTTTCTTCCCCCATCCCGTGTTGGACCTCTCTGTATTCCCTTTATCGATTGATAGGGAAAATTTTGTTTGTTTGGTATTACCCTACTTTGTATCTGTAACTGTACCTCTCTATTCCGTCATTAGCATAATCCTGTTGCTGTTGATATATATTTTCCTCTATATTCCTCTCTTCATAATGGTGGTTCTGCTGTCTCGTATTCATATTATTATTTGGATGGCAAAGATATTGTTGGTATGCCAGTTTTGGGGGACCCTGTGTGTAGCGGCCCTTATTTTCTCCTCTTTTACCTTGTTGATTCCCTTTATATATTTAAAAGTTTCTATCATATCCCCTCTGTCTCGTCTTTCTTCCAAGCTATACATGTTAAGGTCCTTTAATCTTTCCTGGTAAGTTTTATCCTGCAATCCATGTACCAGTTTAGTAGCTCTTCTCTGAACTCTCTCCAAAGTATCAATATCCTTCTGGAGATATGGTCTCCAGTACTGAGCACAATACTCCAAATGAGGTCTTACTAGTGCTCTGTAGAGCGGCATGAGCACCTCCCTCTTTCTATTGGTAATGCCTCTCCCTATACACCCAAGCATTCTGCTAGCATTTCCTGCTGCTCTATGACATTGTCTGCCTACCTCTAAGTCTTCTGACACCTACAATACACTCAATACACTTCTGACACCTACAATACACTCAAATAAGAGAAATAAAGATTATAAAATTAAAGGCATGGTAACGTGTGAAAATTCTGGTGTAGTTTACATGCTGGAGTGCCCTTGTGGCCTCCAGTACGTGGGCAGCACCATGACATGAGAAAGCTTAAAGTGAGGGTGCAAGAGCACATCAGGAATATAAAAAAGGGTCTGGAAACACACGGGGTGTCGCTGCATTTTAAAATCGCTCACCAGAAGAACCCGAGGGGACACTGGAATAGAGTTAGTGAAGAGTAATTGGAGAGGAGGGGACACTGTTGCTAAAATAGACCGACAAGAGGTGAGGTGGATCTACGAATTGGATACCATTCAGCCACAAGAATTAAATGTAGAGTGTGATTTAAAACCATGTTTGACATAATCATGTATAATCGTGACTTACCTGAGCCCTCTCGTACTCCGCCGCTAGGAAGAAAGAACGGAGTGAATGAGAAACATGTAACGCCTTCCCAGGATTGGCTAGTGAGAACCACATAGATGAGTGAGAAAAGATGATGTCATGAACACAATTTATCAATGAAGCCACTGTGAGCATATGGGGATGTTAGTATTTGGGGACGTGCTGATGTAAAGAAAGAAAAATATGTGGTTGAAACAACCATGGGATTTTAATAGAGATGTTATTTTTGGATGTTTCTTGGTGGTTTTTTAATGCACATCAGAATCTGGGCTTTGCAATGTGGAAGGGTGGGGGAGGGGGAGCGAGTAGGGACAGACATTTAAAGAACCTATTAATGATTGAGGTATTCACCCCTGATAAAGCATTTTGAGCAAAACACGGGTCGGGCATGAACATTTGGCTGGTTTTACATGATTTATATGCTTTTATACATCGAAGCTTGTGAGTATTATAAATATTTATACGGTAGAATTGCCTACAGGACTTCACTATTGGAGCACACTTCCTTTGCAGCGGTGACTAAAGGGTGCAAATTACAAGAAGAATAGAAAAAAAACAATACTCTGATGTGCCTGCGTTTTCTTCTACGCTTGTGAGTACAATCTGTGCAAGTGTGTGTGAATAGTGACCACAATACTTTCCTATTAGTGCGGTTTTTAGTATTCCACAGGGCTCTTAGTGGTGAGAAGACGTCTGTGGGAATTGATGTTTTACCCGTATGTATAAAGTTGGATGACTCTGGGAGGAAGTGGTTAATGGTAGAGAGTGTGCAGTCCACTAAAATATATATTGGCTGTTTGTGAATATGACCCACTTCACATTTGGGACTTGCTGCACTTCAGGATTAAGGCAACGTATTGGAGAAAACAAGTTTTTTATATTGCGTAATGATCTGATGCTCTCAGCATTTATTAATACTAAGAGCATCAGGTACTTAGGCACCTGTTTGGCTTCCACAGGTGTCTTCCTGAATTCAACTGTATCACCCTCTTTAGGACAGTTATATAGTTGAATACTGTGGCACAGTCAGCAATATTTTGTACTGCATTGTGGTATATGGTTCTGCTGAGGCAGTATTTTATGCTGCAATAAGGTACTGCTGGTTCCCACCTACCTTTGTGGCCCCGATTTCTATAAATCTGGATCTTCCTACAACATGGGGGCTCTTTTATTTTTTCCAGGCCCACTTTAAGTTCCCAGTCCTCCCCTGGAGCCATCTCAGGGGAAATTAAGCATTACACGATACCAATTCACAGCAATGAATTGTCTGTGTAATACAGGGTAGGACAAATATTTCAGACCACAAGAAGGTACTGTTAATTGCATTCCACTTTGGCCAGAACAGAGGACCCCCTTTCCCATAACAATCTAAGAATTCCCTAATTGGGTATATGAAAATGTGTTTTCTAAATTGGACAACATTTTTAGCGATTTTGTACCTAGTTACTGTATCTATATAATTAAAGAAGGACGTATATATGTATGTTCCGCGATCACTCAAAAATGCAACCATCGATTTCAACTAAACTTGGTATATACATCCCTTGCTACCTGGAAATAAATCTTGTGGAGGGTCACAGCTCTCTAGGATGTACCGTTCCTGAGATATTTCTGCAAGTCTTTCTCTTCATATCCCAACTGCCATACACACGGTCACATGTCCCTTATCAGCCAATAGAAGCTTGCAGGCCCTTAGTCTCCACATACACACAGCTTTACTCCAGGTTTCCATAACAACCCAGCCATTTTTCTTCACTGCTGTAGGTCAGGTTTAGGCTAGGGCTACATGACGACAATAAGTCGCACAACACATAGGGCACAACTACACTGCTACATGCATCCATCTTTGATGGATTTTTTGCGACTGTCATGTCGCTGTCGCAGCATGTCGCAGTGCAACACCATAGCCTATCATTATAAAATTTGTTGCAAAACCAAAATATCGCCAACAGGAGCATAACCCTATCACTCATGTGTGGACACATAAAAGCCTCTCTACCAAATCATATAGGCCACACATGTAATATAACAAAACATCACTTTATTGAAACACAATGTAACAATGACAATAAACACATATATAAAATCATGCGGATGAGTACTGTGATAAAGACCCCACTTGGCCAGTAAAGTGCATCCAATATTAGATATAGTGACCAGTGTAAAATGTCAAGAACCAGGAATTACTGTAGGGAAAACAACTCAGACTACCAACTGAGTAAAAGGTTGAACCCATAGTGATCAATACAGTCTACTGGTGCAGCCATAATCAATGCATAAATACAAAAACATAAATTGATGCATCATACTAACCTGGGGGGAAAAGAAGCAGTTTCCCTGACGCGCGTTTCGCCTCGCCAAACTTTTTCAACCTTTTCTGCCTTTGTGGGGCTTACATAATAGAAACCACCCATAATTGATCCCATTTTATAAATTACACCCCTCAAGTTATTTTAAACTGATTTTACAAACTTTGTTAACCCTTTAGGTGTGCTACAAGATTTAAAGAAAAATGGAGATGAAATTTCAAAATGTCGAAATTTTTGTTGACAGATTTTCTATTTGCATCCATTTTTTCTGTAACACAGCAAGGGTTAACAGCCAGACAAAATTCAAAATCTATTACCCTGATTCTTCAGTTTACAGAAACTGCCCATATGTGGTGGTAAACTGCTGTATGGGTGCACAGCAGGGCGCAGAAGAAAAGGAGCGCTATATGTTTTTTGGAGGGCAGATTTTACTGGACTCGTTTCTAGGCACCATGTCCCATTTAAAGCCCCCCTGATGCACCCTACAGTAGAAACTACCACAAAGTGATCCCATATTCAAAAATATAAGGTTGAGATGACAGCTTTGTTGGTACTATTTTGGGGCAAATAAAATTTTTGATCGCTTTATATTACACTTTTTGTGATGCAAGCTAACCAAAAAATGGCTGTTCTGGCACAGTTTTAATTTTTAGTTTTTTACAACCTGTTCACCTGACAGGTTAGATCATGTACTATTTTTATAGAGGATGTTTTTATGGATATGGTCATATCAAATATGTCTACTTTTATATTTATTTGTTTTATATCCTTTTTTTTTAAATCATGTTTTTGTGTCTTCATTTTCTGAAAGCCTTTTTTTTTCTGACGATCATCTTGTGTAGGGACTCGTTTTTTCTGGGAAGAGTTGACATTTTTATTAGTACCATTTTTGGGTACATATTATTTTGTAATCACTCAATAATACACTTTATGGGGCAAGGTGACCAAAAAAATAGTATTTTTGG
The DNA here is from genome assembly GCF_014858855.1 of Bufo gargarizans. Lineage (NCBI taxonomy): Eukaryota > Metazoa > Chordata > Amphibia > Anura > Bufonidae > Bufo > Bufo gargarizans. The sequence continues at coordinate 282,577,329 of NC_058084.1, read as the reverse complement.
CACAGTGTTTATGTTATATTTTTGATGGGATTCACCTTAGGGGGTAGATCATGAAATTTTTATAGAGCAGGTTGTTATGGACGTAGTGATAGCTAATATGTACTGTATACTTTTTATTTATTTATACATAATAAACAGAGATGAGAAAATTTCTAAAAAATTCAATTTGGTTGTTTTGCTGAATTTTCTGAAAAGATTTAATTCATTTCGAATTTATTTGTGGTGAATTGCGTTAAAAAAACAGCTATTTCCTGGCTGCAGAGAACCTGTATAGTGGTGTAGAACACTGTGCCTTGCAGTAACACGCATAGGGAGTCTGTTGTGGTAGTGAAACAATACTGTGAGTCAGTATGACATGCAGATGACAGGCGTCTCTCGTAGAATCACTGCACACTTCACTTATTTGGGAAGTTATAGGGCCAAAACTGACCAAATAACTCAAGTGTGAACTCAGCCTTACAGGTCAATGTTAGCGTCAAGAAGAAGCACACTCCTTTTAGACCGTCGTCAGCTGATTCCACATAGATCTCTACAGAACCTGTTCTATTAAACGCTGACAGAGTGGAGCGGGTGTCAGCAGTAAGTTTGTGTTGACGTCACTGATTATTTTGCCCTTCATCTGATCCATCAGAACAATAACCCCCAAAAAATGGATCCTGTCTGTTGAGCATCCGCCTTCACTCGGTCAGCATTTGGTCATTAATCCATCAGTATTGCTAAAGCCCCCCCAAAAAACAGGAGTGGATCCAAAACAGAGATGACACATAAATGGAATATTTGCATGTCTTCTGTGTTTTGTACCCACTCCTGCTTTTGGCTACCAAATCATAAGCAGTACATAACATAACAATTCTGATGGAACCATGTCATACAGGCCTTACAGCTACTACATAGACAGGATCCATTGTGCGTCTCATTTTTCCTTCCTTCGACAGATCAGAAGAAGGGTCAAATAAATGATGATGTCAACCAGGCCAAAGAGGCAAAATAGTGGCCCAGTCATGAAGTGGGGAGGGTGGAAACAGCATGAGAAGTCCACAGAGTGGCACAATGACAGAATGTGGAGGTGGCACAGCATGAAGAGACCACAGAGTGGCCCATTGACATAGTGGTGAGGTGGAAGCAGCATGAGGAGACCACAGAGTGGTGATGTGGCAGCAGCATGAGGAGGCCACAGAGTGACCCAGTGACATGGTGGTGAGCTGGCAGCAGCATGACGAGACCACAGAGTGGTGATGTGGCAGCAGCATGAGACCACAGAGTGGTCCAGTGACATAGTGGTGAGGTGACAGCAACATGAGGAGACCACAGAGTGGCCCAGTGACACAGTGGTAAGGTAGCAGCAGCATGAGGAGACCACAGAGTGGCCCAGTGACAGAGTGGGGAGGTGGTGGGTAATACCAGTACCAGCTGAAGATGGTGGCTGGCAGTAGGAGCACCATGGCAGGTGTGGCATCAGGCGGGTGGCAGCATCAGAATAGTAGCTGAAGCAGGTAGCCAGGAGAAACAGGTCTCTTTTATCAAAGTGTAGGTGTGGCACCATGGATGATCTAGTCTGATGCATGAGGCACTGGTGTTTGAAAATCCTGGCTGATCCACGCCTGATTCATCTTCACAAAGGTCAGTTCCTTCACATTGGACACATTGGACAGGCGAGTTCTCCTTGGGGTAACTATGACCTCCGCAGCACTAAATACCCGCTCTGATACCACACTGCTGGCCGGGCAGGAAAGCTCATCCAGGGCAAATTTGGCTGCCAAGTAGTCCAGGGGATTTTTGATGTGGGGTGGCAGGGTGTACTCCAAGTATGCCACAACCTGCTGGTTCATGTATAGCTGCTGCTGCTGGTGAGTAGTTTGTAGGTGGGTGAAAAAACTGCTCATCAGTAGTGTTGAGCGCGAATATTTGTATTGCGAATTTGTATTGCGAATATTGGCACTTCGAGAATTTGCAAATATTTATAATATAGTGCTATATATTCGGAATGACTAGTGTTGAGTGTGAATATTCGAATTGCGATTTCTTTTATCAAATATCGTAACTTCGAGATTATGCGAATATTTAGAATATAGTTCTATATATTAACGAAATCGAATATTCTTTTTTTTTCTTTTTTTTTTTTAAATTGTAAGATTTTTTTCTTTCCCACTTCCGTAAAGTTGTTCTTACCCGTCCTTAGGATTTCTGGCTTCCTGGCTGCTCCAGTCTGTGCCCTTCTGCCGACTTCCGTGCTCATGGAACGTCCCCATCACCATGGGAACGTCTCCATATACTAGAATGTACTGTTGGATTTGAGAATTACGTTGAAATCGCAATTCGATTAATTCAAGTTATAATAATCGAATTGCGATTTCAACTTGGACCTGGTTTACTATGGTTGGCTTGGTAGAATTAGCTAATATGACGAATGTATTAGTCATATTCCACAAAACGAAGATAACAAAGTATTCTCCATCTTCGTTTTAGCTACCTATTCATCAACTTCGTTAATTCTAGCAATCAAATAGGAAAGTTTACTATAGAGACAGCTAAGTTTAATTCGCTATGCGATTATATTACTTTGCTTTTTAAAAAAATAAATAGAATAATTATAATACCTGATAATTATTATAATTATTCTATTTATAAAAAAAAAGCAAAGTAATATAATCGCATAGCGAATTAAACTTAGCTGTCTCTATAGTAAACTTTCCTATATGATTTCTAGAATTAGCAAAGTTGATGAATAGGTAGCTAAAACGAAGATGCAGAATACTTCGTTATCTTTGTTTTATGGAATATGACGAATACATTCGTCATATTCGCTAATTCTACCAAGCCAACCATAGTAAACCAGGTCCAAGTTGAAATCGCAATTCGATTATTATAACTTGAATTAATCGCAGTTGCGATTTCAACTTGGACCTGGTTTAGTTGAGACCCAGCAGCAGCATCAAGTTGAAATCGCAATGCGATTAATATAACTCGAAGTAATCGCATGGCGATTTCAACTTAGTACTGCTATATTCCATATTCGTTAATTCTAGCCTAATATGGAACATAGCAGTGCTAAGTTGAAATCGCAATTCGATTAACTCAAGTTATAATAATCGAATTGCGATTTCAACTTGGACCTGGTTTACTATGTTTGGCTTGGTAGAATTAGCGAATATGGCGAATGTATTAGTCATATTCCTCAAAGCGAAGATAACAAAGTATTCTCCATCTTCGTTTTAGCTACCTATTCATCAACTTCGCTAATTCTAGCAATCAAATAGGAAAGTTTACTATAGAGACAGCTAAGTTTAATTCGCTATGCGATTATATTACTTTGCTTTTTTTTTTATAAATAGAATCATTATAATAATCAAGTATTTTATTTAACTATTCAATAAAAAAAAAAAAAAAAAGCTAAGTAATATAATCGCATAGCAAATTAAACGTAGCTGTCTCTATAGTCAACTTTCCTATTTGATTGCCAGAATTAGCGAAGTTGATGAATAGGTAGCTAAAAACGAAGATGGAGAATACTTTGTTATCTTCGTTATGAGGAATATGAAGAATACATTTGTTATCTTCGCTAATAGATATCAAACCAATAGGAAAGTACTAGCTGTAAGTTAAAATCGCAATACGCGATTATTTAAATCGCATATTATTTGCGATAAATGAAATAATTGCGAATATTCGATTTCGACGAATATAATACGAATATTCAATCGAATATTTGCGAAATATCGCGAAATCGAATATGGCACCTCCCGCTCATCACTAGTAATGACGAATATTCTTTTTTTTTTTTTTTTTAACACTGTACACAGGTGATCATCCCTCCCCTTCTTCTAGCTGGTGGGCCAATGAGAAGGCTTTGTCACAGTTTAGCAACATCCCTAGCATCCAATAGAAAAGTTGCCTACACCTTACTATATAAGAACCTCCCCAGCAGCTATTTTCTAAAGTTTATTGCAGTTATGAAAGAGACAGCAGTGTCATTGCTGTGCTCTGTGCTTTGTTGTATTACATTAGACAGTTAACATACAGTATATATAATTCAGATAGTTAGGTGGAGATAGTCAGTGTATGTTTGATTGATCTATAGTGTAGCTGATAGGTTCTGCTGTCCATACATACATGCTACAGACATAGTGCTGTGATGTCATAAGTTGCACGCATTGCGAAAAAATATTTGCATCATTAATTGCCGAAAATTCGCAAGTGCAAATATATTGGAGCACTCTATCTGCATATAAAGCTATTCTAATGTTCTACTGTGCCAACCATTTTCTCCAGTCTCAGGAAACTTATACCAGCTTGAAAAATGTAGCATAAGTGACCCACACCTGTATTTCGCACGCATTACGCGAATATTACATTGCTGATTTTTGCAATCAAGAATATAATCTCGAATTCGTGAATATGACGAATATTCTACAAACGATTTGCAGAATATTGCAAATTCGAATATTGCCCCTGCCGCTCATCACTACTCATCAGCGACTCTAGACTTAAGTTGCTGCTGATGGAGCTGGTACTGCTCCTGCCCCCCACCCAGCAGCCATGGCAGTGGAACGTGAGCTCAGAGAGCCCCCTGGTCAGACCTGCATGAGGATGGGCGATGGCGCACAAAGACAGCGGCCAATTGACTACATAGGATGACTCGATAGTAGTTCAGTTTGTCCTCCCTCTCAGCGGGTGGTAAAAAAGCCCCCATTTTGGACCATTAGCAAATGCCTAATATGGGGGAGAGCCAGTAGTCATCCCTTGGCCAAATGGTGACAATTCGGCTGTCACTGCACGAGCAAGTGAGCATAAATCGGGCCATTTGCACAAGTGACTCGGAAGAACTCCCTGCCTCCATCTCCACTACATACTGCCACGGTGTGTCTGGGTCCTCTGCAACGTTTTCCTCATCATCCTGTAGCTCTTCTGCCTGCTCCTCCTCTCCTGTCACCTGTTTAGAAAAACTAGCCATTTCTCTACGCATTGCTTGTGCTCGAATGTCCTCCTCCTCCTCTAGTCCAGCTTCCCCTAGGGCTCATGTGGCCATGAGATGTAGTCACCATGTCTCTTGTCCCCCGACCAGCCAGATTAAGCAGCATGTGCTCCAGGACATGAATCAGTGGAATTACGTTGTTTATCCCATAGTCCTGGCGACTGACAAATAAAGTGGCCTCCTCAAAGGGCCCGAGCAAATTGTGAGCAGGTGTGACGCATGAGCTGCCACTGGCTAACATCGAAGTTACACAGGGGAGTACCTCTGTCCGCCTGTATCATCAAGAAATTGTTTATGGCCTTTCTCTGTACCAGCAACTTGGCCAGGAACATATTTAGCTTTTGAGCTGTTTGATGAGTGCACGCATACTGTTGTTTGTTGGCAATTGCTTTGGATATCGATTGCTGACAGAATGACTGACGAGGAGGACGAGGAGCAGGAGCATCAGGACCAGCAGATGATGGGAAGGACAGACAGATCCCTTCAGCTGAGGTGGTGGAGACTCGACTGCATATATATATTTTTTCTGATTAATAACTCCCCCCGCAGAACATAAATAACAATCACAATTCACCACAGAACAGATAACAGGAAGTAGATTTATCTCTCTTAAATACACCCTGTAAATGGCTGTAGTACACTGTAACTTCACAGCAGAACGGCAATTAAGACGTATTCTTTTTCCTATTTCTACACCCAAAAGAAATAAATATAACAATCATAATTCATCGTAGAATGGCCCCAAACACCCCCGAAAAAGTAAAACAATGTAAAATCAATGCAGGACAGCTAATAAGACGTATGTTTCTATCCTATTAATACACCCTATAAAATGGCTGTAGTACAATGTAACTTCACTGCTGAACGGCAATTATGACATATATTTTCCCCTTTTTTTTCCTATTAATACACCCGAAAAATAAAACAATGTAAAATCAACGTAGAATGGCTAATGGGGTGTACGTATCTTTCCTATTAATACACCCCGTAAACAGGCTGTAGTAAAATGTAACTTCACTGCAGAATGGCAATTAAGATGTATTTTTTTCCCTATTTCTACACCCCCAAAAAAGAAATATAACAATCACAATTCACCGCAGAACTTCTAATGGAACATACGTATACTTTATATCCTTTTAATACACTTCGTAAATGGCTGTAGTACAATGTAACTTTACCGCCGAACGGCATTTTTTTCCTATTAATACACTCCTCCCCCAAAAAAAAATGTTTTTAAAACAATGTAAGATCAACACAGGACAGCTAATAGGATGTATGTATCTATCCTATTAATACACTCCGTAAATAGCTATAGTGCAATGTAACTTCACCTCTGAAAAGCAATCATTACATATATTTTTTCCTTTTGTTTTCCCTATTAATACACCACCCAAAAAAGTTAAACAATGTAAAATCAGCGAAGAACAGCTAATAGGGCGTACATATCTTTACTATTAATACAACCTGTAAATGGCAGTATCACACAGAACTTGCACCCCGGTCACAAGCAAGGTTTGCTGGAATTAGTGATGTATCATATAGTGCAATCAACCTAAAATCAGCAGTATAAGTGCAATTTGGATCCCCATTTAGTGCAATAGAAGGTGTAATAGAATCGCTCCTATTACCCAGGCTGTACACTCTCCTATTGCACCCTGTTCTCCTTTTATAGTATAGTGTAGATGATGCCTTCCTATCCTTTCCCTACACCTTGACTAATTTCCCTGAACTTGTAAATAGTTTTTTCAGCACAATGAAGTTTTTCTAGCACTGTCCCTAGCACCTGCTGACGTCTGTTCCTGCACTAAGCACACTGGAAAATGGCAGAATCCAAAATGGCTGAGGCTATTTATAGGGCTGTGACATTACAGGGTCTGTCTGGCTGCTGATTGGGTGCATACATGGCCTTGTGGGTGATCCCTCATTCCCAGAGTTCTTTGCTCCATGTCCCAACACGTGCAGCAGCCATTTTAGGAAAAAATGCAATTCGAATTCGTTGCTGGGTATTACACTTTTCGTGATGTAAGGTGACAAAAAATTGCTTTTTTTGGCACCGTTTATATTTTTGTTATTTTATGGTTTTCACCTGAGGGGGGAGGTCACGTGATATTTTTATAGAGCAGGTCATTGCGGATTCAGTGATATCTTATATGTCTACTGTTTTTTAAGTTATTTCAGTTTTACACATTAAAAACATTTTTGAAACAAAAAAATCATATTTTGGTGTCTCCATTTTCTGAAAGCCATATTTTTTTGGGAACGATAGTCTTATGTAGGGGCTCCTTTTTGCAGGATAAGGTTGTCACGGTGGACAGGACATCAGATACACAGAAAAATAAACAAACAAGTATCCAGGCAAGAAGCTGGAAATCAGAGTCACCTCCTGACACTTCTCTACCAGCTCTCCCTATACTGCTATGCCCACATTCAGACCCTTAAGGTGGGAATAATGTGTCCTCGTGCCTGGGCTGCAAATTCCCTAAAATCCCTAAGATGGTGAAGGGGAATAGAGCCAGCCTTCTCCCTCAGAACCTGGAGGAGGCAATGCGATGGTTCCACCGGTTTCACATATTTTTTCAGTAAAGACCTGTGAAACACATCATGGATCCTCCAAGTCTGCAGAAGATCCAGCCGAAACGTTTCTGGATTGACGACCTCAGATATTTTGTACGGTCCAATAAATCTTGGACCCAGTTTCCAAAATGGCACTCTCAGTTTAATATTTTTTAGTGGACAACCACACCAGATCACCCACACACAGGTCCGGACCAGTCACACGTCTCTTGTCAGCCATTCGCTTATACCTCTCACCCATCTTCTCCAAATTCACTTGGATCCTCCGCCAAATAGAAGACAAGGCAGAAGAAAATCTCTCCTCCTCTGGCATCCCAGAGGAACTAGTACCAGAAAAGGTACCAAACTGAGGATGAAAACCGTATGCGCCAAAAAATGGCGACTTACCCGTGGACTCCTGCCTATGGTTATTCAAAGCAAACTCTGCTAGGGACAAGAATGAGGACCAGTCCTCCTGATTCTCAGCCACAAAGCACCTCAAGTAGGTCTCCAGGTTTTGATTAGTACGCTCTGTCTGCCCATTCGACTGCGGATGAAAAGCCCAAGACAACGAAAGTTGAATACCAAGTCGAGAACAGAACGCCCTCCAAAACCTGGAGACAAACTGCGTGCCCCTATCAGAAACCACATCCGAAGGAATGCCATGCAATTTCACGATATTCTCAACCAAATTCTGTGCAAGAGTCTTGGCATTGGGCAGACTAGCTAACTATATAAAGTGAGCCATTTTACTAAAACGGTCAACAACCACCAAAATTACTGTTTTCCCGGAGGAACTCGACAGATCCGTAATGAAGTCCATAGACAAGTGCGTCCAAGGACGAGACGGAATAGACAAAGGAAGAAGTGAACCAGCAAGTTGAGTATGAGCAACCTTTGACCGGGCACAGGTTTCACAAGCTGCCACGTAATCCTCAACACTCTTACGTAACCTGGGCCACCCGAACCTCTGGGACACAAGGTCAAAGGTGGACTTACCACCAGGATGTCCAGCAAGGACAGTAGCATGATGTTCCTTGAATACCTTGAATCGCAGTCCTTCAGGAACAAACAACCTCCCTGGGGGACAAGAACCAGGAGCCCCCTCCTGGGCTCCCAACACCTCCATCTCCAATTCGGGGTACAGAGAGGAGACCACCACCCCATCAGCCAAAATCGGAGAAGGATCCTCTGAAACACATCCCCCAGAGAAACTGCGAGACAACGCATCTGCCTTGACTTTTTAACCCCCGGGCAAAATGTAACCACAAAATTGAACCTGGTAAAAAACAGTGACCATCTGGCCTGTCTAGGGTTCAGAAGCTTGGCAGATTGCAGGTAACACAAATTCTTATGATCCGTATATACTGTAACGGGGTGAGAGGCCTCCTCCAACCAGTGACGCCATTCCTCAAAGGCCAATTTAATGGCCAGCAATTCTCTATCTCCTATATCATAGTTCCTCTCAGCGACCGAGAGCTTCTTGGGGAAAAAAAAGCACACTGAACCCATTTGCCAGGAGATGAGCCCTGTGACAGCACTGCTCCAACCCCCACTTGTGATGCATCAACCTCCATCACGAATGGCTGAGACACGTCGGGCTGCACCAGAATGGGAGCAGATGTAAAACATTCCTTAATAGTCAAAAAGGCCTACAATGCCTCATCCGACCAGACAGAGACGTCGGCGCCCTTCTTAGTCATATCGGTCAGAGGTCTTACAATGGTAGAATAGTTCAAAATAAATTTTCTATAATAATTAGTAAACCCCAAAAACCACATCAAAGCTTTCTGATTCTCTGGTCGGTCCCATTCCAGAACCGCCCAGATTTTTTGGGGTCCATACGAAAACCAGAGTCAGAAAGCAGATATCCCAGAAACGGAAGCTCCTGCACAAATGTCATTGACGAATTGCTGAAATACCGCTGGCGCGTTCGTCAACCCAAAAGGCGTAACCAGATTCTCGAAATGACCCTCGTGCGTGTTGAAGGCCGTTTTCGACTCACCCCCTTCCTTGATTCTGATCAGATTGTAGGCCCCTCTCAAATCCAACTTGGAGAACACCTTGGCTCCAACAATCTGATCAAAAAGGTCGGAGATCAAAGGAAGGCGATACGGATCACGGACCGTGATACGGTTCAATTCCCGGAAATCCAGACAAGGTCTCAGCAATCCATCCTTTTTCTTTACAAAGAAAAAACCTACTGCCACCGGAGACTTAGAAGGCCTAATATGACCTTTTGCCAGACTCTCGGCAATATACTTCCGCATGACCTCTCTTTCGGGTTGAGAAAGATTGCAAAGCCGAGACTTTGGCAACTTAGCCCCTGGGATGAGATTCACTGGACTATCATAGTCACTATGAGGGGGCAATTCCTGAGCCCCACCCTCCGAAAAGACATCCGCAAAATCTGAAAGATACTGAGGTAGACACACCAGAGATAGATGTGCCAAGACAATTATCCGAACAAAATTCACTCCAATCAATGATCTGTCTTGCTTGCCAATCTATAATTGGGTTATGTTTTGTCAACCACGATAACCCTAAGACTATAGGAGCGGGCAAGTCATTCATGACAAAACAAGACATAATCTCAACATGTGAATCACCCACCCTTAACTGAATACCATGGGCAATATGAGTGAGATTCCTTTGAGAAAGAGGGGAAGAATCAATTGCAAAAAACGGAATCTCTCTTTCTAACGTGCAAGTACTTAGCCCCAGATTTTGAAGAAAAAGAGAATCAATAAGGTTTACCCCAGCACCACAGTCAATGAATACTTCAACAAAAAAAAATTCTTGAGTCTAGCGCCACCATAGCTGGAAGGAGAAAATGAGTATTACAGGGAGCTTGCATACCTGCTTGCTCCACCACTCCATTCACGCTACCAAGAGTCAGGAAGTTTTTTTTTTCTCTTTCTCATCAACATGCGGTTTAACAAAAGGACAAGCAAAAATAAAATGACCACTTTTCCCACAGTAGTAACATAGTTTATGCAATCTCCTAAAGTCTCTACTACCAGAACGGAAAGATACCTGACCCAGCTGCATGGGTTCCTCCCCTACCCCAGAGTTACATGTCATATCACCCTGGGGAGCAGGTGAGATGAAACCACTCACAGAAGGGATCCCTTGCGCGGAGGGAGCCTTACACCTCTCTCTAATACGTCTATCTAACCGTACTGCCAAAGACATTGCATTCTCCAAAGTATCTGGGTACTCATGAAAAGCAAGGGCATCTTTCAATCTCTCAGATAACCCCTGACAAAACTGACTATGTAACGCGGGGTCATTCTACCCTGACTCGGTAGCCCATCTCCTAAATTCAACGCAGTAAGTCTCTGAAGTATGTTCACCCTGTGATAAATTACGCAATTTAGATTCCGCCATCGAGACCCGATCTGGGTCATCATAAATTAATCCCAAGGCTTTAAAAAAAATCCTCTACCGAGCGGAGGGCCAGAGAACCAGGCGGCAGAGAAAAGGCCCAGGATTGTGCGTCCCCTTTTAGCAGAGAAATGATTATACCAACCCTCTTTCATCACCTGACAAAGATGGACGCAGCCGAAAATATAACTTGCATGACTCTTTAAAGCGGATAAAGTCATCCACACCCCCTGAAAACCGATCAGGAAGAGCAACCTTAGGTTCAAGGTTGGATTGACTTCCACCAGCGGAGCCATGAAGCAGACAATTCTGACAAAGTGCAACAGCATTGCGGAGGTCAGCTACCTCCCAAGTTAATTCCTGCATAAGATTAACCAACAAATTAATTGACTCCATCAAAAGGCTGCTGCAAAATGGCAGTCTAGGTTATGGTGGGTTATATTGTCACGGCGGACAGGACATCAGATACACAGAAAAATAAACAAACAAGTATCTAGGCAAGAAGCTGGGAATCAGGGTCACCCCCTGACACTTCCCTACTAGCTCTCCCTATACTGCTATGCCCACATTCAGACCCTTAAGATGGGAATAATGTGTCCTCATGCCTGGGCTACAAATTACCTAAAATCCCTAAGATGGTGAAGGGGAATAGAGACAGCCTACTCCTTCAGAACCTGGAGGTGACAGGCATCTCTCTAACAGCCTAGACAGCAACAACAAGAAAACAATAACCAACTTATCTTTTCTGAGCATAAAAAGCCAATCCTTCCTTCCTTACTTCCACAGAGCCAGACAGAAGCTATAACCTGCATGGAACACTGGGAGTGGGGGTAATTTAAACCAACATCCCCACCCAGTGCACCTGAAGATAGGTGGATCTAGCTTGACTCCAAAACAAAACAAAAGACTAGACATGTGCTGCTAATCTGTTAGACCTCCGCACATAGCCCAAGCAGGGCATGACAAAGGTACGGTGATACCTGTTTTTTCATATTTTTAGCCCCTTAAGGACACAGGGCGTACAGGTACGTCCTGATGTCCCGGTACTTAAGGACACAGGTCGTACCCGTACGTCCTGTGTAGTTTTCATCACTGCTGCACGGCCGTCAATGATCAGAACGTGGTGCCTGTTGAAATCATTCAGCAGGCACCCTGTGACAATGCCTAGGGGGGGGGTCCTGTGACCCCCCCTCCCGCCGCATTGCTGATTGCTAAAAACCGCAGGTCTATTCAGACCTGCGGTTTGTATCGCTTATGCAAGTTTCTGATCCCTGCGGTCCGTAACCGCAGGGATCAGAAACCTCAAAGTGCCTGTATTTCGAAGTTAACCCCCCCGCAGGGTGCTGAACAGATCTGTGCTAAAGGCAGAGATCTGTTCAGACAAAATGTAAGTGAAATACAGTCTGTATTATACAGACATCAGACCCACTGGATCTTCAAGAACCAAGTGGGCCTGGGTAAAAAAAAAGTGAAAAAAGTAAAATAAAAAAAACACATTTATACTTGATTAGAAATGAAAAAAATCCCTATACATGTTATATATCACCACGTCCGTAACAACCTGATCTATAAAACGGTCATGTTACATTCCCCGCACGGTGAACGCCATAAAAAAATAAAAACTATGATAAAAATTGATATTTTGCCTACCTTACTTCCCAAAAAAGGTAATAAAAGTAATTTAAAAAGTCATATGTATGCCAAAAAAGTACCATTCAAACAGTCGCCTCATCCCGCAAAAAACTAGCCCCAAGATGAGACAATGGCCCAAAAAATTAAAAAACTATGGCTCTCAGACACATGGAGACACAAAAACAAGTTTTTTTGGTTTCAAAAATGATATTATTGTGTAAAACCTTAATAAATAAAAAAAAGGTACACATATTAGGTATTGCCGTGTCCGTAAGAACCTGCTCTATAAAAATATCACCCCTCAGGTGAACAACATAAAAATAAAAATAAAAAATGGTGTAAAAAAAAAGCAATCAAAAAGGTATATGCACCCCAAAATCATACCATTAAAACAGTCATCTTATCCTGCAAAAAATGAGATCCTAACTAAGACAACCGCCCAAAAAATAAAAAATAAATATGACTATGGAGACACTAAAATTATTTTTTTGGTTTCAAAAATGATATTATTGTGTAAAACTTTAATAAATTTAAAAAAGTAAACATATTAGGAATCCCTGCGTCCGTAACAACCTGCTCTATATAAATAGCACATGATCTAATCTGTCAGATGAACGTTGTAAATAAAAAATAAAAACTGTGCCAAAGCAGGTATTTTTTGGCAATTTTCCATTTTAATCCATTTTTCCCCGTAACCAAGCAAGGGTTACCAGCCAAACAAAACTCAATATTTGTTGCCCTGATTCTTTAGTTTACAGAAACACCCCATATGTGGTTGTAAACTGCTGTATGGGCACACGGCAGGGCGCAGAATGAAAGGAATGCCATATGGATTTTGGAAGGCAGTTTTTGCTGGACTAGTTTTTTGACCCATTGTCCCATTTGAAGCCCCCCTAGAGTAGAAACTCCAAAAAGTGATCCTATTTAAGAAACTACACCCCTCAAGGTATTTTAAAACTTATTTTACAAACTTTGTTAACCCTTAAAGTGTTCCACCAGAGTCAATGGCAAATGGAGATGAAATTTCAGAATTTCAATTTTTTGTTACTTTGCTTCACAAAAAGTGTGCAACCAGAGCAACCAAAAATACTATGTACCCTAAAATAGTACTAAAAAAACTGCCACCTTATCCCGTAGTTTCCAAAATGGGGTCACATTTTTGGAGTTTCTACTCTAGGGGTGCATCAGAGGGCTTCAAATGGGACATGGTGTAAATAAACCAGTCCAGCGACATCTGCCTTCCAAAAACCCCACGGCGCTCTTTTCCCTCTACGCCCTGACGTGGGGGCGTACAGTGGTGTACGACCACATATCGGGTGTGTTGTGAGTCAGGGCAATAAATATTGTTTTGTTAGAGTTTTGTTTGGCTGTTGTGGCAAAACCAACCTCGCCACGGTGTTTTGGAGGGGGCTGTTTGCCAGCCTCCTGCCCTGGGATTATGGTCCCTTAAGTTATTGGGTCTTAAGGCACTTGGGACTGAGCCCTCTGTCCCTGGATTGCATCATTTGCCTTACTTGCTTGGATGGAGCACATGGTGAGAACAATAGATACAGGCATTTTAACTCACAGACACTGTTCTGGCTTTTCAACACGGTGCTATCTTGCCTGTATTTGGTGCACAGAGACATCATTCAGTAGTTTGAAACTACCAAACAGGGGACACATTTATTAGTGACTATTTTCTGTATGACTTGTATATTTTCAGTCAAACTGGCATAAAACTGTATCTTCCAAACTACTGAACGGATGTGGGTGAATTTTGGATATGTGGTTCACCCAGATCCCCCTGTTCCGAGGATATATTGGTTATGGGGTTATTGTATGTTTTGGGGTTCCTGTGATATGTTTTATAAAACTGTATTTCTCTGCCTTTGATAATTATATTCGCCCTTGTGTTCAATAATCATCACTGGCAGAGGGGAGGATTTTGTGTGGGTGTGTTTCTATTGTCCCATTGTGTGTTTAAATGGTGATGTCTGTCCTGTTGTCTCCACATGTGTATTGGTGATTTCCCTTTGTCCTGAGAGATAATTGGATTACTTCTCGGTTGTCTCTGGGACAGAGAGGAGGAAACCATGATGCATTGTGGGGATGTGTTGTATCTGTCCTGTACTTGCAACAACTTTAATAAAAACCAGGCTGGGTGTGCCAGCACGTCAGACCACTGCTTGACCCTCAACACGGAGCCTTGTCTCGTTATTGGGGGGATTCCCTGTATGCTGTTGGAGACTGATTGCCAGGAGTGTAAGCTGATTGTATGCTTTTCCTGTTCGTCTGCTAGCAGCTATTCGCGAGGGTCCAGTTTGGAGTGCTATTTTGTATCTGTAATGACCGGTGTCACGCACAGGGAGGAAAACAGGGAAAGCCCTGCCTAAGGGAGAGGGAAAGGTGGTGACCCCTAACTCACCTTGCGGCTGGCACCTGACTGCCCTGACGTCCCTAGACGGGTTCCTCACCCGTGCGGCGATCACGTGCCTAAACCCTGGCTTTCCCTGAAATGAGCCCTAGATAGTGAACGGGCCGGTGGGATCACTAGTCCTCACCACTGCACTAAGAGGGAAACACCAGGGAGAGGACAGACAAACACAGACAAACACCCAAGTCGACGACAACAACTGTCCACAAAGGTCCAACAGGGATCCGGAGGGTAGCGTTCTGAATCAACAGTCAGAGAACGCAGCAACACAGCTCCAGTGGGTCAGGATAGATGTCCAGGCAGGAAGCTCTATCTCTGGCAACCAGAGAAGTGTGAGAGAGGAATATAAGGAGGTTTGGAAGTGCTGGACAAGGAACAGCTGAGGAGAAGGAGCTACGGATCCCTGAGTGAGCCAAAAGGGTTTGCAAAGCAAACCCAGAAAGCTACCATAAGGAAAACAGCCCTATCTTAAATAGAGTGTGCAGCCAACCGCTGCGACTTCCTGACCCCGGGTATAACGGAGTCAGGCGTGGTTCTCGATACCCTCGTGACAGTACCCCCCTCTCTACGAAGGGCCTCCGGACACTCAGGACCAGGTCTCTCAGGATGAGAGGCATGAAAAACCCAAACTAACCTGTCGGCGTTTACCTCAGACGCAGGAACCCACATTCTTTCCTCGGGACCGTAACCTCTCCAATGCACCAGATATTGAAGAGAGCGGCGGACCCGACGAGAATTAACAATTTTGGATATCTGAAATTCTAGATTACCATCCACGACAACAGGAGGGGGTGGCAGCGGTGATGGTTCTAGAGGTGGAACATATTTTTTGAGTAACGACTTATGAAAAACATTATGAATTTTAAAAGTCGGAGGTAACTCCAGGCGAAAAGCCACCGGGTTGATGATGGCTACAATTTTGTAAGGGCCAATAAACCTAGGACCCAGTTTCCAAGAGGGAACCTTCAATTTAATATTCCTAGTAGACAACCACACATAGTCATTCACTCCTAGGTCCGGACCTGGCGACCGTCTCTTATCAGCCATGCATTTGTATTTACCTCCCATATTTTTCAAGTTAGCTTGCACCTTCTGCCATACCGATGAAAGAGATGACGAAAAACGTTCCTCTTCGGGAACCCCAGAAGACCCCCCCTCTTTGAAAGTACAGAATTGGGGATGAAAACCATATGCACCAAGAAATGGTGACTTGCCAGTGGATTCCTGACGACAATTATTTATGGCAAACTCAGCTAACGGTAAATATGATGACCACAACTCTTGGTTTTCAGACACAAAACATCTTAGATATGTCTCAAGGTTTTGGTTGGTTCGCTCAGTCTGTCCATTCGACTGAGGATGGAAAGCTGAGGAAAAGGACAAGTGTACCCCCAAACGGGAACAAAAAGCTTTCCAAAATTTAGAAATAAACTGGGTACCCCGATCCGAAACAACATCGGAGGGGACCCCGTGAAGCTTCGCGATTTCACTGACGAATACCTGAGCAAGAGTCTTAGCATTAGGTAGTGCGGGTAACGCAATGAAGTGTACCATTTTGCTAAACCTGTCCACTACTACCAAAATCACTGTTTTACCCGCAGACAAAGGTAAGTCAGTGATAAAATCCATTGACAGATGTGTCCACGGTCTATTGGGAATGACGAGTGGTAATAGAGACCCTGCAGGACGTGTATGTGAAACTTTTGCGCGCGCACAGGTAGAACAAGAAGACACAAAATCCATGACATCCTGACGCAACCTTGGCCACCAAAAACGACGAGACAATAGCTCCAAGGTTGCTTTACTACCTGGGTGCCCAGCAAGTGCCGAATTATGATGTTCCTTTAATAATTCGAAACGTAGGTTCAACGGTACAAACAATTTCTCTGAGGGGCAAGAGACCGGGGCGTCCCCCTGGGCCTCTAACACCTTCCCCTCCAAAACAGAGTGTACCGCAGAGACAACCACTCCTCTTTGTAGAATGGGCACCGGATCACTCACATTACCCCCTCCAGGGAAACAACGAGATAGTGCATCAGCCTTGGTGTTCTTTGCCCCAGGACGATAGGTAATAACAAAGTTAAACCTGGTAAAAAATAGCGACCACCTAGCCTGTCTAGGGGTGAGACGCTTAGCTGATTCGAGGTACAGGAGATTTTTGTGGTCCATAATCACAGTGACGGGGTGGACTGCCCCCTCTAAGAAGTGGCGCCACTCCTCAAACGCAAGTTTAATAGCTAATAGTTCCCTATTGCCAATATCGTAGTTCTTTTCTGCTGCAGATAGTTTTTTCGAAAAGAAAGCACAAGGACGCCATTTGCCAGGAGACGGACCCTGAGACAGCACCGCCCCCACTCCCACCTCTGATGCATCGACTTCAACAATAAAAGGCTGAGAGACATCAGGTTGGACTAGTACAGGTGCTGAGGTAAACCTCTCTTTTAGAGAGGAAAAAGCAACTTTAGCGGCGTCAGACCATTTAGAAAAATCAGTCCCCTTCCTAGTCATGTCAGTAAGCGTTTTTACAATAAGTGAATAATTTTTAATGAATTTCCTAGAGAAATTCGCGAAGCCCAAGAACCGTTGTAGTGCTTTGAGGTTCTCAGGAAGATCCCAATCTAAAATTGCCTGGACCTTCCTAGGATCCATACGGAAACCTGAAGCAGATAAAAAATAACCCAGGAATTGTATTTTCTGAAAGGCGAAGACACATTTTTCAATCTTAGCATATAATTAATTTGTCCGTAGGACCTGCAGTACTTGTCTGACATGCTCCTCATGTGTTCTCAGATCAGACGAATAAATTAAAATATCATCTAGGTATATTACCACAAACCTGCCGATTAGATGACTAAAAATGTCATTAACGAAATGTTGAAAGACGGCAGGAGCATTGGTCAGACCGAAAGGCATAACTAGATTTTCATAATGCCCCTCAGGGGTGTTAAACGCTGTCTTCCACTCATCCCCCTCCTTAATACGAATCAGATTGTAGGCCCCCCTAAGATCAAGTTTGGAGAACCACCTAGCACCCGCAATCTGATTAAACAGGTCAGGAATGAGAGGAAGAGGGTATGGGTCTCGGATGGTTATCCGATTTAATTCGCGAAAATCTAAGCAAGGACGCAGGCCCCCATCTTTCTTTTTAACGAAGAAAAACCCTGCAGCCATGGGTGAAGAAGAGGGCCTGATGTGTCCCTTAGCCAAGCTCTCGGAGATATAATCTTTCATGGCTTGTCTCTCTGGACCCGAAAGATTATATAACCTGGTCTTGGGTAATTTTGCGCTGGGAATAAGGTTAACCGGGCAATCATAAGGACGATGAGGTGGTAACTTCTGACAACCCTTTTCAGAAAAAACATCCTCAAAATCCGAAATAAATGAAGGTAGGGTAGTTATGG
This sequence comes from Bufo gargarizans, assembly GCF_014858855.1. Lineage (NCBI taxonomy): Eukaryota > Metazoa > Chordata > Amphibia > Anura > Bufonidae > Bufo > Bufo gargarizans. The sequence continues at coordinate 282,558,968 of NC_058084.1, read as the reverse complement.
AGGCAACTAAGCAATTGCTATTTAAGCAATTTTCTCTGCACTGCTCACTCCACTCCAATATCTCCCTGGCCTGCCAATCCACTACTGGATTGTGCGCTACCAACCAGGGAAGACCAAGCACCACTGGAGTGGGAAGCCCCTCCAGAACATAACCTGAAAGAATCTCGTTATGGTGGTCCCCTACCCGAAGGTGTATATTATGAACAATGTGGGTGAGGTTTCTCTGAGACAGGGGAGCAGAATCAATAGCAAATATGGGAATGGGTCTCTGTAACGTACAGAGAGACAAACCCAAAGTGCGGGCAAAATGGGCATCTATCAAATTTACCCCTGCTCCACTGTCTAAAAAGAAAGAAATAGTCTCCGTCTTATCACCAAAAACAATAACCGCTGGCAACACAAATTGCGATGTTCGTATGGAGGAGACGTATACCCCCCGGCTGACATCCTCCACACAGCCTGGGGTTAGTAGTTTTTCCGACGGTCTTTTGTTTCTGAGGAAAGAAGGACAGACATTAATGAAATGACCCCTCTCCCCACAAAAAAAACAAACCCCACGCCTACGGCGAGCCTCAGGAGGACGGACCTGACGAGTAGTTCCTCCTAGCTGCATAGGCTCGTCTAAGTCCGTACAGACTAACTGCTGCTTGAGAGGAGTTACCAATTTCTCTGGTTCTTTCAACCTGTCCCTAAGGCGTCTCTCTATACGGATAGAAAGGGACATAACCGCATCAAGGGAAAAGGGGGTCTCATATAATGCAAGCGCATCCTTAACCCTTTCGGATAACCCAGAGAAGAACTGACTCCTGAGAGCCGGGTCGTTCCATTGGGTATCCGTAGCCCACCTACGGAATTCAGAGCAATACTCCTCTACCGGCCGTTCTCCTTGTAAGAGTCTCCGTAATCTTGATTCAGCCAGTGCTACTCGGTCAGGGTCGTCATATATGAGACCCAAGGCCCCGAAAAACTCATCCACTGACCGAAGAGCCTGGGAATCAGTAGGTAAAGAGAACGCCCAGGACTGCGGGTCCCCCTGCAGCAGGGAAATAACAACCCCCACCCGCTGATCTTCATTACCAGAGGAGTGAGGGCGCAGTTTAAAATATAACTTACAGGCCTCACGGAATGCCAAAAACTTGTCCCTTCCCCCAGAAAATCTGTCAGGGAGAGGGACCTTGGGTTCCGCAACAACCTGGTTACCAGTAGCAACCGCTGGGCTTGCGGTCAGTTGTAATTGCTGCTGTTGCTGGAGGACCGACGCCTTCAATCCTACCACCTCCAAAGACAGGCCATGAAATTGTTTGGACAGAGCAGCAATTTGATCCATACTGGATTCTAAGTAGGTAAAAAAAATAAATAAAATATATATATATATGTTTTTTTTTTTTTTTACCTACACAAAATAAGGGCCAGAGATAATGTAATGACCGGTGTCACGCACAGGGAGGAAAACAGGGAAAGCCCTGCCTAAGGGAGAGGGAAAGGTGGTGACCCCTAACTCACCTTGCGGCTGGCACCTGACTGCCCTGACGTCCCTAGACGGGTTCCTCACCCGTGCGGCGATCACGTGCCTAAACCCTGGCTTTCCCTGAAATGAGCCCTAGATAGTGAACGGGCCGGTGGGATCGCTAGTCCTCACCACTGCACTAAGAGGGAAACACCAGGGAGAGGACAGACAAACACAGACAAACACCCAGGTGGACGACAACAACTGTCCACAAAGGTCCAATAGGGATCGGATCCGGAGGGTAGCGTTCTGAATCAACAGTCAGAGAACGCAGCAACACAGCTCCAGTGGGTCAGGATAGATGTCCAGGCAGGAAGCTCTATCTCTGGCAACCAGAGAAGTGTGAGAGAGGAATATAAGGAGGTTTGGGAGTGCTGGACAAGGAACAGCTGAGGAGAAGGAGCTACGGATCCCTGAGTGAGCCAAAAGGGTTTGCAAAGCAAACCCAGAAAGCTACCATAAGGAAAACAGCCCTATCTTAAATAGAGCGTGCAGCCAACCGCTGCGACTTCCTGACCCCGGGTATAACGGAGTCAGGCGTGGTTCTTGATACCCTCGTGACAGTATCCAGTTCGGGAGTTTGGTGTTCTGCAGTAGCTGTGCCTGTCTCTCAGAAAGGGGCATATCGCCAAACGGATTTTAACCCCTTGTCTGCTGAAACAGTCCGTTACAGCTGTTAACCCTTGCTTTGTTAGTGGAAAATATGGATTAAAAGGGAAAATTTGGCAAAAAAAATATATTCTGAAATGTCATCTCCATTTGCCATCACCTCTTAGGGAGCACCTAAAGGGTTAATGATGTTTGTAAAATCAGTTTTGAATACCTTGAGGGGTGTAGTTTCTCGAATAGGGTCACTTTTGGGTGGTTTCTATTATGTAAGCCTCACAAAGTGACTTCAGACCTGAACTGGTCCTTAAAAAGTGTTTTTTTGAAAATGATTTGTAACGTCCCCAAAAAATGAAATGGCATTCCCAAAATGATCCAAACATGAAGTAGACACATGGGGAATCTAAACTAATAACTATTTTTGGAGGTATTACTATGTATTATAGAAGTAGAAAAATTGAAACGGAATTTTTACAAAATTTGGGTAAATTTGGTATTTTTTTATAAATAAAAATGTTTTTTTTTTTTTACTCCATTTTACTAGTGTTATGAAGTACAATATGTGACAAAAATACAATCTCAGAATGGCCTGGATAAGTAAAAGCATTTTAAAGTTATCACCACATAAAGTGACATTGGTCAGATTTGCAAAAAATGGCCTGGTCCTTAAGGTGAAATAAGGCTGTGTCCGTAAGGGTTTAATAACTTTATTGGGGTCATTTATTAAACCGGTGTAAAGGGGGTTGGATCTCCTAGGCTTCCATAGAAGGCAAGCATTCATGCTTGTGTAAGGCATCGGGCTGACTTGACACCCATCGGGTCCTAGTCACTGCAGCGCAGGCACCTGATGGAGACCCCTTACACATCGCAAACACCTTCCATGCCGCTGTCAGCATTAACTGTGGCATAGAAGGGGATAATCCGCCAGCATCGCTGTAAGAGCTGGGACTGCCGGGCCTCTGCACTGATCTGGCGAGCACCGCTCCGGTGACTGCCCAATCAACTGGAAGTCCCTTCTCGCTATGACATACTAGTATGTCATATGTCAGGAAGGGGTTAATCTGGCACGAATTTAGCGGTGTCACCTTTTTTTTTTATTAACAACTGTGTTTCTCTGCCTAAAGAGGACCTTTCACTAGAATAAAAAATCTAAATTAACTATACAGACATGGAGAGCGGCGCCCAGGTATAGCCTCCGGTATCTTCATATGTTAGGCTCCACCCAGTGGAACCTGCCGGTGTCTCATTCTCCCATGCTGTAGCGCTGGCCAATCACAGCGCTCAGCTCATAGCCTGAGAGTTTTTTTTTCTTTCTCTCAGGCTATGAGCTGAGCGCTGCGATTGGCCAGCGCTACAGCATGGGAGAATGAGACGCCGGCAGGTTCCACTGGGTGGAGCCTAACATATGAAGATACCGGAGGCTTTACCGGGAGAACGGAGCGGCGCCAAGGTATAACAGTAAGTGCAGGGAGATCCCTGGGCGCCGCGCTCCATGTCTGTATAGTTAGTTTAGATTTTTTATTCTAGTGAAAGGTCCTCTTTAAGGTCTCATGCACACTGCTGTTGCTCGGCCATTCTGTGTATTGGGGACTGGAATTTGCGATCCCCAATGCACGGGCAACATCTATGCGGATTCCACAGACGGATCCAGACCCATTCAACTTAAATGGGTCTGTGATCTGTACGCTCCACAAAAAAAAAAAATTGCAGACCTATTCAACGCGGCCGGTGCCCGTACATTGTGGACCCGCTGTTTGCGGTCAGCAATATGGGCACAGCCGAACAATGGCCGTGTGCATGAAGCCTAACCCTGCTTTTCTAGAATTCCAAATTATCTTGCTATTCTGTGCAATAAATAAGTGCCCAGTCCATCAGAATTCATACAGATAGTAGATAAATGGGTTTTTACAGTATTTGTTTAGTGCATAAGAACACTTTTATGAGACAGATGCCCTGTGTCTCCACTATTTTATGGCAATAGACTTTTAGAAACAGTGAAAAGACAAGAGGAAAGCAGTAACAGCTTGACTTGTACAGGAGGTAGACATCTCTAAGTTGTCTTGTACAGAAAGCGATTGCAGTGTCAGCAGTAAAAGTGGCATTTGGAGCTTCCAATTTGAGTCTAATAATAAGAGCCAGTAATACAGCTGCCGCCTTGCAATCTGATCTAACACCAGGAAGTGGCTATAGTTCTATATTTCACATTACAGGTGTTGTGCAGGGCTGGCAGTTGGTGTTTTAAGGGGAACATGACATCTCTATAATGCCCCCCCACCCACTGTCCGCAGAACTTTAAATCTCAAGTTATCAAAACAACTCTATTGCCCTGAAAATGAGCAAGGGCAGGCTTGACATTCCGAGGGCCCCAAGCAAAGTCGTGTCTGGGGGCCCTAATCAAAGACATTTTTGGATAGCAAAATACAACATTTACCCACCTTGTAGAGAGGCCATGTGATGTCAATAAGCTTAACTAGCCTAGTAGATGATGGACAGTCCGCAGTCACATGGCGTGTACTGCATTATCTTCCGCACTGTGCTTCTGGTCTGGTCTAGGACTGCAGGTAACACCCACCACATTACCTGTACTCAGAAGGTTATCACTGTGTCATCTGTGGTGTTACATAGGACTGCAGGTAACATCTACAAAATTACCTGTAGTCCGAAAGTTATTACTGTGTTATCTGTGGTGTTACATAGGACTGCAGGTAACACCCACCACATTACCTGTACTCAAAAGGTTATCACTGTGTCACCTGTGGTGTTACATAGGACTGCAGGTAACGTACTAAATTACCTGTAGTCCGAAAGTTATTACTGTGTTACCTGTGGTGTCACATAGAACTGCAGGGAACATTTACCACATTACCTGTACTCAGAAAGTTATCACTGTGTGATCTGCAGTGTTACATAGGAGTGCAGGGAACATCTACCACATTATGTGTACTCAGAAAGTTAGAACTGTGTGATCTGTAGTGTTACATAGGAGTGCAGGTAGCATCTACCACATTATATGTACTCAGAAAGTTACCACTGTTATCTGTAATGTTAAATAGGACGGCAGGTAATAGCTACTAAATTATCTGTACTCCGAAAGTTATAATTGTGTTATCTGTGATGTTACATAGGACTGCAGGTAACATTTACGAAATGATCTGTACTCCGAAAGTTAGAACTGTGTTATTTGTGATCTTACATAGGACTGCAGGAGATATCTACTACATTTTCTGTACTTAGAGTGTTACAGATGTAGCCGAGCTAAACTTGACTCTGGTAACACATGGTGCATCTCGTTACAAAAGCCAGTGAAATTCATTAAAAAGTTAGCTATCTTTTTCTTACCTAACGCATTAACCATCAAGTTTAGCTCGGCTATATCTCTATCACTGCTATCTGTCACATAGGACTACAGGTTGCATCTACTACAGTCGTGGCCAAAAGTTTTGAGAATAACACAAATATTAGTTTTCACAAAGTTTGCTGCTAAACTGCTTTTAGATCTTTGTTTCAGTTGTTTCTGTGATGTAGTGAAATATAATTACACGCACTTCATACGTTTCAAAGGCTTTTATCGACAATTACATGACATTTATGCAAAGAGTCAGTATTTGCAGTGTTGGGCCTTCTTTTTCAGGACCTCTGCAATTTGACTGGGCATGCTCTCAATCAACTTCTGGGCCAATTCCTGACTGATAGCAACCCATTCTTTCATAATCACTTCTTGGAGTTTGTCAGAATTAGTGGGTTTTTGTTTGTCCACCCGCCTCTTGAGGATTACAGATGTCCCGAACTATTCGCCGGCGAACAGTTCCCGGCGAACATAGCTTGTTCGCGTTCACCGCAGCGGGCGAACATATGCGATGTTCGGTCCGCCCCCTATACATCATCATTGAGTAAACTTTGACCCTGTTGCTCACAGTCAGCAGACACATTCCAGCCAATCAGCAGCAGGCCCTCCCTCCCAGACCCTCCCACCTCTTTCGGAAGCTGCATTCTTAGTGGGAGGAGGAACAGTGTAGCTGCTGCTGATTTAATAGGGAAATCGATAGCTAGGCTAGTGTATTCAGTGTCCACTACAGTCCTGAAAGACTCATCTGATCTCTGCTGTAAGGACAGCACCCCAAAAAGCCCTTTTTAAGGCTAGAACATCAGTCTGCTTTTTTTTTTTCCTATGTAATCAAATTGCAGTTGCCAGCGTGTGTGTCAGGCTCACAGCCCTGCAAGTGCATAGTGTCACCAGCGCAACTGATATCTGGTGTCACATTCGATTCCATTTAATGAAAAAAAAACTATTTTGACTGAATAAATAGCAGTCAGTTGCACACACGTGTTAGTGTGTTTAAGGCCCAGTGCAGTGCATAGTGTCCCTTCAGCGCCATTCATATCTGGTGTCACATTCGATTCCATTTAAAGAAAAAAAAACAATTTTGACTGAATAAATAGCAGTCAGTTCCACACATGTTTGTGTGTTTAAGGCCCAATGCAGTGCATAGTGTCACTTCAGCGCAACTCATATCTTGTGTCACAGTAGCTTGCACGCATAGTACAACTTAACTAATCTAAAGAAAATGACAGGCAGAGGCAGGCCACCCCGCAGGGGTAGTCGTGGTCGTGGTGCTGTGATTCCCTTTGGCCCTAGACTAATGCCCAGTGTTCAGAGGCCACGTACCCTGAACTCGAAAAGTTCTGAGGACATAGTTGACTGGCTAACACAGGACACCCAATATTCTACAGCTTCCGCTGGGAACCTTGACGCACCATCCTCCTCCAGCTCAGCTTCGGGCACCTGTCAAGTTACCACTCGCCCGCCTGCCACCACCACCAACACTAGCACCACAGCTGCTTCACTTGATCTGTCAGAGGAGTTATTTACACATCAGTTGGAAGAAATGAGTGATGCGCAATCATTATTACCAGAGGATGTAGATAACAGGGATATGTCTCAGTCAGGCAGCATTACACACATGGACGTATGGTGTGATGATGATGATGCTGTACCCGCTGCTGCTTTCTTTTCTGAGTTGTCAGATACAAGTGAAGTGGTTGATGATGACGATGTGTCCATGGATGTCACGTGGGTGCCCGCTCGAAGAGAAGAAGAACAGGGGGAAAGTTCAGAAGGGGAGACAGAGAGGAGGAGGAGATGAGTTGGAAGCAGGGGGAGGTCGTCGCAAGGAGCTAGTGGCACAGTCAGACAGCATGTATCGGCACCCTGGGTCAGCCAGACAGCACGCCAATCAACGCATGCTGTTGCCACCACCAGAATGCCGTCATTGCAAAGCTCAGCAGTGTGGCATTTTTTTTGTGTGTCTGCCTCTGATAACAGCAATGCCATTTGCAACCTGTGCCAAAAGAAACTGAGTTGTGGGAAGTCCAACACCCACCTAGGTACAACTGCTTTGCGAAGGCACATGATCTCACATCACAAACACCTATGGGATCAACACATGAGTAAAAGCAGCACACAAACTCAAAGCCACCATTCTCCTCCTGGTCCAGCATCTTCAGCCACGTCAACCACTGCTGTCCTCCTTGCCCCCTCTCAACCACCCGCCACTCCGCCTCTCGCCTTGAGCAGTTCCTGCTCATCTGCCCACAGTCAGGTGTCTGTCAAGGACATGTTTGAGCGTAAGAAGCCAATGTCACAAAGTCACCCCCTTGCCCGGCGTCTGACAGCTGGCTTGTCTGAACTCTTAGCCCGCCAGCTTTTACTATTTAAAAAATTTGTAGCTATTGGGACACCGCAGTGGAAGGTACCCGGCTGAAATTTCTTTGCACAAAAGGCAATCCCCAACCTGTACTCGATTGTGCAAAAGGATGTCATGGCATGTCTGGCACACAGTGTTGGGGCAAGGGTCCATCTGACCACTGATACCTGGTCTGCAAAGCATTGGGTAAACCTGCTCACGGCTGCCAAGCATGGAATGCGTGCCTCTGCAGAGGAGTTGGTGACACCGCCACGACTTGCAGGCAGGCCTACTGTCACCTCCTCTACTCCTCCTACTCCATCCTCTTCCATAACCTCCTTGGCTGAGTTCTCTTCTGCTGCTGCGTCTTGCTCCACATCAACGGCACCCCCCCCCAGCTCCCCAGGGGCTATTCCACATACCGCATACGACAGTGTCACGCCGTCTTGGGGTTGACTTGCCTGAAAGCAGAGAGTCACACCGGACCAGTACTCCTGTCCGCCCTGAACGCACAGGTGGATCAGTGACTGACTCCGCACCAACTGGAGATCGGCAAAGTGGTAAGTGACAACGGAAGCAATTTGTTGGCGGCATTGAATTTGGGCAAGTTGACACATGTGCCGTGCATGGCACATGTGTGTAATCTCATCATACAGCGCTTTGTGCATAAGTACCCAGGCTTACAGGACGTCCTCAAGCAGGCCAGGAAGGTGTGTGGCCATTTCAGGTGTTCCTACACGGCCATGGCGCACTTTTCAGACATTCAGCGCCGAAACAACATGCCAGTGAGGCGCTTGATTTGCGACAGCCTGACACGTTGGAATTCAACACTCCTAATGTTCGACCGCCTGCTCTAACAAGAAAAAGCCGCCAACGAGTATTTGTATGACTGGGGTGCTAGGACATCATCCCATTTGTTTTCATCATCCCTTTTGTTTTCTTCCTGGAGCGTGCCCTGCGAAGAGTGCTGGATCAGGCTGTAGTTGAGCGTGAAGAGGAAGAGGAAGAGTTGTGGTCACCATTATCACCACCAGAAACAGCCTTATCAGCATCGCTTGCTGGACCTGCGGCAACGCTGGAAGAGGAGTCTGAGGAAGAGGAGTCAGAGGAGGAATGTGGCTTTGAGGAGGAGGAAGACCAACCACAGCAGGCATCCCAAGGTGCTCATTGTCACCTATCTGGAAGAACAGACTTTCACCTATCTTGAAGAACAGAACAGACCTTCAGTGAGATCAGTGAGGACGAGGAACGGGACATCCAACCTTGTGCAAATGGGGTCTTTTATGCTGTCGTGCCTGTTGAGGGACCCTCGTATAAAAAGGCTGAAGGAGAACGACCTGTACTGGGTGGCCACGCTACTAGACCCCCAGTATAAGCAGAAAGTGCCTGAAATGTTACCGAATTACCGGAAGTCGGAAAGGATGCAGCAGTTCCAAAATAAATTAAAAGGTATGCTTTACACAGCGTATAAGGGTGATGTCACAGCACAACGGGAATCTAACTGGGGAACTGGGGAAGAGGTGAAAGTAATCCTCCTCCTACCACGACCACGCCGGCAAGGACAGGGCGCTTTACAGACGTGTTGTTGATGGAGGACATGCATCGCCACAGCTCTTCGGGGTCCACCCTCAGAGAACGACTTGACCGACATAACTGCAGATATCGACACTCTGAGGAATGATGAACCCCTTGACTACTGGGTGTGCAGGCTTGACCTGTGGCCTTAGCTATCCCAATTTGCGATAGAACTTCTGGCCTGCCCCGCTTCAAGTGTCCTGTCAGAAAGCACCTTCAGTGCAGCAGGAGGTATTGTCACGGAGAAGAGAAGTCGCCTAGGTCAAAATAGTCTAGATTACCTCACCTTTATTAAGATGAATGAGGGATGGATCCCGAAGGGACTGACAGTGGGCGATACATTCGACTAAAAAGGCCTGATGACTGAGATGAGCTGCCTTGGGCTAAAAATGGTCCACACACTATTGTATTTTATCTCTGAATGCCGGATGACTTGCGTGACTTATCCGCCACCAACTAGGGTTCTAGCCGCAATTGTTTTAGGGCACTTTCTGCCTGGGAAGCATACATTTTTCTGGTCGCTGCTACAGCAGCGGCTGCAGCAATACCTAGTTTTTCAGGCATGTGTACATGCCTAATTTTTCTGGCCTCTGGTGCTGCACTGTGGCTTCAAAAACCGAACAAAAAAAAAGGCACATACATGTGTCAGTTCCCCTTCGTGATCGTTACCTTGTTGTGGTGAAGGGGCTTGCATATCACAATGAAGCGACCGCTTCTATGAGTGCGTTGGTAATGGCAATGTTGCCACACCCCAGATGATAAGGTTGTTGCTTAATTGTGAACAGAGCAAAAGCGATCGGCTGGATAATTTTGCATAGAAAAACATTAATTTACTTTGTGATCATCTAAGGTGATCATTAAAGCCTACTAGGCCAACAATGGGCCCACACTGCACAATCATTGTTTTCTGGGTCACTTAACTGTCACTGAACTACTTCAGCATGACCATAGGCTTTGAAAACCCCCATCGCCTGCAATCTCCCAAACGTGCGCACGAGCACAGTCATCACTACACCAAGATTGACGCATAGAGGAATACAATTTATGTCATGAGTGTGTCAACTATTGACAACTCTTTGTGGTTGTCTATAATCTATACCATACACGTCCCCTGATAGGGGACATAACAGGGATTAAACTGATAGGAATAGTACTACTTAACACACCACACATATTGGGATTGCACAGTACATTACACAGCGCACTTGCAGTGCCCCAAATTGGAATTAAGAGGACCGACCAAGCCTCTTTTTTCATCTCCCGGTTCCTAAAATCGATGCCATATAGACGTCCCCTGATAGGGGACGCAACAGGGATTAAACTGTTAAGACTAGTACTACTTAACACGCCGCTCATATCTGGTGGCACATTCGATTGCACGCGCAGTGCCCCAAATTTGAAATAGGAGGACCGACCAAGCATCTTTTTCCATCTCCCGGTTCCTAAAATCGATGCCATATACACGTCCCCTGATAGGGGACGTAACAGGGATTAAACTGATAAGAAAAGTACTACTTAACACGCCGCTCATATCTGGTGGCACATTCGATTGCACGCGCAGTGCCCCAAATTTGAAATAGGAGGACCGACCAAGCATCTTTTTCCATCTCCCGGTTCCTAAAATCGATGCCATATACACGTCCCCTGATAGGGGACGTAACAGGGATTAAACTGATAAGAAAAGTACTACTTAACACGCCGCTCATATCTGGTGGCACATTCGATTGCACGCGCAGTGCCCCAAATTTGAAGTAGGAGGACTGACCAAGCATCTTTTTCCATCTCCCGGTTCCGAAAATCGATGTCATATACACGTCCCCTGACAGGGGACGTAACAGGGATTAAACTGATAGGAATAGTACTACTTAACACACCTTATAATAACGCAAAGAGAGGCAACGCAGAGAGAGGAGTCTGAAGAAGAGGAGTCAGAGGAGGAAGGTGGCTTTGAGGAAGTGGAAGACCAAACACAGCAGGCGTCCCAGGGGGCTTGTTGTCACCTTTCGGGGACCCTTGGTGTTGTACGTGGCTGGGTGGAGGAAGAGACCTTCAATGACATCAGTGAGGACAAGGAACGGGACATGGCTAGCTTGGTATCCAACCTTGTGCAAATGGGGAGTTTGCGGTTGTGCAAATGGACTGTTTGCGGTTGTTTGCGGTGCGTTAATCAGGGAGTTTGGTCTGTCATTGTGAAGCGGGCGTAACTGTTACACTACCTGATCGATACAACATCATACCTGATGTTTTAAAGCACGTTATTCCAAACAATTTTGGAATGTTAGGTGATTTATGCCCTTTATGGATTAAAACCAGATTCTGCGTCAACTACGTAATTTTCCATGTGAGTTTTGCCATGGATCCCCATCCGGCATGCCACAGTCCAGGTGTTAGTCCCCTTGAAACAAATTTTCCATCAATATTGTGGCCAGAAAGAGTCCCTGTGGGTTTTAAAATTCGCCTGCCCATTGAAGTCAATGGTGGTTCGCCCGGTTCGCCCGTTCACGAACATTTGCGAAAATTGGCGTTTGCCGTTCGTGAACGTAAAATTTTATGTTCGCGATATCTCTATTGAGGATTGACCACAAGTTCTCAATGGGATTAAGATCTGGGGAGTTTCCAGGCCATGGACCCAAAATGTCAATGTTTTGGTCCCTGAGCCACTTAGTTATCATTTTTGCCTTATGGCACGGTGCTCCATCGTGCTGGAAAATGCATTGTTCTTCATCAAACTGTTGTTGGATTGTTGGAAGAAGTTGCTGTTGGAGGGTGTTATGGTACCATTCTTTATTTGTGGCTGTGTTTTTGGGCAAAATTGTGAGTGAGCCCACTCCCTTGGATGAGAAGCAACCCCAGACATAAATGGTCTCAGGATGCTTTACTGTTGGCATGACACAGGACTGATGGTAGCGCTCACCTTTTCTTCTCTGGACAAGCCTTTTTCCTGATGCCCCAAACAATCGGAAAGAGGCTTCATCAGAGAATATGACTTTGCCCCAGTTCTCAGCAGTCCATTCACCATATTTTCTGCAAAAGATCAATCTGTCCCTGATGTTTTTTTGGAGAGAAGTGGCTTCTTTGCTGCCCTTCTTGACACCAGGCCATCTTCCAAAAGTCTTCGCCTCACTGTGCGTGCAGATGCACTCACACCTGCCTGCGCGTGAAGCACGCGTTTCTTTGCAGGTCACCATGGTTAACAATGGAAGAACAATGATTTCAAGCATCACACTCCTTTTAACAGGTCAAGTCTGCCATTTTAACCCAATCAGCCTGACATAATGATCTCCAGCCTTGTGCTCGTCAACATTCTCACCTGAGTTAACAAGACGATTACTAAAATGATCTCAGCAGGTCCTTTAATGGCAGAAATGAAATGCAGTGGGAAGTTTTTGGGGGGATTAAGTTAATTTTCATGGCAAAGAAGGACTATGCAATTCATCTGATCAGTCTTCATAACATTCTGGAGTATATGCAAATTGCTATTATAAAAACTTAAGCAGCAACTTTTCCAATTTCCAATATTTATGTAATTCTCAAAACTTTTGGCCACGACCGTACATTAACTGCACTCCTAGAGTTATCACCGCTATCTGTGGTGTTACATAGGACTGCAGGTAACATCTACCACATTACCTGTACTCAGAGAGTGTAATATGGAGCAACCAAAAATCATATGTACCCTAAACTGGGACCAAAAATACTGCCACCCTATTCCGTACTTTCTAAAATGGGGTCACTTTTTTGGAGTTTCTACTCTAGGGGTGCAACACGGGGGCTTCAAATGGGACATGGTGTCAAAAAAAACAGTCCAGCAAAATCTGCCTTCCAAAAACCGTATGTCATTCCTTTCCTTCTGCGCCCTGCCGTGTGCCCGTACAGCAGTTTACGACCACATATCGGGTGTTTCTGTAAACTAAAGAATCAGGGCCATAAATAATGAGTTTTGTTTGGCTGTTAACCCTTGCTTTGTAACTGGAAAAAAAATATTAAAATGGAAAATCTGCCAAAAAAGTGAAATTTTGAAATTGTATCTCTATTTTCCATTAAATCTTGTGCAACACCTAAAGGGTTAACAAATTTTGTAAAATCAGTTTTGAATACCTTGAGGGGTGTAGTTTCTTAGATGGGGTCACTTTTATGGAGTTTCTACTCTAGGGGTGCATCAGGGGGCTTCAAATGGGACATGGTGTAAAAAAAACAGTCCAGCAAAATCTGGCTTCCAAAAACCATACGGCGCACCTTTCACTCTATGCCCCACTGTGTGGCCGTACAGTAGTTTACGGCCAAATATGGGGTGTTTCTGTAAACGGCAGAGTCAAAGCAATAAAGATACAGTCTTGTTTGGCTGTTAACCCTTGCTTTGTTAGTGGAAAAAATGGGTTTCATCCCCATTTGCCAATAACTCTTGTGCAACACCTAAAGGGTTAACGAAGTTTGTAAAATCAGTTTTGAATACCTTGAGGGATGTAGTTTATAGAATGGGGTCATTTTTGGGTGGTTTCTATTATGTAAGCCTCGCAAAGTGACTTCAGACCTGTAGTGGTCCCTAAAAATTGGGTTTTTGTAAATTTCAGAAAAATTTCAAGATTTGCTTCTAAACTTCTAAGCCTTGTAACATCCCCAAAAAATTAAATATCATTCCCAAAATAATTCAAACATGAAGTAGACATATGGGGAATGTTAAGTCATTACAATTTTTGGGGGTATTACTATGTATTACAGAAGTAGAGAAACTGAAACTTTGAAATTTGCAACTTTTTCCACATTTTTGGTAAATTAGGTATTTTATTATGCAAAAAAAAAATTTGTTTTACTTCATTTTACCGGTGTCATGAAGTACAATATGTGACGAAAAAACTATCTCAGAATGGCCTGGATAAGTCAAAGTGTTTTAAAGTGATCAGCACTTAAAGTGACACTGGTCAGATTTGCAAAAAATGGCCAAGTCCTTAAGGTGAAATAGGGCTGAGTCATTAAGGGGTTAATGAGTTTTCACCACCAGTATATACAGTACAGACCAAAAGTTTGGACACACCTTCTCATTCAAAGAGTTTTCTTTATTTTCATGAAACTTGTAGATTCACACTGAAGGCATCAAAACTATGAATTTAACACATGTGGAATTATATACATAACAAAAAAGTGTGAAACAACTGAAAATATGTCATATTCTAGGTTCTTCAAAGTAGCCACCTTTTGCTTTGATTACTGCTTTGCACACTCTTGGCATTTACTTGATGAGCTTCAAGAGGTAGTCACCTGAAATGGTTTTCACTTCACAGGTGTGCCCTGTCAGGTTTAATAAGTGGAATTTCTTGCCTTATAAATGGGGTTGGGACCATCAGTTGTGTTGTGGAGAAGTCAGGTGGATACACAGCTGATAGTCCTACTGAATAGACTGTTAGAATTTGTATTATGGCAAGAAAAAAGCAGCTAAGTAAAGAAAAACGAGTGGCCATCATTACTTTAAGAAATGAAGGTCAGTCAGTCTGAAAAATTGGGAAAACTTTGAAAGTGTCCCCAAGTGCAGTCATAAAAACCATCAAGCGCTACAAAGAAACTGGCTCACATGCGGACCGCCCCAGGAAAGGAAGACCAAGAGTCACCTCTGCTGCGGGGGATAAGTTCATCCGAGTCACCAGCCTCAGAAATCGCAGGTTAACAGCAGCTCAGATTAGAGACCAGGTCAATACCACACAGAGTTCTAGCAGCAGACACATCTCTAGAAAAACTGTTAAGAGGAGACTGTGTGAATCAGGCCTTCATGGTAGAATATCTGCTAGGAAACCACTGCTAAGGACAGGCAACAAGCAGAAGAGACTTGTTTGGGCTAAAGAACACAAGGAAAGGACATTAGACCAGTGGAAATCTGTGCTTTGGTCTGATGAGTCCAAATGTGAGATCTTTGGTTCCAACCACCGCGTCTTTGTGCGACGCAGAAAAGGTGAACGGATGGACTCTACATGCCTGGTTCCCACCGTGAAGCATGGAGGAGGAGGTGAGATGGTGTGGGTGTGCTTTTCTGGTGAAACTGTTGGGGATTTATTCAAAATTGAAGGCATACTGAACCAGCATGGCTACCACAGCATCTTGCAGCTGCATGCTATTCCATACGGTTTGCGTTTAGTTGGAACATCATTTATTTTTCAACAGGACAATGACCCCAAACACACCTCCAGGCTGTGTAAGAGCTATTTGACCATGAAGGAGAGTGATGGGGTGCTGCGCCAGATGACCTGGCCTCCACAGTCACCGGACCTGAACCCAATCAAGATGATTTGGGGTGAGCTGGACCGCAGAGTAAAGGCAAAAGGGCCAACAAGTGCTAAGCATCTCTGGGAACTCCTTCCAGACTGTTGGAAGACCATTTCAGGTGACTACCTCTTGAAGCTCATCAAGAGAATGCCAAGAGTGTGCAAAGCAGTAATCAAAGCAAAAGGTGGCTACTTTGAAGAACCTAGAATATGACATATTGTCAGTTGTTTCACACTTTTTTGTTATGTATATAATTCCACATGTGTTAATTCATAGTTTTGATGCCTTCAGTGCGAATCTACAGTTTTCATAGTGATGAAAATAAAGAAAACTCTTTGAATGAGAACGTGTGTCCAAACTTTTGGTCTGTACTGTATATAATGTGCAAAGGATAATCACCATATAAACCCTGCATGTAATTTGCTATATAACCAGATACAGTATATATAGTACAAAGGATAATCACCATATACACCCTGCATGTAATTATCAGTATATACTGTGCAGAGGATAATCACCATATACACCCTGCATGTAAATACCAGTATATACAGTACAGAGGATAATCACCATATACACCCTGCATGCAATTACCAGTATAAGCCGATACAGTATATACAGTACAGAGGATAATCACCATATACACCATGAATGAAAATACCTGTATAAGCAGATACAGTATATATAGTACAGAGGATAATCACCATATACACCCTGCATGTAAATACCTGTATAAGCAGATACAGTATACACTCACCTAAAGAATTATTAGGAACACCTGTTCTATTTCTCATTAATGCGATTATCTAGTCAACCAATCACATGGCAGTTGCTTCAATACATGTAGGGTTGTGGTCCTGGTCAAGACAATCTCCTGAACTCCAAACTGAATGTCAGAATGGGAAAGAAAGGTGGGCTACAACAGCAGAAGACCCCGCCGGGTACCACTCATCTCCACTACAAATAGGAAAAAGAGGCTACAATTTGAACGAGCTCACCAAAATTGGACTGTTGAAGACTGGAAAAATGTTGCCTGGTCTGATGAGTCTCAATTTCTGTTGAGACATTCAAATGGTAGAGTCCGAATTTGGCGTAAACAGAATGAGAACATGTATCCACCATGCCTTGTTACCACTGTGCAGGCTGGTGGTGGTAGTGTAATTGTGTGGGGGATGTTTTCTGGGCACACTTTAGGCCCCTTAGTGCCAATTGGCCATCGTTTAAATGCCACGGGCTACCTGAGCATTGTTTCTGACCATGTCCATCCCTTCATGACCACCATGCACCCATCCTCTGATGGCTACTTCCAGCAGGATAATGCACCATGTCACAAAGCTTGAATCATTTCAAATTGGTTTCTTGAACAAGACAATGCGTTCACTGTACTAAAATGGCCCCCACAGTCACCAGATCTCAACCCAATAGAGCATCTTTGGGATGTGGTGGAACGGGAGCTTTGTGCCCTGGATGTGCATCCCTCAAATCTCCATCAACTGCAAGATGCTATCCTATCAATATGGGCCAACATTTCTAAAGAATGCTATCAGCACCTTGTTAAATCAATGCCACGTAGAATTAAGGCAGTTCTGAAGGCAAAAGGGGGTCCAACACCGTATTAGTATGGTGTTCCTAATAATTATTTAGGTGAGTGTATATAATCACCATATACACCCTGCATGTAAATACCTGTATAAGCAGATACAGCATATACAGTACAGAGGATAATCATTAGAGATGAGCGAATTTCCGCTTATGAAATTTGTTTGCGATTCGTTTACTGGTAAATGCAGAATTGCTTTATGGATTCCGTTACGGAATGCATAATGGAATGCCTCTTATTCATTCCATCATAATAGAAATCTATGGGCTGCAAAATGGATCCGTCCCGTTTCCGTTATGCAGGGGAGTCTTGGATGGATTCCGTTACCACGGACCATAACGCAATTCCATGACGGAATGCATAACAGAGGCATTCTGTTCGGCTACTTTCACACTTGCGTTCAGAGCGGATCCGTCTGAGACGGATCCGCTCATATAATGCAGACGGTGGATCCATTCAGAACGGATCCGTCTGCATTATATTGTAAAAAAAATTCTAAGTGTCAAAGTAGCCTCAGATGGATCCGTCCAGACTTTACATTGAAAGTCAATGGGGGACAGATCCGTTTGAAAATTGAGCCATAGTGTGTCATATTCAAATGGATCCGTCCCCATTGACTTACATTGTAAGTCTGGACGGATCCGTTTGCCTCTGCACGGCCAGGCGGACACCAGAACGCTGCAAGCAGTGTTCAGGTGTCCGCCTGCTGAGCGGAGGACAAACGGTGCCAGACTGATGCATTCTGAGCGGATCGGCATCCACTCAGAATGCATTAGGGCAGTACGGATGCGTTCGGGGCCGCTTGTGAGAGCCTTCAAACGGAACTCACAAGCGGAGCCCCGAACGCTAGTGTGAAAGTAGCCTTATTCATTCCGTCATAATAGAAGTCTATTACCAGTATAAGCCGATACAGTATATACAGTACAGAGGATAATCACCATATACACCCTGCATGTAATTACTTATATAAACAGATACAGTATATATAGTACAGAGGATAATCACCATATACACCCTGCATGTAAATACCTGTATAAGCAGATACAGTATATATAGTACAGAGGATAATCACCATATACACCCTGCATGTAATTACCAGTATAAACAGATACAGCATATACAGTACAGAGTATAATCACCATATACACCCTGCGTGTAATTACCTGTATAAACAGATAGTGTATACAATACAGAGGATAATCATCGTATACACCCTGCATGTAATTACCAGTATAAACAGATACAGCATATACAGTACAGAGTATAATCACCATATACACCCTGCATGTAATTACCTGTATAAACAGATAGTGTATACAGTACAGAGGATAATCATCATATACACACTGTATGTAATTACAAGTATAAACAGATACAGTATATACAGTACAATCACCATATAACCATGCATGTAATTACCTGTATAAGCAGATACAGTATATATAGTGCAGAGTATAATCACCATATACACCCTGCATGTAATTACCAGTATAAACAGATACAGTATATACAGTACAGATGATAATCACTGTATACACCCTGCATGTAATTATCAGTATAAGCAGATACAGTATATACAGTACAGAGGATAATCACCATATACACCCTGCATGTAATTACCAGTATAAACAGATACAGCATATACAGTACAGAGTATAATCACCATATACACCCTGCGTGTAATTACCTGTATAAACAGATAGTGTATACAATACAGAGGATAATCATCGTATACACCCTGCATGTAATTACCAGTATAAACAGATACAGCATATACAGTACAGAGTATAATCACCATATACACCCTGCATGTAATTACCTGTATAAACAGATAGTGTATACAATACAGAGGATAATCATCGTATACACCCTGCATGTAATTACCAGTATAAACAGATACAGCATATACAGTACAGAGTATAATCACCATATACACCCTGCATGTAATTACCTGTATAAACAGATAGTGTATACAGTACAGAGGATAATCATCATATACACCCTGCATGTAATTACCTGTACACTACGTGCAGAATTATTAGGCAAATGAGTATTTTGACCACATCATCCTCTTTATGCATGTTGTCTTACTCCAAGCTGTATAGGCTCGAAAGTCTACTACCAATTAAGCATATTAGGTGATGTGTATCTCTGTAATGAGAAGGGGTGTGGTCTAATGACATCAACACCCTATATCAGGTGTGCATAATTATTAGGCAACTTCCTTTCTTTTGGCAAAATGGGTCAAAAGAAGGACTTGACAGGCTCAGAAAAGGCAAAAATAGTGAGATATCTTGCAGAGGGATGCAGCACTCTTAAAATTGCAAAGCTTCTGAAGCGTGATCATCGAACAATCAAGCGTTTCATTCAAAATAGTCAACAGGGTCGCAAGAAGCACGTGGAAAAACCAAGGCGCAAAATAACTGCCCATGAACTGAGAAAAGTCAAGCGTGCAGCTGCCAAGATGCCACTTTCCACCAGTTTGGCCATATTTCAGAGCTGCAACATCACTGGAGTGCCCAAAAGCACAAGGTGTGCAATACTCAGAGACATGGCCAAGGTAAGAAAGGCTGAAAGACGACCACCACTGAACAAGACACACAAGCTGAAACGTCAAGACTGGGCCAAGAAATATCTCAAGACTGATTTTTCTAAGGTTTTATGGACTGATGAAATGAGAGTGAGTCTTGATGGGCCAGATGGCTGGATTGGTAAAGGGCAGAGAGCTCCAGTCCGACTCAGACGCCAGCAAGGTGGAGGTGGAGTACTGGTTTGGGCTGGTATCATCAAAGATAAGCTTGTGGGGCCTTTTTGGGTTGAGGATGGAGTCAAGCTCAACTCCCAATCCTACTACCAGTTTCTGGAAGACACCTTCTTCAAGCAGTGGTACAGGAAGAAGTCTGCAAGGTAAGAAAAACATGATTTTCATGCAGGACAATGCTCCATCACACGCGTCCAAGTACTCCACAACGTGGCTGGCAAGAAAGGGTATAAAAGAAGAAAATCTAATGACATGGCCTCCTTGTTCACCTGATCTGAACCCCATTGAGAACCTGTGGTCCATCATCAAATGTGAGATTTACAAGGAGGGAAAACAGTACACCTCTCTGAACAGTGTCTGGGAGGCTGTGGTTGCTGCTGCACGCAATGTTGATGGTGAACAGATCAAAACACTGACAGAATCCATGGATGGCAGGCTTTTGAGTGTCCTTGCAAAGAAAGGTGGCTATATTGGTCACTGATTTGTTTTTGTTTTGTTTTTGAATGTCAGAAATGTATATTTGTGAATGTTGAGATGTTATATTGGTTTCACTGGTAAAAATAAATAATTGAAATGGGTATATATTTGTTTTTTGTTAAGTTGCCTAATAATTATGTACAGTAATAGTCACCTGCACACACAGATATCCCCCTAAAATAGCTAAAACTAAAAACAAACTAAAAACTACTTCCAAAAATATTCAGCTTTGATATTAATGAGTTTTTTGGGTTCATTGAGAACATGGTTGTTGTTCAATAATAAAATTAATCCTCAAAAATACAACTTGCCTAATAATTCTGCACTCCCTGTATAAACAGATAGTGTATACAATACACTGTATGTAATTACAAGTATAAACAGATACAGTATATACAGTACAATCACCATATAACCATGCATGTAATTACCTGTATAAGCAGATACAGTATATATAGTGCAGAGTATAATCACCATATACACCCTGCATGTAATTACCAGTATAAACAGATACAGTATATACAGTACAGATGATAATCACTGTATACACCCTGCATGTAATTATCAGTATAAGCAGATACAGTATATACAGTACAGAGGATAATCACCATGTACACCCTGCATGTAATTACCTGTATAAGCAGATACAGTATATATAGTGCAGAGTATAATCACCATATACACCCTGCATGTAATTACCAGTATAAGCAGATACAGTATATACAGTACAAAGGATAATCACCATATACACCCTGCATGTAATTATCAGTATAAGCAGATACAGTATATACAGTACAGAGGATAATCACCATATACCCACTGCATGTAATTACCTGAATAAGCAGATACAGTATATACAGTACAGAGTATAATCACCATATACACCCTGCATATAATTACCAGTATAAGCAGATACAGTATATACAGTACAATCACCATATAACCATGCATGTAATTACCAGTATAAACAGATACAGTATATACAGTACAGATGATAATCACTGTATACACCCTGCATGTAATTATCAGTATAAGCAGATACAGTATATACAGTACAGAGGATAATCACCATGTACACCCTGCATGTAATTACCTGTATAAGCAGATACAGTATATATAGTGCAGAGTATAATCACCATATACACCCTGCATGTAATTACCAGTATAAGCAGATACAGTATATACAGTACAAAGGATAATCACCATATACACCCTGCATGTAATTATCAGTATAAGCAGATACAGTATATACAGTACAGAGGATAATCACCATATACCCACTGCATGTAATTACCTGAATAAGCAGATACAGTATATACAGTACAGAGTATAATCACCATATACACCCTGCATATAATTACCAGTATAAGCAGATACAGTATATACAGTACAATCACCATATAACCATGCATGTAATTACCTGTATAAGCAGATACAGTATATATAGTACAGAATATAATCACCATATACACCCTGCATGTAATTATCACGGGTGAAGTTTTCAGATAGCTGGAACTTATGAATAAACGAGCGACTGGCTTTATCCCAAGCTAAGGAGCTTATAGGTGAGCCCTATAAAACCCTAAGAGCTCTCCCTGACTGCTATGCACATGCAAGGGTCTCGATGGTAGACGATTGCATGCCCACGTACCTAAGTCTGTGTGACACCTGAAAACCCTATAACAGTGAGGGGACACGATCACCGTCTCCCTGCACTTAATATGGACGGAGTCAGGGTCACCTAGAATCAAGCCAGCAAGGAAACACAATAAAGTAAAGGACTTATCTGAGCAAACAGCAGAAGCAGCCTCCATCAGTGAATACTTCATCCAGGAAGTAGTATAAACCGCAAAGTGAGGCAGTATGGGAGGGAATATAAAGGAAGACGATTAGTCTAAATAAGTGACACCTGGCAGAAGGAAAAGAGATGAGAAAGTGAAACCAAAACAAAGAACATCATGCAAGAGGTAGAAAAGAACGTCTGCCAGACCTTCTCACAGAACTGGCAGTGACAGTAATTACCTCTATAAACAGATACAGTATATACAGTACAGAGGATAATCACCATATACACCCTGCATGTACCGTAATTACCAGTATAAGCAGATACAGTATATACAGTACACAGGATAATCACCATATACACCCTGCATGCAATTACCTGTATAAGCAGATACAGTATATATAGTACAGAGTATAATCACCATATATACCCTGCATGTAATTACCTGTCTAAGCAGATGCAGTATATACAGTACAATCGCCATATACACCCTGCATGTAATTACCGGTATATGCAGATACAGTATATACAGCACAGAGGATAAGCACTATATATACCCTGCATGTAATTACCTGTATAAGCACATACAGTATATACAGTACACATGATTATCACCATATACACCGACAAGTCACCTAAAAATCTAAGGGATTTTATTAAATCTAAGTGTTTGATTACTTTAATATTATTATATCACAATCTGGGTGCAATTAAGAGAAAAATATTACATTTGCATTTCTCAAGAATTTTTCCTGCATTTAGTGGCAAAAGCTAAATCAAAAAACGTAAACCATGTGCAGCAGGCAAGGGCAATCTGACAATAGAAATATGATATTATTGATGATATACACAGATGTAGTAGAGTTAACACACATGCTTTCCGAGACGTCTTATCTAAACTAAATGCGTTAAGCAAACACTTTCACTTGCTTTTCAATGGCTTTTGTTTCAAGATAACGCAAAGAGTTATGAAATTTGAGTTAAGAGTGTGTTATACCTGCTACATCTGTAGCAGCCACTATCCCATCAGGTTCAAGGTTTCTGCGGACTGTGCCCATGCAGTTGGGCTGTACACATGAGACAATGTCTCTCAGTTCACGACGTTATGATGTCATGTCCAATGACCTGTACATTAGCGTCTGTTCCATATCTGTCAACGACCATGTCTGTGTCCTTAGGACATAGATATATTTGAAAGTTGTGGCGCTGTCTGACCAGGGCCGTCTTTACCAAGGGGCAAAAGGGGCAGCTGCCCCGGGCCCAGTTGCTCCTGGGGGCCCAAGGCAACTGCCTCTTGAGCCCTGCTAGCCACTGCCCCGGGTGTCAGGCTGTCAGCTACACAGTGGGTGCTGCCATGCCATGCCTGCCGGCACTGAGTCCATGCATCGTACTGTTAGAGCTGTGAATGTGATCTAGGACCTTAGAGGACATCATCACCATGTGACCAGTAACCTAGCAATATTACTGGTCACATGGCTATGAGGTCATCACAGGTTCTAGCAGGAGTGTTGCAGAAGTTAACTGTGGAGCTTTTTTGTGTGAAGATTACATCAGAAAAAGGTGACAGGGGCTGTTATGCTAATATACTATAATCTACTGTATAGTGGGGGCCTGTATACTGTGGGGGGACTGTATACTGTGTGGAACTGTATACTGGGGGGGCCTGTATACTGTGGAGGGGCCTGTATACTGTGGAGGGGCCTGTATACTGTGGGGGGGGGGCCTGTAAACTGTGGGGGGCTGTATACTGTGCGGGGGGCTGTATACTGTGGGGGACTGTATACTGTGGGGGGCCTGTATGCCGTGGGGGGCCTGTATACTGTGTGGGACTGTATACTGTGTGGGGGGCTGTATACTGTGGGGGGACTGTATACTGTGGGGGACTGTATACTGTGGGGGGCCTGTATACTGTGGGGGCCTGTATACTGTGGGTGGTGTATAGTGTGGAGTGCTATACTGCTGTACTGTATAGTGTGGGGGGCTGTATCGTGTATAGTTTGGGGTGCTGTATACGGTGAGGTGCTATACTGCTCTACTGTATACTGTGAGGTGTTGTATACTGTGGGGTGCTTTATACTGTGGGCTGCTATACTGCTCTACTATATACTGTGGGGAACTGTATAGTGTGGGGTGTTATACTGCATACTGTGGGTTGCTGTATACTATAGGGTGCTATACTGCATACTGTGGGGTGCTGGGGTGCACTGTAACACTAGGGTGAGCCGAGCCCTGGTCTCCTTCCTGCAGAGCGGTGCCCACTTCCAGCCTGAGCCCAGCTGCCCAGAGCACTGATCCTGAGCCGCTGGAGTCTTCAGAACTGGAACTATTTATATCACTGTACTCTACCAGGTGTGTGGATTTTTTGTGTGTGTGTTGTGGTGGAGGGCGTTATTGCCTGCTAAGGTGTGGGAAGGTGGGACCCAGGGGGCCAAAGTAAATTTTTGCCCAGGGTCCAATCAATATTAAAGACGGCCCTGTGTCTGACCCACCTGAAAGTTGGAGGCCCCACCCTATTGTGTGGTTTGCGTGGTGATAAAGACCACCACAGTAAATGAGCAGCTTGAAGTCAAGGGGATGGCAACCTTCACAGTTCAAGTCAAGCTTGCCAAGCCCCCTTCCTGCCTACTTCACTCTTGATGGATAGCTATTATTTCTTTTCTCATGCACAATGTGTCAGATATCCTGCGCTTGCACTGCGCTGTTTAGTTTTCGGAGCCTGCACAGTGCACCCAGCTATAGTGTGCTGTGCTTCAAAAGAAGCAGGCTCCTGCAGAATTACAGGTATTCCAATGTATACCAGTCTAAAAAAATTCCCAAATAGATATATTTGGCATATGCTTTGCGACATATATTTGGGGTTCTTTCATGACACAAATAGGCACTGCAAACAAACGTGAAAAAACAAGCAAACAATGCCATCTGCAAAGAGCGTAAAATAAAATAGATACCATTTCTTTTCCAAAATTAACCCAAAATGTTGCCATAAGCATACTGAAAACACAAAACAATACTTATGCAAAAAAAAACATGAAATGAGAAAGAAATGGCTGTGTCCTTACATTTTTCTTTATATTATTTAGAAATACTCTGAAAGGACTATGGAAAGTATTCTGAAAATGTCTTTATTTCACCTACTTGAGATAAGAAGGAATGTTTCATTTTAAGTAAAGAGACTTGAGAAGGTCTTCTGAGAACAGTCTTATTTAACCTGAATCCTTAACAGATTCACTTCAGATTATGGCACCTTCATGGCCCTCTATCAAATCTCAACTAGGGGAATAATGCAATTTCCAAAACAAGCCTTGGATAACTTAGGGCTGGAAAAAATTGCCATTGCTGGCATAGCCGTAGGCTATGTTTCCACGCAAAATCCACAGCACGAAAATCTGTGGTAGATGTGTAATAGATCGGTAACTGAAAACAGGTAGGTTTTGTTGGCAGTTTTGTAATCTGGTGGCATTTGTTACAAGCATTTTAGAAGAGTTTTTTGAAAGATGTTTTTCTGCTTCCCAATTGCCTTCTATGGAAATCCACAATTAAATCTGCTTCAAAGAAGTAACATGTCACTTCTCAAGTGTTTTTCAAATCACACAATCGAGCACCAGGTGTGCACGTTTGAGTTTTTCACATTGACATCAAGGGGACATCAATGCCCTATGATTAATATCAGATTATGGGGTTCCGACACTAGGCATCCCCACTAGCGTTGAGCGAGCATGCTTGGTCGAACACCGAGCATCGCGATGTGCGGCACATCGCGGTGTTCGGCCAAACACCACGTGTGCACGAGCGCGATGCTCGAGTCTCCTCCCAGCACGTTTGGCTACGCAGCCAATAAATGTGCAGGTAAGTACTGCCACTCACTGTAATGCCATAGCCATGTTGGTTACTGGCATTACAGCGATTGGCTGTCCAGAACGCGTCATCGGGTGCCCCCGATGTCCCAACACAGCGTACAGATGTCTATATCCCAGGTCTTTGAACGAAAGCACAAATACCCAGCCACCCACCCACAGGCCATAGCACTAAATGAGCACCTTTCCAAATTATTTGCCCTGGAAATGTTGCTCTTTAGGCTTGTGGACACCAAGGCTTTCTGCAGCTTGATGGCAGTGGCCGTCCCTCGTTAATCAGTCCCCAGCTGCCACTATTTTGCCCGGTGTGCCGTCCCCACCTTACAACAGCATGTGTTCCACAACATTACCCGTGCCCTGACCAACGCAGTTATTGGGAAGGTCCACTTAACGACTGACGCATGGACAAGTGCTTGTGGCCAGGAACGCTAAATTTCGCTGACGGCAGAATGGGTGAACGTTGTGGAGGCTGGGAGTGAGTCGTACACTGGGATGGCACAGGTGCTACCGATGCCAAGAAATGCGGGCCATCAGGATTCCCGCCACCACCTACATTAGTGTCTGCAATCCCCCCTTCCATTAGTGCGGGCCTTCATTATGTTCAAGGAATGCAGGTTCCACTAGCATGCTGAGCCCACTCTGTATTCCACCTTTCCTGGTGCCAAATGGCTACCAATACATACAGGGAGAGTAGTGTGAGTTTAGCATGCATGTGGAGCCTGCATCCCCTGAATATAATGGAGGCCATTTTGGCACAATAAGAGGCATAATATAATGTGGGCTCGGCATGCATGTGGAACTTGCATTCTCTGAATGTAATGGAGGCCAGTATGGCACCAGTTAACCACCTCAGCCCCCCTAGCTTAAACCCCCTTAATGACCAGACCACTTTTTACAATTCTGCACTACACTACTTTCACGGTTTATTGCTCGGTCATACAACTTACCACCCAAATTAATTTTACCTCCTTTTCTTCTTACTAATAGAGCTTTCATTTGGTGGTATTTCATTGCTGCTGACATTTTTACTTTTTTGATATTAATCATAATTGACCGAAATCTTTGCCAAAAAATGACATTTTTCACTTTCTGTTGTAAAATTTTTCAAATAAAACTACATTTCTATATAAATTTTTCTCAAAATGTATTGTTCTACATATCTTTGATAAAAAAAAAACATGCAATAAGTGTATATTTATTGGTTTGGGTAAAAGTTATAGCGTTTACAAACTATGGTGCAAAAAAATTAATTTACGCACTTTGACTTTCTGAGCACCTGTCATGTTTCCTGAGGTTCTACAATGCCCAGACAGTAGAAACACCCACAAATTACCCAATTTCAGAAATTAGACACCCTAAGGTATTCGCTGATGGGCATAGTGAGTTCATGGAAGCTTTTATTTTTTGTCACAAGTTAGCGGAAATTGAATTTATTTTATTTTTTTCTTACAAAGTCTCATATTAGACTAACTTGTGACAAAAAATAAAATTTTACATGAACTCACCATACCCCTCACGGAATACTTCGGGGTGTCTTCTTTCTAAAATGGTGTCACTTGTGGGGTATTTATACTGCCCTTGCATTTTAGGGGCCCTAAAGCGTGAGAAGTAGTTTGGAATCCAAATGCGTAAAAATGCCCTGTGAAATCCTTAAAGTACTCATTGGAATTTGGGCCCCTTTGTGCACCTATGCTGCAAAAAAGTGTCACACATGTGGTATCACCGTACTCAGAAGAAGTAGGGCAATGTGTTTTGGGGTGTATTTTTACATGCTGAGTGAGATAAATATCTCTGTAAATGACAACTTTTCCAATTTTTTTATACAAACCGGATTCCAAAAAAGTTGGGACACTAAACAAATTGTGAATAAAAACTGAATGCAATGATGTGGAGATGGCAAATGTCAATATTCTATTTGTAATAGAATTAGATGACAGATCAAACGTTTAATCCAAGTAAATGTATCATTTTAAAGGAAAAATAAGTTGATTAAAATTTTCACGGTGTCAACAAATCCCCAAAAAGTTGGGACAAGTATCAATAAGAGGCTGGAAAAAGTAAATTTGAGCATAACGAAGAGCTGGAAGACCAATTAACACTAATTAGGTCAAATGGCAACATGATTGGGTATAAAAAGAGCTTCTCAGAGTGGCAGTGTCTCTCAGAAGCCAAGATGGGTAGAGGATAACCAATTCCCACAATGTTGCGCAGAAAGATAGTGGAGCAATATCAGAAAGGTGTAACCCCGTGAAAAATTGCAAAGACTTTGCATCTATCATCATCAACTGTGCATAACATCATCCGAAGATTCAGAGAATCTAGAACAATCTCTGTGCGTAAGGGTCAAGACTGTAAAACCATACTGGATGCCCGTGACCTCCGGGCCCTTAAACGACACTGCACCACAAACAGGAATGCTACTGTAAAGGAAATCACAGAATGGGCTCAGGAATACTTCCAGAAACCATTGTCAGTGAACACAATCCACCGTGCCATCCGCCGTTACCAGCTGAAACTCTACAGTACAAAGAAGAAGCCATTTCTAAGCAAGATCCACAAGCTCAGGCGTTTTCACTGGGCCAGGGATCATTTAAAATGGAGTGTGGCAAAATGGAAGACTGTTCTGTGGTCAGACGAGTCACGATTCAAAGTTCTTTTTGGAAATCTGGGACGCTATGTCATCCGGACCAAAGAGGACAAGGACAACCCAAGTTGTTATCAACGCTCAGTTCAGAAGCCTGCATCTCTGATGGTATGGAGTTGCATGAGTGCGTGTGGCATGGGCAGCTTGCATGTCTGGAAAGGCACCATCAATGTAGAAAAATATATTCAGGTTCTAGAACAACATATGCTCCCATCCAGACGTCATCTCTTTCAGGGAAGACCCTGCATTTTTCAAGAAGATAATGCCAGACCACATTCTGCATCAATCACAACATCATGGCTGCGTAGGAGAAGGATCCGGGTACTGAAATGGCCAGTCTGCAGTCCAGATCTTTCACCTATAGAGAACATTTGGCGCATTATAAAGAGGAAGGTGCAACAAAGAAGGCCCAAGACGATTGAACAGTTAGAGGCCTGTATTAGACAAGAATGGGAGAGCATTCCTTTTTCTAAACTTGAGAAACTGGTCTCCTCGGTCCCCAGACGTCTGTTGAGTGTTGTAAGAAGAAGGGGAGATGCCACACAGTGGTGAAAATGGCCTTGTCCCAACTTTTTGGGGATTTGTTGACACCATGAAATTCTGATTCAACATATTCTACCCTTAAAATGGTACATTTTCTCAGTTTAAACTTTTGTTCGGTGATTTATGTTCTATTCTGAATAAAATATTAGAAGTTGGCACCTCCACATTCATTGCATTCAGTTTTTATTCACAATTTGTATAGTGTCCCAACTTTTTTGGAATCCGGTTTGTACAAAGTTGTCATTTACAGAAATATTTCTCTCACCCAGCATGGGTATATGTAAAAAGACACCCCAAAACACATTGCCCTACTTCTCCTGAGTATGGCGATACCACATGAGTGACACTTTTTTGCAGCCTAGGTGCGCAAAGGGGCCCAAATTCCAATGAGTAACTTTTAGGAGGGCATTTTTAGACATTTGGATTCCAGACTTCTTCTCACGCTTTAGGGCCCCTAATATGCCAGGGCAGTATAAATACCCCACAAGTGACCCCATTTTGGAAAGAAGACACACCAAGGTATTCCGTGAGGGGCATGGCGAGTTCCAAGAATATATTTTTTTTTTGGGCACAAGTTAGAGGAAAATGATTTTTTGTCTTTTTCTTTTTCTTTTTTCTTCTTACAAAGTCTCATATTCCACTAACTAGTGACAAAAAATAAAATTTTACATGAACTCGCCATGCACCTCACGAAATACCTTGGGGTGTCTTCTTTCCAAAATGGGGTCACTTGTGGGGTGTCTATACTGCCATGGCGTGAGAAGAAGTCTGGAATCCAAATGCGGAGCCGCAAAACACATAAGGACGTCTGAATGGAGCCTTACAGGGGGGTGATCAATTACAGGGGGGGGGGTGATCAGGGAGTCTATATGAGGTGATCAGAGGTTAATAAGGGGTTAATAAGTGACGGGAGGGGGTAGTGTAGTGTGGTGATTGGTGCTACTTACAGAGCTGCCTGTGTCTTCTGGTGGTCGATCCAAGCAAAAGGGACCACCAAAGGACCAGGTAGCAGGTATATTAGATCCTGTTAACAAAACAGCGTCTAATATACCTTTTTGGGGTTAAAAAAATCGCATCCACAGCCTGCCAGTGAATGATCGCTGCTGGCAGGCTGTAGATCAACTTCTTAGCTGTGCGTCGCTGTTCACGCGAAATCTCGGCTCTCGCGAGATGACGCATCAGTGCGTCAAGGAGGAATAGCCCGGCCGCCCGCAGAACGCATCCCTGCGTTAGGCGGTCGGGAGGAGGTTAATGTGGTATTTAGTGTTAGGTTCCCTTCTTACTGATATCGCCTTGATGTTTGGCAGACGGGTCCAAATAATTTTGTACAAAATGATTTGCCAACCATCTCAAATTTATTAGCGTAGCATTAGCACCAGAATACTTTCTATTATTTTGGCATTATTGTACTTTATTTGGTTTGCAGAGTGCTGTTGCGTTATATATATTTTTGCCTTTGTGCTTTCAGCCATGGCAACGTGCACCTGCACACTGGATGTGCTGACTGACCCCCAATTTTTCTTTGCAGTTTGTATTGGAGGTGTGACTGACTCTGTTGGTCGTGCACTCCTGATCAACCTGTCTGCCCCATTGGCTGTTTTTAATTAGTATAGCTATAAAGCTGTAGCCTACTCTCCCTGTATGTATTGGTAGCCATTTGGCACAAGGAAAGGTGGAATACAGAGTGGGCTCAGCATGCTAGTGGAACCTGCATTCCTTGAACACCAATGAGGTATCATATAGTGTGGGTTCAGCATGCATGTGGAGCCTGCATCCCCTGAATATAATGGAGGCCATTTTGGCACCATAAGAGGCATAATATAATGTGGGCTCGGCATGCATGTGGAACTTGCATTCTCTGAATGTAATGGAGGCCAGTATGGCACCAGTTAATGTGGTATTTAGTGTTAGGTTCTCTTCTTACTGAGATTGCCTTGACGTTTGGCAGACGGGCCCAAATAATTTTGCACAAAATGAATTGCCAAGCATCTCAAATTTATTAGCGTTGTATTAGCACCAGAATACTTTATATTATTTTGGCATTATTGTACTTCATTTGGTTTGCAAAGTGCTGTTGCATTGTATATTTTTTTTGCCTTTGTGCCATGGCAACGCGCACCTGCGCACTGGATGTGCCGACTGACCCCCGATTTTTCTTTGCAACCCCCCTTTCTGCTCCTCCACCTCTGAATTGTCATCTTGTAGCACCAGTCAGCCATCATTCAGTAGCTGGAAACAGTGTAGCACTGCAGTGGGGAAGCGGCAACAGGCCACGCTGAAACTTATTTGCTTAGGTGACAAACAGCACACCACCGCAGAGCTATGGCAGGGTATAAGGGACTAGACTGAGCTGTGGCTCTCGCCACTCAACCTACAACCAGGCGGCAAACTTGTCGTTTGGAGATAATCGGTTCATGAAGACGGCCCTTCTGGATTCTGGATCAGCAGGAAACTTCCTTCAGCAAGCCATAGTGGATCAATATTGTATTCCAGTCCGACGCCTGCAGAGACCATTGATGGTGTCATCCGTCGATAGAGCCCTTCCATCTGAGTCCGTACAATTTTGTACTGAACCTGTAAGACTACAGGTGGGAGCTCTTCATACAGAAGAGATTTTGTTCCTGGTTCTTCAAAGTCTTTCTCACCCTCTCCTTTTGGGGTTTCCATGGCTCCGTACCCATGAACCTGTTCTTGATTGAAAGTCTGGAGAGGTGCTTCGTTGGGGACAGTACTGCCTTGGAAAGTGTCTTTCTCCTGTTCGGCCTGCTCGGTTACCTCGGGTACCACGAAATCTTGAAAATCTGCTTGCAGCATACTATGCCTATGCCGACGTCTTTGATAAGAAGGAAGCTGAGACGTTACCTCCACACAGGCCTTATGATTGTCCAATTGATCTGATTCCTGGTTCTTCACCTCCCCGTGGTCGCATTTATCCTCAGTCACCAGCCGAGACACAAGCCATGTCTGAGTACATCAAAGAAAATCTTGACAAAGGATTTATCTGGAAATCATCTTCTCCGGCTGGCGCTGGCTTCTTCTTTGTAAAGAAAAAAAGATGGTTCTCTCCGCCCATGCATCGATTATAGGGGCCTAAATAAAATCACTATCAAGAACAAATACCCCCTTCCCCTTATTCCAGAGTTGTTTGACCGCCTCAGAGGAGCTTAAATCTTCTCCAAATTAGATCTGCGTGGGGCCCACAACTTGATCCAAATTCGTCAAGGGGACGAGTGGAGGACCGCCTTCAACACCCGTGACGGTCACTATGAATACCTGGTGATGCCGTTTGGACTAAGCAATGCTCCTGCAGTGTTCCAAGAATTCGTTTATGATATTTTCAGAGACTTGTTATATCCTTGTCTTTTCTCCAGATTTGGCTACTCACCAGAGTCAGATTCGGCTGGTCCTTCAAAGGATAAAAAAAAAAAAAAGATCTGTATGTCAAGTTTAAAAAAAGTCTCTTCAAATAAACCTTGCTTCCATTTTTGGGGTACATAATATCAGATACTGGCCTACAGATGGATCCTGAAAAGCTGTCTGCGATTTTGAAGTGGCCCCGTCGTTCTGGTTTAAAGGCTATTCAACGCTTCCTGGGGTTCGCCAACTACTACCGCCAGTTCGTGCTACACTTCTCAGCCCCCATCTCTGCCTTGACACGTAAAGGGGCGAATCCCCAAAATTGGACTGCTGAGGCTGAATCAGCCTTCCAAGCCTTGAAACAGGCCTTCTCTGTGGCTCCAGTACGCCATTGTCCTGATGCCAGTAAGCAATTTTTTTTGGAGGTGGATGCATCGTCTATTGGAGCTGGGGCGGTGCTTTCACAAAGATCTCCCTCAGGTAAGATGACATCATGTGGCTTCTTCTCCAGGGCCTTCTCCGCTCCGGAGCGCAAATACTCGACCGGGGACAGAGAGTTGTTGGCCATAAAAATGGCATTGGAGGAATGGCAATACCTTCTGGAGGGAACCAGTCATACGGTAGTGATCTATACGGACCACAAGAATCTCACCTACCTACAGTCTGCACAGAAACTTAATCCACACCAAGCTCGATGGTCCCTCTTCTTAGCTCGTATTGGTTTTGTTCTTTACCTTCGTGCTGCAGATAAGAACATCAAAGCATAAAACAAATCACCTGACCCAAGAGAGTGTCACAAGGACCACCCCATAAATGCACATCCGACAATGAATCAATATTAAAATGTATATATAAAGTTTATTAGACACACCAAAAGACACATTAAAAATGGTATACAATTAGAACAAAGTGCGGTATGCAATATAATATATATAACCGACACACACAGGTCCACTGAGTTGCCACATGCACTATAAACCAGCATATGCAAATCCTATACATAACAGGAAGCAAATGTAAAGTAAGGCAAGACCGCTAAAAATGGGAGCGGACCATGATAAGGTCAGATATCAAGAGCCAAACCTACATCGACCGCTGGTGCAGTGGACCTGGAAGCGTAGTCCGCTCCCATTTTTAGCGGTCTTACCTTACTTCACATTTGCTTCCTGTTATGTATTGGATTTGTATATGCTGGTTTATAGTGCATGTGCCTACTTTGTGGCAACTCAGTGGACCTGTGTGTGTCGGTTATATATATTATATTGCATACCGCACTTTGTTCTAATTGAATACAATTTTTAATGTGTCTGTTGGTGTGTTTCATTCATTGTCGGATGTGCATTTATGGGGTGGTCCTTGTGACTCTCTCGTGGGTCAGGTGATTTGTTATATGCCTTTTTTACCACCCCTTGCAGTCCGTGAATTCATTTGGTGTGCCCCCTGTCCCTTTAATTATTAAGAACATCAAAGCAGATGCTCTTTCAAGATCCTTTGATTCCACTGACCAGGAGGAGAAGCCCCAATTCATCATTGATCCCACAAAAATCTCGCCCTGTCCAGTCAAGCTATCTGAAATTCCTCCTGGAAAAACCCTTGTTGCAGAATCTCTCAGAGAGCGAATCTTACTATGGGGTCATTCAGCTAAAGTGGCGGGTCATGCTGGTCAAAGGAAGACCTTTAGGTTCATTGCACAGCGGTACTGGTGGCTAACCATGTGACAAGACATCCTAGAATTTGTAGCTGCTTGTCCATCCTGCGTGCAAAATAAAACTTCCAAACAGCGTCCAGCTGTTCTTCTGCTTCCCCTTCCAGTTCCTGAGGTTCCCTGGCAACAAATAGCCATGGACTTTATCACAGATCTACCCACGTCTTTCGGTTGTTCTGTAATTTGGGTAGTGGTTGACTGCTTCTCCAAAATGGCACATTTCGTCCCTCTGCCTGGTCTTTCTTTTGCTCCCCAACTGGCCAAGAAATTTATCGAACACATTTTTCGTCTCCATGGCTTTCCACTCCGTATTGTGTCCAATAGAGGCGTACAGTTCACGTCTAAATTCTGGAGAGCTCTCTGCAAGCTATTAAATGTATCTCTGGACTTCTCGTCAGCATATCATCCTCAGTCCAAAGGTCAGGTGGAGCGTGTTAACCAAATTCTGACAAACTTCTTGCGCCACTTCACTAACAGTCATCACAACAACTGGGTCGAACTATTGCCTTGGGCTGAGTTCTCATACAACAATCATGTCAGCGACTCTTCCAAGAAATCTCAACTTTTTGTTTATGGCCAACTATCCTTCTCCCGATGTCTCCTTCTTCCGGTATCTCTGCTGCAGACGCTACCTCAATAGAGTTCTCTCAAATCTGGGAGGAGACTAGGGGCGCTCTGAAAGAGGCTTCTGTGCGCATGAAAGAGACCGTGGAAAAAAAAATCGAAATTCTCCAAAATTCCGTCCTGGTGATAAAGTCTGGCTCGCTTCCAAATACATCAGACTCAAAATACCCTCCTACAAATTGGGTCCTCGCTTCATCGGTCCATTTGAAATTCTTAAACAAATGAATTATGTTTCCTACAAGCTTAAGCTAGCAGCCTCCCTCCGGGTACCGAATTCCTTCCATGTCTCCCTGCTTAAACCCGTCATCCTGAATAGTTTTTTCAAGAAACCGGTCTCTGTCCTGTTGCGGTCAGTGATGAGAACGTCTATGAAGTAAAGGCCATTCTGGGGGTGGGAAGGGAAAACCCTGTTTCTGGTGGATTGGAAGGGGTTTGGCCCTGAGGAGAGATCTTGGGAACCCAGGGAGAACATCAATGCCCCTCTTCTGCAGAAAAAATGATTGTCTAGGACCAGCCCTAAAGAGAGGGGGCGTGCTGGAGACTTACATTAGTGTTGAAGCTTGCATGGGTGTGTCTCTCTTCACCTAAGAGGCAACACACACATGCCCTCTGTCTCAGCAGCCTATGGCTGGATTGCAGCAGGTATTTAAAGGCACTTCCTACTAAAGGAAGTTGCATGAGCAATCTCAGTGTCTAGCCTGTCTAGTCCCTATGCAAATGTGTTTATCTTGTCTGCCTTCCTGTGTACCGAATCCGGCTATTGTACTCCTGGACTTTGCTTTCTGCCACCTGCCTCTGACCTCGGACTTCATTTATGGACTTTGCCTGTTTGCCGCCTGCCTCTGACCTCGGATTTTGTTTGCTGACTTTGCTTGATTGCCACCTGTCCTGACCCGTACCTCCAGGCCTCGTACGTCCCCTTGGTGCGTGCACCGAGCACTCTGACCCCTGGACAGCTGCCACTGACTTGGGAACTACACTGGAGTGGCACCTGGCAGCTACCCTATGGCCCAAGCCTATCCCCACCATCACGGGCTCTAGTGAATACCAGGGAGCTGCTTAGTTACGCCCCTCCGGAGTATACCCAGTAAGTGGCGCAGTAGGTCCACACCCGCTTGCATAACAATGTGATATACAGGTTGTATCGAAGTGCCTCTTCCTTGAAATTGTAGTAAATATACAGAAAAGAATGTTTCCTAACAATTTTTCCTTATTATTTCCAATTATTGCCAGTCTGTATAATTGGCGTACTACTTGGACAACATAATTCCCAGCAGCGACCTGGGAGTCCAAGATGCATCCAGACATCCTCCCCATGCTGTTCCCGAACCGTTTTAGTGGTTTTTCCATCAATTTCTGACCTTTTCCTATGAACCAGACACCCTCCCCTCTTCAGAGCAGGGGGTGCCTGGTTTAATGCTCTGGTTCTTCCATTGTGATCTGGTTCTCTGTAGAGCACCTGAGCATCCAAAGTGTTCTACTTGAGCACCAGAGCACCCGAGCACTTTGGTGCTCGATCAACACTAATCCCCACCGATTCATTGTTTTCAATGAGCTGCTGGAGCTTGAAACAAAACGGTGGATAGAGCTGGAAGAAGTAGGTTCCATCCACTGTGTAGTGGCTGTATCAGCATAGTACATCGTACCATTCACATAAATGGAATATGAGTTGCCATACGGCAGCTCTACTTGTCCCCCTACCGCTGATTGGCAGCTTTTTTCCTACACACAGTTTATGCAAAAACTGTCAATTGCCCAAAAGGAAAGGGGAAACAAGAGTTCCTCAAACTACTCAGCATTGAATTAAATAAAACAACTAGATCAAGTGACGCAGCACTTTAATCACAGCCTCTGTCACCAGTTTATGCTGCCTTCAGATAGGGCGCGATAAAACTGGTGAGAAATTCCATTTAAAGAGGTTGTCCACTTTGAACAATCTTTACGTATTAGAAAGGTAGTCCCTTGACAATAATCAAATCACAAAGTGTCCTCCAGCTTGGACCCGCAGTGATCAGTGGTAATCTGTGGGTAAACCTGGCAGTAAGTATTTAGTTTCCCTTCAGAATCAATCAAAGGAATGGAATGTCTGCGTAATACAGGGACAGGTCCACTGAAGCAAGAGATTCTCATTGCAATCACTCTCTACTCTGGAAATAAATGAGGAACCTGAACAGAGGATACCCCTCTATTAAATCTTAAAAGGAGTTGTCCAGGATTTTAGAAGTGATGATCTATTGTCAGGATAGGTCATCAGTGTCTGATTGGTGGGGGTCCGACATCCTACACAGCTCCATCCATTGTAAATAGGACAGAACTGGTTACTACTTCTCTACTCTCATTCACTCCAATTGGAGCAGCTTGGTCCACCACACAGTGGATGGAGCTAGGTAGTACTCAAATCATCTTCTGGCACTGGAGCTACTGCAGAACACCTGATTGGTGCGGAGTGTCAGACCCCTGTTCATCAGACGTTAATGGCCTCTCCTGAAGATAGGCCATCAATTGTAAAATCCTCGACAAGTATATGAAAAGGGTTTGCTAAACAGGAGAATCCTCCTCTGGAAAGTAAATAAAGTAGGGAAGAGTTCTTCTCTTGAATCTTAAAGGGAACCTGTCACCAGTTTTATGGTGTCCTAACTAAGGGCAACATAAATAAGTGACTGATTCTCTTAGCAAAATGTTGGGTCACTTTCTTTAATTGACCCAGTCATTCTGCCAACATCTTGTATTGAAAAGCTCCAGCTGATAATGATGAGTCATGAATATTCATGAGCCCCTGACTCTCCCCGCCCACCTGCTGCTGAATGTTATTTTCCATATGAATCAGCAGCAGGTGGGGAGGGGAGTGGCTATAGCTCTGAATTAAATATACGCTGGACTCAATGACATTACGCTGGACTCAAATCAGCTCATTAGCATGCAGCATCTTTGTGTGTATATTATGATGTAACCATCTGTCACACCAGTAAGTGAATACATCTAAGGCACTTTTTAGTAGTTAATGATTGTATATAATTAGTTAGATTATAATCAAATATCCACATGACAGGTTCCCCTTAAGTAGTTGCCAACAAACCATGAGTAAGCTCGAGGAAAATATTTAGCAATTCCACCATGAAAGATCTTGTATGTATATAATGTATGTTTCTCATTAAATCTGCGTTTACATGCAGAAATCACCTTCGCCATGTGGGGGACGAGCAATCGCTAGAGTGACTGCTCGTCCCCATACACGTTCATTGTTCAGATCGCTGTTTACAAAGGGCACTCCTTCCCGATAATTCTGCTGATCCCTGGCCAGTGTGAAGGTGCTTTTAGAGATAAATATTGCCATCGTTACTGTCCTGACATGTAGGCAGAGTTTCTAGTTGTGTGAGTTGTATGTACTGTATTGGCCTGCTTCAGTATCCAATGAGCAAAATTAGCTGTCCTCAAGTTCCTCTACACACTCTGCAAGATCCTGTCAGTTGAGATAAAATTCCTTAACCTCCTAACCCCCTAAAATTTCTTAACCACTTACCCCCTGAAATTAAAGACTCGCAAACCTAGCCAAAAAGTCTAGTCAAAGGGCAGGGCAGTCAAAGAATCCTGTTTGATGTGAAATGTTTCCAAATAGATTTTTATTTATTAACAAAGTAATGCAGGACATTCCCTTGAAAGTGTTAAAAAACATAAGATGAATGACTGAAACATGAAAACTAATAATTACCGTAAATAAATAATGAACAATGCTGCCATCTTTAGATCAATTTGAAAGAGTTATTGTACATTTGGATTGTTGCAAAACATACCTAGTACTGTGTATTCGAAAATACCTGTTGGCCATAAGATGATGCATCAGACTATACAGAAATCTATCTGTTGCTGACCTGGCAGAGCCAGCATTATATATGGTGTAGGAGCTTCTCAGACGAGAAGGTCTAATACGCTGAATGACTTAAAAAGATTAGACAGATTAGACTTTCATCAATAAAAAGGATTCTTGGTAATGATGAGAACATGAAAGATGAGACATAATTGCAAGAGCTATAAAGAAACCAGTGCATATATGTTCTCAGCTGTTCAGGGTGGAGGATTCCCAACTAATAACATCAAATAGTGATTGAGCAAGATAGATTTTTATTGTGTACAGACCAAAATTGTACTAGATAAAAATGATCTGCTTTTTCCAGCACCACTCTTCTTCATGGGCTGTATCTGGAATTGCAGTTTGCAAGGGAATAGGCTTAAAGGGGTTGTGCAGGATAGGTCATTAGTATCTGATCGGCAGGGTCCAGGAAATTGCAACCCCGCCGATTACCTATCTGAAGCTGTAACAGCGCTCATGCAAGCGCTGCTTCCGCTTCAAAATTTCCTGTGAGCCGTTTCATTGAAAGTAATTACAAATGTTCTTCCAATTAACTTGACTGGGACATGCAGTTGTAATTGCACTATGCCGTCCATCAATATTTTAGTACTGCACAAGCCCTTTGGGCTGGGCAAACACATTCAGTAGCTGTGGATGAACAATCATTAAATGGGTATGTTTATTCTACAGGGAGCGCAGAATTATTAGGCAAGTTGTATTTTTGAGGATTAATTTTATTATTGAACAACAACCATGTTCTCAATGAACCCAAAAAACTCATTAATATCAAAGCTGAATATTTTTGGAAGTAGTTTTTAGTTTGTTTTTAGTTTTAGCTATTTTAAGGGGGATATCTGTGTGTGCAGGTGACTATTACTGTGCATAATTATTAGGCAACTTAACAAAAAACAAATATATACCCATTTCAATTATTTATTTTTACCAGTGAAACCAATATAACATCTCAACATTCACAAATATACATTTCTGACATTCAAAAACAAAACAAAAACAAATCAGTGACCAATATAGCCACCTTTCTTTGCAAGGACACTCAAAAGCCTGCCATCCATGGATTCTGTCAGTGTTTTGATCTGTTCACCATCAACATTGCGTGCAGCAGCAACCACAGCCTCCCAGACACTGTTCAGAGAGGTGTACTGTTTTCCCTCCTTGTAAATCTCACATTTGATGATGGACCACAGCAGGGCCGGCCTCATAACCCGGCATCCCGGGCAAGTGCCGGGGCCCAATGCTCCTGGGGGGGCCCACTGAGCTGCTATGAGCACTTCCATCAATACAGATGGGAGCTCTCACTGCTGTCATTTCACTTACGCAGTACCCCTTTGGTGGGGCCCTCTGAGCTGCAGAGACTCAGACACGCCCCCTCTACACAGGACACACGCCTCCTGAGGAGAGAGACCGGAGGGCTGGAGCTGTGAGTGAGTCTGCACTGTGACTGTCTCTTGTCTGTGGGATAGTAGGAAAGGGGGGGACTCTTCGATCGGCTGCTGCTTCATTCTATTTAGTTGTATTACTGTTTGCCTCCATGATACCTGCCCCCCCACATCTGCCCCCCCCCATATCCTGTCCTATCTCATCCTCATGGGGCCCCTGCTGTCTCCTTTCCTCCCTCATGTATCCAGAGCTCCTGTTTCACCCTCCTATCTCCTATTGCTGCCCTGCACAGACCTCCTGCCCCTACTTCTTGTATGAATCCCCCTCAGAGCCCCTTCCCCCTACTTGCTGTGTCCACCCCTCCTGTCCATCCAGGGCTCCTGTTTCACCCTCCTATCTCCTATTGGCTTGGACAGACCTCCTGCCCCTACTTCTTGTATGAATCCCCCTCAGAGTCCCTTCCACCTACTTGCTGTGTCCACCCCTCCTGTCCATCCAGGGCCCCTGTCTCACTCCTCTGCCTCTCATTATGGTGGCATCTGAACCGCATTCACCATAAGGACCTTCTAACGTCACAGGGTCATGTGACTGTGCCCCCCACCCCGTACTGTACCCCCTTTATACCCTGCATTGTGCCCTCTTACCACACCCTGTGCAGTGCCCATAGTCATTCCGTGTACTGTGCCCTCTTATACCCTTTTATCCGGTCACTGTATGGTGGTTTTATCATTGTATGGCGGTGTTATCACTATATGGCGGTGGTATCCAATAACTGCATGGCCATAACTGTGTCCCCTTCCATGCCGACACCACTTTTTTTAGACCTGGCATGAGCGGGAAAAGATACAGATTGCGGTGCTAAGGACCTTTGCGCCACAATCTGTGTCAGAAATACACCTAATATAGACGTATTTCTATATAATAAATGACCCCCTAATTGTATTATTATTCGGGGGTAGGGCTAATATCTTTATATTATATAGATTCTAGTGTATTATACTGTGCCCTGTATTTCCCAGTAGAAAATTATCCTTGGGAAACACAGTCCTCACCCCTGACCACCAGGACCAGGTAGCGCTCTGTCAGTACATGGCGGCCTCCCCTCTGCGCCACGCTGCTCCGCTGTGTTCTGGGGCTTATTCTGACACTAGGGCTGGGTTCACATCCCATTTGTGCCATCCATTTAATGTATACCAAAAATGTATGCGTTAACAGATGCCTCAGACTGATGCCGTACAGTGGTGTCCGGTCACCGTACAGTTCCATTGTAAAAAAACATATATGCATTTTTTACTTGACTGCAGGATACAAAAACGTGGAATGCTGCACATTTGTATACATCAGGCATGTCCAAACTGCGGCCCTCCAGCTGTTCCAAAACTACAACTCCCAGCATGCCTGGATAGCTTACAGCTATTAGAGCATGCTGGGAACTGTAGTTTTGCAACAGCTGGAGGGCCGCAGTTTGGATATGCCTGGTATACATCAAACCGATAGGAAAAACGTGATGTGAACACACATTGGGGGGGAGGGGGGCGTACTAAAATTTGCTGTGGGGCCCAGTCAGTTCTAGCTACATCACTGCACATCTTCTCTCCTCCAGGCTTGGCTCACTGCTGCAGCGGGCCGCCGGAGAGAAGGAGCGCAGGGAGCTGCGGTTAGTAAATGACAGGACCGCCAGCTCCCCTGCAATGATAGTTATGTGAGGGGGCCACTGGGGGGGTCATTCATCACACGGTGAGGGCCCCTCACACAGTATAATGACTCCCAGTGCCCCCCATTTAGTATAATGATCCCCATTGACCCTCTATTTAGCATAATGACCACCGGAGCCCCCATTAAATATAATAACCCCTCGTGCCCCCTCCATACAGTATAACCCCCAGTGTGGGGGCGACTGGGGGTCATTATTCTGAATGGAGGGTCACTGTGGGGTCATTATACTGTGAGGGCCCTTTACATAGTATAATGACCCCCAGTGTCCCCCATTTAGTATAATGATCACCAATGACCCTCCATTCAGTATAATGACCCCCAGAGCCCCCTCCATACAGTATTCCCCCAGTGTGGGGGCTACTGGGGGTCATCATTCTGAATGGGGGCGACTGGGGGTTATTATTCTGAATGCAGGGCCACAGGTGGTCATTATACAGGGGGGGGGGAATTGGGGGTTCATTATACTGTGTGAAGGGTCACTAGTAGTCATTATACTGTGTGAAGGGCCACTAGTAGTCATTATACTGTATAGGGGCCACTGGGGGTCATTATACCGTGTGGGAGCCACAGGGGGACATGTCAATGTAAAAAAATGCCTCATGGGGGCCCACTGGGATTTATCGCCCAAGGGCCCACATGAACCTGGAGCCGGCCCTGGACCACAGGTCCTCAATGGGGTTCAGATCAGGTGAACAAGGAGGCCATGTCATTAGATTTTCTTCTTTTATACCCTTTCTTGCCAGCCACGTTGTGGAGTACTTGGACGCGTGTGATGGAGCATTGTCCTGCATGAAAATCATGTTTTTCTTGAAGGATGCAGACTTCTTCCTGTACCACTGCTTGAAGAAGGTGTCTTCCAGAAACTGGCAGTAGGACTGGGAGTTGAGCTTGACTCCATCCTCAACCCGAAAAGGCCCCACAAGCTCATCTTTGATACCAGCCCAAACCAGTACTCCACCTCCACCTTGCTGGCGTCTGAGTCGGACTGGAGCTCTCTGCCCTTTACCAATCCAGCCACGGGCCCATCCATCTGGCTCATCAAGACTCACTCTCATTTCATCAGTCCATAAAACCTTAGAAAAATCAGTCTTGAGATATTTCTTGGCCCAGTCTTGACGTTTCAGCTTGTGTGTCTTGTTCAGTGGTGGTCGTCTTTCAGCCTTTCTTACCTTGGCCATGTCTCTGAGTATTGCACACCTTGTGCTTTTGAGCACTCCAGTGATGTTGCAGCTCTGAAATATGGCCAAACTGGTGGCAAGTGGCATCTTGGCAGCTGCACGCTTGACTTTTCTCCGTTCATGGGCAGTTATTTTGCGCCTTGGTTTTTCCACACGCTTCTTGCGACCCTGTTGACTATTTTGAATGAAACGCTTGATTGTTCGATGATCACGCTTCAGAAGCTTTGCAATTTTAAGAGTGCTGCATCCCTCTGCAAGATATCTCACTATTTTTGACTTTTCTGAGCCTGTCAAGTCCTTCTTTTGACCCATTTTGCCAAAGGAAAGGAAGTTGCCTAATAATTATGCACACCTGATATAGGGTGTTGATGTCATTAGACCACACCCCTTCTCATTACAGAGATGCACATCACCTAATATGCTTAATTGGTAGTAGGCTTTCGAGCCTATAAAGCTTGGAGTAAGACAACATGCATAAAGAGGATGATGTGGTCAAAATACTCATTTGCCTAATAATTCTGCACATAGTGTATAA
Source organism: Bufo gargarizans (assembly GCF_014858855.1). NCBI lineage: Eukaryota > Metazoa > Chordata > Amphibia > Anura > Bufonidae > Bufo > Bufo gargarizans. The sequence continues at coordinate 282,515,322 of NC_058084.1, read as the reverse complement.
GAAGAGTAGAAAAACCCACTGTCAGGCATCCCTAGTGGCAGCTTATCTCCCAGGAGAACCAAAGGATTGGCGAAAAAAATCATTTTCCCAATCCTCCTCTCCCCCAACATCATCTGTCAGGGGAGATTTGGGAGCTCCCCATACACATTAGAGTGTCTGCTGAATCTGCCGTTCTTGATGGGTTTGGCAACAATACATTAATGTGCATGGGGGCATTTAGTTGCAATGCCAAACACAGCACATAGACACAAGTGGTGGGTTTTCTGGGGAAAAAAGATTGTGCAATGATTCAAATATTGGGTCTGATAGGTTTTGCTGCAGTATCTGTCATTTTGATGAGGAGGATAGTCAGGGCCGTCTTTAATATTGATTGGACCCTGGGCAAAAATTTACTTGGGCCCCCTGGATCCCGTCTTCCCACACCTTAGCAGGCAATCACGCTCTCCACCACAACACACACACAAAAAAAACACATATCTGGTAGAGTCCAGTGAATGACTGTAAATACTTCCAGTTCTGAAGACTCCAGCGGCTCAGGATCGGTGCTCTGGGCTGGAAGTGGGCACCGCTCTGCAGGAAGGAGACCAGGGCTCGGCTCACCCTAGTGTTACAGTGCACCCCAGCACCCCACAGTATGCAGTATAGCACCCTATAGTATACAGCACCACACAGTATGCAGTTTAGCACCCCACATTATATAGTAGAGCAGTATAGCAGCCCACAGTATACAGCACCTCATGGTATACAACACCTCACTGTATACAGCACCCCAAACTATATACGATACAGCCCCCCACACTATACAGTACAGCAGTATAGCACTCCCCCCACTATAAAGGCCCCCCCACACTATACAGGCCCCCCACACTATACAGCCCACCACACAGTATACAGGCCACCCCCCCCCCCCCCAGTATACAGCCCACCACACAATATATAGCCCACCACACAATATATAGCCCACCACACAATATACAGCCCACCACACAATATACAGCCCACCACACAGTATACAGCCCACCACACAGTATACAGCACCCCACTATACAGTAGTTTACAGTATCTTAACATAACAGCCCCTGTCACCTTTTTCTGATGTAATCTTTACACAAAAAAGCTCTGCAGTTAACTTCTGTAGGACCTGTGATGACCTCATAGCCATGTGACCAGTAATTGCTAGGTTACTGGTCACATGGTAATGATGTCATTAAGGTCCTAGAATTAAGATCATTAACACAGTACGATCATGATGCCTGTGTAGCCGACAGCCTGACACCCGGGGCAGTAGCTAGCAGGGCTCAAGAGGCAGCTGCCTTGGGCCCCCCAGGAGCAACTGGGCCCAGGGCAGCTGCCCCTTTTGCCCCTTGGTAAAGATGGCCCTGAGGATAGTGCTGTATGTAGTGCCCCCCCAAAAAAAACGATTGAAGCAGGGGTGTGATATACCAATAATATACTTTCTATATAGTGCATTTGGGTAGTGCAGCATTTGTTTGATGTTTTGCTGCGTTACCTCAGCTCACAGAGTAACAAACGATATTGGAACAAATAATTTCTACTGGTGTGATATACCAGTTGCCCGCCCCAAAAACTGATTGAAGCAGTGTTTTTTTTTCAAGAGGGGGGATTTTGTTAGCCATGTTTTTAATCCAATTTTATATTTTTAGTTCTTTTAAACATATGTATTTGTACTGGCCTTCAGTAAAATTGATATCCATTGACTGTCTAATAGACCTCCAGCCATATACTTGTTCTTTAATGTACGCTGAATGCATCGTTTTTGGGGCCTGTAGTACACTGGCCTGCTGGAAAATTGATATCCAATGACCGTGTAATCTACCTTCAGCCACTTACTTACTTGTTCTTTTATGTACGCTGAATGCATAACTTTTGGGGCCTGTAGTACACTGGTCTGCTGGAAAATTGATGTCCAATAACTGTGTAATCTAACTCTAGCCACATACTTACTTATTATTTTATGTACACTGAATGCATAATTTTTGGGGCCTCTGAGGAATTCAACACCAGTGACAACCACATGTTATCAAATTTCAACTATTATCATTAGTTTTTTTTCCCAAGGGTTCAAGGGGGGATTTCGTTAGCCATGTTTTTAATCCAATTTTATATTTTTTGTTCTTTTAAACATATGTATTTGACCTGTATTTGCACTGGCCTGCAGTAAAATTATTTTAAACTTGGACCTTGTAGTATAGTAGGATTTCTTGTGGTAATGTCTGACAAAAGGCTATTAAAGATACAAGTCACTAATCTGGTGTAAAAGGGACAGTATACGGAGAGTAAAGGGAGAGAATAAGGAGAGAATAAGAAGATATGAGGGACTGGTCATTCTCTCACTGTTGTTTTATGCAACTTGCTGGCAATCCTAAAATAAACACTTATATTGCTGTATGAAGAGCCAGCTAGCTTCTTTTGTAAAAGGTTTCTACAGTTCATAGACTTTATACCAGCACCACAATAGCATGCATTTTGCTGCAAAAGCTGAGCAATTGCACTTATTTAAAAAAAAATCAATAAAAAATGTTTAAATTTACCATTTGTAATTGGGTATCTCAAAACATTATACCCGTGTTCCAGAATACAGTGAATATTACTACAAGATAACAGCTAGTTATAGCAAAAGCATTTTACTGCAATAACACAATTTTTTAATCTGTTATTGAACACATTGTATATTACTGCAAGGCAATGGGTAGTTCCAGCAAATGCAATAATGTAATAATGCCATTGTTAAAGGGATTCTGTCACCTCCCCTAACCCAAAAAACGATTTTAAAGCAGCCATGAAGCACAGCTTACCTTGATTAGGCTGTGCTCTTTGATCTTGTAATCCGTCCAGCAGTTTCTGCAAAAAACAACTTTTATTGATATGTAAATGAGTCCTGAATGTGCCCAGAGGGGCATTTTTGTTCCTCTTAGAGAGCCCAGTACCGCCCTTCTTACAGTGCCCAGCCCGCCTTCCTTGCACTGTCTATCCGCCCCCAGCCTGCCACAGCCTCTCCTCCCTCTCCTCCCCCTCCCTCACGCCGAACGAACTTTCGCACAGGCGCAGTACCCACTGAGGGCTGCGCCTGTGCGATCAGCAGGAGACTGAGGGCAGGAGCTTCATCCTCGTCACTGGGCATGCGCCGAGCCCAGTGACGTCCGATGCTCGCTCTTCCCTCAGTCAGCAGGGAAGAGCGAGCATCGGACGTCACTGGGCTCGGCGCATGCCCAGTGACGAGGATGAAACTCCTGCCCTCAGTCTCCTGCTGATCGCACAGGCGCAGCCCTCAGTGGGTACTGCGCCTGTGCGAAAGTTCGTTCGGCGTGAGGGAGGGGGAGGAGAGGGAGGAGAGGCTGTGGCAGGCTGGGGGCGGATAGACAGTGCAAGGAAGGCGGGCTGGGCACTGTAAGAGGGGCGGTACTGGGCTCTCTAAGAGAAACAAAACGCCCCTCTGGGCACATTCAGGACTCATTTACATATCAATAAAAGTCGTTTTTTGCAGAAACTGCTGGACGGATTACAAGATCAAAGAGCACAGCCTAATCAAGGTAAGCTGTGCTTCATGGCTGCTTTAAAATCGTTTTTTGGGTTAGGGGAGGTGACAGAATCCCTTTAACCACTTCAACCCCGCTAGCTGAAACCCCCTTCATGACCAGAGCACTTTTTACACTTCGGCACTACACTCCTTTCACCGTTTATCGCTCGGTCATGCAACTTACCACCCAAATGAATTTTACCTCCTTTTCTTCTCACTAATAGAGCTTTCATTTGGTGGTATTTTATTGCTGCTGACATTTTTACTTTTTTTGTTATTAATCAAAATGTAACGATTTTTTTGCAAAAAAATGACATTTTTCACTTTCAGCTGTAAAATTTTGCAAAAAAAACGACATCCATATATAAATTTTTCGCCAAATTTATTGTTCTACATGTCTTTGATGAAAAAAAAATGTTTTGGCAAAAAAAAATGGTTTGGGTAAAAGTTATAGCGTTTACAAACTATGGTACAAAAATGTGAATTTCCGCTTTTTGAAGCAGCTCTGACTTTCTGAGCACCTGTCATGATTCCTGAGGTTCTACAATGCCCAGACAGTATAAAAACCCCACAAATGACCCCATTTCGGAAAGTAGACACCCTAAGGTATTCGCTGATGGGCATAGTGAGTTCATAGAACTTTTTATTTTTTGTCACAAGTTAGCGGAAAATGATGATGATTTTTTATTTTTATTTTTTTCTTACAAAGTCTCATATTCCACTAACTTGCGACAAAAAATAAAACATTCTAGGAACTCGCCATGCCCCTCACGGAATACCTTGGGGTGTCTTCTTTCCAAAATGGGGTCACTTGTGGGGTAGTTATACTGCCCTGGCAATTTAGGGGCCCAAATGTGTGAGAAGTACCTTGCAATCGAAATGTGTAAAAAATGACCGGTGAAATCCGAAAGGTGCACTTTGGAATATGTGCCCCTTTGCCCACCTTGGCTGCAAAAAAGTGTCACACATCTGGTATCGCCGTACTCAGGAGAAGTTGGGGAATGTATTTTGGCATGCCATTTTACATATACCCATGCTGGGTGAGAGAAATATCTTGGCAAAAGACAACTTTTCCTATTTTTGTATACAAAGTTGGCATTTGACCAAGATATTTTTCTCACCCAGCATGGGTATATGTAAAATGACACCCCAAAACACATTCCCCAACTTCTCCTGAGTACTGCGATACCAGATGTGTGACACTTTTTTGCAGCCAAGGTGGGCAAAGGGGCCCAAATTCCAAAGTGCACCTTTCGGATTTCGCAGGCCATTTTTTACACATTTTGATTGCAAGGTACTTCTTACACATTTGGGCCCCTAAATTGCCAGGGCAGTATAACTACGCCACAAGTGACCCTATTTTGGAAAGAAGACACCCCAAGGTATTCCGTGAGGGGCACGGCGAGTTCCTAGAATTTTTTATTTTTTGTCGCAAGTTAGTGGAATATGAAACTTTGAAAGGAAAAAAGAAAAAAAAAGAAAAATCATCATTTTCCGCTAACTTGTGACAAAAAATAAAAAATTCTAGGAACTCGCCATGCCCCTCACGGAATACCTTGGGGTGTCTTCTTTCCAAAATGGGGTCACTTGTGGCGTAGTTATACTGCCCTGGCAATTTAGGGGCCCAAATGTGTAAGAAGTACCTTGCAATCAAAATCTGTAAAAAATGGCCGGTGAAATCCGAAAGGTGTTCTTTGGAATATGTGCCCCTTTGCCCACCTTGGCTGCAAAAAAGTGTCACACATCTGGTATCGCCGTACTCAGGAGAAGTTGGGGAATGTGTTTTGGGGTGCCATTTTACATATAACCATGCTGGGTGAGAGAAATATCTTGGCAAAAGACAACTTTTCCTATTTTTTTTATACAAAGTTGGCATTTGACCAAGATATTTTTCTCACCCAGCATGGGTATATGTAAAATGACACCACAAAACACATTGCCCAACTTCTCCTGAGTACGGCGATACCAGATGTGTGACACTTTTTTGCAGCCTAGATGCGCAAAGGGGCCCAAATTCCTTTTAGGAGGGCATTTTTAGACATTTGGATCCCAGACTTCTTCTCACACTTTCGGGCCCCTAAAAAGCCAGGGCAGTATAAATACCCCACATGTGACCCCACTTTGGAAAGAAGACACCCCAAGGTATTCAATGAGGGGCCTGGCGAGTTCCTAGAAATTTTTTATTTTTTGCATAAGTTAGCGGAAATTGATTTTTTTTGTTTTTTTCTCACAAAGTCTCACTTTCCGCTAACTTAGGACAAAAATTTCAATCTTTCATGGACTCAATATGCCCCTCAGCGAATACCTTGGGGTGTCTTCTTTCCGAAATGGGGTCACATGTGGGGTATTTATACTGCCCTGGCTTTTTAGGGGCCCTAAAGCGTGAGAAGAAGTCTGGAATATAAATGTCTAAAAATGTTTACGCATTTGGATTCCGTGAGGGGTATGGTGAGTTCATGGGAGATTTTATTTTTTGACACAAGTTAGTAGAATATGAGACTTAGTAAGAAAAAACAAAAACAAACAAAAAATTTCCGCTAACTTGTGCCAAAAAAAATGTCTGAATGGAGCCTTACCAGGGGGGGGGGGGGTGATCAATGACAGGGGGGTGATCAATGACAGGGGGGTGATCACCCATATAGACTCCCTGATCACCCCCCTGTCATTGATCACCCCCCTGGTAATGCTCCATTCAGACGTCCGTATAATTTTTACGGATCCATGGATCGGATCCGCAAAACACATGCGGACGTCTGAATGGAGCCTTACAGGGGGGTTATCAATGACAGGGGGTGATCAGGGTGATCACCCCCCTGTCACTGATCACCCCCCCTGTAAGGCTCCATTCAGACATCCGCCTGATTTTTACGGATCCATGGATACATGGATCGGATCCACAAAACACATGCGGACGTCTAAATGGAGCCTTACAGGGGGGTTATCAATGACAGGGGGTGATCAGGGTGATCACCCCCCTGTCACTGATCACCCCCCCTGTAAGGCTCCATTCAGACATCCGCATGATTTTTACGGATCCATGGATACATGGAACGGATCCACAAAACACATGCGGACGTCTGAATGGAGCCTTACAGGGGGGTTATCAATGACAGGGGGTGATCAGGGTGATCACCCCCCTGTCACTGATCACCCCCCCTGTAAGGCTCCATTCAGACATCCGCATGATTTTTACGGATACATGGATACATGGATCGGATCCACAAAACACATGCGGACGTCTGAATGGAGCCTTACAGGGGGGTTATCAATGACAGGGGGTGATCAGGGTGATCACCCCCCTGTCACTGATCACCCCCCCTGTAAGGCTCCATTCAGACATCCGCATGATTTTTACGGATCCATGGATACATGGATCGGATCCACAAAACACATGCGGACGTCTGAATGGAGCCTTACAGCGGGGTTATCAATGACAGGGGGTGATCAGGGTGATCACCCCCCTGTCACTGATCACCCCCCCTGTAAGGCTCCATTCAGACATCCGCATGATTTTTTACGGATCCATGGATACATGGATCGGATCCACAAAACACATGCGGACGTCTGAATGGAGCCTTACAGGGGGGTTATCAATGACAGGGGGTGATCAGGGTGATCACCCCCCTGTCACTGATCACCCCCTCTGTAAGGCTCCATTCAGACATCCGCATGATTTTTACGGATCCATGGATACATGGATCGGATCCACAAAACACATGCGGACGTCTGAATGAAGCCTTACAGGGGGGTGATCAATGACAGGGGGGTGATCAGGGAGTGTATATGGGTGATCACCCGCCTGTCATTGATCACCCCCTGTAAGGCTCCATTCAGACGTCCGCATGTGTTTTGCGGATCCGATCCATGTATCCATGGATCCGTAAAAATCATGCGGACGTCTGAATGGAGCCTTACAGGGGGGTGATCAATGACAGGGGGGTGATCAATGACAGGGGGTGATCAGGGAGTGTATATGGGTGATCACCCGCCTGTCATTGATCACCCCCTGTAAGGCTCCATTCAGACGTCCGCATGTGTTTTGCGGATCCGATCCATGTATCCATGGATCCGTAAAAATCATGCGGACGTCTGAATAAAGCCTTACAGGGGGGTGATCAGTGACAGGGGGGTGATCAATGACAGGGGGTGATCAGGGAGTGTATATGGGTGATCACCCGCCTGTCATTGATCACCCCCCTGTAAGGCTCCATTTAGACGTCCGTATGCGTTTTGCGGATCCGATCCATGTATCCGTGGATCCGTAAAAATCATACGGACGTCTGAACGGAGCCTGACAGGGGGGGTGATCAATGACAGGGCGGTGATCAATGACAGGGGGGTGATCAGGGAGTTTATATGGGGTGATCAGGGGTGATCAGGGGTTTATAAGGGGTTAATAAGTGACGGGGGGGGGGGTGTAGTGTAGTGTGGTGTTTGGTGCGACTGTACTGACCTACCTGAGTCCTCTGGTGGTCGATCCTAACAAAAGGGACCACCAGAGGACCAGGTAGGAGGTATATTAGACGCTGTTATGAAAACAGCGTCTAATATACCTGTTAGGGGTTAAAAAATTCGCATCTCCAGCCTGCCAGCGAGCGATCGCCGCTGGCAGGCTGGAGATCCACTCGCTTACCTTCCGTTTCTGTGTGCGCGCGTTCACAGGAAATCCCGGCCCTCGCGAGATGACGCATATATGCGTGACTCTGCGCAGGGCCGCCACCTCCGGACCGCACATCTGCGTTAGGCGGTCCGGAGGTGGTTAAACTTGTGTTTTACCCAGTCAAACTCATTTTACTGCAAAAGCTACATTGTTAAACCCATGTTACTGAACATATTCTATTACTGCAATAGTTCAAAGACATATATCATATTTTCGCTTTATAAGACGCACTTTTTCCCCCCAAAAGTGGGAGGAAAGTGGCCGTGTATCTTATAAAGCGAATAGAGCAGTATTACACAGCCAGCACATCGCAGGCCATGCTGTGCTGCATATGCATAGCGGCCTTTGATATGCCAGTGCAGCGTCCCACTAGTGTACGTGGGCACTGCAAAAGCTTATTGTGTCATATGTTATATCATGCTGTATTTCATCCTTATGTGAAATTCCTGTTACCAGGCCGTCAGGAGCACTACACACCTTCCACCACTAGATGGTGGTAGCACCACAGTATATATAGCTCAGTTCAGGCCTAGTTAGTCAGTTGGTGAGAGTGAGAAGATGGAGTGAGGAGCTAGGGGGAAGGAGAGGTCCCCTCTCCTCTCAGCATTCTCTTGGGCTCCACAGCCCAGAGGAGCCAACTTGTATCTCAGTGTCAAGCCAGGAAAATAGGCAGAGGTGAAGTTGTATTCTACCATTCACTCTTCTAGAGTAGCAAGTGGATTTTGTCAAGTTTATTGTGGAAAAGACAAAGGTTCTAGGCGCCTTTGTATCTAGGTGAAGGATTTATTAGCTTCCGGCAGCCTCACCGTTATTTTAAGGACAGATAAGATTTCTGTTTGTCACACACACAGGGGGTGGGAAAGTGACCACTGAGCTCAACTCGCACCCCTGTCCCTGCCTACTTGCCTCGCAAGTCCTAGTGACAAGCAACAACTGGTTGACAAACTCTCAGCTAGGGTAAGTGCAGGGAGACAGTCAAAACATGCAATAGAGTAGTCAAACAAGCCGGTACCAGAGGAGCAAGAGGAGGATTGTCAGGAGAAGCCGAATTCAGAAACGCGATGACCAAGGGATGAGACGGACGATTAATCAGGAGACAAGCAGGAACAACAAACCAGGTAAGTATACTGCAGGAAGGACCTCAATAACAGGCAATCTGTGGCCAGCAGATTGCTTGTTTAAATAGGGCGCTAGTGGAGTCATGTGACGTGGCCAGTGTCACATGACTCCTGAGTTACAATACAGCTGAGCGCTGAGTGATCAGCTCGGCACTCAGCCCTAGTGTGGCTACCACAGGAACGGGTGACGCAGGGCGCGCTGATGACGCGAGCACGCCTCGGCCGTCCCCGCCGCCTGGAACCACGCGCAGATGTACAGCCTGTTACATTCATCACATCCAACTTGCATGTGTGTCAGAGACTGTTATATAACTGGATGCAAATCGTTATCAAGAACCTGGTTATAGTAAAGTTCTCAGTTGGATTTAAACCTGCGTCATTTTTCTAACTCCATACTACTACCACTCTCAACATTTTGCACCATGAAGGTGCTGGCGTCACGACGTTACCCAAGTCAGGGGCCCAGCCGCACAAGCACTCAGAAACCCAATCACTGTCAAGGGCACCTCAATCACCACCTGGCCGGTGTCACCTGTAATAGAGTGTGCCCCGGAGAATCTAGTGCTGTTCTCCCATTCACTGCACTGCTGGCCCAGGGAGGCATCTGCTAAACCACGAGAAACCGATGAACTGTTTGTACACTTCAGCCCACCGTGAACCTCACGTGTTCTACCCCTGTGGACTGGCACGTTGCACCAGTGACATGTAAACAGGGGCACTATCGGGGTAGTAGTGAGGCCTGGCGGAGTCACTGAACTTCATTAACTCAGGCCCCGGTCAGAGCAGCCATCACATATAAAGTGTATAAACTAGCTGTAATCGCTTCTCTGCAGTACTCACTATGCACACAGCGGGCAGGCCAGCAACGCATGTCTCTCACTCAGTCACACTCCGGCCCTGCCCACTTCATTAATGAAGTTTTGTACTGTCTCCGAACAAAATAAAAATGTATGAGCAGTGCATAGGCAAAATTTGTATATTCAATATTCCTATCTGCGCCTTTTGGTTTGGTACCGAGGTACCAGCTGTTAGTAACAGCCAGGCTCCTGCTACTAATCAGGCAATGTCACAACCAGACAGCTGAGAAGCTCTGACAGAGGCCTTTCAGAACCTCCTCCTTGACTTTCTTTAAATTCCTCCCCAGAATGCTTTTCTGGGCGGCTTATACTACTTCCTGGAGTTTGTGTGCATGCTGATCTTGTTCTCCTCTCTGCTACAAAGTTAAGTGTTGAACAATTATCTGTTATTTTCTGTTTGCTGGATCCCAGGTGACCCTGACTCCCTCCGTATCTTGTGTAGGGAGCCGGTGGTCGTGTCCCCTCACTATTGTAGGGTGCTCAGGGGTTATATAGTCAAGGTACGTGGATATGCAAACTTCTACCATTCAGATCTTTGCATAGGCTGAGCAGCCAGGGAAAGTGCCAGGTCTTCTGCAGGGGTCTCCCTTTTGTTCCTTAGCTTTTGGATCCAGCGAGTCATTTATGTATGTTGCTTTGCCTTGTTTCCTGTACACCGTCCGTGACAGGCAAGCACTGCTTCTGTGCCCGCCCGATCAGTACATACATGTATGATGTGGGTGGGGAGCTCACTTCTTGCTGTGCTGTACATGTATGGCTAGAGTTCGGAAGGGGATTAAACACGCTCTTTATTATCATTGTCAACTATGCATTTACTCATAGCTATATGTCACTGACCTTATTGGCTATTGCTGTCATTGCATTAACCCCTTAATTACTGGGAAATTTTCCATTTTTTTAGTTTCACTTTTTACTCCCAGCCTTCCCAAAGCCATAACCTTTTTATTTTTCCTTTCACATAGCAGTATGAGGGCATGTTTTTTGCATGACATGCTGTACTTTATGATGGCGCTATTTATAGTTGCATACAATGTAGTGGGAAGCAGGAAAAAATTCCAAATGGGGTTGAATTATAAAAATAAAAAAAATATTCTGCCACAGTTTTATGGTTTTTTACAGCATTTCCTATGCGGTAAAACGGACCTGTTATTTTCATTCTCTGTTTCAGTACGATTACAATGATACTCCGCATGTATAGTTTTTCTAACTTTATTTCTATGTGTTGTGGGGATTCGCTCTAGTAGGCAGGGTAAGCAGACGCAAAACAGATGCAAAACACCAGTTTGTAAAATAAAACTTTAGTGTTTATTCACACACAAGGCAAAAACAAAGCAACATTTTTTTGGCTAAGTTTTCGTTCACACAAAGGGAAGTCCAAAGAACAAAACAGTCATCTTGTAAGCAGGTTTTTCCAGCGGTCCACAACAGGCTTTAGGGGGTCTGTTTCCCCGCATACGGCTCTCAGCCCACTAGCTCGGCACCATGCCTCAGATCCCAAAACAGAGGCAACTTGCTGTTGAGCCCAGCTGTCTTTTAAGGACAGCTAGGTGTTGTCAAAACCTGGATCGGCACTTAAAATCCAGTCCAGTGTTTGACCCTACCTGTCTGCAAATCAGACACTCGCCAGACAATGTACCCGGGACGAGGCATCCGCGTTTCCCTGTAACCGGCCTGCCCTGCGTTCCACTGTAAATTTAAAGTTCTGTAGGGACAGGAACCATCGGGTGACCCAGGCATTTCTGTCTTTGGCCTGGCTCATCCACCTGAGAGGGGAGTGCTCGGTCACCAAGCAGAATTTTATCCCCAACAAATAATAGCTGAGAGACTGGAGTGCCTACTTGATAGCCAGGCACTCTCTCTCCACTATACTGTACCTGCTCTCTGCTGGGGTGAGCTTACGGCTGAGGAAGATAGCGGGATGCTACTCCCCGCTGAATTCCTGGGACAATACAGCACCGAGGCCCACCTCGGAGGCATCTGTCTGTACTATTAATTCCCACTTGAAGTCGGGCGTCACCAAAACCGGGGACCCACACAGGGCCAACATCACGGACTTATGTCCCTTCAAAAGTCCTGTCAATGGTTCGTCCCCCATAGCAAAGTGGGGGACAAACCTCATGTAATAGCCCACCATCCCCAGGAACGACTTTACTTGCCTAGATGGTACAGGTCGGGGCCAATTCCGTACGGCATCTATTTTGTTTACTTGGGGTATGATGACTCCGCGCCCAATAACATACTCAAGGTATTTAGTCTCTTCTAACCCTATCGCGCCCTTTTTTCGGTTAGAGGTTGTAGCGGATTGCGTTTGGCTACAATGGATGTTTCAACTGGACTGTTGATTGGATTTGCAATGTTATGTTTAATTCCCTATGGTTCATTACTTGTAAGACAAAAAGTAATCAGTAACCCGCTGAGCATTCGTCTCAACTGGACTGTTGATTGAATTACTTCTCAGGCTGAGGGGAGGGAATGTGTGGGCTGTAACCAGTCTGTGATTGAAGAATGGATAATTTTCTGTAGATGTCTCTCTTGCATGGGAGAGTGGCATAAAAGTAGGGTATGTGTCATTAGTGTCCTGCTCCTGATACTGTGTCGTCCAGTTATTGGGAAGAGTGATGGGATATTCGTGGATGGTTTTAATTACTACTGATGCTGTGCTTCCTTTGCTAATAACCTGATCCTGAAGTAACCCTTGGAATACCGGCTGAGAAATCCTATGTCGCACTAGCGCTCCTCTACATTGGACAGCGAGATCCCAACCAAGCTGCGATGGTTCGTGGGGTCGGCAGTGCTTACGGTGTCAAGTGGAGTGCTTGGAGTCTTCGGGAAGCACTAGGAGCATCCATCAACGAAGGTACCCAGTCAGGGTGCCAGGAGATCAGTTACAGCGGTCAAGCCAGCCTTTCTAAGGGAGTCCACCACAGCCTGAACCTTAGGTAGGTGACTTTCCCAGTCGGTACTGTGGATAACGATATTGTCCAGGTACGCCAAGCATACCGATGATGTGGACAGAGTACAATGTCCATTAGCCTTTGAAACGTGTAGACCAAAGGGTAATACCTTATACTGATACAGTCCCTCTGGTGTGATGAAAGCTGTTTTCTCCTTGGCAGCCTCTGTCAAGAGTACCTGCCAATACCCTTTGGTGAGGTCCAAAACAGGAAAACAGAGAAATACCGGGCTTGACCTAACTTATCAATAAGCTCATCCACTCGGGGCATGGGATATGTGTCAAACTTGGAAACCTCATTAATTTCGTCACCTCTTTTTACCCTATAGAGATGCAGACATGCACAGCTAGATCGCCGCTAGCATATCCGCAATATACCTGACCCATATCTCTGAGTTGTTTTATTGAGTGTAAAAAATAATTTTATATATATATACACTCACCTAAAGAATTATTAGGAACACCATACTAATACGGTGTTGGACCCCCTTTTGCCTTCAGAACTGCTTTAATTCTATGTGGCATTGATTCAACAAGGTGCTGATAGCATTCTTTAGAAATGTTGGCCCATATTGATAGGATAGCATCTTGCAGTTGATGGAGATTTGAGGGATGCACATCCAGGGCACGAAGCTCCCGTTCCATCACATCCCAAAGATGCTCTATTGGGTTGAGATCTGGTGACTGTGGGGGCCATTTTAGTACATCGAACTCATTGTCATGTTCAAGAAACCAATTTGAAATGATTCAAGCTTTGTGACATGGTGCATTATCCTGCTGGAAGTAGCCATCAGAGGATGGGTATACGGTGGTCATTAAGGGATGGACATGGTCAGAAACAATGCTCAGGTAGCCCGTGGCATTTAAACGATGGCCAATTGGCACTAAGGGGCCTAAAGTGTGCTCAGAAAACATCCCCCACACCATTACACCACCACCACCAGCCTGCACAGTGGTAACAAGGCATGATGGATACATGTTCTCATTCTGTTTACGCCAAATTTGGACTCTACAATTTGAATGTCTCAACAGAAATCGAGACTCATCAGACCAGGCAATATTTTTCCGGTCTTCAACAGTCCAATTTTAGTGAGCACGTGCAAACTGTAGCCTCTTTTTCCTATTTGTAGTGGAATTGAGTGGTACCCGGTGGGGTCTACTGCTGTTGTAGCCCACCTTTCTTTCCCATTCTGACATTCAGTTTGGAGTTCAGGAGATTGTCTTGACCAGGACCACAACCCTACATGCATTGAAGCAACTGCCATTTGATTGGTTGACTAGATAATCGCATTAATGAGAAATAGAACAGGTGTTCCTAATAATTCTTTAGGTGAGTGTATATATATGTAAATCAGCCTGGTAAGGGGATGCTAACTGTTCTGGAGCCCAGCCCCGCCCCACTGTGAAGGATCCCAGCACCGCCTGTATCCACGAATCTCCTCCTTGCTCACAAAGTCAGATTGCCGTAATCTTGCAATGCGCGAGCTCGTGCATGCGCAGTGCCGGCATAGTAATCCTTCCCTGTGCTGGTATCAGCCTCAGGGAAGGAGCTGCACATGCGCGAGATCGCACACCGTGAGATTACGGCGATCTGACTTCGTGGAGATTCGTGGATACTGTGGGCTCCTTCACAGGGGGGCGTGGCTTGGCTCCAGAACGGTTAGTGCAGCCCCTTGGGCTCCTTACCAGGCTGATTTACATATATATAAAAATCATTTTTTACACTCAATAAAATCACTCAGAGATATGGGAAGGTATATGGCGGACATACTAGCGGCGATCTAGCTGTGCGTGTCCGTATCTCTATAGGGTAAAAAGAGGTAACAGAATCCCTTTAAGTTTGCGGAAGTCGTTACAGAATCGTAAGGTCCCATCCGGCTTGGGTATTAAGACTATCGGTCGGCCCATTCACTTTTTGACTCCTCGATGACGTCTAGCCGCAGCATTAGCTGCACTTCCTCCGAGATGGCTTGTCGCCGAGCCTCGGGTACCCAGTATGGCTTTAACCGGACTTTTGCCTGAGGTTCAGTGACAATGTCATGCCGGATTGCGGAAGTGCGTCCAGGGACGTTCGAGATCACATCCGTGTTCCGACTAATAAACTCCCTGGCCTCCTGAGCCTGTTTAGAGGAGAGGCTGTCAGCAAGTTTTACTGTGGCAACCGCTTCCTTTGCATCAGACAGAGGGTCCGGAAACTCTTCTGCTAGATTCTTTTGTGTATGGAAGTGCTCATCTCCTACTGGCCCCCACCGCCGCCAGCAACAAGAACTGGCAAATACAATATCAGCTGGTTGGTTTCCTGCTGCTGCTTGTTACCCTCCCGCTGTTGCAAGTTAGCCTCCATGAGGGCTTTCACGACCGCCTTTATTTTGTCAGGGGACACGGGTCGTAACCTTGCTGGCTTGATATAAGACACCCGTGCCCAGAAAAAACTCAAACTTTTTAGTCTTCAGGCCAGCCTCACTGCATGTGCCCACTACAAGCCACCAATTGTGGGAATTGGCTCTGGTAGGCAGGGTAAGCGGACGCAGAACAGAGGCAAAAAAACTGTTTGTAAAACAAAACTTCAGTGTTTATTCACACACAAGGCAAAAACAAAGCAACATTTTTTTGTCTTAGTGTTTGTTCACACAAAGGAAAGTCCAAAAAACAAAACAGTTACCTTGTTGGCGTTACACTGATCGCGGACATTAGCCCTGGATGCCTGCTGTTTAAGGATGTTAAGAACGGGTTAAAGGTCATCTGTCAGCAGATCTGAACCTATGAAACTGGCTGACCTACGGCATGTGTGCCCACATTGCTGAGAAAAGTGATGAGTTGTCGTTTTTTCCTAGAGGCTTTGATTGACAGGGCCAGGTGTGATGATGCGGAGAGTACACTTGTAACTGATTGATTGAAATCTCTGCTCTTTCTATGCTTAGGGGTCCAGTGGGCACCCCTATCAGTCATTGACAACCACCCCTGTATAAGCATGCATAAAGATATAGCTGTCAATCAATGAGAGGGACCACCCACTGGACTCCTAAGCATAGAAAGAACAGAGATTTCAACCAATAACTTACAAGTTTTGATGAGGTTTTTCCCATAAAACCATATATTAATTTGCTCAGCTCCTCCTGCTCTATAACGAACTACTGGTCAATTGGACTGCAAGTTTGACAATATAGCCACAAGATCAGGTTTTCTGATGCAACAATATTGGAAGCCAAACCCAGGAGTGAATAAAAAAACAACAAAAAACTTCCCAGAAGAATCTTTTGATACTTTCTTTTTTTTATTACTCATTCATGATTTTATTCTCCAAGACTGCATCAGAAAACCTGACCGTGTGGCCGTACTCTCAAGGGGTTCTCCTAGAATTAAATACTGATGACCCATCCTTAGGATGGATCATCAATATTTGATCCACGGGGGTCCGACTCCCTGCACCTCCACGATCAGCTGTTTGCAGAAGCTGTGTTACTGGAGCCAGACTTTGGAACTACACAAGTCCATCCGCTGTGTACTGGCCATGACTGGTTACTGAAGCACTGCTCGCATTCACTTGACTGGGAGCAGAGATCCTGTAACCCCCTTTGACCACCACATAGCAGATGGAACTGTATAGTTCTGGTGCCTGGTTTTGGAAATACAGCTCCTGGTAACAGCTGATCCCAGAGGTGCAGATGCAGATTTTTTTTTGCGATTTGGTGCAAGTGATGGTTTAAATGCCTTTGTTTGTTGAGCTAATTTCTGTGGTTTATTTTTCATGGCAGGTGGGGCTAGTATGGATTTACAAATTCCCACGAAAATAGAGTATTGTAATATGTATGGTCTCAGCGAACAGGTGGTTATGGCGACAGTTTGGGTTGGGGTAGGTAGAATTTTCTTTTACTTTCTTTATTTGTAGTGTATTTTTTTTTCCTTTGGTTTGTATATACATCTTAAATCAACCCTGTGGGTCATAGCAGCAGAACATGGCAGCTAGGTTGGTGGGCACCCTGTGATCACGGGTTTGCAGCAGAGAAGAGAGAAGTTCTGAACTTCTTTTCTGGTTCTGACCTGTACCTGTTAGACTGCACAACTTTAAAGAGGACTTATCCGTGGAAATAGGTCCCTGTTTTATGTGAAAAACAAGACAGATTTCAGAATATTATCTGACAAAATTGTGAGGTCAAGCGGGAATTGTTTGGCCGCTGTTGGCTGACATTACAAGTGTGTTGCATGATCTGTCAGATTCAGCAAATCATTTGCCACTTTTCCAATGTGTGTGTGTTTTAACCATCTCCCTGGTCTGCCAGTTTACACTATTATATATATCAATCAACGGACGGTTAATTGGCCACATTCTGGACGATCATAATCATATGTGTATGGCTATACACTGCTCAGCCATAATATTAAACTAGCTGATAGGAAGTGAAAGACGTTGATTATTTTTTTTGTTAAAATGGCACATGTCAAGGGGTTGGATATTTTAGGCCTCTTTCACACGAGCAATACCGAACGTGTCAGGCCTCACACGTCTGTGTCCATGAAAAGAAGCAAGAAAAATGAGTCAGTATAAAGGATCTGAGCGACTTTGTAAAGGGCTAAATTGCGATGACTACATGACTGAGTCAGAGTGCCTAAAAAATGTTAGATCTTGCTGGGTGTTCCCTGTATGCAGTGGTTAGTACCTACTAAAAGTGGTCCATGGAAGTATAACCGGGTCATTGGAGTGAGGGCTAGCAACTCTGGTCTATTCCCACAGAAGAGCTGTTACAGCGATAACTTGAGCCTCCAATGATAATGTGTAAAGAGCCTTAAAAGCTTTTTCCCCCAAAAAACATATCAATATATTATGGTTAAAAAAATCACTCTCTGCGGAACCTCTCGCTGGGGCAGAATGGCCGATGCCCATGGGCCTATCCAAGCACTCCTCATGGCTGCTGGCTGGATATAGAACTATCTGATGCTCTCAGTATTAATTAAAGGGAATCTGTCACTAGCGATTTACCCAAAAAAATTTCCCATGAATCCATGTTTAACAGAGTACCTGTTTTCCATCTGTGTTCTTCTTTTGATTGTGAGTCTTGTTATTTCTTCAAAAAAGCGATTCTTCTGATATGTAAATGACGCTGTAAGGAGCCCAGAGGGGCGTTATTCTTTCTCCGCGGTGCCCAGGAACACCCCTCTGATGTGCAGTGCCCGCCTAAGTTTGAAAACTAATTACGCCTCCCAGTTCCTCTAAATCGCCTCCCAGAGGCGAGGCTAAGTGCTCAACATCCGCCCCCCCCCCCCCCCCCAGCGCCGCGCTCTGCAGCAAACACCCCGATCCTCCTCTCGCCGGCATCCCAAATCCCGCGCAGGCGCAGTGCCGTCAGTCATCTTATAGCGCAGGCAATCGCCGGCACTGCGCCTGCGCGGGATTTGGGATGCCGGCGAGAGGAGGATCGGGGTGTTTGCTGCAGAGCGCGGCGCTGGGGGGGGGGCGGGTGTTGATTTAGAGGAACTGGGAGGCGTAATTAGTTTTCAAACTTAGGCGGGCACTGCACATCAGAGGGGTGTTCCTGGGCACCGCGGAGAAAGAATAACGCCCCTCTGGGCTCCTTACAGCGTCATTTACATATCAGAAGAATCGCTTTTTTGAAGAAATAACAAGACTCACAATCAAAAGAAGAACACAGATGGAAAACAGGTACTCTGTTAAACATGGATTCATGGGGAAAAAAAATTGGTAAATCGCTAGTGACAGATTCCCTTTAATGCTAGAAGCATCAGGTACTTATGCACCTGGTGGGTCGCCATAGGTGCCCTCCTGAATTCAACACCCGCTATCTTCAGGACTGTGATACAGCGGGGGCAGCAGTACTTTTTGCTGCACTGTGGCATTTGGGTTTTTTGGGGTGGTATTTTGTGCTGCACTAAGGTATTGCTCTTCTCACCTACTTGTGGTGCTCCACCTTCTGTCAATTTGGACCAGCCTACAATATGGGGCCACTTTTAGGTTTTTTACAGGCCCACTTTAAGTTCCCGGTCCACCTCTGAGTCCCCTGCCATACAAAGCGACATCATGTACTGCAGTCACCTCTCTGCATTATCCAACCCCAGCCAGTGTGGTATTGTGACTGTAACGCATGAAGTCCCCCACCTTGTGCAGCACATGACCCACCGGATTTGAATTTGGGAGAACCAGTGGGGGATTGTGGGAAACCCATGTATTGGTTAGGGGCCTATTTAAGAAGAAGCAGGCCTTATTAGAAATGTGTGAAATACATTATTAAACCATTGCATTAACCCCTTCAGAACACAGCCATTGTTCACCTTCAAGATGCAGCCTAATTTTGCAAATCTGACGTGTCACTTTATGTGGTGATAACTTTAAAACGCTTTTACTTATCCAAGCTATTCTGAGAATGTTTTCTCGTCACATATTGTACTTCATGAGAGTGGCAAAATTGAGTCAAAATATTTCATTTTTGTTTATAAAAAAATACTGAATTTACAAAAAAAATTGAAAACTTAGCAAATTTAAATTTCTCAACTTTTATAATAGATAGTAATACCTCCAAAAATAGTTATTAATTAACATTCCCCAAATGTCTACTTCATGTTTGATCCAAAGAAGACACAGTTGGCACTCCGTGCATCAGAGATGCGGTGCGCGCGTCCAGGGTAGAAACCTCACGTACTTGTACAAAGAGGACCGGCACTCGCTTGAAGTAAAGTAATGGTCACATACAGAAGGCAAGTGACGCGTTTCGGCTACTATGAGCCTTTTTCAAACATAATGATTACATGCACCAAACACATTTAAATAGCCCGCGGTGGGGCCGGAAGTGACGTAGGTTACCATAGCAACCTGATAAATAAAGGACACCATGTCAGAATTACAAACTTGTGCAACAATGTTGCTCAATGGCAACATAACACTACCATATTACATTATAGTAAACTTACGCCCTGACCAGGCAAATATACTAGTTGACGGGAATTGTTCTCACGAATCAAGTTCTCAGTGAGAAAAAAAAAGGAAAGCATATTGAAAAAACGACTGCAGTACTGCAAGACTCATCACACATCAAAGAAAGCTATTTAAATCATAATCACGGTTTAACCCTTTAAGTTCCAGGGTTTGCAGGCGATAGATCCAATAGGCTTCTCTCCTTTTGAGCATTTTAACCCTGTCACCACCTCTCCTTGGCAAAGGTATGTGCTCTATTATCTGGAAACGCAACTAGGAGATGGTATGTCGGCATTTATCAAAATGATATGGGATGCGAAGTAACACATTTTTATTTCTTACTGCAGATTTGTAGTTTACAAAAACGATCCTTCATCCTAGTAGAAGTCTCACCGACATACACAAGTCCACAGGGGCACTTCAAGATATAAACCACGAAGTTACTATTACACATGAAAAAAACATTTATTTAGAATTTTTCTCCTGTATACGGGTGAGTAAAATGTTAACCATTGATCACACTAGAGCAATGTATGCACTGAAGGCTTGGGTACGTGCCATTTTTGGGTGTGGAAAAAGTAGCCTGGTGTATGTTGGATCTTTCGCTACCTACATCAGCTCTAACCAGAATGCTGCGAATGTTCTTTGACCTTTTATAATATGAAAAAAAAAGGTCAAAGAACATTCGCAACATTCTGGTTAGAGCTGATGTAGGTAGCGAAAGATCAAAATTTTCAAATTTTTTCAGGACCAGTTCAGTTATGAAGTCACTTTCTGAGGCTTAATTATTAGAAACAACCCATAAATCACCCCATTTAAGAAACTACACCACTTAAGGTATTCAAAACTGATTTTACAAACTGTGTTAACCCTTTAGATGTTCCACAAGAATTAAAGAAATATGTAGATGAAATTTCAGAATTTCACTTTTTCGGCAGATTTTCCATTTTAATCAATTTTTACCAGTAAGAAAGCAAGGGTTAATAGCCAAACAAAACTCAATATTTATTGCCCTGATTCTGTAGTTTACAGAAAAACCCATATGTGATTGTAAACTGCTGTATGGGCACACAGCAGGGCACAGAAGGAAAGGAACGCCATATGGTTTTTGGAGGGCAGATTTCACTGGGATAATTTGAGGTGCCATGTCACATTTGAAGACCCCCTTATGCACCCCTAGAGTAGAAACTCAAAAAAAAGACCCCATTTTGGAAACTATGGGATAAGGTGGCAGTTTTGTTGGTACTATTTTAGGGTACATATGATTTTTTGTTCTATATTACACTTTTTGTGAGGCAAGATAACAAAAAATAGCTGTTCATCTGACAGGTTAGATCATGTGGTATTTTTATAGAGCAGGTTGTTACGGACTCAATAATACCAAATATATGAGCCCCCTCCCCTTGTAAACCCCACAGGTGCCGCAGTCAGCGAATATGAAAGGGTTAATCCACTGGCATCACCGCATACATCGATGCCGGCAGATGCAGCAGGGCCCGTGCTGCGGATTGGATGGGTGCAGCTCCTGCACCCGCCCGATCACATCACGTACATGCACATGAGATTGCGGTAAGGCACCACATTCCCCCACGTACATGTATGTGATCTTGCAGGAAGGGGGTTAAAGGCTATGTACACCTTTGGGGGCAATTTCTTTTTATGATTGCATTTTACTCATTTTGAACTAAAAATCCTTTTTTCAATTGGTCTTTATAGAAAATATTGAGCAATTCTGTCACAAAGGGTTAACAGTATATCTAGCTGTGTGAATCAAACTTTTTACTTTGTGCAGTCATCTAATAACCCTTATCTATAAATTACTAAGAGGTCGTAAACACTTATTTAAGCTACATTCTTATCAGTAAGATAAGAACTGAGCTATAATGAGTGTTTATATGAGATCAGAGATAAGGAGCTGTCAAATGAGCTACTGTACCTGATGGAACAGAGAGAAAATTCAGATCCTGCTACCAAAGGCTGCAAAGAGACAGTGGTTCCAAATTTTTTATAAAGACCAATTGAAAAAAATATTTTTAGCTTAAAATAAGGCTACTTTCACACTTGCGTTCGGGGCTCCGCTTGCGAGTTCCGTTTGAAGGGGCTCACAAGCGGCCCCGAACACATCCGTCCAGTCCTAATGCATTCTGAATGGCCGCGGATCCGCTCAGAATGCATCAGTCTGGCAGCGTTCAGCCTCTGCTCCGCTCAGCAGGCGGACACCTGAACACTGCTTGCAGCGTTCGGGTGTCCGCCTGGCCGTGCGGAGGCAAACGGATCCGTCCAGACTTACAATATAAGTCAATAGGGACGGATCCGTTTGAAGTTGACACAGTATGGCTCAATCTTCAAACGGGTCCGTCCCCCATTGACTTTCAATGTAAAGTCAAAACGGATCTGTTTGCACTATCATGGTAACGCAAACGGATCCGTTCTGAACGGATCTAAGCGTTTGCATTATAGGTGCGGATCCGTCTGTGCAGATACCAGACGGATCCGCACCTAAACGCAGGTGTGAAAGTAGCCTAAGTACAATACAGTAATAATAATAAAAAATACCCCCAAAGGTGTAGCCCTTTTTCATGCAGAAGGTCTGAATCCAGATGCAATGTGTGTAGTGAACACATAGCATCTGGACTGAATCCTGACCCATTCATTTCAATGGGTCTGTGTACATGTTGTTTATCACTGATCATCTCTGCTTTCAGAAAAATAGCAGCATGTTCTATAGTGTGCGCTTTTCCCGCAGCTCTGGTCCAACAGAAGTGCGTAAGGTGTGTGTGAAAAACGGAATGTGACTGGATGTAATGCGTTTTTCACTGATGGTTGCTAGATTTAGATTGTTATACTTCAGTTTTTCTTCATGGGCGTGAAAAATGCATCAAACCTGATTGCATCTGAGAGGAAAATACGGAAAAACACTGAACACAATTGCAGCCAAAACTGATTGAACTTGCGTGGAAAACCATCAGTTTTTCCTTGAACAAATCCTGACACAATCCGTAGGGCCTTAGGTCCCTTTCACACGGGCGAGATTTCCGCGCGGGTGCAATGCGTGACGTGAACGCATAGCACCCGCACTGAATCCTGACCCATTCATTTCAATGGGGCTGTGTACATGAGCATTGTTTTTCACGCATCAGTTCTGCGTTGCGTGAAAATCGCAGCATGTTCTATATTCTGCGTTTTTCACGCAGCCCTGGCTCCATAGAAGTGAATGAGGCTGCGTGAATAATGCATTGCATCTGCAAGCAAGTGCGGGTGCCATGCGTTTTTCACTGATGGTTGCTGCTAAGAGATGATGTTTGTAAACATTCAGTTTTTTATCACGCGCGTGAAAAAGGCATTAAAACGCATTGCACCCGCGCGGAAAAAACTGAACAACTAAACGCAATCGCAGACAAAACTGACTGAACTTGCTTGCAAAATAGTGCGAGTTTCACTGAACGCACCCGGCCCCAATCCGCAACGCCCGTGTGAAACCAGCCTTAGGCCGCCTTCATACGAGCAAGTCTTCCGTGTTTGTGCACAATGCCTGACGTGAACGCATAGAAGCCGCGCTGAATCCTGACCCAGTCATTTTAATGGGTCTGTGTACAGGAGCTGTGTTTTTCACGCATCATTTCTGCGTTGCATAAGAATTGCAGCATGATCTAAATTCTGCGTTTTTTTTACGCAGCCCTGGCCCCATAGAGGCGAATGGAACTTCCGGATGCAATGCGTTTTTCACTGATGTAACCTGGATGCGATCCGGATGCAATGTGTTTTTTCCTGATGGCTGTTTGTAATTCTTCATTTATTTTTCCACGTGCGTGAAAAACGCAACGAAATTGCACCCGCGCAGAAAAAACTGAAACACTGAACTCAATTGCAGACAAAACTGCGAAATCGTTTCACTGAACGCATCTTGCGAGAATCCGCTGGTGGGAAGGGGCCCATAGAAATGAATGGGGCAGAGGCAAGAAATGCAGCCCATTTCTATGGGATCACCCCTACTCAGCGACCCTGTCCCCATGTAGCCCTGGCCTTAGGGTTAAGGACTTGCTGTCAGCGCCCACTCAGTCTAGCATCACTGCCCACCTCAGCCAGAGCCTGTGTAGTAAGGAGCAGGCACAGGGCAGCCGCACACAGGCCTCTCAGCTCCCTCCCCCTTCCTCTGCCGCTACCAGAGAGAGACAAGGGGAGGGGGCAGGCAGCGCATCATCTGGCAGCTTCCTCCCGCTAAACCCTTTAGGCACCGGCACCAGCAGCCGCCTGCACCGAGTCATCCCTGGCCGCTCCACCTCCTGCAGCCTCTGGAGACGTGTCCTGCGCTCCCCGGAGATCTCAGCAGATCCTCCCCACCTCCTCCTCAGGAGCTTTCGCTTTGTGTGTGTGAGACCTAGAACATCCTCGCTCCCACAGCAGATCTCCTACATCCCCAGCACGGATTAGAAGCCCCCTCCTTAGGAGGAACAGGAAAAGGGGGATCTGGTTTCCCTCCAGACGGCGCTGAGATTTTCCAGCTTCTTCATCCTCCCCTCATCATCATCACCACCACCAGCTTCATCTGTTCCTGGTCAACTTCTGGCGACTGCCTGAACTAGTTGGATCTGCTGGGCTTTTTCCATCAGGCAGCAGACCTCCTCCTTCTCCCCCCCCCCCATCATGAGGCTGACCAGAAAGCGCTCGGGTCCAGGAGGTGGCCAGCAAGAGCTGACCAGGCCGGTCAAGAACCCCTTTGTGCATGACCTGCGCTTCACCCCACTGCAGAAAGCCAAAGTAGGTTCTCTATGTGTGTCTGTGCCAAAGCAACATGGGGCTCAGATCCTCATGTGTGCATGTTGTCGTGTGTGTGATGTCACCTGATGCAACCTAGCTGACAGCTGACATGCTCTGAACATCCACAATGTTCCTCAGAAATCTCAGGCTCACCCTTGCAGAAGTTGAGCTTCTAGAATGTACTGGCCCTTAGAAATGCCATAACAAGTGGGAACTCTTCTCTGGTTTGCTCTTATGTTGATGCATCCAGGAACTGCAGGGGCCTATAGGCAGGACCTCACCTGTCAGCTGTCACCTGCACCGCCAGTCCACAGCTCTTCTCACCCATAGCAGTAAATAGGATTCCAAGAAGAATCGCTCATTTACTGGTCATGGAGGAAGAATATCCAAATATCTGTCTACTGGGAGCGCAAAACCTGTAGAAGCCCCACCACTTTGGAAGTGGGCGCCATTCAGTTGTTCCACAGCACAAAGTTGGATCTAAGCTGCCATCAACCAGTCTGGGCCTAAACATTTTCAGATGTTTATAATCTGTATACTTATGTTTATTTTTTTTTTATTGATATCCTTTATTCTATTTAATATTCCCATTATTTTTATGTATATCCTTTTATTACTTCTTTCTATATATTTTTTTATATATCTGTCATTATTTTTATTTATATGCTTGTATTATTTATTTATATTTTTATTTGTTATTTCTAGTTTTTAAGTATAACATATATTTATTTTTATTTGTATAATTTATTAGATCTATTTTTATTTATAGCCATTTGTTTTGTTTTTTTATCATTTACTAAGCAGCAACAGTGTAAAACACAAGGTTTCTCCATCTTGATATGCAGGAAGTAGAATTATTGCTTCCTCCTAATTAAAACTTGCAGGATGATGCTCCAGCTGGTGGGCGCCAAGCGGCATTTGTTACTGTCTTTGCACAGCAGCATGCTCTCTAATTGGCAAGCTGTGTTTCTAGTGCATCAACCCCCTGTTTCATTGAGGCCTCATGAAATGAATGGGGCCCATTTAGTATCCTCAAAATGTGGGTGTGATTGATGGCATTGTTCTGATGACACCTCTAGACTCACATGGCACGTGGGCCCACATAGATCACCTCAGCACTGGGAACGCCACTTGACTTGCTTACAGTGTCTTATCTCACATTGATTTCTGGTGTCTTGGACTATTTCACTTCCTGTTGATGTGCCTCGCATGATTTCAAGTCTTGGAAATTCACAAAATGTTAACGCAAGTGTTTAACCCTTGAGCAGCAGAGGAATGTGCAAATTTATTCAGTGAAAGGGTTGATGCCATTAGTGCAATCAATGCCAGGCTGATTCGGTATGCACCCTCCATTTACATTGTGTGCTCTGAAATTTCCCCAGGGGCATTTGTGTACATATTGTTTATGCATGAATGAGGAATTCCTTTCACATCAAGGCGCTGGTTGTACCCGTTTAAGTTTTATTTTACACTTCCTAAAATTTTCATCATACTTCAAGCCACCTCATTCTTTTTCGTGTAGAGAGGGATCTGTTCAGTTAGCACATGGCCGAGGGATTATTTGTTGAGGAGCTGAAAGCTTGACATGCTCACAGTGGGGAATAAACCAGATTTGCCGTGAAGTAAGTTTGAGTTAGGCTTCGTTCACACCAGCGTTCAGCCTTTCCGTTCTCCTGCTCCGTTATAGGAGAACGGAAAGGACGGATTGGGCACATAACTGAGGCGAGCGGAGCCTACGGACCTCATAGACTATAATGGGGTCCGTTAGGTTTACGCTCAGAAAATGATTTTGGAGCGGAGACAAGGACTTTTGTCTCCGCTCCAAAATCATTTTCTGAGCGTAAACCTAACAGACCCCATTATAGTCTATGGGGTCCGTAGGCTCCGCTCGCCTCAGTTATGAGCCCAATCCGTCCTTTCCGTTCTCCTGCTCCTATAACGGAGCAGGAGAACGGAAAGGCTGAACGCTGGTGTGAACTCAGCCTTATCCAACTAATATTGTCCTCACCAAAGTATAAGGGGGGATTTATTAAAGACGTCCTCCCACAAATATTTGCTGACCTGTTAGAAAGGTATATGATGTAAACTTGGTGAAGGTAATTTTCTTACCAGAGCCTATATTTCTGAGTTATAACCTCCCTTCTGATTCTCAGCTGTGTCATGTAACCAACACTGACTTTCTAAATAACACAGCATCTTATGTGTGGACAGGAAGTCAGTTTCTCTATGTATTCCTAGGGGAGGCTTAATGTCAGTCTCATATGAATGACTAGAGGAGTGACTGACTTCCTTTCCTGTGTCAGTTGGAGATCAGTGTTGACACAGCTGAGGATCAGATGGGAGGTTATAACTCACAAATACAGACGCTGCTCAGAAGAGTACCTTTAGTACAAATTACATCATGTACCTTTCTAAGGCTGGTTTCACACGGGCATTGTGGGAAAAGATGCTGGTGCGTTGCGGTAACATACACGATTTTTCCCTGCGAGTGCAAAGCATTTTAAAGCGTTTTGCATGCGCGTGAGAAAAATTGGCATGTTTGGTACCTAGACCCAAACCCGGATTTTTTCACAGAAGTTCGGGTTTGGGTTCAGTATTCTGTAAATGTTATTCTTTTCCCTTATAACATAGTTATCCGCACTTGCTTGCGGATGCTTGTGATTTTCATGCAACCCCATTCACTTCTATGGGGCCTACGTTCTGTGAAAAACGCACAAAATAGAGCATGCTGCGATTTTCACGCAAACGCACAAGTGATGCGTGAAAATCACCGCTCATGTGCACAGCCCCATAGAAATGAATGGGTCCGGATTCAGTGCAGGTGCAATGCGTTCACCTCACGCATTGCACCCGCGTGGAAAACTCGCCTGTGTGAAAGGGGCCTAACAGGTCATAGAATTAAAATATTTGTAGTAGTGTAGAGTGCTACTTTAAAGGGAACCTGTCACCGGGATTTTGTGTATAGAGCTCAGGACATGGGTTGCTAGATGGCTGCTAGCACATCTGCAATATCCAGTCCCCATAGCTCTGTGTGCTTTTATTGTGTAATAAAACCGATTTAATAGATATGCAAATTAACCTGAGATGAGTCCTGTATGTGAGATTACATATGCATCTGGGCCTCTTGGAGCAATGGGGGCGTTGCTGTTACTCCTAGAGAATCTGCTCTCTCGGCAACTACCGCGCCCTCTCCATTTTGATTGACAGTGCCAGGCAATGAAAATGTGATCATGCATGGCCCTGACAAGTCAATAAAAGTGGAAAGGGTGCAGCAGTTGTAAAGAAAGTGGAGCCTCTAAGTGTAATGGCAACTCCTTTGCTGCTCATAGAGGCTCATTTCCATATATTAAAACATTTTCTCAGTAATACGGGCACATGTGAACATGGGACCAATACAGATGCCTTCAGCTGTCAAGCGCAAATGTACTAGGTCAGCTAGTTTCATAGGTACAAAACTGCTGACAGATGCCTTTTAAAGGGATTCTGTCTCCATCATTACCGCTCATATGGTACCATAGGTCTCCTAAAGGGCTTTCTAACCATATCTGTATATGCAATATAAATGTATTTGTGCCCCATAAAATTTGATTTAATAAATATGGTAATGAGCTTGAAAAAGACCCCAAGGGTCGGTACTTATTGTTCATGAAGCCCAGCCGTGCTCATTCTTACTGAGTCCCGCTCCTCCTCCTCTCTTCTTGTAGTCTTCACGTGCGGACGTCACCCTGCCGCAGCAGTAAAATCTCAGAATTCCCGTGCGGGCCTCAATAACTGAACTACACATGCTTAGAATCCCTTTAAGGAAACAAATGGAAATTACAAGTGAAAATAACGATTGGGGATGTAGAAGAAGAGATGATGCATGTGCCACATGTGATCCCCACTGCTCCATGTGCAGTGCGTCCACGTGTGGTCGGTTTTTAATTCACTTAAATGAGTGAGGCTCACAGAAAAATGAGAGCTGAAAGGTGTATCCTGCTATATTCTCTACATGGGCCGATGGTGAAAAATTGTGAATGGGAAATGGCCCAATGACTGCCAGGCTAGGGCTACACGGCGACATGTGTGCAAATAAGTCACGTGACAAGAAAATGTGGTAGTTGTGCTAAGCATAGGAACAACACTATTGTAAACTTATTATGAACAGTTGTCCAGTCGCCGGGTATGCAGCCGAAGCATCCGATTCTTCAAGAAGAGAGGCCCAGTCTCTCCAAAGTCAGTGTAATAGCAATATAGTAGGACCGCAATTTAGGCGCAAGATCACCGGTCAGGACAGATGTAGATATAATGTATCTTTCTTCTTTAATGGAAATTGCTCATCAAATAAAACAAAGCATTTTGGAGGTACTTAGGCCCTTTCATCAGGTTAAGAAGGAGTATATAGATGTATAATATATATGTGTGTGTATGTATGTTCATCACTCAGAAACGCAACCATCGATTTCAACGAAACTTGGAAACAAATCTTGTGGGGTCTCGGCTCTCTAGGACGTACCGTTCCTGAGATATTCCCCCCCCAAAATTACCTGCATTAGCCAATACAAGCCTGCAAGTCTTTCTCTTCATATCCCAACTACCATACACACGGTCACATGTCCCTTATCAGCCAATAGAAGCTCGCAGGCCCTTAGTCTCCACATACACACAGTTTTACTCCAGGTTTCCATAACAACCCAGCCATATGTCTTCACTGCTGTAGGTCAGCTTTAGGGTCCATTCACACGTCCGCTATTCTGTTCCATATTTTGCGTAACTGAATTGGGACCCATTCATTTCTATGGGGCCGCACTTCCAGGTCTGCATTTCCATTCCTGAAAAAAATAGAACATGCCCTATTCTTGTCCGCAATTGCAGAAAAGAATAGGCATATTCTATTAGTGTCGGAGATGTGCGGTCCGCAAAATGTGGAACGCACATTGCCGGTGTCCGTGTTTTGCAGATCCGTGGATCTACAAAACACACACGGATGTGTGACTGGACCCTTAGGCTAGGGCTACACGATGACAATAAGTCACACAACACATATAGCACAACTACACTGCTGCATGTGTCGCGCGACATTGATGTCACACCAATGTCGTGTGACATTTTGTATAATGATAGTCTATGGTGTTGCACTGCGACATGTGACATACTGCGACAGTCGCAGAAAAGTCAACTGTCGGAGTCTTGTCGCAGTCTCAGCATGTGACATGTCGCAGTGTGACACCATAACCTATCATTATAAAAATTGTTGAGACAAAATGTCACTCGACACATGTTGTCATGTAGCCCTAGCATTAAAGGGGCAGGGCGCTGTGGAGGTCACTGTTAAAGAGGTGTTCACTGTGGATGTTACTGTTAAGGGGGCAGGCTGCTGTGCAGGTCACTGTTAAAGGGGCAGACACTGTGGAGGTCACTGTTAAGGGGACAGGCTGCTGTGGAGGTCACTGTTAAAGGGGAAGACACTGTGGAGGTCACTGTTAAGGGGGCAGGGGCCACACTGTTAAGGCAGCAGGGTACTGTGGAAGTCGCTGTTAAGGGGGCGGGCCCCTTAGAAGGTCACTGTCAAGGGAGTGGGGTGCTGTGAAGCTCACTGTTAAAGCGGCGGACTGCTGTGGAGGTCCCTTTTTAAAGTGGCAGGGCACTGTGTGGGGGACTGTGCAGTTCACTGTTAAAGGAGCAGGGTGCTGTAGAGGTTACTGTTGGGGGATACAGTCAATATCTTTTAACGACACACACACAAACATTAAATGCAATAGATGAAATATACCCGTGCAAAGCCGGGTCTTTCTGCTAGTATTACATATATTTATACCCCCCAAAAACGCCAGAAAAACGCACCTGTGTGCTTCCCATATTTGCATAATTTCTGACCAACTCGTACATCATAAAATCTCAAATATAAAAGCATGATACATTCACCCATCTTTTATTGATGAAACTGCCTAAAAATTACGTATATAAGGGGGAAAATATGTTTTTAATACAGGTCACGTGATCGCAATCCCGGCGACCACGTGACCGTTCTCATTGGTGTAGCGTGGCTTATAGGAGGCAGGACAAGATGAGCATGTGATTGGTTAGTCACGTGGTCGCTTCTCCTCTCGTTGTCATGGAGAGAATGTACAACAACTTGGGCCCGGACGCTCTCCTTGCCGGGCGAGTCACGTGATCGCTGTAGTTGAGATCACCTGACACTATAGTGCAATCACTTGACTTGTTGCCATGGTGATTGACTCTGCAGCGTCGGGTAGGGACAGCAACACAGAGTGTTATAAGAAATAAGAAGCAATACCAGGAAATGGCCTATATAAAGGATCTCCTGTATATTATTTAGTATGTTTAGACAAAATTGGGCTATGCTGATAAAATACATATTTGTAAGCTTGATAAAATGTATATTAAAAATATGGGGAGCAAGAGGGTGATCAATTATGTGTAAAAGATAGTAATTGAAATGAATTATTTAAAAAAAAAAAATATTTTTTTTTTACTTTAAAAAAAAAGGTTTCTGATAAAGGTAAATACTGTTATAGCAGTAAGGGGAGATTCTGTCGTAGCGTGATCATAATGAAGATAAAAAATTGGTATAGTATGATAAAAAAATATATATATAGATAAAAAAAACATTTTTTATTATTAATGGCCTGATTTTTAATGCAAGCTGATGTACAGTGCTGCCCATAAATATTCATACCCCTGGCAAATTTTTACTTAAAGTTACTTTTATTCAACCAGCAAGTAAACTGTTTGAAGGTTTTCTGAGAGATGCTATCTTAGAGCATCTCAACGGAAATAAGCGAATAACGCCATATCAGCATGGCTTCGTGAGGGATCGGTCATGCCAAACTAATTTAATCAGTTTCTATGAGGAGGTAAGTTCTAGATTTGACTGCGGCGAATCAATGGATGTCGTATATCTGGACTTCTCCAAAGCATTTGACACTGTACCACATAAAAGGTTAGTATATAAAATGAGAATGCTCGGACTGGGAGAAAACATCTGTATGTGGGTAAGTAACTGGCTCCGTGATAGAAAACAGAGGGTGGTTATTAACGGTACACACCCAGATTGGGTCACTGTCACTAGTGGAGTACCTCAGGGGTCAGTATTGGGACCTATTCTCTTCAATATATTTATTAATGATCTTGTAGAAGGCTTGCATAGTAAAGTATCAATTTCCGCAGATGACACTAAACTGTGTAAAGTAATTTACACTGATGAGGACAGTATACTACTACAGAGGGATCTGGATAGATTGGAGGCTTGGGCAGATAAGTGGCAGATGAGGTTTAACACTGACAAATGTAAGGTTATGCACATGGGAAGGAAAAATGCAAGTCACCCGTACATACTAAATGATAAAACACTCGGTAACCCTGACATGGAAAAGGATCTAGGAATTTTAATAAACAGCAAACTAAGCTGCAAAAACCAGTGTCGGACAGCTGCTGCCAAGGCCAATAAGATTATGGGTTGTATCAGAAGGGGCATAGATGCCCGTGATAAGAACATAGTCCTACCACTTTACAAATCACTATTCAGACCACACATGGAGTACATGAAAAAAGAGCAATACATGAGGATTCTCAACCAGTGATGCCCAGGTCGCATTGTTCGCCCGCGAACATATGCGGGCTGCCATCTTTTTCACAAGTCCGGCGAGGCACAGGTAAGCCCTTATCTGTGCCTGTGCCGCAAGCCGGTCTGAAAACAAATGCGGTCACTAGGAGTAGGCAGTTCCGAGAACAGCCCGCTGAAGGCCCCCGGTGGCTGTTCTCGGAACTGCCTGCTCCCGCTGACCGCACTTGTTTTCAGACTGGCTCGCGCACAGGTACAGGTAAGGGCTTACCTGTACCTCGCCGGACTTGTTAAAAAAAGATGGCAGCCCGCATATGTTCGACAACATGAGGAAGTCTGCAGAGAAACTTGGCCTTGGGCACCAGTGGACATTTCAGCATGACAATGACCCAAAACACACAGCAAAAGTGGTGAAGAAATGGTTAGCAGACAACAACATTAACGTTTTGGAGTGGCCCAGCCAGAGTCCAGACTTGAATCCAATTGAGAATCTGTGGAGGGAGCTAAAGATCAGGATGATGGCAAGAACACCTTCCAACCTGAAAGATTTGGAGCTCATTGCTAAAGATGAATGGGCAAAAATACCTGTGGAGACATGCAAAAAGCTGGTCTGCAATTATAGGAAATGTTTGATTGCTGTAATAGCCAATAAAGGCTTTTCTATTGATTATTGAGAAGGGTATGAATAATTTTTGACTGGACACTTTTTGCTCAAATGTAAATAAAAGCTGAAAAAAATTTTTTTTGCCCACAATAATGCCTCTTGTATATAGTCTTATTATCTTTTGGGAGACACCTATGTCATTGCCCGTCAAAAAATTACTTGCTGGTCGAATAAAAGTAACTAAGTCGAAATTTGCCAGGGGTATGAATAGTTATGGGCAGCACTGTATGTGGTAAAACATTAGACATAGAAAAAAAGGGAGGGGGGGGACATTTCACATAATAAAAGAAAAACCGTAAAGGCTTAGTTGATAAGATGTATTACATTTGGAGGGATTCAGAGTGTTCTCGACTGCTTCATTTAGACCTTATGGGTTAAGACTATTCAGTTTATAGATCCAGTACATCTCGCGGCATCTTATACCTTGTAAATTCTTGCGCTGATGTACTGGTATTTGTTCAATGGGGGTAATTTTGAAACCTAAAAAACTTCCCCATGATAGTTTTCAGCGTTTCTGTAAACACTATGTTTTTTTTTTATTTTCTTTTTTTATGTTTGACCTGTGTATTAAATCTATTGCTTAGTAATGTTTGAATAGTGCGCCCAACGTATTGTAGGCCACATGGGCATTCTAAAACGTAGATCACGTATGTGTAATTGCAATCCAGGGAACCGGATATTGTGACCGTTTCACCATCTCTTTTGTTTGTATAAATAGTTGTTTGGCAGGTAGTTTCACAGCACAGGCATCTAGATTGTCCACATTTTTTACTGCCTTGTTTCTGTAGGATACCCGTATATTCATTCATTTTAACTGCACTTTTTATTTCACTCGGAGCTAAAATATTCTTAAGGGTGCAGGCCTTTCTATAAGTAAGGTGGGGTGCTCTCGGGATAATTCGACTTAAAATAGGGTCTTTTTTTTTAGTAAGTGCCAATGTTTATTTAGTATAGATTTCACCAAACTGTGGTTTTGATTGTGAGTCGTAATAAAATTCAATGATTGCATAGTCTCTTTAGGAGTTGTTCTGGATTCGGGCAGCAGGCACTCAATTTGTGTGTGCTTGGGTGATGATCTCATTAGGATATCCCTTTTCTCTGAACCTTGAGTGAAGGACTTCACTTTGTTTTTCATAATCCCTCTCCAGGGTGCAGTTCCGTCTAAATCTCTTGAATTGGCTAAATTGAATTTTCTGTTTCCATTTTTTTATAATGTGTACTTTTATAGTTGAGATAGCTGTTGCTATCTACTTTTTTTTTTTTTTTTTAAAGTGCGAGTCAAGATTTAGCGCCCTAAAAAGGGGGGCTGTATAAAAAGCTCTAAATCAAGATATTCTGTTCTAATATTGTGGTGGGACCCTGTAAATGCAACTCCCCACTTATTGTTATTGAGATGTGATATTAATTCATCAATGCTTACAGTATCCCCTCTCCAAATAATAAGATCATCGATGTACATCTTAAAAAAGATGATATTGTCCGTCCAGTATTTGGTTTTGTATATGTAACTCTCTTCAAATTTACCCATAAATAAGCAAAATTGGATGCGAATTTCGTGCCCATAGCGGTACCCCGTACCTGTCTATAGATCTGGTCCTGGAATTTGAATGTATTATGTGTCAATATGAATTCAATACTATTAGTGATAAACTCTTTTTGTTACGTTGGCATAGACTCATCCTTGGCTAGGAAATATGCCGTACATTTTATCCCCAATTCATGGGCTATATTGGAATATATCTAGAGTTAGCCATTAATACTCCTCTTTCCATTTTATTTTTTTCAATTTCTTTATGAGTGAAGTGGAATCTTTGATGTATGATTCCAAATTTAGTACATGTTTCTGCAAAAAAGTATCAATGTAATGTGATAGGTTGCATGTGAGTGAATAGACCCCAAAGTGTTGTGTGTCGCATTGCGACACTATAGACTATAGTAAGATCAAGTGTTGTGCGACCCATGTCGCCATGTGGCCCTAGCCTAAAGGGTCTGTGTTCAGTATGGATTCTGTCCGTTTTACTCTCAGACAGCACCGAGATGTGAGTATCACCAGTCTGAAGTCCTAATGGTGCCTGCATTTCTTTTAGGACACAATTGGGGTAATTTATTTGCCAGTTTTATACATAAAATAAATATTTAGCAGCACCCCTTTTTGTGACTTTTTAAGGGTCTGTGTGACCAAATTTTGTCACAGAGACATTTTTACACCGTCCTTAACACAGGGTAGTGTCCAGGGACCCGCGTGGGGTATTGACTTTGGCAAATTTACTACCCTGTAGGCGTGAATGATTGAAGACGATTTGGTCAGAGACTGGAGTCCTTTTCAAACTAGGTACACGGACTGCCAGAGGATGCGCTTAATTTATGACAAGGCATTTCCGTAGATTCGCTATTTTATGACGAGGTGCAGCGTAGGGGGGAATCTTAGACTGGTTTAAAAAATGGGTCTTAGTAAATGACAATATCTCCATTCGTTTTAGCGAGAGATGTACAATATTCGGCACACACTGCGTTTTCACGCTGCCCTTGACTCTAGGGATGCGCGTGCGGACACTCCAGGCACACAGGATGGTGTGGGATGCGCCTAATTTATGACAAGGCATGTCTTGTCAAAAATTAGGCATGTCCTCCAGCAGCACAGACGATAGCAAAGACCCTTTATGTGTTCACAATTCTTATAGATTGCCACTCACATGTGCTTTATACTATACAATGTCTGTAGTCCTGAAGAAAACATCATAAACGTCACCACTATGGCGGTACTAATTATGAATGTCACCATTTGGGTACCTGGGTCAAATCAGTGCTGCCATTGTCTGACTGCATGGACACCCCCCCAACTAGTAATGTCCAGTTCTATCTTTTAGGGATCGACCGATTATCGGATTTACCGATATTCAGGATTTTGAACGTTATCGGCATCTATTTTGCCGATATTCCGATAACGTCCTTGGAACACAGATCGCGCTGCTGTCAGCGTTCTCCGTGCTCCCTCAGCAGCAGCACAGGGGAGAAGGAGCAGTGTCTCCTCCCCCTGTGCTGCTGCTGCCGCTCCAGCCAATGGGAGGACAGGGGACAAGAGGAGGGGAGGAGCTATGGCCACTGCGCCACCAATGAAGCTTAATCTCTCATTTATTCATATACAGGAGGCGGGAGCTGCAGAATCACATTGCCGGCTCCCGGCCTCTATGAGCTGTAGCTGCGATCTGCGGTAGTTAACTCCTCAGGTGCCGCGGATCGCAGCTACAGCTCATAGAGGTCGGGAGCCGGCTATGTGATCCTGCAGCCAGCTCCCGCCTCCTGTATATGAATAAATTAGAGATTAAGCTTCATTGGTGGCGCAGTGCGCCCCCCCAAGCCCCCCAGTATCAGACATTGGTGGCGCAGTGCGCCCCCCCTCCCCCCCAATATTAGGCATTGGTGGCGCAGTGCGCCTCCCCCCCCAAGCCCCCCAAGTATTAAGCATTGGTGGCGCAGTGCGCCCCCCCTCCCCCCCAGTATTAAGCAGTGGTGCGCTCCCCCCCCCCCACCCCAGTCGCAGTGCACCCCCCCACAGGATCCCCTCTCCCCTGCTCCTCCGATCGGAGCCCCAGCAGTGTAATGCTGGGGCTCCGATCGGTTACCATGGCAGCCAGGACGCTATTGAAGCCCTGGCTGTCATGGTAAGCTCCATGCTGCTGTGTGCACAAAGCACACAGCAGCAGGGACAGTGTGAGCTCCTATTCACATCAGGGTGAATAGGACAAGGGTTCTAGTCCCTAAGGGGGCTAAAAGTTAGTTTAAAAAAAAAAAAAAGTAATAAAAATAAAAACACCAAAATATTAAATATAAATGAAAAAGAAAGATTTACAAAAAAAATAAAAATACACATTAACAATAAACATTAATTTTCAGCAGACTTGTGGGAATTGTAATTTTTTTTCAAAAATGAAAATTCCCAGAATATCGGTATAAATTATCGGCTATCGGCCTGAAAGTTCACAAATTATCGGTATCGGCCCTAAAAAATCAATATCGGTTGATCCCTACTATCTTTACTGCAGACTGCTAGCAATCCATTCATCCACTCCTAGCAGGAATAATAAAGGTATCACTCAACTTACAGTGACAAGTAATTACATGAGGAAAGCAAGTAGTAACTAAAACAGACATGTCAGAAGAGGTGTCAGGTCCCCTTTAAAATGTAATGTTGGCCAAATCTGTTTTGCCCCAGGCATATCCAGAACACCTTCTTAGGCCACCTTTTTTCCGTTTCCGTTCCGTTTTTTGCGTTCCGTATACGGAACCATTCATTTCAATGAATCCTCAAAAAAAAACGGAAGGTACTTCATATGCTTCCATTTCCGTATTTCCGTTCCATTCAAACATAGAACATGTTCTATTATTGCCCGCAAATCACGTTCAGTGGCTCCATTGAAGGCCTTATGCACACGGACGTATTTTCAAGGATAGGACTGTTCTATTAGGGGCCAGCTGTTCCGTTCCGCAAAATACAGAATGCACATGGATGTCATCTGTATTTTTTGCAGATTCGTTTTTTGTGGACCGCAAAATTCATACGGTCGTGTGCATGAGGCCCAATTTAATGGCTACGCAAGAAAAACGGAATGCGTCTTCCGTATCCGTTTCATTTTTATGTACTTGTTTAAACATTATTGCTTGTTTCCGTTTGCGATCCGCAAAAAACGGATCACAAACGGAAGCGGAACAGAACCGGTAACACTACTGAAAAAAAAAAATGGAAAAACGGATATGTTTAAACAAACTGCAAAACCATACGGTCGTGTGCAGGAGACCTTACCTGGGAGTTTTCTCTTAGCTTCCTTCAGATGTAACTATTTTACCGTGTACAGCAGCGGGTGTATTTCCTTATACAGATGACTGATAGATCATGACGAATCATGATGTGTTCTCGTAAAACTCATTGTCTAAAGCAGGGGTGCACACCTTTTTCTGGTCCATGGACTACATAGTCAGACTGAGCCACTCCCAAGGACCTCAATAAAACTTTAAGGGGTATTCCCATCTGAGACCTTTTATGGCAAATCAAAAGTATCTAAAATGGCAGTTCACTTCTAGGAACCCACCTATCAGTAAAATGTAGGTCTGATTCTCCTCAGTCAGACCTCCAGACTGGAGACCATGCAAACATTTGGCTCTTCCCATTGTAGATTATGGGGATTGTGGTTATAGCCTAGCCTTTCACAAATCCCTTAAACTACAATGAAGAGACCCACATGCATAGATGGCCACCTGTCTGAAGACCTCCATACACATTAGATTTCGATAGTTAACCAGCAGGCCTGGATAATCTGTGTGAATGGGGGTCTCCCAAATCAGAAAGAAGGGCAAGAAGAATTTCAGTGCCTGATCCTATTCTGGCAGGAGGGAAGCTGCTGCCAGAGGTGCCTGTCAGTGGATTTTTCCTCACTTTCCATTGAAAACACATTCATGCTCAGTCAAATGGAGTATACATGTGTGTAGGAGAGTTGAGAGGAATAGCTGTGTGGATGCCCTTAAAGGTGTATAGACACCATTAAAGGTCGCCATACGCATTCAGTAGCTGTGGAGTGGGCTAAACAATCTTTCAGCAGATACCCTTCCCGACTCCCTCATACATATACATGTTCGGCCGAATATGTATGTGTATTGTGTGAGGATACGAGAGAGAGCCACTGCCAGACACTTTGGTGGCAGCTTATCGCTTGGGAGAACAAAAATATTAATTTTGCCCGATCTTTCTCTTCCCTGACATCATGCCCAGCTTCCAAAACACAAAAACTGTCGGCCAAACTCCCGTTCCCAGTGGGTTCTGCCGACCATACACTAATGTGTACTGGGGCCTTAGTCCTTTCTGGAGTACCAAACAGGGGTCAAGGAACTTAATTTTCTTGTTACCGTATAGGCAACCCAAAGATGGTTACATAGTGCTCCATTATTCTTTGCCCATCCATGTTTGCCAGATGGTTGTAGGCCACACAGAATGGCAGTACCGGGTGCATGTTGCCCTTGGTCGAAGGTTGTGTGCACCCCTGTACTAGTGGAAGAGGGCAGGGAGAACTGTACAGATCTCTATATAAAGGGGAGAAAAGCAGAACTGGATCGCACATCCACAATGCTATGCTTAGATCTAATTAAACTCGCTTCTCTGTGCAATATTAAAGTGTGCAGCCCCCCATACTGCATGCTGTACAAGAGGCATTAGTGTAAATTTTGATCAAAAGGCATAAGCCCACTCGCCACGCCAAGGTTGCCTCTTTGAGTGTGACCTACTCTGACAAAAAGGCGCAGCACAATGCGGTGACAAAGCGCCACTGCCCTAGTAGGTGGCAGGACCCAGGAGTCAAACTGCAACTCTTTTGTCTGACAATGCCACCCATGGCACTGGGTCCCACCAACCTACCAGCACAGCGCCACAAAAACAAAGGCCACCATGCAGTACTGCACCATCTAAACAGTTGTATAACACATGATATCCATTCATATCAGAAACTGCAGGTCAATTACCACTGTATGTAGACTTCTGCAAAATTAAAACCACCTGTCCCGAATGGGAGGATATCTGATACTAGTAATAAAG
Source organism: Bufo gargarizans (assembly GCF_014858855.1). Lineage (NCBI taxonomy): Eukaryota > Metazoa > Chordata > Amphibia > Anura > Bufonidae > Bufo > Bufo gargarizans. The sequence continues at coordinate 282,475,705 of NC_058084.1, read as the reverse complement.
AAGAAAGATTCAACATGCATATATCAAGGGGAGAAAAACAGAACTGCATAACACATCTACAATGCTATGCTTAGATCTAATTAAACTCGCTTATCAGTGCAATTTAATTTAATTTAGCGCAGAAGTCTACATATAAGTGGTAATTGACCTGCAGTTCCTGATAGCAATGGACATGTTGTGTTAGACAACTGTTCACATGGTGCAGTACTGTGTGGTGGCCTTTGTTTTTGTGGCGCTGTGCTGGTGGGTTGGTGGGACCCAGTGCCATTGATGGTATTGCCAGACAGCAGGGTTGCTGTTTGACTCCTGGGTCCTGCCGCCTACTAGGGCAGTGCCGCTTTGTCACCACATTGTGCTGAGCCTTTTTGTCAGAGTAGGTCCCACTCAAAGAGGTGACCTTGGCGTGGTGAGTGGGCTTATGCCTTTTGGTCAAAATGTACACTAATTCCTCTTGTATAGGGGACTGTACACTTTAATATTGCGCTGAGACGCGAGTTTAATTAGATCTAAGCACAGCATTGTGGATGTGCGATCCAGTTCTGTTTTTCTCTCCTTGATATATGTACTGATATCGACACTTAGGCCGAATGCACACGGCCGTGTTCCGCGGACCCAGCCCCGCAGCACGGTGACCCGATAGGGATGTACAAGCTGCCACAAACCCCCTTTATGCTGCGGTCAGCGTGACCGCGGCATACAGGGAGATAATCCGCCGGCATCTGTGTTTTAACCGATGCTGGCAGATACAGCAGGGCCCAGCTGTCAGAATCATCTGGGCCCCTGTAGCTAATCGTGGCAGTGTGTGTGGAGCAGCCGGTTAACCCTAGAACGAGAATGCTTGTCCTAAGGCTTCACGTACCGGCCAGTTAGGACTAGCATTCTCGTCCTAGGTCGGCAACCTGTTAGCAATGAAATTTCAGCTAAAGTGTGTGTGTGTGTATATGTGTATATGTGTGTATATATATTTATTTATTTTTTTCCTTTCAGTTTCTCTAGAACAGGGTCAGCAACCTCCGTCACTCCAGCTGTTGTGAAACTACGACTCCCAGCATGCTCCATTCTCTCCTTTAAGAGTTCTGAGAACAGCCAAGGAGGTGTGCATGCTGGGAGTCGTAGTTTCACCACAGCTGGCGTGCCGAAGGTTGCTGATCCCTACTCTAGAAGTTAACAGGATCTTTGTAATGAAAGCTTTAATACAAATGAAACGCCTGATTCAAAATTAAAACCAAGTCGATTATGTGTAACCCAGTGCTCACTCACATACAATATTGGCGCAATGAGGTAAAAAGAACACACAAGTCTGCATGTGTGAAAGACTCTCAGTGCTGGGTTAAGCAGAGCTCCTGGTGTGGACTTGTAATTGCTACAGGTGACCAGTGATGGCCAGTTCGCCATGTTCGCCCGTGAACACATGCGGGCTGCCATGTTAAATCACAAGTCCGGCGAGGCACAGTTAAGTCCTTACCTGTGCCTGCCGCCGCAAGCCGGTCTGAAACAAATGCTGTCAGCGGGAGCAGGCAGTTCCGAGAACAGCCCGATGAAGGCCCCCGGTGGCTGTTCTCAGAACTGCCTGATCCCGGTGAACTGCCTGCTCCCGGTGACTTACCTGTGCCTCGCCGGACTTGTGATTTAAGATGGCAGCCTGCATGTGTTCGCAGGCGAACACGGCGAACTGGCCATCACTGCAGGTGACTGAAGGGCTTCATAATATCCAGGCTGTCTTTTCTTTCCACCCTTTAGGGGTGTCCACCTTTTATATAACCATCGTAGCGGTGGGATTACCAATTGGCCCCTCCAATTGTTAAAAGGCACAGCAAAGGTGGCATCTGCTCTGGAGGATTCATCATGGCTATCTGTTGACTATATTCATTAGAATGGGCTCCATGTAACACCTAGTTTCCATGAAGTGATCGCAACATGGAATGTGTGACCGCCCATGACCTCCTCTGTTCAGAACCTAGGCCCATGGTGAGCAGCTGATTGCTGGTGGGCTTTCATGTAGGAAAGATGGCTTCCAACTGATGGTTAACGATTTTCATCACTTTTTTCTTCATTTTAATTGATCTTGGTGGAATATAGTGATTTACTGTAGAATAATCCACTCGAGTCTCCTTCATGTTTCTATTCAGAATAATCCCATGTAATAACACATGGCCTCTGCTTTCTGCTGCTTTTACTTGTGCGCGATTCACTATGTGAAAGGAGAGAACTTGGCTGAGGCTATTGGATTGAGGCTCTGTAAAATGCAAGTTCACAGCATTTGGTTGCCATGGTAATCGTAACGTATACATCAGTATAAAGCAAGCGATTATTCTCCTGGTAAGTGTGTGTAGTATGTTATTTCTGTGCATCCATTAGAGTAGAATTCCGATTAGCATTAAACGCAGTGATAGGCATGCTTTTGCTAAGAACGTACCGTCATATTGAGAGGTAAGTTTGATATCTGCTCTGCTATGTGGTGACAAGAGATTAAAACGCACTTCATTTGAAGGGGGATTCTGGTTATATTGGTGGCAGTCTGACCCCTGGGACCACCACGATCACAAGAACTAGGATCTCATTGCTGCTCCATTCATCTCCATAAACCGCTTGATTGTCTCTGGTCGTCCCATACAGTTTGGGAGGCCAGGTGACCTGCCCGACCTGCTGCTAAATCCACACACAGCATGGAACCCCCATTCTCTCAATAAGTGGGGTACCCATGGTCAGACCCCATCCTCTAGCCACTAGAACGTGGTCTGATTGGAATATACCCTTAATGTATTGTGAATGAAGTACAGACTAGTTTCTTATTGCGTGACACAAGGTTCAGAGTTATATTATACTCCTCCAGACATTATATGTAACCCTCTGTAAAATGATTCTACCATTTAGTAACCCAAACCTCTGACTGCCTCCTCTATTTTCACTCTGACTACAAACACCCAAACCTCACCCCACAGCTCTGCTCATTTTTTATTAAACAAGGGCCTTACATTGATGGTATGCAACAAAGGGCATACACAAATCTCATGGGTCCGCATGGCAACACTTAGTATGCCTCCCCAATGAGTTGTATGAGAATTTTTATTATTTTTATTAAGTGGAGGAAATTTTTAATGGAAACAAAAAGTTGTTGTTTTCCACTTTTCTCGAATTGTATGATAAAAAAGGGAACAGGTGCTTACTAATAATATATAATAATATGGTGATCTTTCTGAAGGCCATATTACATCAGATAGCTGGCATAAATGCACAAATAAATCTCCTCCATACGGCTCTAAAATCTCCAGCTTCCCTTTATACATTACATAATACTAGCTACCCATAGTAGTCACTACTAGGGTGAGCTCAGTGCATATCAACTTATACATTTACCAGTGAAGTTAATGGAAGCTGTACAAATCTCTCTTCTGGGTCTATGTTAGGAACAGAAAAAGTTCAGTACTGGGCTCCTTCTCTCCACAGGTCCCATAGCAATTATTGGTCTGCTTCCATGGTAAGTACACCAATTTGTAAGATTAGATTATTTTTTTTAAACATTTCTAAGTCCCTTAGTAAGTAAAAATGCAACAAACTATGCATTTAAAAATGTTCGTTATATAGAATTAATAATATATAATAATCTTATTTTGGAGCTAGAGTTGGAGTCGGTACATTTCCACTGATTCTGATCCCTACTCCATAGGTTATATAGACCTATATAGAGCAGACGTTGAATAATTTGGCAGTTTTGCCACTAATGGTCCTTATTAGACGGGCAAATATCTTTTCATTAACGAGCATCAACAAGCAATTTAGCGAGTTGTTTGCATCCAAAAAACCTTCAAGTACACAAAACAATCACTAAATATTTTTAACTGTTTGCTCTTTTTTTTTTTTTACTTATATTTTATTGAGTTTTTAAAAATGAGAAAAAAAATACACCTCTCCAGTAGTGTTGCATACAAGTACAGTAAGGTCAAAGGGTCAATGGACACAAATATCACTAACAATCTGTGGGTCCCTTTTGAAAGGTTTTAAGGGGTTCTGCAGTTTTTTTACACTGATCTATCCAGAGGATAGATCATCAGGATCTGATCGGCGGGGGTCCGACACCCGAGACCCTTGCCGATCAGCTGTTTGAGAAAGCAGCGGCGCTGGCAGTAGCGCCGCGGCCTTCTTGCTGTTTACGGCAGGCCCAGTGACGTCACGACTAGTATCACTGGCCAGGGTGGGGCTAAGCTCTGTTCACTTGAATGGATCTTAGCCGTGCCTAGGCCAGTGATACTAGTCGTGACATCACTGGGCCTGCGGTAAACAGCAAGAAGGCCGCGGCACTACTGCCAGCGCCGCTGCTTTCTCAAACAGCTGATCGTCAGGGGTCTCGGGTGTTGGACCCCTGCCGATCAGATCCTGATGATCTATTCAGAGGATAGATCATCAGTTTAAATATACTGCAGAACCCCTTTAGCAAACTGAACTCTCTCAGCAAGATGTGTAATTGAAACTGAAATTAAGGAAAAAGAAGAGTACACTGCTTTTCATCAGATTGGTCGCAATTTCCGAAGGCCAGGTAGCTCATCATGCACACTTCATTTCCTTTCCTTTATTTCCTAGTCGACTATTTGCTGACTCTTGAGATCACTGTTTGTTCGCCCCTAAAGCATTTTACACTGCAAATGACTAGTAGAGTTCTGATTGGGCAAGGCCATGCAGTGGCGGCGACTAATGATCATTTTTCAGCTAAGCAGATTTGTCAAATCTGCAGAAAACAAACAATTTATCGCTCGTCATTCAATCACTGCACACTGTTGCAAGCAACGATAATTCAGAAATTTGAACAATTATATGAAAAATCAAATGATAATCACTCCATCTAATATGCCCTTAAAGGACATCTCTCAGCAGATTTGTACCTATGAGACTGGCTGTCCTGTTACATGTCCACTTGGCAGCTGAAGACATCTGTGTTGGTCCCATGTTCATATGTGCTCGCAGTGCTGAGAAAAATGTTTTTAATATATGCAAATGAACCTCTAGGAGAAACAGGGTTTTTCCATTACACCTAGAGGCTCTGCTCTCTCTGCAGCTGCTGCGCCCTCTGTACTTTGATTGACAGGGCCAGGCAGTCCAAATGTTGTCACACCTGGGCCTGTCAATCAAAGTGCAGGGGGCGCGGCAGTTACAGAGAAAGTGGAGCCTCTAAGTGTAATGGCAATGCCCCTGATGCTCCTAGAGCCTCATTTGCATATATTAAAACATATTTTTCTGAACAATGCGGGCACACATGAACATGGGACCAACACAGATGCCTTCAGCTGACAAGTGGACATGCAACAGGTCAGACAGTTTCATAGGTACAAATCTGCCCACAGGTGCCCTTTAAGTGGTCTGTAAGGGTGGCTATATTGGCTGTTATACATCTTTTCTTGGAAGTGCTCTGACTAAAAGGGGAGCACCATTCATTTTGTTTTCCTTTTAAAACTTCAGTCCATGTGACGCTTGATGTACCAAGGAAATTTACTTCACAGATCTGTTAATTCCCTGTAAAATCCTTACTCACTAGACAGCGTTGCCTTGCCGGAAATGTTGATTACATGTGACATTCTCGTTTGCCTGCCTTTAATCTTTAGTAGGTGCAAACCGGAAATGCCAGTGTAAATTTCCTGGATAAATTAGCTTGAAATACTATGGTATTTTTGGTACCAGAATTTTGTGTCTGCATATACTGGTAGGAAATATTATTATTCTGTCATGAGAAAACATGTCCCAGGAACGTTCCTGATGAGAAAGATAAGGAAAACAGGTTTTACTCCAGGTTTCCATAACAACTCAGCCATTTATCTTCACTGCTGTAGGAGAGCTTTAAAGGAAATCTGTCACAAGGATAATTTCTATAGAAGTAAAGTCATGGCCTAATGGCACTTACAACCTTATTTCAAGATGTGCCTTTGTTCCAGCAATAGATGTTTTTATCAACTGAAAATCCAGTTTATTTGGTATGCAAATGAGCCAGTAAGGTGCCCAGAGGGGCGTCACTCTTGCAGGAAGAGGCCCAGACACGCCCCCTGCCACAATGTGTCCAACCTCCAAAAGATTTAAAACCCTGCCCCCTAAGCAACGCTCCGATCTGGTTAGCCTACGCCTCCTCCACTCCTCAGCAGACAGGGATTTAAAAAATTAAGGTAAAAATTAACTTCTGTCAGCTGCAGGGGTGGGAAGGAGGTTGACTTTCTCCCTGCAGCTCACACTCAGACCGTACAGTGCTGCTGTCTTAGGCCTCTTTCACACGGGCGTCAGTTTTTTTGCCCGGATAAGAGCCGGGTGCGTTGCGGGAAAATGCGCGATTTTTTTCTGCGCAAGTGCAAAACATTGTCATGCGTTGCACTCGCGTGAGAAAAATCGCGCATGTTTGGTACCCAAACCCGAACTTCTTCATAGAAGTTCGGGCTTGTGATTGATGTTCTGAAGATTGTATTATTTTCCCTTATAACATGGTTATAAGGGAAAATAATAGCATTCTGAATACAGAATGCATAGTAAACCAGCGCTAGAGGGGTTAAAAAAAATAAAAAATAATTTAACTCACCTTAGTCCACTTGCTCGCGAAGCTGGCATCTCCTTCTGTATCCTCTGCGCTGAAGTTGAACAGGACCTGGGGTGAGCTGCTCCATTAAATATTGGTTAAGGACCTTCGATGACGTCACTACGGCGGTCATCACATGGTACGTCACATGATCTTTTACCATGGTGATTCACCATGGTAAAAGACCATGTGATGACCGGAGTGACGTCATCGAAGGTCCTTAACCGATATTTAATGGAGCAGCTCACCCCAGGTCCTGTTCAACTTCAGCGCAGAGGATACAGAAGGAGATGCCAGCTTCGCGAGCAAGTGGACTAAGGTGAGTTAAATTATTTTTTATTTTTTTTAACCCCTCTAGCGCTGGTTTACTATGCATTCTGTATTCAGAATGCTATTATTTTCCCTTATAACCATGTTATAAGGGAAAATAATAATGATCGGGTCTCCATCCCGATCGTCTCCTAGCAACCGTGCGTGCAAATCGCACGGCATCCGTACTTGCTTGCGGATGCCATCCGATTTTCACACACCCCATTCACTTCTATGGGGCCTGCGTCACGTCAAAATCGAACAATATAGAGCATGCTGCGATTTCAACTGAACGCACAAGTGATGCGTTAAAAACATCGCTCATGTGCACAGCCCCATAGAAATGAATGGGTCAGGATTTAGTGCGGGTGCCATACGTTCTCCGCATGGATCGCACCCGCACGGAAAACTCGCCCGTGTGAAAGGGGCCTTAGAGTGAGATGTTCAAAAGGACACGCCCCCAATCCAGTAAAGGCCACTGTTAAGGGGGCGGGCCCCTGTGGAGGTCACTGTCAAGGGGGTGGTATGCTGGGAAAGTCACTGTAAAGGGAAAGGCTTCTGTAAAGGTCAAAGTTAAGGGGGTGGGCTGCGGTGGAGGTCCAATTTTAAGGGACAGAGCACTGTGGAGGTCACTTTTTTGGGGGCAGGGTGCTGTAGATGTCACTGTTATAGTGGATAGTGTTGATATCTTTTAGCGACAGACACAAACATTAAATGAAATAGATTAAATATACCCGAGCGAAGCCGGGTCCTTCAGCTAGTTATGTTATATAATTACAAACGCTCACAAATGCCCCCAAAACATTAGATGCAGGTGATGGTATCTAGTCACACGGGTTAGGCTACTTTCACACTAGCGTTAATATTTTCCTGTATTGAGATCCGTCATAGGGTCTCATTACTGGAAAAAAACGCTTCTTCAGTTTTGTCCCCATTCATTGTCAGTGGGGACAAAACGTAACTGAACAGAATGGAATGCTCCCAAAAAACATTTGCTTTCCGCCCTGGGATGCGGAGCAAGACTAATCCGTCATGACCCACAATGCAAGTCAGTGGGGACGGACCAGTTTTCTCTTTCACAATAGAAAATGGATCTGTTCCCTATTGACTTTCAATGGAGTCCATGACGGATCCATCTTGATAACGGATGCAGACGGTTGTATTATCAGTAACGGAAGGGTTTTTGCTAAACCCTGCCGGATCCAACAAAAACTATAGTGTGAAAGTAGCCTTAGGCCCCTTTCACACAGGCGTTGCGGGAAAATATGCGGGTGCATTACGGGAACACCTGCGATTTTTCTGCACAAGTGCAAAACATTGTAATGCGTTTTTCACTCGCGTGAAAAAAAATTGCGCATGTTTGGTACCCGAACTTCTTCACAGAAGTTCGAGCTTGGGATTGGTGTTCTGTAGATTGTATTATTTTCCCTTATAACATGGTTATAAGGGAAAATGGCATCCTGAATACAGAATGCATAGTCAAATAGCGCTGGAGGGGTTAAAAAAATATATATAATTATTTAACTCACCTTAGTCCACTTGTTCGCGTAGCCCGGCATCTCCTTCTGTCTCCTTTGCTGAACAGACCTGGAGTGAGCATTCATTACATGAACAGGACCTGTGATGACGTCACTCCGGTCATCACATGGTCCGTCACATGATCTTTTACCATGGTGATGGAACATGTGATGACCGGAGTGACATAATCACAGGTCCTGTTCATGTAATTAATGCTCACCCCAGGTCCTGTTCAGCAAAGGAGACAGAAGGAGATGCCGGGCTATGCGAACAAGTGGACTAAGGTGATTTTTTTTTTTGTAACCCCTCCAGCGCTATTTGACTATGCATTCTGTATTCAGAATGCTATTATTTTCCCTTATAACCATGTTATAAGGGAAAATAATAATGATCGGGTCTCCATCCCGATCGTCTCCTAGCAACCGTGCGTGAAAATCGCACCGCATCCGCACTTGCTTGCGGATGCTTGCGATTTTCACGCAACCCCATTCACTTCTATGGGGCCTGCGTTGCGTGGATTATCGCACCGCAACGCGCAAAGAGGAGCATGCTGGGATTTTCACGCAACGCATAAGTGATGCGTGAAAATCACCGCTCATGTAAACAGCCCCATAGTAATGAATGGGTCAGTATTCAGTGCGGGTGCAATGCATTCACCTCTCCCATCGCATCCGCGCGGAATACTCGCCCGTGTGAAAGGGGCCTTAGGGTGCATTCACAACACCATTTAGATTTCCGTTCTTCTGATCAGTCACAAGAAGAGAGAGTAAAAAAAAACAAAAAAAAAAAAACGGGATCCTGTAAAATGATGGCTCCTGTTGCATCAGTTATGCATGTGATTGCAGAGAATGCATCTTTTTTTTTTTTTTTGCAGCAATCTCAATTTTTTTATTTTTATTTTTTTTGCAGGATGCAGTAAAAAAAAAGGATCTGGTTGCATCAATTGTCATCCATTTGAGCCATTTCCCAATCCGTTTTTTTTACTGGATCCTGCAAAAAAATCCATTTTTTTTTTTTTTTTTTTTTTTTTTTTTTATACAAGATCCTGTTTTCTTTTTCTGTCGGATCAGAAGAACGGAAAGCTAAACGGTGATGTTAATGCGCCCTTAGTTGACTCTTGGGATTTATCCACCATTGGTCTAGGTGAGGACAAAAGACCAGTTTGGCTTTCTTTTCTGCCTACTTGCACTCTGGGTGGAAAAAAAAAGATCAGTTGTGAAAAGTTCTGGAGCTCTTCAGAGAACTGTATGAATATGTTATTAGTTCTGGGGGTTAGTTAGCATCCAGATATATTTGGTAACAACAACTTTGTACATTAGCAGTGGCGTTGACCAATTGTCACCTTTTAGCCTTTATGAGGCTCCACTAGCTAGCTGTTCTGCACCCATAAGTCGTCAGTAGCAAGTGGACACCTTCCCTGGAAGGAAATGCGTGTGTGTGATGTCATGATTCTTATTTTATCCAATTGACTAACTCCAAACAGATTCGAGGAAATCAGTGATTGTAATACAGTTTTATATTTTGTGAAAGAATATCTGTCAGCACAGAGGTATGATAAAGCTACTCGAAGAGGTAGCATCCATAGTCATTTGGCAACCATGAAGAGAGAACTGATTACCGCCTCCCCCTTTTCCTCTTGATGTTCGTTTGCCAAGTATTCATGCCAGATGCAATTGATAGCTCTAGCAGTGAACTTTCAGTTGTCTAATATTTCCATTGTGCAGTTTGAGAAGATGATCAAGGAATCTATGCAGGATTTTAGCTCTTTAGGTGAACAGTTATTTCCCTTGTTCTTCCTCTCTCATCAGCCACATGGCACCTGGTCTAACCAGAAACCATGTTTGCTCAAGAAAAGATGTGGACTTGTCTGTTGCTTGAGATTGTGTGTGGCTGCACAGATAAACCTACAAAATCTTGTGCCTTTTAAAGAGGTTATCTGGGAATTTGATATTGATGGCCTATCCTCAGTATAGGTCATAAGTATTATATTGATGGGTCTGACTCCTGGCACAACCGCTGATCAGCTGTTTGAAGAGACTGCTGTGCATACCAGAGCTCCTGTGAGCGCCATGGCCTTCTCTCAGCTCATCAAGCACAGCGCCGTACATTGTATAGCGGCTGTGCTTGGTATCACGCTCAGCCTCATTCACTTCAATGAGGCTGAGCTGTCCTAGGCCATGTGACTGATGACCTATTCAGAAGATCAGTAAAAATATATTGGAAGACCCCTTTTAAACTTTTTTTCTGCCACATTGTGGTGCAACTTGACCACCCTTCAGCCACCATGTCTGGTCTTGCCCTAATGCCACTTCTTATTTAACCACTTCACGACCGCCCATTGACTATAAACACCCATGTGCTGGTCGTTTATTTCTGAATGGACCTTTTATAGGGGAAGCAAAGTGTAAAAAAAAAATAAAAAAAAATAAAGTGTTTTATAAAAAAAAAAGGTTTCACATGAAAAAATAAAAATTCCCAATTAAGTAATTTAAAAAAATGTTAAAAATAGAACAAAATAAATAAAATAGACATATTTGGTACCAATAAAACCGTCACCTCATCCTGCAAAAAATGTTATCCTACATAAGAAAATCGCTCAAAAAAATCAAATAAAAACTATAGCTCTCAGAACATGGTATTATTGTGTTAAAGTGAAATAACAAACAACTCTATAAAAATATCACATGACCTAACCCCTCATGTGAACACCGTAAAAAATAAATAAAAAGCCATTTTTTGTCATCTTGCATCACAAAAATTGCAACACCAAGCTATCAAAAAGGCGTATGCCCCCCAAAATAGTACCAATCAAACCGTTACCTCATCCCACAAAAAATGAGACCCTACCTAAGAAGAAAATCGGTCAAAAAATAAAAAAGCTTTGGCTCTCATACTATGGAAACACTAAATTTATATTTTTTTGGGTTTAAAAAATGCTATTATTGTGTAAAACTTAAATAAGAAAAAACACACATTAGGTATTGCCACGTCCGTAACGATCTGCTCTATAAAAATGTCACCTGACCTAACCCCTCAGGTAAAAATAAATAAATAAAAACTGTGCTAAAACAACCAATTTTTCCCCCATAAAGTGTAATAATTAGCGATCCAAAAAATCAATTGTACTAAAAAATTGTACCAATAAAAACATCAACTCTTCCTGCAAAAAACGATCAGCAGAAAAATAAAAAATATATGGCGTTCAAAAAATGGAGACACAAAAACATAATTTTTTTTTTAAATGCTTTATTATGTAAAACAATTCTAAGCCTTCTAACATCCTAAATGATGAAATGACATTTACAAAATGATGCCAACATAAAGTAGACATATGGGGAATGTTAAGTAATCAATATTTTATGGTATCACTTTCTGTTTTAAAAGCAGAGAAATTGAAATTTTGAAAATACTAAGTTTAAAAAAAAAATGGTAAATTGGGGACTTTTTCATAAATAAAAGTAAAATATATTGACTCAAATTTACCATTAACATGAAGTACAATTGCAGTGGCCAGGTACGGGTGGATAATATTCTGTATCTGTCGTGACGCCAATTGCAGTGTGCGCAGGGTACTTTCCCAGGGCCATTCCAAGGTGTTATAACGCACGTCCCAGATTAGGAATGCCAGAGTGGTGTAATGGCCTTTAATGTCTCTATAGCTTGATGTTAGTTGTGTCACTGTATCTCCTACCTGGGTATGGCCAGACTCCTGGCTCAAATTTGAGTGTAGTGATAGTACGAGTAATAGAGGAACTTGGCAGAATAATTGATGTCCAGATCTTTTAGATGAAGAAGTTCAAACGTTTCTTTACGTGAAATAACTTGCATCCAAGCGGTATACAGGTTTTGGCAATCATTGGCAGGAATGAGTACTTCTGCTTTAAATGTGGAGCTTGCAGGATAAAATGTCTGCTAGGTAGGTCTGTAACACTGGCAGGATTATAGGATTAGTTTCTGCACTTATCTGGTGCCTTCTGCTGTGTGGGGACAGACTAGCTGAGGAGGAATTAGCTTCTCCTAGGACTCTGGACTTATCTCACAGATGAATTCTCAGGAGATGCTTTCTTCCTGGAACTCTGGAGGTTGTCTGTAGTTTCTGCTTTCTTCATCCAGCATAACTGAAGATGCTCTTGCTGGGTATATATGGACATGTCTCAGCTGAGACTAGGTCCTTGCTGTCTTCCCTATGCAGGGGAAATCCTCACACACACCCTACCCCTAACTCACTCTAACTTCCTTCTCCACCTATACTGCAGGATGTGGGACCAGCCTAACTCTCCACAGAGGGGGAGCTAAGCTGGAATAATCCATTCCAGCTCAGATTCACTAAACCATACTTGCCAATGGGTTGCTGCCACCTACTGGTAACTAGGCAACTTACATGAACAATTAAATTTAACATGGATTTATATGCACATTTATGGAGGACATAATATAAATTACATCAGATAACAGTATAAAGGCTCCTAGAAGATAGTAGCGGGGTAGAGGCGTGTAGTTACACAACTGTGGGGTGTTACACAATGTGTCACGAGAAAACAATCTGTGGAACTGTTCCAAAGTTATTACCACATAAAGTGACATGTCAGATTTGCAAAATTAGGCCTGGTCAGGAAGGGGATAAATGGCCCGGTCTGGAAGTGGTTAAAGGGGTTGTGCCACGATATTAACCCACATATAATGTGAATGGGGGTCCCATTTCCCCTCAATGGATAGAGCATGCATTTCAACCTGTTGCTCTTAATTTAGAAGAACGGCACCTCCCAGCAGTCGGACCCCACGATCAGAAGATGGATAAGGGATAAGTTAAAGGGCTTCTGTCACCCCACTAAACATTTTTTTTTTTTTGTTCACTTATAATCCATATACTGCGATTTTATGCCTACATAATCTAATTAATCATTTTGCTGGTAGCACGGTAATTTGCATATTTTAAAATCACGTTTTTAACACAATCTACTGAACCAAAATGATTAATTAGATTATGTAGGCATAAATCGCAGTATAGGGATTATAAGTAAACAAAAAATAAAAATAAAAAAGGTTTAATGGGGTGACAGAAGCCCTTTAAAATAGTGGCGCAACCTCTTTAAGGGCAACGCAAAAAAAATAAAAATCATTATAATCAATTTGGTAGAAGTCTGGATCTTCTGTTTGGAAATTTATCTTCATCTTTTCTGACTATTACTCAGAATATGCAGCTCTGGCGACTTGATAGGGTTTCTGCAACTTCCTAATATATAATGAGTTAAATATAGTTCACAAATTCTGATTTCAGTGCCTACTAGAAGGTGTTGTTAACATGTGCTTCTCACATGGTTTTCAATACAGGGTGCTCTGTATGGAAGTAGGCGCAAGTTAAAGGGGTTATCCGATAATCCTAAAATTTCCCCTCCCCCCCCCCCCAATTCCTGGGCCCCTTGTATGGATTATACTTACCTGCTCCCCGGTACCCGCGTTGCCCCTCATCCCTGTATGGCTGCCATAGCATGAGCAGTCAGTAGCAGGCCGCAATGGGGATGAAACCCTCTTAAGGCTAGTCACCCTCGCAGCCTGCTCACGAGCTTGCGATCTGACACAAAATCGAGTAAGTGTGCAGAGTAGAGGAGTGGACTTCCAATTAGCGGTAAGCCTATGAAGCCAGATGTTCTTTATAGGCTGCCTAATAACTGGTCAATAAGTGGCTTGAAATCTGCAGCAAATATTGTCCAGAAACCTCTTCTTCTGCTTGAGGTATATAACTTGGAATGATTCGTTTGCCAATGGTTTTAATGGATAAACTATATTTAGCGGTACCTTTTGTCAGTGCGGCTCTTGTAGCGTGGCAGTCACGTGAAAGCCTTAGAAATGTACCTCTAACCTGTTCTTGGCTGGAGGCCTAAGCAGCGTGTAACTGATAACAAAGCCCTGAAGGTTAGACTATCCGCGGCCACAAAGATTTGCTCGGTGGTTTCATTTACCTTGTGTTGACTGTTATTTCTTTATACTGCAGTAGACGCCCAGAATATTTAGTGTCTCTTATTCTTCCCTTTGGATTTCTGGAGGTTATAAGAAAATATATTCACATAAACAATTCATTGAGAAAATCGTTCTGTTTGTTGCCGATGTCTCGCAGTATATCAGATCGGATTAGGGCTAATTTAACCTGTCTATGACCAGCTTTTCGCTTGACAAATACAATTTGGCCTGTTGTGGCAGTGCATCTCTTGCCAGTGAAATCATTGAGAAACCTTTTTGCTTGCAATCCCGAATGACGTCATTCTGGACTCTCATTGTAGATTATCTACAGCCAAAATGATTAAAAACGTTTGAATCTGCTTCCAAGGCAGCATATAACCAGCAAAGGTTTAAGATGCGCTTATGTCAGCATAAACTAAAGACAGTCTAATGTATGCGAGTATACAAAGAGGAGCTCGTCCGCACTGGGTCCGTGCGACGAGCGGATGGACACAAAGTGCAAGACACAACCCAAGCTTGGATACGATTTATTTATTTTATTTTATTTTTAATTAATGAAAAGACGACGTGTTTTGGGGTACACAGGACCCTTTTATCAAGTCTGTATCGTGGAGTTCCCTGGTGCAGCGGTGCACCTGCAGCGGCACTTTTGTACCCGCTGCATGTGCACCAGGGAACTCCACGGCCGCATCTTCCAGCTGCGCCTACTATTATTTCCTCTGAAAGGGACTAAACAGGAGATTCCCTCAGTAAGCCTACAGTGACAAGGATACAGACTTAATAAAATGGTCCTCTGTATCCCGAAACGTGTCGTCTTTTCATTAATTAAAAAAATTAAAATAAAATAAAATTTCGTATCCAAGCTTGGGTTGTGTCTTGCGCCTTGTGTCCATCCGCTCGCCGCACGGACCCAGTGCGGACGAGGTCCTCTTTGTATACTCCAACACTTACCAAAGTGGTGGCTTGGCCCCCGCCCATGGTTGACTAGGACACCACCCGGCAGCACCAACCCAGACAGCCTCAGTCATGGACAGGACTCATCTCAGGTTAATTTGCATATGTATCAAATCAGTTTTTTTACACAATAAAAGCACACAGAGCTATGGGGACTGGATATTGCAGATGTGCTAGCGGCCATCTAGCAACCCATGTCCTCAGCTCTATACCCAAAATCCCGGTGACAGGTTCCCTTTAAGGAGAATTTGGGCTATTGTGACCTGAACCTGCTATTTTCGACATGGCTCTTTCTGACAAAGTTCACGCAAAATCTGTGTCGAGGGGGCCACCATTCTAGCTTGATAGGGTGAGCACATTTCTATGAGTACTAACAAGTAGCACTGTGCCTAGATGGATAGGACATTCAGTATATTCCAGTAGTGGTATGATTGTTTTGAATGGCACACCAGTGTTTGTTACTTTTATATGGTGCATTTTTTTTTTACTATATATATGTATTTGGTGTATTTACTGATACAGATTGGGCATATGTTTCATATTTTACAAGGTTTTGTGCAATTAATTGTATTTGTGTATGGTTACCGTGCTGGGTTTGGTGGTCAGCATAATATTGGATACCTAATATATTGAATTGTTAATTTTTAAATGGATTTAATAAAATAGTTTTTAATGGGGAACTTTAAAAGACTTGAGATTTTCTTTTCTATTAATGTATTAATTGAGTTGGTTCCGTTACGAGTATGTAAGAACATACATTTGGACATATTCCTTGCAGGTTGTTGAATTTATTGCCTGATCTTTGTGTTCTCCAGGGTGATAAGCCATTGGCAGAGGTGTCTGGCAGCAGTCTTTCACATACATGCCCAGCTGAACCAACTGTGGTTCAGGTCATCAGTATCTGATCGGCAAGGCCCTTGACGATCAGTTGTTTGAAAAGGCACCAATACTCCCGTGAGCACTTTGGCCTTCTCCTTGCTTACCAAGCACAGCATCGTACATTGTATAGTGGCTGTGCTTGGTATCTCGCTCAGTGCCTAGGTCATGTGATTGATGAACGTGTTGTCACAGGCTTAGGAAAAGCTGAGAGAAGACTGCGGTGCTACTGTGAGTGCCGATGCCTTCTCAAAAAGCTGATCGGCGAGGGTCCCTGATGTTGTCGTACTCCCACCGATCAGATAGGGGGATAGGTCATCAGTATTAAAATCCCAGAAAACTCCTTTAATTGTTCACTGAGGAGGTGTTCTCAGCGACAGACAGCTATCTATGTATACACACTTACACAGAGAATGCTATCATTGATAACACCTCTCCTGTGTACAGCTATTAATGACTGATGGCTATCTATGTATACACACTTACACAGAGAATGCTATCAATCGCTAATAACACCTCCCCATATGCAGTTATCCATGACTGACAGCTATCTCTGTATGCACACTTACACAGAGTATGCTATCCATCACTGATAACACCTCCTTGTGTACAGCTATCAGTGATTGATGGCTATCTATGTATACACACTTACACAGAGAATGCTATCATTGATAACACCTCCCCTGTGTACAGCTATTAATGACTGATGGCTATCTATGTATACACACTTACACAGAGAATGCTATCAATCACTAATAACACTTCCCCATATGCAGTTATCCATGACTGACAGCTATCTCTGTATGCACACTTACACAGAGTATGCTATCCATCACTGATAACACCTCCTTGTGTACAGCTATCAGTGATTGATGGCTATGTATACACACTTACACAGAGAATGCTATCATTGATAACACCTCCCCTGTGTACAGCTATTAATGACTGATAGCTATCTTTGTATACACACTTACACAGAGAATGTTATCAATCGCTGATAAGACCACCTGTATGTACAACTATTCACTGACTGAAAGCAATAACTGATAACACCTCCCCCCGTGTACAGATATCAGTAACTGACAACTATCTATCTATACACACTTACACAGAGAATGCTATAAAACACTGATAACATCTTCCCTGTGGACAGATATCAGAAATTGACAGCTATCTATGTATACACAGTTAGAAACAGAATGCTATTAATCTCTGCTAACACCTCCAAGTAAACAAAATGTCAAAAAAAGCTGAGATACAAATGTATAAATTACAAGTTTTACTCAAGTTTAGTTTTTTCTGCTCTATAACATGCTGCCTGCAGATTGCACTGTATTTTATGGTGTCGGGTCCTCTTTAATTTGCCAGTGTGTAACCAACACAGTTCTTTATGTGTGGATCACTTCTGTGGTTAATGATAATATGCAGTATTTGACAACTGCACACCCAGCAACTGCTTAGTATATGGCCCAGGTGCCACCATAATGGAGATGCATTCTAACCTACAGCCTGAGGAGTAGAATAGCTGAAGGAATAAATAATGCAGGTCGCCCTTAATAAACTCGTTGGACTCTGTGTGATATATCATTTATGGTTAATAATGGCTTGTAGGATTTACTTTCATTTGTATCTCAGCACATTGCATTGAGAATGGTAGTCCAACCAGAGAAAAGCCGTTCATTGGAGAATCCTATTGAAGTCTGAACTCCCTGCATGGTCTTGGGCCTATTTGTCTATAGAAATCCTACAGATTTTGCTCAGATTCTACACCCACGTTATGTAACGAGGTCTCAGTCTATTTTAGTGACACCTCCATAAATATGGTATGTTGCATCTACTCTGTAATTTTCATTAAGCATTTCACATACATAATTTATGTCTGCGGTTTCTGCATGCTTTCAAGTTCGTTGACAGTGTAAGAAAAATGATTGCTTGTGAACTCTTGCCTCGGCGGTAGAGTTATCCTTATGTAAATCCGCATCTCAGTTTATTGCTGATGTTTCCTGATGTCAGAGATAGGGATGTTTGTTGATCTTAAGGAGCTTTTTTCCTGTTCCTCAGCCCAGGCTTTCACACTTGCACTTTCCCTTTTTGCTAATGAGATCTGTCATAGGATCTCAATAGCAGGGGAAAACTTTTTGTCCCCATTCATTGTCAACGGTTGTATTATCAGAATGGAAGCGTTTTTGCTGATTCATGACGGATCCAGCAAAAACGCTGGTGTGAAAGTAGCCTCAGTGCAGGAACCTTGCCAAAAGTCCTGTCTTGTGGAAGGTGTCTGTTTAGATCATTGAGTAATGTATGGCATTCAGAAGGAATTTATATTGAGAATCCGGTTTAGACGTGTACAGTGTTAGGGTATATGATGAATAATCTTTACTAGAAAGACAGGGGCTGTTTTCAGAACCTTTAATTTAGCTGGCTAATGCCATGCGGATCCTATATTGTACTGTGCCTAACTTCATATTATGCCTTTTTAGAGGCATTTCGTTATGCATTCCGTCATAGAATTGTGTTATGGTCCGTGGTAACAGAATCCATAACACAATTCACCTTTTATCAGTAAACGAAGCGTGAACAAATTTCATAATATGACATTCGCTCAGCTCTAGTGCCTAATATTAATGTGCCATTGGGAACCTTATACTGTATTGTGCCTAACATTAACGTGCCGTTGAGATCCTTAGGCTACTTTCACACTGGCGTTTTGGCTTTCCGTTTGTGAGATCTGTTCAGGGATCTCACGAGCGATCCAAAATGGATCACTTTTGTCCTAATGCAGGGCTGGCCAACCTGCAGCCCTCCAGCTGTTGCAAAACTACAACTCGCAGCATGCCCAGACAGCCTACAGCATGGCATGGTGGGAATTGCAGTTTTACAACAGCTGTAGAGCCACAGGTTGGCCAGTCCTGCCCTAATGCATTCTGAATGGAAAAGGATCCGCTCAGAATGCATCAGTTTGCCTCTGTTCCGTCTCCATTTTGCTCTGGAGGCAGCGTTTTGCTGTCCGCCTGACGAAGCGGAGCCAAACGGATCCGTCTAGACAAACAATGTAAGTTAATGAGGACAGATCCGTTTTCTCTGGCACAATAAAAAACTGATCTGTCCCCCATTGACTTTAAATGGTGTTCATGACGGATTCATACGGTTGTATTATTGTAACGGAAGCGTTTTTGCAGATCCATGACTGATCCGCAAAAAGCTCTAGTGTGAAAGTAGCCTTAGGCTCCATTCACACGTCCGTATAATAGGTCCGCATCCGTTCCGCAAATTGTCCAAGATTAGGCATTTTCTATTATAGTGCCGGCGATGTTCGTTCCGCAATATGCGGAACGCACATTGCCGGTGTCTGTGCTTTGTGGATCCGCAAAACACATACGGATGTGTGAATGGACCCTTTTTCTACAGCTCGTTCCCTTTAACTGTCACAGCCTCTTTCAGAAGATATGGCACGTGCAGCCATCTTGATGAGGCTTAGTGGCTCTACTAAATTTTTAGATGCATACAATTACAAAAGTATTCAAATCCAAGTGCTTGCTTAAAAATGTTGAATATTTTTCATGGAGGACCCCTTTAACCTTTCCTGTCTCTTTGTGACTTGAAACTACTTTAAACTTGAATAGAACATATTACTGTATATTCCGGCGTATAAGACGACCCCCAACTTTTCCAGTTGAAATATAGGGTTTGGGCTATACTCGCCGTATAAGACTACCCCTCCAACAACATTTACTTTGGCATCAAGATCTGCAGGTAATTGTGCAATTTTCGTCTTTTGCCTCAGTACCATACTATGCCTTTCCAAGAATCTAGTACACCAGGATGCAGTGGCCTTAAATCTGTTGCTGTGATCTGGGTTAGATTTGGCCCACTGAAGTGCAAACAAACGTATTTTATTTTGTGTCACTACATAACCGTTTTGGCGATGCTCATTCACCATGTCTGCTACATGTTTTTCGAGTTCTGGCCAATGTGGGGTGCCTTTCCTTAATGCACACTTACCCCTTGGCATACTTTAATGCTTTTAATTTGCTTTCCAGTCGCAAACCATCTTTTCTGTTACTCCATATTGTCTTGCAGCAGCGCAGTTATTATGTTCCATGGCAAAGTTTACAACTTTAAGTTTGAAACTGGCTTCATATTTCTTTCTTCTTGCTGGTAGAGCCATGATGGGGTCTTGACTGTTAGCCATTTGTATACTGTACTGTATGTACTGGCGCTATACTGTATGAACCGATGCAGATACTGGTGCTGTACTGTATGTACAGGTACAGATACTGGTGTTGTACTGTATTCACCACCACATGTATCTGCTCCCCAGATAGACTCAGTTTTTCACCACAGATAAGATGCACACCAAACTTCATTAGAGATCCGCCAACATTAGAATTGGCTGAAGTGCAGATGCTCCTGCTCCCCCCCTGCCTTCCCTCAGAATCGCCAATCCAACCCAGTATACAACAACCAGCCAATCACAGCAAGCGATGTACCGGTATTTTCTGTGCACACTGCATACAAAGCCTGCTTGGATTGGGTGGGTCAGCTCTCCCTGCCTGCCCAGCCCTCCCTGTCTTCAAGACGATCTGAGCGGTAGTACGCAATGTGATACTGCCGGCTGCTTCAGGAGCGGCTGGCCGGGATGCAGCACACGGTGGCTCAGCTAGAGGGCGCCTGTCCCTGAAGCTGGAGAAGGACAGCTTCTCCAGTCTTGCTAGGAAGTAAGTTTCAGCACGCTGTATACCGGCATATGAGACGACACCCGGCGTATAAGACGACACCCGACTTTTGAGAAGATTTTCATGTGTTAAAAAGTAGTCTTATACGCAGGAATATATAGTACATGGAACATGGTATCTGATCTGCAGACTACTCTGTATTGAGCAGGAGCAAATACGGTTTTATGGGATATGATTCAGTGTAACTTGCATTTTATTCATTTCGTGGTTATTTCCTGCTCTTTCTGTTTTTGTGATTCCAGTGGGCAGTCCTACCCAGTGATGGACAGTTATTTCTGTGTTTACAGTCATAGAGGTAAAGCTGCCAATCGCTGATGGGACCGCCCACTAGAGTCCTGAGCATAGAAAGAGGTTATGATACAGAAAGAGAAACGAAATGGTGGGTGCTACCTTATTGTAGTCTTGAGGAACTCAGAGTGAAGGGGCTGTACATAAAGCAACGTAGCAGTGGTGCACAGCAATATAAGTCCAATAATACACAGTTCATGAAGGAAAAAGATTCAGCGCTCACCATTGTAAAATTCCAGTTCTTTATTCCTCCATTAAAATGTGTATTTTCAGGGGGAGAGGGGAATAAAATTCCTTTGCAGTGGCTTATTTCCAGGAGGAGCTAACTTTCTTTCACCTCTCCCCATGGTGATGGATCATGTGATGGACCATGTGATGAGCACAGTGACGTCACCACAGGTCCTTTTCCTCACAGATCATCAAAGAAGAAGACGGAAGAGGAGCCAGGCTGCGTGAACAAGTGGATGAGGTGAGTTAAACAATTGTTTCTTTTTTTTAACCCCTCCATCCCTATTTTACTAAGCATTCTGTATTAAGATTGCTGTTCTTTTCCCTTCTAACCATGTTATAAGGGAAAATAATAAAGATGGAGGCCCCATCCCGATCATCTCCTAGCAACCGTGCGTGAAAATCGCACTGCATCCGCACTTGCTTGCGGATGCTTGCGATTTTCACGCAGCCCCATTCACTTCTATGGGGCCTCCTTTTCGTGAAAAACGCTGAATATAGAACATGCTGTGATTTTCACGCACTGCACGAGTGATGCGTGAAAATCACTGCTCATGTGCACAGCCCCATACAAATGAATGGGTCCGGATTCAGTGCGGGTGCAATGCGTTCACCTCGCGCATCACACCCGCGCGGAAAACTCGCTCGTCTGATGGTTTTCCTGTGGACAGATTTTCCCCCCTGATCTATGCAGCTCCTCCAGAGTGTCCATTAGACTCTTGGCTACTTCTCCAATTAGTGCTCTGCCTGTCTGGGCTGTCAGCTAAGGTGGAAAGCCATGCCTTGGTAGCTTTGCAGTTGTGCCATACTCCTTCCATTTTTGGACCACTGTCTCCTTGTCTACTGAATAACAATTGTACCCGCATATCTGAATTTGGATGCTATATGGTTTAAACCATCTTGCCTGTATAACTCTATTTACTGGCACTTGCTCCCATTGGTCTGTGTCCTTGTAAACCCATCAGCTGGGACGGGAAAGTTCCTTCCCCGCGTGAGACGCCGACATTGCTAATACCACGTGGGACGCTGTAATCGGGATCTGGACAAAAGACTGCATTTACAATCGGAGCGAGGTGCCAGAGCGATGGAACATGTAATCGCGACCAAGGTATCGTTGCCAGTGGGGCGCCACTTTTAGCATATATTGACACCTGACCGCGCTCTTAACTCTTAAATGAACTGGGTACGCATTACTCTAGTCTTTGAATGAACTGGGCTTAGATACTACAGTCCTTTTAACTGCATAATACAACAACATCTGATTGTTGTTTTTATTCCCAGAAGGACTGGGTAGATATACATCTGGCATTTGGACATAATGGACTTGTGTACTGCGTTTTCTTGAATACACCTTATGAGGAGACTATCTGTATCCTGATATTCTGGTGTTGGATGTGTATAAATTAATATGGTGACACTTGTTACTGAATCAATTCATTACATTGTTGCAACATACTTTTGGAAATGCCACCCTACCTCCCATGTGCTTATTTTGAGGTGGTAGTCCTTTTACCCATGGAGGTGAATGCTTGATATGAACTTTTAATTTATATCAGAATTATCAAGTGTGTTATTAATGATATGTGGTTTATACAATCTTCATATTTGCTTATCCTTTGTGCACAATTTTAAACTTGTTTCTATGCTTGTTGTATATTTTGTATATTAAAGGTTCTTGATATTTTACTAAAATAAATATAACGCATCACTCCTTGGATAAAAATGTGGAAAAAATGTGATATTCACTTTTTTATCCAAGGAGTGCTGTGTTATATTTATTTGGATTGTTTTTAGACCCCAGGACCAAGGGGATAACGCTGGCACCTGAACTGCTTGAAGCTAGGAGTCCTGCCCTGTGATTTTCTGGATATATACAGGTCCTTCTAAAAAAAATAGCATATTGTGATAAAGTTCATTATTTTCTGTAATGTACTGATAAACATTAGACTTTCATATATTTTAGATTCATTACACACCAACTGAAGTAGTTCAAGCCTTTTATTGTTTTAATATTGATGATTTTTGCATACAGCTCATGAAAACCCAAATTTCCTATCTAAAAAAATTAGCATATTTCATCCGACCAATAAAAGAAAAGTGTTTTTAATACAAAAAAAGTCCACCTTCAAATAATTATGTTCAGTTATGCACTCAATACTTGGTCGGGGATCCTTTTGCAGAAATGACTGCTTCAATGCGGCGTGGCATAGAGGCAATCAGCCTGTGGCACTGCTGAGGTGTTATGGAGGCCCAGGATGCTTCGATAGCGGCCTTAAGCTCATCCAGAGTGTTGGGTCTTGCGTCTGTCAACTTTCTCTTCCCAATATCCCACAGATTCTCTATGGGGTTCAGGTCAGGAGAGTTGGCAGGCCAATTGAGCACAGTAATACCATGGTCAGTGAACCATTTACCAGTGGTTTTGGCACTGTGAGCAGGTGCCAGGTCGTGCTGAAAAATTAAATCTTCATCTCCATAAAGCTTTTCAGCAGATGGAAGCATGAAGTGCTCCAAAATCTCCTGATAGCTAGCTACATTGACCCTGCCCTTGATAAAACACAGTGGACCAACACCAGCAGCTGACATGGCACCCCAGACCATCACTGACTGTGGGTACTTGACACTGGACTTCAGGCATTTTGGCATTTCCCTCTCCCCAGTCTTCCTCCAGACTCTGGCACCTTGATTTCCGAATGACATGCAAAATTTGCTTTCATCCGAAAAAAGTACTTTGGACCACTGAGCAACAGTCCAGTGCTGCTTCTCTGTAGCCCAGGTCAGGCTCTTCTGCCGCTGTTTCTGGTTCAAAAGTGGCTTGACCTGGGGAATGCGGCACCTGTAGCCCATTTCCTGTACACGGTTGCTCTGGATGTTTCTACTCCAGACTCAGTCCACTGCTTCCGCAGGTCCCCCAAGGTCTGGAATCGGTCCTTCTCCACAATCTTCCTCAGGGTCCGGTCACTTCTTCTCGTTGTGCAGCGTTTTCTGCCACACTTTTTCCTTCCCACAGACTTCCCACTGAGGTGCCTTGATACAGCACTCTGGGAACAGCCTATTCGTTCAGAAATTTCTTTCTGTGTCTTACCCTCTTGCTTGAGGGTGTCAATGATGGCCTTCTGGACAGCAGTCAGGTCGGCAGTCTACCCATGATTGCGGTTTTGAGTAATGAACCAGGCTTGGAGTTTTTAAAAGCCTCAGGAATCTTTTGCAGGTGTTTAGAGTTAAATAGTTGATTCAGATGATTAGGTTAATAGCTCGTTTAGAGAACCTTTTCATGATATGCTAATTTTTGTAGATAGGAATTTGGGGTTTTCATGAGCTGTATGCCAAAATCATCAATATTAAAACAATAAAAGGCTTGAACTACTTCAGTTGGTGTGTAATGAATCTAAAATATATGAAAGTCTAATGTTTATCAGTACATTACAGAAAATAATGAACTTTATCACAATATGCTAATTTTTTTTAGAAGGACCTGTGTGTGTATATATATATATGAGTGGTTCCAAATAGAGAGTGCTGGTTTATATCCAAAATCCTTCCATTTTCAGATGATGGGTTGAACAGTTATCTGTAAGATGTTTAGCGCTTGGGATAATTTTTTTATAACCTAACCCTGCTATATACTTCTCCACAATTTTATCCCTGACCTATCTCATGTGTTCCTTGGTTTTCATGATGCTGTTTGATCACTAATGTTGTCTAACAAACCTCGGAGGCCTTCAGAGGACAGCTGTAGTTATATGGAGAATACATTACACACAGGTGGACTCTATTTATTAATTAGATGATTCTGATGGCAATTGGTCGCACTGCATTTTATTTAGGGGTATTAGAGAACAGAGGGCTGAATACAAATGCACTCCGTACATTTCAGATTTTCATTTATTAAAGGGAACCTGTCACCGGGATTTTGGGTAAAGAGCTGAGGACATGGGTTGCTAGATGGCTGCTAGCACATCTGCAATATCCAGTCCCCATAGCTCTGTGTGCTTTTATTGTGTAAAAAAACGATTTGATACATATGAAAATTAACCTTAGATGTGTCCTGTCCCTGACTCATCTCATGTACAGGACACATCTCAGGTTAATTTGCATATGTATCAAATTGTTTTTTTTTACACAACTAGCCATCTAGCAACCCATGTCCTCAGCTCTATACACAACAACCCGGTGACAGGTTCCCTTTAAAGTTTTGAAAACCATTCTCTTTTCACTTCACAGATACTTGCTACTTTGTGTTAGTCTATCACAGGGATGCCCAACCCGACATGACTTGGATAACATTTAAACCAGCATCTCATCTGCAGACATCTGTTTCGGGGTGATTGCTCCTCATCAGTGCAGAGCAGAGAGTACTGGCTTAATTGGGTGAGAGGCCTAGGTCAGGATTTGTAGTGTTATATGTCCCTATGGCATGAGGCGTTTTATAGGCCAGGCAATGCTCCTCTGGAATTCTCATGAGCATTTTTGAGAACTCTAGGGGGTAGATGATACATGTAGTTGGTGTATTCTGTTAGAGCATGCAATCTAGTTAGGCATCTGAAGTTTTTGGCATAAGCTTGTACATTACTCATAAAGATGTCGTTTTGCATAAGAATTACCTGAACAATATGTGACCTATTAAGATTTCCTGTCAAGCAAGCCTCTTATTGCCTTCATGACTGAAGGATTATTGATTTACTATTTAACTACTGGGTGACTGCTATGGAGGTTCACAGTGATATGACCAGGCACATGAATGGCTGTCATGCAGTTAAGGATACTTTCACACTTGCGTTTGGTGATGATGATCCGTCCAGATAATACAACCAACTGCATCCGTTCAGAACGGATCCGTTTGTATTATCTTTAACGTAGCCAAGATGGATCCGTCTTAAACACAATTGAAAGTCAATGGAGGACAGATCCGTTTTCTATTGTGCCAGATTGTGCCATAGAAAATGGATCCATCCCCATTGACTTACATAGTGTGCCAGGACGGATCTGTTGGCTCAGTTTCATCAGACGGACACCAAAACACTGCAAGCAGAACAGAATGGAGACGGAGGCAAATTGAGGCAAACTGATGCATTCTGAGCAGATCCTTTTCCATTCAGAATGCATTAGGGCAAAACTGATCCGTTTTGGACTGCTTGTGAGAGCCTTTAACGGATCTCACAAACGGAAAGCCAAAACGCCAGTGTGAAAATAGCCTTACATACATTATTTTCCATTATATGCATAGTGTTTGGTGCTGCTTGTTATTACCATATTTTTCGCCCCATAAGACGCACTCCCCCCCCCCCCCCCCCCCCCCAAAAGTAGGGGGAAAATGCCCCTGCGTCTTATGGGCCGAATGCTGACATTTTATATCGCAGTCTGCGATGCTGCAGTATGTATCAGCTGGAGGAGGGCGGGAGGAGGGGCAGGTGTCATGCAAATGCAGCTGGGCCGGTGCGTTCACTGTACTCGCTGCTTTATTGCCTAAACCTTGACGCACGTGACGTCAGTGAGTTACGGCCGGCCGCCCCCGCCCTGCTCTGCCTGCTACAGGACATTTAGTAAGTAGTACAGATGGGGCTGGGGATTGGAACTTCAATTAAAGTTATTATTATGAAAGGTTTAGGCAATAAAGCAGTGAGTGAGCGGCAGGGCCGGGGTACAGTGACCGCACCGGCCCCGCCGCATTTGCATGCCACCGGCCCCCTCCTCCCTCCCCCAGGTTTAGCTCCGTTATATTATGGCATCTATGGATGCCACTATTATGGGGTGGGGGATATGTGAATGGCACTGTTATGGGGTGGGGGATCTGTGGGTGACACATATATAGCAGTGCCATCCACAGATCCACCCCCCATAACAGTGCCACCCACAGATCCTCCCCTCCATAACAATGCTATACACAGATCACCCCCCCATAACGGTGCCATCCACAGGTCACCCCCCCCCCCCCATAAAAGTGCCTTCCACAGATCACCCCCCCATAACGGTGCCATCCACAGATCACCCCCCCCCCCCATAACGGTGCCACCCACAGGTCCCCCATGGTAGTGTCATGCACAGACCACCATTGGTTCAAAAGCACACCTTTCGGTTAAAAAAATATTTCTTCTTATTTTCCTCCTCAAAAACCTAGGCGCGTCTTACGGGTTGGTGCGTCTTATAGGGCCAAAAATACAGTAATTTGTTATATTCTCTATTCTCTCTGTGTATCCTTGTGTTTTAAATACAGTATATAACAATGTAGCACTTTTTTATGCTCCTAGTTATGTGAAAAGCTGGCATTAATAACCAGTACAGACCTGTATAAACTCGATACCTTGCGGTAACAGGAATTTTACATTTGTCTCAGTGCTACAAATTCAGTAACAGCCTTTCGAGTACGTTATATCTTGAATTATTCACTGCAATTCCTTGGGGTTTATTCACATCAGTAATTTTGCAGATGCGGGATATGGTTTACTATGTGTTTTGAGCATAATTTTTTATATTTTATTTTTTTCTTCAGTAATTGTTGCTTTTTTCAGGGTGTAAGCAAAGAATGTTGAAGCCAATATGTTAAGAACCCACTTTTACATGTTAGGAGGTTTCATTGACCGCAACTGTAATTACCTTATTTTAGTCAGAATAATTTTGGAAATGTGTGAAAAAGCAGTGATGGAGAAAATAATGGGCCGTTGGTTAATAGTAATAATAATTATTTATATAGCACCAACCTATTCCCCTGCACTTTACAATCCCCTTGATTCTTCTTTATGCCTTCCAGCATTTTCGGCATTCAACGTTGTGCCAACCAAGTAGATACAGGATGTGATAAAGGGCCTGAGACTTTTGTCAGGCTGTAGGGAGATCTCTGAGACTGGTTTTGTCCTCATGGCTTCTCTGCTTTAGGGTACGTTCACACTAGCGTTTTTACTCTCCGGCACCGAGTTCCGTCACAGGGGCTCTATACCGGAAAAGAACTGATCAGGCATATCTCCATGCATTCTGAATGGAGAGTCATCCGTTCAGGATGCATCAGAATGACTTCAGTTCAGTCTTTTTGACTGATCAGGCAAAAGATTAAACCGTAGCATGATATGGTTTTATCTCCGGCAAAAAAAACTGAAGACTTGCCTGAATGCCGGATCTGGCATTTTTCCCCATAGGAATGTATTAGTGCCGAATACCGGCGCAGACCGGTAAAAATGTGAAAAAAGATACAACGATGGATCCATCCGTCCGCATGACAAGCTGAGAGACGGATCCGTTCTTGCAATGCATTTGTGAGACTGACCCGCATTTGGATGCGTCTCACAAATGCTTTCAGTCACATCCAGACCGGCGGATCCGGCGGCCAGTTCCGACGACGGAACTGCTTGCCGGATCACACTGCCGCAAGTGTGAAAGTAGCCTTACTAACCATATTGTTCTATCCACCATGAGCATAATCTGAAGTGAATATTTTTTTAGATAATTGCAGTAAATTCAATTCCATCATTTCCCAGTTAGATTCAGTGATGAACCCGGCAGTGGCTTCTAGCTTTATCAAATTGAGGAAATAAAAATGGGAATTGTTGCCATAGCAGTTGGTCAGCTTCCAGCTGGTGGTGGTGATGAGACATCCCCTTTTAATAAAATGATGCATTGTATGACTAATTAGCCATTCTTTTGAAAATATGAATGTGAAAGGATGCCGCTTAGGTTACCAGCAGTGAATATATTGTGTTTTCTAGCCACAGAGCGCCTGAAGGCTTAATGACTGGAGAAACGGGTTCAGAATACTTTAATGCTGTGGGAAAAAAAGTTCCGGTACATACTTCAAATCCTGTTTTTCTTGCTTACAGATGCCTCTTGTGTCTTCGTTTTTTATTTTTCATTTTATTTTTACTTTTGGGCCCTCTGTGTTTGTAGTCCCACTCTTCTGGAATGAAATCAGGGAAACAAATCTCCCTGGATCCTCCACTTGCAAGTCTCTCCTTCCCACCCTCCAGTCAGGAGGTATGTTACTGCCTAGAGCACGGGTGTCAAACACAAGGCCCGCGGGCCGAATCCGGCCCGCCAGACCTCGTCATGTGGCCCGCGTAGCCGCCGCCGGCCGCCGGCCGCCAGCCTTCTCCTTTTATTATCACTTCCTGCAGGCGGCCCCTGCAGGAAGTGATAATAAATCGCATAATGAGCGGCAGGGCTTTTTTTCTGGCGGAACCGCCACCTTTTGACATCGCAGCCTGCCATGCTCCAGCATCGCAGGCTGCGATGTATCAGCGGGGAGGGACTGGGAGGAGGAGCTGGGGGCCGGTGCGTTCACTGTGCTCCGGCCCCCAGCTCCAGTAGTTATAAAATGTGTACAATTGATAAGGATTCTATTCACGAGGCCCCCTCTGCAGTAGAACATTCAATATAGCCACATCCTACTCACAGGGCTGTTATCTTAATGCTGGCCGGCTGGGCAGACGAGCGGCAGCGTCACGACTGACGTCATGTGCCCGGCCTACTTTCTGAATGAAGGAGGCGGCGCAGGCATGTGACGTCAGTCGTGACGCTGCCGCTCGTCTGCCCGGCCGGCCAGCATTAAGATAACAGCCCTGTGAGTAGGATGTGGCTATATTGAATGTTCTACTGCAGAGGGGGCCTCATGAATAGAATCCTTATTAATTGTGCACATTTTATAACTAGTCTGTACTGGAGCGGCAATGGGGGGGGGGGGGTCTGTGGATGGCACTGTTATGGGGTGGGGGGTCTGTGGATGGCACTGTTATGGGGTGGGGGGTCTGTGGATGGCACTGTTATGGGGTGGGGGGTCTGTGGATGGCACTGTTATGGGGTGGGGGGGGTCTGTGGATGGCACTGTTATGGGGTGGGGGGGGTCTGTGGATGGCACTGTTATGGGGTGGGGGGGTCTGTGGATGGCACTGTTATGGGGTGGGGGGGTCTGTGGATGGCACTGTTATGGGGTGGGGGGTCTGTGGATGGCACTGTTATGGGGTGGGGGGTCTGTGGATGGCACTGTTATGGGGTGGGGGGTCTGTGGATGGCACTGTTATGGGGTGGGGGGTCTGTGGATGGCACTGTTATGGGATGGGGGGGGGTCTGTGGATGACACTGTTATGGGGTGGGGGGTCTGTGGATGGCACTGCGCCGCCCACTTTATGAATGAAGCAGGCGGCGTGGGCGCATGACGTATGACTCACGCTGCCAGCGCCTGTCCTCCCGGCCTGCCTCCTCCCTCCTCCCGGCTAGCGCTTGTAGTTGTAAGTACCGGTAATACACATCATCATTATACAGTGAGCGGGGCCCGTGTAGTAGAATAGTCACTGCACGGGCCCCGCTGTCATTATAAAAGCAGATGCCGGCCCCTAGCCCGTGTATTGAGGGTCATTCACTGCAGGGACACTTATGGAGGGTATCTGTGGATGACACATAGCATAAGATGCTATATATGTGTCATACACAGATCCCCCCATAAGAGCCACCCACAGATCCCCCATAAGTGCCACCCACAGATCCCCCCCATAAGTGTCACCCACAGATCCCCCCCATAAGTGTCACCCACAGATCCCCCCATAAGTGTCACCCACAGATCCCCCCATAAGTGTCACCCACAGATCCCCCCATAAGTGTCACCCACAGATCCCCCCATAAGTGTCACCCACAGATCCCCCCATAAGTGTCACCCACAGATCCCCCCATAAGTGTCACCCACAGATCCCCCCATAAGTGTCACCCACAGATCCCCCCATAAGTGTCACCCACAGATCCCCCCATAAGTGTCACCCACAGATCCCCCCATAAGTGTCACCCACAGATCCCCCATAAGTCCGATGCAACCAGCCCTTTGAGGATGACCAAACTGCTGATGCAGCCCCCGATGAATTTGAGTTTGACACCCCTGGCCTAGAGCATGGATGTCCAGCCGGCCGTCTTCCAGCTGTTGCAAAACTACAACCGCCAGCATGCCTGAACAGCCTACAGCTATTAGGTCATGTTGGGAGTTGTAGTTTTGCAACAGCTGGAGGGCCGCTGGTTGGACATCCCTTGCCTAATGGCAAAACCACGTGATCTGTGACAATTCGTTTTGGGGGAGATGGTCACATGTGAAGTTTCATATTTTGTGAGAGAAAACTATGTGACCACAATATGGTATAAGATTACCCTTTTAGTGGTACTATTTTGGGGTACATATGATTTTTGAACACTCGATAGTATGCTTTTTGTGAGGCAAGGTTTTTATTTTTTTACAGCATTCACCTGAGGTGATAGATCATGTGATATTTTTATAGACCTGGTCGTTACGGACGCAGCGATACCTAATATAATAATCATGTTTTTTGTCTCCATTTCTTTGAAAGCCATATTTTTTAAATTTTTTATGCCGATCATCCTGTGTAGGGGCTCGTATTTTGCGGGAAGAGTTGACGATTTATTAGTACCTTTTTTGGGTACATAAGCTTTTTTGATCGTTCAATATTTTTGGGGCAAGGTGATCAAAAATGGCACAGTTTTTATTTGTATTTTAATTTTTTTTATACGGTGTTCACCTGAGGGGGTAGGTCATGTAATATTTTTATAGACACATATCTAATATGTCTATTTTTATTTTATTAATTTTTTTATTAAAAATCGCTTGATGAAGGGAAAAGGGTCCTTTTTTATTTTTACTGCAAACTTTAATTTTTTATTTTAGAAAACACTTTTTTTTTTACTTTTTTGCTCTTCATTCATTTCACTCTTCAATCTTTATTTTTGGCCCACTATAGGGACTTCAGCATTTCGGGGTCTGGTCCCTGTTTCAATGTAATACGATGCATGCTGTATTATAATACAGTCCTGATCAAAAGTTTAAGACCACTTGAAAAATGGCAAAAAATCATATTTTCATTGTTGGATCTTAACAAGGTTCCAAGTAGAGCTTCAACATGCAACAAGAAGAAATGAGAGTGAGACAAAACATTTCTTTGAGCATTCAATTAATTGAAAATAACGATTAAACTGAAACGGGCTGTTTTTCAGCTGATCCAAATTTTAGCTGATCCAAATGCCTTTAAAAGGCCAAATCTGTGCAAAGATGTGGATTCATTGTCATTTTCTGTCAGGTAGTTACACGCTGTGATGGCCAAGGCAAAAAAACTCTTCCTTTTTTGAATGTGGTCGGGTTTTTGAACTGCATAGCAGGGTCTCTCACAGCGCGCCATCGCTGCTGAGGTGGGACGCAGTAAGACAGTAATTTGGAATTTCTTAAATGATCCTGAGGGTTATGGAACAAAAAAGTCAAGTGGAAGGCCCAAAAATATTTCACCAGCACTAAGCCGGAGGATCCAATTGGCTGTCCGTCAAGACACTGGACTGTCCTCGACCCAAATTAAGGCCCTTACTGGTGCTGACTGCAACCCCATAACCATCAGATGGCATCGGAGACTAAAGGGCTTCAAAAACAAAAAACTTCTTCAAAGACCTTGTTTCCTTGAACGCCACAGAACTGCTCGTTTGAGCAAGAGAGCACCAAACATGGGACATTCAAAGGTGGCAGAAAGTTTTATTCTCTGATGAGAAAAAATGTAACCTTGATGGTCCTGATGGTTTCCAACGTTACTGGCATGACAAGCAGTTCCCACCTGAGATGTTTTCTACGCGCCACAGTGGAGGGGGCGCCATAATGATCTGGGGTGCTTTTTCCTTCAGTAGAACAATGGAGATTCAGGAAGTGCAGGGGCGTCAAACAGCCGCTGGCTATATCCAGATGTTGCAGAGAGCATTCCTCATGACTGAGGGCCCTCGTCTGTGTGGTAACGACTAGGTTTTTCAACAGGACAACGCTACAGTACACAATGCCCACGGGACAAGGGACTTCTTCCAGGAGAATAACATCACTCTTTTGGCCCATCCTGCGTGTTCCCCTGATTTAAATCCAATTGAGAACCTTTGGGGATGGATGGCAAGGGAAGTTTACAAAAATGGACAACCGTTCCAGACAGCAGATGGCCTTCGTGCAGCCGTCTTCACCACTTGGAGAAATGTTCCCACTCACCTCATGGAAACGCTTGCATCAAGCATGACAAAACGAATTTTTGAAGTGATCAACAGTAACGGCGGAGTTACTCATTACTGAGTTCATGTTTGGAAGTTGGATTTCTGTTTTGGGGGGGTTTATATATATATATATATTTTTTTTTTTTTTTTTTGAGGTGTGGTCCTAAACTTTTGATCAGCTGAAAAACAGCCTGTTTCAGTTTATTCGTTGTTTTCATTAAATTGAATGCTCAAAAAATGTTTTGTTTCACTCCCATTTCTTCTTGTTGCATGTTGAAGCTCTACTTGGAACCTTGTTAAGATCCAGCCATGCTAAATATGATTTTTTACCATTTTTAAAGTGGTCTTAAACTTTTGATTAGGACTGTACATGAAAACTGCCAGCTTCACACTGACAGTGTGCCTGTGAGACCTAGCCTGGGTCTCACAGCCTTCTGTACATGGCAGACCCTGAGGCTAGTACTAGTATGTCAATTTATGGGAATTCACTTCCTGCAAAGGCGTTGATATTAAATGATATTAATAATATTAAACAATAACAATATTCCAGCGTAAATTCAAGGGGACAGTCAGCAAAGAAAGCACATGAACTAGAGAGTATATTGGGTTAAATAAAGCATATTATACACAGTCAGTTATGCAGCATAAAGATTGATAAAACATATAACCAATTTGCCATGCATAATAGCATAAAAAACACTTCAATGATTACATAATATCACAGGAATTAAACAAACCAGAACACAACAATACAAATTAAAAATGCAAAGATAACTGCAGGGTTAATCAAGGAGGATGAACAAAAATCACAACCTGGACAGAAACGCCATTAAAATAGATAACTGTAAGCAACAATATTTCACTGATTCCTGTACCTAATAATCCTGGAAACAAACCAGCAGTTCCTGCAACAAAACAATGTTAACCATTCTAGTTGCAATAACAATGATTCAGTGATGCAAAACCATTAACTCCTTCACCCAAAAGAGTTTTGTTTTACAGCATTCCTTATGTCGTAAAACTGACCTGTTACCTTCACTCTCTAGGTCAGTATGATTACGGTGATATCACATTTGTATAGTTTTTATTACA
This sequence comes from Bufo gargarizans, assembly GCF_014858855.1. Classification (NCBI taxonomy): domain Eukaryota; kingdom Metazoa; phylum Chordata; class Amphibia; order Anura; family Bufonidae; genus Bufo; species Bufo gargarizans. The sequence continues at coordinate 282,441,214 of NC_058084.1, read as the reverse complement.
TTTTTAATACTTAAAAAAATGAAAATAAAAATCTTAATTTTTTTTTCTTTTCATATACAGTATGTGTGCAGAGCTGTGTGAGGGCTCATTTTGTGCAGGATTATCTGTGTTTTAATTTATACCATTTTGGGGTGTGTATGACTTTCTGATCACTTTTTATAGAATTTTTTGTGGGAGATGAAACAACAAAAATAAGGAAATCAACCATTTACATTTTTTTCAGTTTCACTGTTTGCTATATGGGATAAATATTTGCATATATTAATAGTATGGGCGTTTGCGCACATTGCTGTAAGCGCAATGAGATTATGGAGATTATACCAAAGCGTGTTGTTATGGTTGATTCATTGGATATGTTCAATGAATCAACAAGCTCATGCGCTTTTGAAAGTAAAAATATTGCAGGTTAGAGGTGGTAGATTTTTGGAGATGCAGCATTTATCCAGGGGGTTCTAGTTGTTATATTTGGAGTCGGTAGTAGTTTTTATCCCTTAATATGGGGCATTTAGTATCTAAAAATAAAAAATAAAATCACTGAAAATAACACATACCTGCGCCAATGTGGTCTCAGTCAGGCAGGACCTACTCTGAAACTTCCTGCCTGACTAAGACCACCTTGGCGCAGGTAGGTGGGCACAGATGTGTTTTGATCAAACGATATTGACTGAGAGTCTCAGATTTTATCATATCAGAGTGAGGGCTAAGTCCATATATAATGTTTGGGTCTAATGTGTTAGTGCATTATTTTCTGTGATTTTTATTTTAAAAATGTAGCCATGCACATCCTCATATTTATTTATTACATTGTGCAGGATTTTTTGTATCTTTTTTATTTTTTTCTGTGATTTTTGCAGTTAGTATTTGACAGTATTTTGCATTTTTCTGGATCAGCACAGTTGTATTGTGGCTTATACTTGATGGACTTGTCCTTTTTTTTAGCTTTGCCAACGTTACAACTATGTCAAACAGCATTGACTCACTTCAGATGTCAGTATGTTGTTTGTTAAAAGCACAATATCTTCAGTGGACACCAAAGACAATTTCCCAACAGCCGGTCTAATAAAAGTATAACATCTGCAGCTTACCACTGTAGTCTGGATAATTATATCTAGAAGCAATCCACCAATTTTTTAAAGAAAAATGCCTAGATTAGATACATAGGTTGCTAATATGTGAGCAAAAATGGGTGGAAGTTTCCTTTTAATTTTCAGATCAAATGCATGCAGTAAATATACTTAAAGGGAACCTGTCACCGGGATTTTGTGTATAGAGCTGAGGACATGGGTTGCTAGATGGCCACTAGCACATCCGCAATACCCAGTCCCCATAGCTCTGTGTGCTTTTATTGTGTAAAAAAACTGATTTGATACATATGCAAATGAACCTGAGATGAGTCAGAGCTTGAAAATATGACTCTTCTCTGGTCAGACAAGTAAGATATGACTCTTATGTTAATTTGCATAAAAGGTGGGAAGTACAAAACTGCATAATACTTATTGAATTCATCTGCAAATGAAATTAAAAGTGTAATTTATATGTTTAGGGTAACACAGTGAACATTTAGAAACGCTCAGTGAGGGTAGCCTAGTAGAGGTGACCGGTTCCCTTTTAAGCAATTATATCTTTTATATTGCACCAAGTATTGGCTGAAAGATCTGTCACAAAGCTGGAGGAGGGCGATTCGGCACATAGCAGAATATATTTTAGGGTACTTTTACACTTGCGGCAGAGGATTCCGGCAGGCAATCTTGACGCAAACGGATGCATTTGTCCGGATGCGGATCAGTCTCACAAATGCATTGCAATACCGGATCCGTCTCTCCGGTGTTATCAGACCGGAAAGCCGGATCAGTCACTAATGCACTTCAATGGAAATTAATGCCGGCATTCCGGAAAGTGATCAGTATTTTTGGCCGGAGAGAAAATTGCAGCGTGCTGCGGTATTTTCTCAGTCCAAAAAACGTAAGAGGGACTGAACTGATGCATCCTGAACGGAATGCTCTCCATTCAGAATGCATTAGGATAAAACTGTTCAGTTTTTTTCTGGTATTGAGCCCCTAGGACGGAACTCGATACCAGAAAACTTTAAGGCAAGTGTGAAAGTACCCTTAAGGTTTACTTCCGTGTGTTGTGGGTTTGGCAAGGTTATGCTGCTGCACATATATGTTGTAACGCTGACTTGTGGTCGCTGCAGTGTAGTAAGAAGACAACTTGTCAACAAGTTGTACACACCGTACTGTGACATTATTTTCTCTCTCTCTCTCTTTATTTATAGATATATATATGCAAATTGACTTTAGAAAAGATGGATTACATGAAAAAGGGGGCCACTAATATTTAAAATTCCTTAGTAAATGCTATTTTCTAGTTTTCCTTTGCTATCAGGCTTCTCCACACTCGTGTTATCAGCTTCTGTTCTTAATCTTAGCTGCCAGTCTCTTGCTGGAAGGTTTGTCTCTAACAGTACATGTTTTTGTTTAATTATTATTGTGGTGGTGGTGGGGGATTTTTTATTTTTGCTTGTTCTAGTCTGTTCAAGCTACATTCTTTAACGTATACTCCATGATCTCTTTTTTTTTTTTTTTTCCCCAACACATCAAGCAATGCAGAATGTTGTGTTGCTCAGTACATCATAGTTGACATACGTTGCTGAAATGACGGTAGACATTTTTGACACCCTAGTGCCAGAAATGATTCCATTCATCCAACAAAGGGATGTGTCTTCTGATCCATTGCATTTATTTTTTCAAAATAGATATCCATCACTGCATTGCACTGGAGCTTGAGAGATAGACGGTGGTCACTTTGTGTCTTGTAGGCACAGATCCAACCACTGTAAGTGCATAGTCTGATAAAAACAAGAGAAACAAGGAAGCAATCTTGACTATTTTTAGTCTGCGTTCACACTACAGTCAAAGTCCCCACTTGGAACATCTGTTGGTACCGTAGTTCTGTCTAATTTATCGGGGAACATAGTGACGTATGCAGCTTTGGTATCTGTTTTATGACTGGTCCAACCCTGCTTCATGTTTATAATGGAAACCATGATGCTAGTGTGAACACACCCACAGCCCTTTAATCCAGAGCACTGGTAATAAGGTAGTTAATCCTAACCAACGTACTATTCTAGTACTGTGCCATCACTTGGGGGTGCTGGCTGAATTTTACAGCTGGCACTCTGCTCTAGCTGCTGGGATTGGAGATATTGCAGATCCTGGCAGCTTAAAGGGATTTTCAGAGATTTTAATACTGATGATCTATCCTCTGGTGGGGGTCTTAGAAGCTGTTTCATAAGGCAGCAGTGCTCGCAACTTACCCTAGGCCAGTGACAACTTGTTCATCAGTCACGTGGCCTATGTGCAGCTGAGCCCCATAGAAGTAAATGGGGCTGAGCACGATACCAAGCACAGCTGCTATGCAATGTATGGCGCTGTGCTTGGTGAGCTGCGAGAAGGCTACGGCACTAACAGGAGTGCCAGTGCCTTCTCAAGCAGTTCATTGGTGAGGGTCCCGGGCCTCAGGTCATAAGTATCTGATCGATTCAGGTCTATCTAGAGGATAGGTCATCAGTATTACAATCTCAGAAAACCCTTTTCACTATGGTCCCAACAACTATGGCATCTAAGCACTCAGACAGAGGGAGGGTTCTCTCTCCATCCTCTGATTGGCAGTCCGCTAACACAGTCGTAGAGGTGCTGAGCAGTTGTAATGGCAGCTTCTTTTTTCTTTTATTTTTTTTCTCCTTTTTTCCCTTTCTCTTAAAGTTGCCTGGCAGCCACTTTACCTCCCTTCATATAAAGATAAATACAGTGATCCCTCAAGATACAATGGCCTCAGGATACAATATTTTCAACATACAAAGGTCTTTTCTGACCCATCGTGAGTTGAAACTAGACTCGGCATACAATGATTTAGACTCAGATCCAACCAATCAAGGCCACTTCTCTGGTAAAATAGCTGTATTAGATGCTAGTTAGCAGATATTCCTGACAGTTATAGGTAAGAAAACAGTGGGGTTGCGTGGAAACGCTAAAAAGGACCACAGAGAGGCGCCAAAATCCCTAGTATCTAGGCTTGTGATGGTATATACCCAAGCTTGAATTGTTAGATACACATAAGTGGGGTGACAGTACTTTCACACTCACCAATTTATTTATTGTGATTCTCACGGTCAATTCGTATATGATGTGCAATTAGCAAATGTAGTATTAGGTGGATATAAATATATATAAAACCTTTGGCAAATATAAAATCTAGATATAAAATCAAGATATAAAATCAAATCAAAATTTTAGTGACTCACTTCACCCAGGAGGGTAATGTGGGATAAAGCACAAGACACCCACATCACACCTCCTGCGCCTGGATCGCCAGTAGAGTCTCACGGATGAACAATGATCACTCAGGAATTCTTGTTCATTCTTTATGTTTTTTTATTCCAAAGCCAGGGTGGGGGAGTGAGCAGCTCGACGCGTTTCGGGGCCTCTTAATGGGTCCCCTTCATCAGGAGCATATAAAATCGTAATACAATATAATGGGGTTTAAATAACAAGTAAAACACAGAAAAAAACCGCCAAAAACGGCTTCCAATTCCGTCACTTCCGGTACTGTATGCGCTCCAAGGTGGAACGCACCGGAAGTGATGTCATATTTGTCCTTTAGAATGTCGGCTATACTACCGATTAAATATTAGAGAGACATCACAGTATAGGAGCATGGTGAGGTCCTGTAGGGCCGATGGGGGGCACGTACCAGCTGGTCCAGGCTGTTTGGGAAGGATCGTGTCCTTTTCTCTATTGTGTTCACGGTGGAACGCATCCTGTACTTCCGGTGCGTTCCACCGTGGAGCGCACCCGAAACCGGAAGTGCCTCTCAAGATGGGAGTTTTACCAAAGGAAGCAGAGAAGAAGAGAAAAAGGGGGGGGGGGGGGGGGGAGGTGCCTAGATAATAGGCTTACACAAATGTGAGATTTGGATATTATGGAAAGAGATATGTATATAAGTTTATAACAAAAGTATCTTTAAAGTGAAGGGGAAAAAAAGATCACATGACCAGCTCCCTAATCACATGATCGGGGGTTACATTTCTGTTATTAACAGAATCGGATATATATGTTTCTATACATTATTCTGTTGAAGTAATGGGAAAGTGTTTATAAAAAAAGGATGAGAATGGTGTTGAACAAGTGATAAAAGAGAATAATATTGGTATTACTAATATTTGACAGCATTGATCAGAGTACCATATAATATGTATTGATGATAATTAGTAAAAGTGAAAATAATAATAATGCATAATAAATAAGGATAATATTAATGATCAGTTAATAGCATCGAGTGAAGTAAAATCTATTACTAAAAAATAAATATATAATAAATATACTGTGATTTAATAAATATATATAAATAAATATATATAAAATCTCCATATATATGTATAGTAGAAAAAAAAATAAAAAAAATTGTCCCCTGAAGGGCAGATGCTACATTGCAAAATATAAAGTATGGCGACGGTACTTCTTTAGTAATTAGAGTATTCTAAGCTTTCATTTAGGCCGAAAGGGGATAGGGTATTTAGTGTGAAAATCCAGTACATCTCCTTTCGGCATAGCTGTTGATATGATGAGGTGATAGTTTCTAGAGGAGTAACTGTGAGACCGATTATGGAGCCCTCATGTCGTTCAGAGAAATGCCGTGATACGCTGTGTGTCGGGACTTTTCGTTTAATGTTAGATCTGTGTTCACACATTCTTTCAACGACTATTTTCAAGAAAGCACTGTTTGAACTTGTAGATTCTGGTTTTAATCAAAATATTTTAAACAAAAAAGAAAAAATATTCCTCACCCATAATCATCCCACCACCGCTCGCTTTTACTTTTTGCCTAAAATACACAAAACCCTTACCAACCCACCAGGCAGACCCATCATCTCTGGTATAAACTCCCTTACATCTAACCTTTCAGCGTATGTCGACACTTTCTTACAAAAATACGCACAAAAACTCCCCTCCTACTTAAGAGATTCCACAGACCTCATAAACACCCTCAATTAATATAGTTTGGAAGGACCACTACATTTGGGTCACACTGGACGTAGCATCCCTCTACAGTAATATCCGACATGACTTAGGAATACGCGCAACGAAACATTTCCTTGAGCTGGATCACGAGATGCACCCCCCCTCAGAAAGATTTCATTTTAAATTCAATACAATTTATTTTAGAACATAATTTCTTCACTTTTAATGACACCTTTTACATTCAAACAAGGGGTACCGCTATGGGTACAAAATTTGCACCCTCGTATGCTAATCTGTTCGTAGGCCTCTTCGAGGAGTCTCTAGGTCTCCAACACCATAAGGATATACACCTCTACCGTCGATATATCGATGATATTATCTTCATCTGGGGTTGCAGCGTTGAAGAACTCACGTCTTTTATAGTAACGCTAAATCAGAATGACTGGGGCCTACAATTTACACATGAATTCGACTCCAAGAAATCAACGTTTTTAGATCTACATATTGAAATTATCACGAATAAGATCACCACTAGCACCCATTTTAAAAAAGTGGACTCCAACAGCTACCTAGAATACTCCAGCTGCCACTATACGAAATGGAAAAGAAACATACCGTACGGGCAAATGAAAAGAATCCGGAGAAACTGCTCCAATGAAAAGACCCTCAAAACTCAATTGGGAATTTTAAAGGATCGCTTCTTGGAAAAGGGCTACCCAAAAAGTTTAATTAAAGCATCCACCCAGAGGGTTCTAAAATTAGACCAAAGAGAAGCATTGAAACCACCACCCCCGAAAACTACTGACCCAAAAGGATACCAATGCAATCTCATTACCAGGTACAATAGAGACCACCAGAACATTAGAAAGGTAGTTATGAAGCACTGGAACATCTTACTAAAAGACCCCATCCTCAAAAATATTCTACCCCAATTACCGTCCATAACATTTAGAAGGGCACAAGCTATCAAAAATATCATCGCCCCGTCCTGTCCCAAACTTCAAGCCCCCACGAAAACCATCTTCCCACAGCTAATAAGAAAAGGGTGTTTTTAAATGTGGCACGAAAAAATGCAAATGTTGTGCGATGATCACACATGATACTAGGGCCATCGAAACAGGAGGTCCCTTGGGCCCCTGGACAATAAAACAAGACCTGAACTGCGGGACAAGAAATGTCATATATCTCCTCAGATGTCCCTGCGGTTTAAAATATGTCGGTAGAACTACCCAAACCCTTAGGGAAAGAATGTGTGAACACAGATCTAACATTAAACGAAAAGTCCCGACACACAGCGTATCACGGCATTTCTCTGAACGACATGAGGGCTCCATAATCGGTCTCACAGTTACTCCTCTAGAAACTATCACCTCATCATATCAACAGCTATGCCGAAAGGAGATGTACTGGATTTTCACACTAAATACCCTATCCCCTTTCGGCCTAAATGAAAGCTTAGAATACTCTAATTACTAAAGAAGTACCGTCGCCATACTTTATATTTTGCAATGTAGCATCTGCCCTTCAGGGGACAATTTTTTTTTTTTTTTTTTCTACTATACATATATATGGAGATTTTATATATATTTATTTATATATATTTATTAAATCACAGTATATTTATTATATATTTATTTTTTAGTAATAGATTTTACTTCACTCGATGCTATTAACTGATCATTAATATTATCCTTATTTATTATGCATTATTATTATTTTCACTTTTACTAATTATCATCAATACATATTTATATGGTACTCTGATCAATGCTGTCAAATATTAGTAATACCAATATTATTCTCTTTTATCACTTGTTCAACACCATTCTCATCCTTTTTTTATAAACACTTTCCCATTACTTCAACAGAATAATGTATAGAAACATATATATCCGATTCTGTTAATAACAGAAATGTAACCCCCGATCATGTGATTAGGGAGCTGGTCATGTGATCTTTTTTTCCCCTTCACTTTAAAGATACTTTTGTTATAAACTTATATACATATCTCTTTCCATAATATCCAAATCTCACATTTGTGTAAGCCTATTATCTAGGCACCTCCCCCCCCCCCCCCCCCCTTTTTCTCTTCTTCTCTGCTTCCTTTGGTAAAACTCCCGTCTTGAGAGGCACTTCCGGTTTCGGGTGCGCTCCACGGTGGAACGCACCGGAAGTACAAGATGCGTTCCACCGTGAACACAATAGAGAAAAGGACACGATCCTTCCCAAACAGCCTGGACCAGCTGGTACGTGCCCCCCATCGGCCCTACAGGACCTCACCATGCTCCTATACTGTGATGTCTCTCTAATATTTATCGGTAGTATAGCTGACATTCTAAAGGACAAATATGACATCACTTCCGGTGCGTTCCACCTTGGAGCGCATACAGTACCGGAAGTGACGGAATTGGAAGCCGTTTTTGGCGGTTTTTTTCTGTGTTTTACTTGTTATTTAAACCCCATTATATTGTATTACGATTTTATATGCTCCTGATGAAGGGGACCCATTAAGAGGCCCCGAAACGCGTCGAGCTGCTCACTCCCCCACCCTGGCTTTGGAATAAAAGAACATAAAGAATGAACAAGAATTCCTGAGTGATCATTGTTCATCCGTGAGACTCTACTGGCGATCCAGGCGCAGGAGGTGTGATGTGGGTGTCTTGTGCTTTATCCCACATTACCCTCCTGGGTGAAGTGAGTCACTAAAATTTTGATTTGATTTTATATCTTGATTTTATATCTAGATTTTATATTTGCCAAAGGTTTTATATATATCTATATCTACCTAATACTACATTTGCTAATTGCACATCATATACGAATTGACCGTGAGAATCACAATAAATAAATTGGTGAGTGTGAAAGTACTGTCACCCCACTTATGTGTATCTAACAATTCAAGCTTGGGTATATACCATCACAACCCTAGATACTAGGGATTTTGGCGCCTCTCTGTGGTCCTTTTTAGCGTTTCCACGCAACCCCACTGTTTTCTTCCTAATCACCCACCTTGAGGGCATCAGGGTGGGTCGAGACCATTGGCAGCCTGCCCTCCTTTGTTCCACTAAATTTTTAATTTTAATTTTCTATATATATATATATATATATATATATATTTTTTTATAAATATATACATATACTTGTTTTCCAAAAAATTCTGGTACAAACGAACTACACGTACTTTTGACCTACCTTTGGCGCCCTGCGAAGTTATCCCTGGACCATCATTCTGAAAGGCCCAGTGACTAACCCTCTTTTTTTCTTTCCCTGTCTCTGAGTTATAGGTAAGGACTTGTTTTATCTGTCTTAGTTACCTGCTTACTTTTCTTAAATCTTCATTTCCTATTATCTTGGATGACATTTTGGGGTTTTGGAACGATTACTCAACTTACAATGGTTTCAACATACAATGGTCGTCCTGGAACAAATTAAGAGTCCATTCAGACATCCGTAGAATGGGTCCGGATCCGTACCGCAGTTATGCGGAACGGGTGCGGACCCATTAATTTTCAATGTGGCCGAAAAAGATGCGGACAGCACACAGTGTGCTTTCCACATCCACATTTCCGGTCCGTGGCTCCACAAAAAAATAGAGCATGCTGCGGACAAGAATAGGAATCCTTTATTAAGTGTCGGCGATGTGCGGTGTCAGTGTTTTGCGGTCCACAATATGCGGACCGCAAAAACACTACAGACATCTGAATGGACACTAATATTGTAACTTGAGGGAGCACTGTATACATTTATAGAAGTTTCAAGGTGATAACGGATAATCCTTGCTAATGGCTGCTGGTTCAGGGCTGCTTTTTTTTTCTTCTCTTCCCATTAACGACCTATGGGAGAAAATGAGCGAGAGACGGCAGAAGTCCAAGGGGTTGGATTGGTTTGGGAACAGACTTTTTTTTTTCTGCAGGACCCATGTAACATCTCCCACCTACTTGACATTATCGTCAAGAATTCCATGATTTACATTTCAAGTGGAAGTGTTTAATAGGTTTTATGACGCTCTACTGTTTGGGTGTGCTTTTAAATAGAAATGTCTTGTAACTTGATTTGTAAGTTTTTCAAGTCTTGGATTATAAATGTAAGCCGAGTTGCACTTCTAAAGGTAAAAATGTTAATTGTGTTAATTAATCCACACGTTTCAGGAAGTGTTTCTTGGTGTCTGTAATATGCTAATAAGAGTCAGGCTGAGAAGCTTCCTATGCGCATTATCCTGCCATCCATTATCCTGCCATCCGTCTGGCACTGGGTAGGGTGTTTGTGTAAATCTTTGCACCCTTCTTCTTAGATGTGTACATTATTACATAGCTTAGGATCTCTGTGTCTTTGTGCAAAATACCTTTGACCGCCATCTCCTAGCTCTACACAAACCAACACCAGTCTCATCACAGAATTTAATATCGGTTTCAGAAGACACATTTTGTTTGGGTGAAAATGTGCCAGTGTGTGCCAGCTGTTCATGAAAGAAAAAAAAAATCTTGTTTTCCATTAAAATGGCCCCAAAAATGTCCTGTGCTTGATCAGTGGTTCGCATTATTCATCAAAGGCTTACAATTGCACTCCAGAATAATGATTCCTTACATAGTCTTCCATGTTCCTTCATTAGAATGTGAATTCATGAGAAAAATGTCTTACAAAACCTAAACATTCCCTGAAATAGTGCTGACAAGCTGTAATTCCACAATATACTCTTATATTATACTATATACTTCTATATAGAGGTATACCTGTGCTTTCCAGCACCCGGGACAAGGATTCAGCACCCCTACCCTCACACCGCACTCGCCACCCAACTACCCAACTTTATTAGATCAGAAAGAAGGAAGATCAGTGGCAAATTATTTTATACGAAGCCTCGCCTCACCCGCGTAACTATACACACCCAATCCCCTTAGGGGGAAGTATTTTTGCGCTTGTTTTAGGAGTAAAAATAGTTGCAAGCCCGCTTTTTACAACTATTTAGGAGTGGCAAGGTTTTGACAAGGACCTGGACTCTGGCCCAAACACATTTGCAAACTTTTACGCCTGAAGACATGTGTAAAAAAGGAGAAAAAACTAGTCCAGGGGCCCGAGTAGTTTTTACTCCAGGAGCACGGACTTCTGGAGGTGCACCTAATTCATAAAGCTAATCCTCCAGCAGTGCAAAGGGGGAACAATCAATGCAAAAAGCTGTTTTTTGTAAATGATCCCCAATATGTTATCTGTAATACCTGTAAATCTATCATGGGGTACACGGCGGTACCAGTATACCTTAAATGAAAGAACCAATGGCTCCTACCGCATCCAGGGTTTCGTTGGCATGTTGTCCGCTGGAACTGGAACAATGTCCCTGTGCTGATGAGAATAATCACATAAGGAAGGGGTGGTAACTGCCCCTGTCATGGTAGATCCCTAGCAGTGTAATCTAGAGCATTGCTTTCCCCTTAGTGCTACCACACAGTACTAATACCGACATTTTGCCCCCTTTTAGTAGTAATACCGACATTGTGCCCCCTTTTAGTAGTAATACCGACATTGTGCCCCCTTACAATAATAATGCCCACATTGTGCCTCTTTCAGAGTAGTAATGTCCACACTGTGCCCTATCACAGTACTAATGCCTACACTGTGCCCCTCACAGTAGTATTGCCCACACTGTGCCCCACATAGTAACGATTTTCATATTGTGTCTTCTGCACAGTAATAATGTCTACATTGTGCCTCCTTCACAGTAGTAGTGCCCACATTGTGCCGCCTCACAGTAGTAATGCCTGCCAGCTGAAAGTTAAAGCAGGGAGTGGACGACTCCCTGCATCACTATAAACTGCCTGGGCACACCCTCAACCGTCCGTGCATGTGCCATGCTCACTCCCTGCCTAAAATTTTCTATAAAAAAGTCAGATTTTATTAATTTGTTTGTTGTGCTATGAGAATCTGTAAGCAAAATAGAGATGATGCCATTCTGTTGGACTCGAGCCATACTTGTAGTGTAATGGTACATTTCCTCTGCAACTGCCCGAGCTGCTTGGTGGAGTGCCTGGGTAAGGCTGCTTTCACACTAGCGTTCGCTGGTCCGCTCGTGAGCTCCATTTGAAGGAGCTCACGAGCGGACCCGAACGCAGCCGTCCAGCCCTGATGCAGTCTGAATGGAGGCGGATCCGCTCAGACTGCATCAGTCTGGCGGCGTTCAGCCTCCGCTCCAGCTCGCCTCCGCACGGACAGGCGGACAGCTGAACGCTGCTTGCAGCGTTCGGGTGTCCGCCTGGCCGTTCGAAGGCGTGCGGATCCGTGCGGATCCGTCCAGACTTTCAATGTAAGTCAATGGGGACGGATCCGTTTGAAGATGCCACAATGTGGCTCAATCTTCAAGCGGATCCGTCCCCCATTGACTTTACATTGAAAGTCTGGACGGATCCGTACTAGGCTATTTTCACACTTAGCTGTTCTATGCTAAAAATAATGCAGACGGATCCGTTCTGAACGGAGCCTCCGTCTGCATTATTATGAGCGGATCCGTTCAGAACGGATCCGCCCGAACGCTAGTGTGAAAGTAGCCTTACAGCTTGTGCATGCATTGTGCTGCTCCATTCATTCTCTGTGGGACAGCTGAGTATTGCTCTTGGTAATTTCCATCAGGTCAAGTAGAGATGAGTAGTACAGCAATGCGCATTTCTTGACCTGCTGCTATTTTGATTTGGTGGGGGGTGGATTTGGAGCCCTGCAAAATACAGTCCCCCATTCTCATGATCAGTGGGGGTCCCAGTGGCAGGACCCACCAATCTAATAGTTATCTGCTATCCTATGGATAGGGTTGTACTAAGACAGAACATGATGTTCCTGGAATGCTTTGGAATAGACTTAAAAAAGACACAACTCAGTGGCACAAAATCGGTGTCAACAGTGAAAATGATGAACTTATTGTAAATATCTTTATTAATGCAAAGTATATACAAAAAAGGCTGCACAAACTCACACTTAATAATAAAGATTACACCTGCGAAAGTATAAGCTCATATGAGCCGCCAAGTATGGTATAATAAATAGCATCCAATGGCTATAATGTTTAACGAGGGCTATAAAACATTCTACAAGTATTTATTAAGCAATCATAAATGTAAATGAAGAAAGCTACACAATATACCAACCAGGGTGAGACATGGTCACCTGAGAAAAATAACAACCACCACCTCTGTAACCTGAAGCATGTTTTGCTGTCCACTTTCTCGAGGGCTACTGACTTGAAGATTCCTAATGTGCACCAGTGGGACGTCATCCAAAATGTTGTAACCAATCACATTCAAACTACACCAGAAACCTCCCTATTCAACTTAGGCCATAGACACACAGCTGTGGTTCACCCGATTAAAATGCTCTTTTTCTTTTGTTGATTTAAGGCACCGTTCCCATTCAAGCAAGGGCGTCATCATCGCTCTTATTACAAGTTCTGCTCCTTTCCATGTACAGCCCCTCCTTTTATTTATGGGCCAGGCAGTGGTGACGTAATCTCACCTGGCCCTGTGTTCTTGCACATGCGCCATTGGTTCACATATCGGCTCATGCCCAATTCAGCTGTTACGGATCAGCGAGAGTGGTCCTGCTTTGCCAACCAACTGGTTTGTGTTCGGGTTAACCTTAATGGCGTTATCCTGGCACTTCCTTGGTATTCAAGAGATTAGGATGTGGAAAACATACCAAAGCCACAGGTATGTGTAAACAGGCACTTAGGTTTTTTGTAACTTGGAGTCCAGGCTGTAAAGAAACACCAGACACAGGTAAAAGCTTGCAGGCCGGTTAGTGAGCAGACTCTGGAAAGGAAACAGGCTGGATAGTGGGCAGGAATAAGGACAATACAGACAAACTAGGTAAGCAGAACTTGACATTGAAAACAAAATATTGGAGGGGGGGGGGGGGGCAGGTAAATACTGGAGAACACACCAGAGCGAAGGTGGGAGATAATGAATGACTCGCCAAGGGATCAAGCAAGGCATAGTCTGAATACAGTCCAAGGGCAGGCTGGGTAGATGTGTATTCCTGATAGCAAATCCAAGGTCAGGGCAGGCGGCAAGGAGCAGAATCAGTAGCCAAATGAGAGATCACATCTTCGCTGGAAACTAGAAAACCCAAAGCTCAGGCACCGTCCCCCTGGGGAGGCTGGCTTCCATACCAAGGGAAACTCCGCCAAGGGAAAGATTTGCAGATATGCTATTATGCGCACTAGTCCTAAGGGAACAGAGACTGGAGCAATTGAGAGTTCGCTGGGCATCATGGTAAGTAGCAGGGCAGCAGTGGGCGACAGGCCTGGTTCATGGCAGGGCTGACAAGAAGGGTACTGGCTGTGCATTGATGACTTATAGGCTTTGTACACCTTCTGAGGCAATTTTTGTTTATGATGGCATTTTACTCAGTTTTGGCTAAAATCATATTTTCAGTTGGCCTTTATTAAAACTATTGAGCTGTTCTGTCACAAAGGGTTAACTGTTTTACTAACTGTGTGACTGGTACTTTCACTTTCACAAGGTGTGAGGGGAAAATTCACAGGCCAGTACAGCATCTCAGCTGTGTACAAGGATTCCATATTTTAAGACCAATTGAAAAAATATTTTTTAGCTCAATTATGACCACCCTGTCATCCATCAGCAGTGGCCGTGCTTGCACATTATAGGAAAAGCACCAGCCTCTCTGGTGGCCAGGACTGCGGGAATGTGCATAAGCCTTTTCCTATAGTGTGCAAGCACGGCCACAGCTGCTGGATTGCAGGGTAGTCATAATTCCTGAAAATGAGCAGCGTATAATGTGATGGAAAAATGAATCCAGCCAGCAAAGGAGGCAATATGGTCAATCACAATACATTAGTAAGTGCCTTGTATTCACTATGTCTACACGATAAATGCCATTTGCTGAAGTGAGAACAGAGCTTCAGATCAACAAAAGGAAACATTGTTTTAATCGAGTGAACCACAGCTATGTGTCTATGGCCTTAGATGGATAGGGAGTTTGCTGCTGACAGATACCCTTTACAAAAAAAACTTTAAGGGGTGGTATGGCATTGAGAGAAACCTAGATGCTTTCTTCGATTATCAATTATTTCACTCAGATGGCTGTATCCGGTTTTACCACCTCAGCCACATTCACTTGAATGAGCTTGAGAGACAATACCAGACACCACCCAATTACTACAGTGCTGCTGTTTGTGAAAGAAAGCCATGTTTTTATGAAATATCATAAATCGCCTTTATTTTAATACCCAGTGCATAACTTTTTGCAGCAGTAAAATAGAATATTTTTAGCAAACCAAAATCATTTCTATGACTGCACAGGTGAAGTCAACATGAGTAAATTCAGCTAAACATCTATTATCTACTTTATGTCTTACAGATTGTCTTCATGACGTTGACTTTGTTCCCCATCCGTCTGTTTTTTGCGGCATTCATGATGCTTCTGGCCTGGCCATTTGCCTTTGTTGCTGCTATGGGCCGTACGGGGAAAGAGCTTGAACAACCTATGTCCTGGTGGGCAAAGTGAGTTTTCTTCAATGATCCCGTTACTGTAAAAATTATTAACATTTGTGTAAATGTCTGAACACTGGAGCTGACCGGAATATACAGACTTCCACGGATGCATTTCCTGTGCAGTTTGGGTTATTTCACTGTAGAAAAGTGAGCACCATGCGCATTCTGTGGATTATGTGTGAGGTTTCACCCAAAAGAGAAATGTTCTGGTTTATATGGATTCAACAGTATTCACATAATAGAAATAAGTTACAGCCAAAGTAAAGCTGGCAGCATCTAATGGGTTAACTATGTAAAAAAGATGCTAGTTAACATACAATATAAATCCTTTAATAATAGTCCAAAAACTTGTAAAACTCATAAGTCCAGGATCAGAAGAGATGCACTGCAGCGATATAAACGGAGACCGCCATGGTCGCAGTGGTATGGGAGGGGATTTTCTGAGACCCAAAGTGGATAATCTAATCTAGAAAGTTTGAAAACCTGCACCTTTTTCCAGAACTGAACTACAGTGTAATATGGAATTTACTAGTGATAAATATAAAAGCATAGTACGAGTTTTAGGGGGTCATTTATTATACTGAAATACGCCTTTTATTAGGCGTATTTCAGGCGCATCTTTGACTTCGTCCCACTTGTGCCAGGTCTAAAATTGTGGGAGTGGAAGGGTCTCAAGTCATCATTTTCTAGGCCTGTTTTAGGCGTAGAAAATGGTCTAAATGTAAGACGGCTCGGAATCTGTCTTACATTTAGACTGGTGCTGGATGCGCGGAGGGTATGGAGAGGCCTGCGCCTCTTCATAACTTCGGCAGATCCACCGCCAGCTATGGGCCTTTATTAAGACCAGCGTCTAAAATGCCGGTCATAATAAATGTGCCCCTTCATTTTTATTTTGAGCTTTCTATCCTTAATAGTGAATGTCATTTACATTTCAGAGTTTTAGATAATCCATCCATTTTGTGTCCTTGTGACTGAGTTTCGGAAGGCGTTTAGAAAGGCACATCCATATGATACAGTACATATTACACTTTGCAGTAGATTTTCTTCCACTCTTCTCCCTCTCGGTAATGGTTACTCATTCATAGCCGTGATACGTGACTCTACACGCCCGATGCTTTGGCAGATCTAGTTTGCTGAGTTGGCTGATCGCTATATACAAGCTCTGTGGCCTCAAAGAGAAAAAAGGAAAGCTCATGTTTCTCTTTACAGCGTGGCTTTGAGATGGCAAATGCTCCTTTCTCAGATTAACACCCCCCCCCCATAGGTGTCTGTTTTCTTTTTTTTTTTTCATGCCAATGTACCTCTGATTGCTGCACATAAGTCCAGATCACGTCTTTTTTTTTTTTTCCCCTGCTGCCCCCTGTTCTCCCACTGAAAGCTAGGCAGAAATACACAGTCAGGACTGCTGTGCTGCGCTAACATAACGGAGAGGACTCATACGCATGCATGGCAGTCCTGACAGTGTATTTCAGCACAACTTTTAAATGCTGACAGCGGTGTAACGGGGGAAAGTAGGAAAATAAAAAAAAATTGTGATCTGGATCATGTATTACTGCAGATAATTGTCCAAGATCCTGTTGAGAGATTTCCTTTAAAGGGCTGTGCACAGAAATATTCTACATTTTTTAAACCAGTGAGGTCCGAATACTTTTGTAACATTTATTATAGCCATAAAGTATAGTTATTCAATAAAATGTTTAGCGCCACCTGCTGTTTGCCCTTTTTCCTTTTTTCTCCATCCACTTCACTGAGCTGGTCGAACGTGCTCAGTTTAAATCTTTAACTGCCACCAGTCATATCTTCTGTAAGAACCTGTGACAGTTACAGGGAAAGAACTACACTAGAAAGGACACACCTCTGAGAAAGGACATGTCCCCTGAGCTGTCAGCCTGAAATAAGTCTAGCAGAGTAGCTGGAGTAATGAATGGGCAGACATCTGGATTCATAGAAGCTCCTTTTACATGGATAGATCATTCAGATAATTGCCAGGAATAAACCACCTGTGCTCGATAATTGCTTGACTGTCTGTGTGGAGATAAGTAATCAATACATCGATCACTTGTCCATAGGAAATCAAATTTTCTATGGGCAGTAGGTCACAGCACAATCTACTGTACAAAAACGATGAGTTTATGTGTTGGGTGAAAGACACGATCACCCGATGAAGGAGCGTCTGCTCTTTTATTAGGTGATTGCCGTCACTTTGTACGCAGGCTAATTATCGGGAACGAGCATCTCTACAAACGCTTAACATTGATAATCAGCCTAGCTTTCAGGTGACCATACGTATTCTAGTGTACTTGGCTGACAGCTGTTTCTCCTGGCCCCTCCATGCACACAGAGGAACAAACACAATCGGGCATGTTGCATTTCAATATTCCCAATCCTTTTCCCCCCAACATACGTCTAATGAGCGTGCAAATTAGATGGTCAGTTGGTTCAACTGAAATCAGCAACCATAGTCTGGCGGGTATGACGAATCCTAGTGTCATTTTTAATGTAGTCTTGATTAACAAGCCAATAAAATCAGAATGAAAAAAGCTAGAAGTCTCTCACAAAAAGGAGAGTGTTTGAAATGGTGAAACAGGGCATGTATGTGTAGGGGAACAGAAGTTAAATGACAATTGGTTATTCATGTAATTTTTTTAAGCCAAGTAATGGTCATTACTTCCTCATAACTACAGTCGTGGCCAAAAGTTTTGAGAATGACACAAATATTAGTTTTCACAAAGTTTTCTGCTAAACTGCTTTTAGATCTTTGTTTCAGTTGTTTCTGTGATGTAGTGAAATATAATTACACGCGCTTCATACGTTTCAAAGGGTTTTATCGACAATTGCATGACATTTATGCAAAGAGTCAGTATTTGCAGTGTTGGCCCTTCTTTTCAGGACCTCTGCAATTCGACTGGGCATGCTCTCAATCAACTTCTGGGCCAATTCCTGACTGATAGCAACCCATTCTTTCATAATCACTTCTTGGAGTTTGTCAGAATTAGTGGGTTTTTGTTTGTCCACCCGTCTCTTGAGGATTGACCACAAGTTCTCAATGGGATTAAGATCTGGGGAGTTTCCAGGCCATGGACCCAAAATGTCAACGTTTTGGTCTCCGAGCCACTTGGTTATCACTTCTGCCTTATGGCACAGTGCTCCATCATGCTGGAAAATGCATTGTTCTTCCCCAAACTGTTGTTGGATTGTTGGAAGAAGTTGCTGTTGGAGGGTGTTTTTGTACCATTCTTTATTCATGGCTGTGTTTTTGGGCAAAATTGTGAGTGAGCCCACTCCCTTGGATGAGAAGCAATCCCACACATGAATGGTCTCAGGATGCTTTACTGTTGGCGTGACACAGGACTGATGGTAGCGCTCACCTTTTCTTCTCCGGACAAACCTTTTTCCCGATGCCCCAAACAATCGGAAAGAGGCTTCATCGGAGAATATGACTTTGCCCCAGTCCTCAGCAGTCCATTCACCATATTTTCTGCAGAAGATCAATCTGTCCCTGATGTTTTTTTGGGAGAGAAGTGGCTTCTTTGCTGCCCTTGACACCAGGCCATCTTCCAAAAGCCTTTGCCTCACTGTGCGTACAGATGCGCTCACACCTGCCTGCTGCCATTCCTGAGCAAGCTCTGCACTGGTGGCACTCCGATCCCGCAGCTGAATCCTCTTTAGGAGACGATCCTCGCGCTTGCTGGACTGTCTTGGATGCCCTGAAGCCTTCTTAACAAGAATTGAACCTCTTTCCTTGAAGTTCTTGATGATCCTATAAATTGTTGATTGAGGTGCAATCTTGGTAGCCACAATATCCTTGCCTGTGAAGCCATTTTTATGCAACGCAATGATGGCTGCACACGTTTCTTTGCAGGTCACCATGGTTAACAATGGAAGAACAATGATTTCAAGCATCACCCTCCTTTTAACAGGTCAAGTCTGCCATTTTAACCCAATCGGCCTGACATAATCAGGGCCGTCTTTAATATTGATTGGACCCTGGGCAAAAATTTACTTGGGCCCCCTGGATCCCGCCTTCCCACACCTTAGCAGGCAATCACGCCCTCCACCACAACACACACACACAAAAGATCCACACATCTGGTAGAGTACAGTGAATGACTGTAAATACTTCCAGTTCTGAAGACTCCAGCGGCTCAGGATCAGTGTTCTAGGCAGCTGGGCTCAGGCTGGAAGTGGGCACCGCTCTGCAGGAAGGAGACCAGGGCTCAGCTTACCCTAGTGTTACATTGCACCCCAGCACCCCACAGTATGCAGTATAGCACCCTATAGTATACAGCACCACACAGTATACAGTATAGCACCCCACACTATACAGTACCCCACAGTATGTAGTAGAGCAGTATAGCAGCCAACAGTATACAGCACCCCAAACTATACACGATACAGCCCCCCACACTATACAGTACAGCAGCATAGCAGTCCACACTATACCGCACCCACAGTATACAGACCCCCACAGTATACAGTACAGCAGTATAGCACTCCAGACTATACAGCCCCCCCCCCCCACACTATACAGGCCCCCCCACACAGTATACAGGCCCCCCCCACACAGTATACAGGCCCCCCCACACAGTATACAGCCCCCCACACAGTATACAGCCCCCCACACAGTATACAGCCCCCCACACAGTATACAGCCCCCCACACAGTATACAGCCCCCCACACAGTTTACAGCGCCCCACACAGTATACAGGCCCCCCCACACAGTATACAGGCCCACCACACAGTATACAGCCCCCCCACACAGTATACAGCCCACCCCACAGTTTACAGGCCCCCACACAGTATACAGCCCCCACAGTATACAGGCCCCCACACAGTATACAGCTCCCCGCTATACAGTAGTTTACTGTATATTAACATAACAGCCCCTGTCACCTTTTTTTGATGTAATCTTCACACAAAAAAGTTCCACAGTTAACTTCTGCAACACTCCTGCTAGGACCTGTGATGACCTCGTAGCCATGTGACCAGTAATTGCTAGGTTACTGGTCAAATGGTGATGATGTCTTCTAAGGTCCTAGATCACAACGTTAAAGTACACAGACAGCTTGACACCCGGGGCAGTAGCTAGCAGGGCTCAAGAGGCAGCTGCCCCTTTTGCCCCTTGGTAAAGACGGCCCTGGATATAATGATCTCCAGCCTTGTGCTCGTCAACATTCTCACCTGAGTTAACAAGATGATTACTGAAATGATCTCAGCAGGTCCTTTAATGACAGCAAGGAAATGCAGTGAAAAGTTTTTTTTGGGGGATTTAAGTTAATTTTCATGGCAAAGAAGGACTATGCAATTCATCTGATCACTCTTCATAACATTCTGGAGTATATGCAAATTGCTATTATAAAAACTTAAGCAGCAACTTTTCCAATATTTATGTAATTCTCAAAACTTTTGGCCATGACTGTAGATGTCAGCTGTGATGTGGCTGCATTGTACAGAGACCTCCTGAAGTAGCTGTATGATTAATGTGTACAGAAGAATGCTCAGCACGGGGCAAACTAAATCAGATTGTGAAAAACAAACTTCCAGGATTATACTGTACTATTTATTGTGCAGGTTCTTTCCATGGAACAATTGGACAGTGGAACAGAGCTAACAATTGCTAGACACGTTAGTTAGACCCCTTGAATGAAAATCAAAAGAAGACCAGGGGAGCAGCATAAAATGTACACTGTATGGATAAAAGTATTGGGACCCAAATCTTAATAAATTAATTCAGATGTTTCATTCGGTCCATTGCCACAGGTGTATAAAATCCAGCCCCTAGCCTTGCAGACTGCCTTTACAAACATTTGTGAAAGAATGGGTCATTCTAAAGAGTACACTTAATTCGAACGTGGTATTGTAATAGTATGCCACCGTTGCAATAATTCAGTTTGTAGCCCATAGTGCATAAAAGTCCACAATGCTCTGCTGACTCAATGACTGCAGCATGCCAAACCTTCTTTCGCTTGAACATCAGTACAAACTTGTGCATCGGGAGCTTCATGGCATGGATTTCCATGGCCAAGCAGCTGCATGCAAGCCTTATGTTACCAAGCACAATGCCAAATATCGGAGTGGTTCAAAACAGGCCACCATTGGATTCTGGAGCAGTGGAAACATGTTCTGTGGAATGACAAATCACACTTCTCTATCTGACAGTCTAATGAACTAGTCTGGATTTGGCGAATACCAGGAGAACGCTACCTGCTTGACGGCATTGTGCCAACTATAAAGTTTGGTGGATAATGCTATGGGATTGTTTTTGAGTGGTTCCTTAGGCCCATTAGTCCCACTGAAGAAAAATCTTAATGCTTTCACATACAAGACATTTTGGAGAATTGTATGCTTCCCAATTTGTGGGAACAGTTTGTTGTAGTATGACTATGCACAAAGTAAAGTCTATAAAGGCATAGTTGAGCGAGTTTAATGTGGAAAACTTGACCACAAAGAGCCCCAACCTCAACTCCAACACATTTGGTATGAAATAGAACAGAGATTGCTAGTCAGGCCTTCACATCCAACACCAGTGTCTGACCTCACAAATCCTTTTGGATTAAAGGACAAAAAGTTCCACAGACAAATCTTGTCGAAAAAATAAACACCTATAAATTAGGTATAGCCCTATAAAACCAAGAAAATCCATGAAAAAGAACTAAACACCTATATAATTGTTAATTCATGTGTTTATTATACTGACACAATTATCCCCTTCAAGCATTATGATGAGGCATCGCTCAGAATAGACAGTGTGAAAATCCTATTTACCCTAACTGAGATCTATTAGGGTGAACAGGAAAGGGTCCCGTGTATTAGGCCCCTTTAAAAGTAAAAAAAAACAAACACCAATATATAAAAAATTCCTGTACGTTGAACAACGTTACGGAAAAAAAATAAAAAACACACAATTCGGCATTTTTTGTCATCTTGTCCCCCCACAAAATTAAATAACAGTGATCAGGATGGCAGGTTGTTTTTTTTTTTTTTTTTTTTTTTTAGCGCACAGTGATGTTAAACCCCCCAAAAATTCTGTTGTTTTTTTGTTTTGTTTTTAATTTTGCCACACAAAGATTTTTTGTTTGCCGTTTTTCCAATACGAAATATGGTAAATGAAATAAATGGTGGCAATAAAAATGCATCTTGTCCCACAAAAAAAAGCCCTCATATAGCTATGTGAACAGAAAAATAAAAAAGTTATGGTTATTGGAATGTGGGGAGTAAAAATGCAAAAATGAACATAGGTCTTAAGGCAGGCATGTCCAAACTGCGCCCCTCCAGCTGTTGCAAAACTACAACTCCCAGCATGCCCTAATAGCTGTAAGCTACCCAGGCATGCTGGGAGTTATAGTTTTGCAACAGCTGGAGGGCCACAGTTTGGACATGCCTGCCTTAAGGGGTTAAAGAGGGACCATTACAAAATGAGATCAATAGTACATACTGTAGAACTTTATACTGTATGTATTAAATATAAATAAAGTTCAAGCGCCACATAAAAAAACATTGTATCTTAATTGAAGTGCTATATGAGGAAAATGAGTGGCATTGAATATATGAGGTAAAGTACTACTATAATATTTTACTGTGCGACACTCACCATTCTTTGCCGAACTCTCTGCATAAGCGCTGTCAGTCACAGGGAAGGGGGCGTGGTTATCTTGACTTGAAGCAAGGAGGCCGCTGCGCCCTTGACTTCAAGCATGACTAGAGAAGTGCGCCGGCAGGGGATAAAATAATGTTTTCTGAGCTTTAGCCGCATTGACCTTCAGGAAGAAAATTATAGTCAGAAACACTCTGCTAGCTACTGTCAGGTACTTTTGTAGTTGACAGGTTCCCTTTAAGTAAAATACACTATACAAGTTGAACTGGATCATAAAACAGTGAATACAATATTATAAACTAAATATATAAAGTGCAAGTGCCTTGTAATCCTACATACACAGTATCGGCCTGTCAAAGTCATAAAATAAGGCAGTATGGTCCTCCTACGCCTCAACGCATTTGACCATCAGACTTCCCCTTTAAAGGGGTTGTCCAAGTTACATAAAATCTCTGGCATCCCCTGTGTATGTGCAAACCTAATAAGACGTGATATTACCTTTTTTTTTCCACTGTCGCTTCCAGCTCTGCTCTCCAGTCTTCCCAGTCACTGTTGTCGTCTTCCTGACCTCAGCAGTGGCTTCCTGTACATGAAAAGACATTTCTGTTCACGATAGCAAAATATATCCTTTTGTTAATGTGGCTACCCCCTTCATCTCCAGTGACCTATTACATGTACTGGCTACATCCATTGAATGCCTTTATTTATGTTAATGCCTTTATTTAATTTAACTATGTTATATAGATTTGTACCATCGGACATTACTGGTTGGAGTATTGCAAACATTTCCATGCGCAAACCCAGCGTGTTCTACTGGATCCGGCACTCCTAATTCTTCTGAGGGCAAAAGTCCATTTCTGTGTTGTATCATCCTATTGTGCCACATAGGCTACTTTCACACTAGCGTTCAGGGTTCCGCTTGTGAGTTCCGTTTGAAGGCTCTCACAAGCGGCCCCGAACGGATCCTTACGGCCCCAATGCATTCTGAGTGGATGCGGATCCGCTCAGAATGCCTCAGTCTGGCACCGTTTGGCCTCCGTTCCGCTCAGCAAGCGGACACCCGAACGCAGCTTGGTTGCGTTCGGGTGTCCGCCTGGCCATGCGGAGCCAAACGGATCCGTCCAGACTTACATTGTAAGTCAATGGGGACGGATCCGTTTGAAGATGACACAATATGGCTCAATCTTCAAACGGATCCGTCCCCCATTGACTTTCAATGTAAAGTCTGGACGGACCCGTCTGACTAACTTTCACACTTACAATTTTTTCTAAAATATAATGCAGACGAATCCGTTCTGTGCAGACACCAGACGGATCCGCTCCGAACGCAAGTGTGAAAGTAGCCTAATAGGGCAAGTTATACTGTATGGTGTGTGCGATAGGCAAGCGTTGTTATCTGCTGTAATACATCCTGGTCTTCTTATCTACCACCTCTTCTCACGGTGATATACATTGGCTTGCAGCCTTGTACTTGTGGTAATGCTACAGCTTTCTTCTAGGCCATTACCTCTAATTTCTGCAGAATGAATCCTATAAGTAAAGCTGAGTTTTCATGCTGCGATTTCACTTTCAGTCTGATTCATTCTGACCACATCTAAATAAAATCGCAGCAGATAGATTCCCTGAAGCAATCACTTTCAATTGTCTATAACCTTTGGCGCTGTAATGTAATATAATCAGCTTGCAGGATGGATTGGAGATGCCAAGTGCAAAGTCCCAATCTAATTTTCAGCTGCAAAACTCAAAAATGTAGTATGGCTAAAACCTAGAAACTAGGGGCTGAACCCCTTCCAATGTAGATGCACAACAGAATGCAAACGCACTGCCAAGAAATGACCAACTTCACATCATACTGCTGTGTTTTGGGATCACTTTATATTAGCCCTTGCCTCCTGGTCATTGGTAAAGGGCACTGAAAAGCTGTGACGAGAAGAACAAATGCTCCTCTACATGTTTCTTGTAGGCATCACGGGTAGGTTTGGCAATGGTTGCCGATTGTGCCTATATCCAGTTACGGTCCTACCATTTCTCAAACAGGAGCTGCTACAGTTTATCTACAATCTCTTGGTCATCAGTTTACCTTTGGGTTTCTTGTCTGATTATTTTGGGGTTTCTTGTTTTAATTCTTGCCTAAGCAATTATATTTGGTTTTCTAATGTAAGTTTATTCTCCAAGCCCAGCCACGTCCTCTGGATTAATTACAGGCTCCGGCAATGTTTTTACTCTTGTTATCTAGCCAATATGGTGATGCTTACAATGAATTCTACATCCCCACTAAGCCTGGTAACCACGGCTTATATCTACTGCCACATGATGAAAATATTGTTCTATTATTCATTGTCAGGACAAAAATAGCATGAAATGTGTTCTGGAGCTCAGGCTCTCTGTCATACTCCAGGCATGAGCATTATTCATCACGCCTTATCATTGGATACAAATGACATGTCTACACAGTCCTTTCATGTATGCTTTGTGTGTTTTCTGCAGGTTTGTTTGTGATATTTTATTCTTTTTCTGTATTTTTTTTTCTGTCTGGTTTCCTGTAAATTATTTACATAGTCCGTATTTACCCCAAAGTTTTTATTGGTGCTGCATACCCGTACACCACAAATCTATAATAGGACTATGTGAGTTTGACTGTGATGATAATGAGATGACTGCTGAAAAGTGATCTGTACAGGAAGAGTCAGCCTGTTATGAGGCTCAGAGGTCAGTGTGAAAACTGCAAGATTTCGGGATAAAAAACAGATCACCTAAATTCTTTATAAATAAGCCCAAAGGCAGCCTTGACTCTACAAAACTGCTGACATGCCTTTGTTTGGACGCTGCAACGGTCAGTCCAGACAGAGTTGTGGAGCAGTTCACAGCAGAGAATGCCTTCAGGGCACGTGTGGAAATGGTGCATGGAGGGTTAAAATCTCTTGTCCAGGCAGGTGAGCTATCCACTGCCCCTACCTAAGGCCGCCTGCACATGACTGTATCCATTTTTGCAGTCCGCAAATCACGGATACTGGCCATGGGCATCCCACATTTCCCCCTCCTCCGGTTCCCACAGTATGTTTCAAGTGCCTATTCTTGTCCGTAAAATGTGTTCCCTTTTTTTTGCAGAGCCATGGAAAGAACGTGCAAATGCGGATAGCACGCAAGGTTGCTGTCCGCATCTTTTGTGGCCCCATTGAAATCAATGGGTCCACATCCCATCCATATCGGATGCAGACCAAAACTATGGTTGTGTGCATGCGGCTTAACACTGTCAGCAGTTTTGCAATCTCAGAACTGCTGACTAACTCCCTTGTAACATAAAACTTCATTAAAATAATAGTTAAAATTTAAAGCTGAATAAAGTAATCCCTATTTCTAGGGGATGGCTACTTGTAATGAGTATATTTATTTAATATGCTTCAGTTTCTTGGCCTGAGCTGTTACTGTAATTTTCTGGAAAAAGCTTGAGCGGATTATTTCAGGCAAGATGTTGATTTTCATCCTCACTGTACTGCCAGGCCAGTTGCTTAGCATTGGCCAGAGCATCTTAGGATGAATGAATATATAATGTTCTTAAAGGGAACTTGTACATGTAAATGCAGTGCAATTTGCAGGCATCACGTTATAGGGCCGAAAGCTGAGCAGATTGATATATAGGTAGTTTTATGGGAAAGGATTGAGTAAAACATGTACCGTATTTATCGGCGTATAACACGCACTTTTTCCCCCTGAAAATAGGGGGCAAATGATGTATGCGTGTTATACGCCGATATAATGTTAAGAAGCCATGTTTTTACATACCGGAGGTATAACATTAAGATGGCGCAGTGCCTGCCGCAGCTCCCTCCTCATGCGCCGCCTGTCCCAGCTCCCTCTGTTATGCGGCGCCTGCCCCAGCTCACTCTGTCATGCGCCGCCTGCCTGTTCATTCATAAAGTGAGATAAGCAGGCAGGCGGCGCATGAGGAGGGAGCTGAGACAGGCGGCGCATGACCGAGGGAGATGCCGGTCTGCGCCGTCTTAATGTTATACCTCCGGTACTACAGTAAGTACCGTACAGCGCGTCTACAATTAGATATAGAGATCAGATTGAATGTTTAACAGTTGCGGGGCCCAATGTATTAGAGTAGAGTCACTGCACCGGGCCCCGCCATGAGTGTCCCCGCCTCCTCTCTCCACACTGATCCATCTGATGGGGGATCTGTAGATGACACTTATGGGGATCTGTGGATGACATAAGTGTCATCCACAGAGCACCATAAGTGTCATCCTTTTACATTATTTACCTTATAAGTGGTAATAATATTAATAAAAAAAAGTTCTGAGCTACCCTTATTTTGCTTCAAAGTTCTTTATTTGAAATTTACATTTTTTTCCTGAAATTTCCCTCTTAAAATGAAGGTGCGTGTTATACGCCTGTGCGTGTTATACGCCGATAAATACGGTAATTTACTCCTTTAAATCTCTGCTGTATCTATGCTTAGAAGTCTTGTGGGTGATCATTTTCAGTAATTGACAGTTAACTCATGAATAAGAATAGAAAGTTAGCTGTCCGACAGTAAGGGTCCATTCACACGTCTGCAAAATGGGTCCGCATCCGTTCCGCAATTTTACGGAACAGGTGCAGACCCATTCATTTTTAATGGGGCCTGAATGTGCTGTCCGCATTTGCGGATCCGCACTTCCGCATCCGTGCTTCATTTTCCGCAAAAAAATAGAACATGTTAGGCATGATTAGGCATTTTCTATTATAGTGCGGTCTGCAAATTGCGGAATGCACATTGCCAGTGTTCGTGTTTTGCGGATCCGCAAAACACTTACGGACGTGTGAATGGACCCCAAGTAGAACCAGTGACATGAGTCTTATAGAAAAGACATGTATAATGTTTTTTCTGAATTTTTTCCTATAAAACTACATATCAATCTGCTCCGCTCCTCCTGCTCTATAACATGCTGCCGGCAGCTCAGACACCATGTTCAGTGTGACAGGTTCCCTTTAATGTTAGTTGCTTTAGTACAGTATTTACAGTTTTTTACTTACTGTATATATCACCAGCATATTCTGTAGCAGTTTACAGAAATTATCACTGTACAATCTAAATTCCCTATCATTATGTCTGTGTAGTGTGGGAGGAAACCAGAGTACCTGCATGAAACCCACACAGACACAAGAAGAACATATAAACCCTATGCAGATGTTGTCCTTGGCTGGATCCAAACCTAGGCCCAGCACCGCTAACCACTGAGTGTCTGAGCTGTGATGACACACACGCCATAAATAAGCATTGCACTAATTTGGGAGGAAAACAGACCCTTTTTGTAATCTCCAGTAACCACTTTAAAGGGCGTAGAGCCTTTAACCAGTTATTGATCGCCAATATGCCTTTTTGTGGCAGTCACTAATGGGCCTTAAGGCCCCATGCACACTGCCGTGTTTCACGGCCGTGTGCGGGCCGTGGAACCGCGGCCTGGATCTCTCCTGAGAGCAGGAGCGCACGGCGTCACTGGTTGCTATGACGCCGTGCGCTCCCTGCTGCCGGCACAGTACAGTAATACACTGGTATAGATCATACCAGTGCATTACTGTATTGCGGCGGCAGCAGGGAGCGCACGGCGCCATAGCAACCAGTGACGCCGTGCGCTCCTGCTCTCAGGAGAGATCCAGGCCGCGGTTCCACGGTCCGCACACGGCCGTGAAACACGGCAGTGTGCATGGGGCCTAAGGCTGAGTTCACACGAGCGTGACAGATTTGGTCCGGATGCGTTCAGGGTGCGTTCAGTTAAACTCGCACCATTTTGCAAGCAAGTTCAGTCAGTTTTGGCTGCAATTGCGTTTAGTTGTTCAGTATTTTCCGCGCGGGTGCAATGCGTTTTGATGCATTTTTCACGCGCGTGATAAAAAACTGAATGTTTACAAACAACATCTCCTAGCAACCATCAGTGAAAAACGCATTGCATCCGCACTTGCTTGCAGATGCAATGCGTTATTAACGCAGCCCCATTCACTTCTATGGAGCCAGGGCTGCGTTAAAAACGCAGAATATAGAACATGCTGCGATTTTAAAGCATTGCAGAAGTGATGCATGAAAAAAAATGCTCATGTGCACAGCCCCATTGAAATGAATGGGTCAGGATTCAGTGCGGGTGCAATACGTTCACCTACTGCATTGCACCCGCGCGGAAATCTCGCCCGTGTGAACTCAGCCTTAGGCAGCCTAGTTTAAGCATTGCATGGGTCTCTTGTTCAGAGCAGATGCCATGACATCTAAATAGTTTACAGGAAGGGGGCTCCCTCTGTCGGTCATCTGCACCCTGTGAATGAAATCAGAGGGTGCTGATGTCTTAGCATAGAACCCGGGCCCTAATGAACTTCCCAGGCCTGCCTACAGTGTATTTCCATCAGGCAATGCCAGAGAGATGCATTGCAGTGACAGTATAATACACTGCACTGCATAAACAGTACATTGTATTATAGAAGCAATGAAAAGATTGCATGTTATAGTCCCCTTGTGGTAGTAGTAAGTTGTTAAAAAAAAAAAAAAAAAAAAAAAAAGTTAAACTTTTATTAAATAACAAAAATGCACCATTTTCCACTGATTTTTTTTATTTTATTTTCTATGGAAGAAGTTGCAAAAATAAAATCCCCTCCACATAGTTGACAATGCCAATTCTGTAAAGAACTGCACTACACAGTTATGAAACTTGCCAAAAAAAATGCCAGAATTGCTGGGGGGGTTTGTGTGGCTACATTGATGGAAAAATAAAATAGCTCTTGGAATTCAACAATGAAACAAGTGGAAAAGAAATTGCTTAAGGGGTTTGTGTTGGGTAAATAAAAATTTTAATTTTATGTGTAAATTAAATTGTATGTGACTTTTCTGTTTTTTAATATGTATTAAGCTAATTTCTGTGGTATGGGGCACAAGTGGGCAGAGGAACCAGATTACAGCTTATGGGTAGATCTGCCTCTATGGTTTTAGAATGCTTCTGTTTTCCTTATAAGTGTTGCTGACTGGTAATGCAGCCTGTATCTCCAAGTATAAATTTGGGAGATTTAAAATAAAAGCTATTTCGGGTTAGCTCTCCCTCAGGCAAGAAAAGCACATTACAAATGTTTGGTGTTGTAAACTTGTAATCGGCCATAAAGAAGTTGTCTGAGTAAAAAAAAATGCTGAAAGGCAAGAAAAGTGTTAAAATAACAAATGCACACTCATCGGTCCAAAACCCCTGCTTTAACCTAAAAAACGAATGCTTTACTTATTGGCTCTAAAATAACAAAATAATGCAAACTCACTGGTGAAAAACTCCTTTGCTCCAGCACCGCTTCTTCGACTCTTCACGCTGCTGCAGCCATGATATCATCTTCTTGGCTGCAGTAGTGATGTAAGATATATTGCATGTGAGAGATCTCTGATGCCAGTGATACCAGCAGTCAGATGTGGTTATACAGGCCAAGTTACCACTGCAGCCATATAAACAAAGCAGTTTTGCTGGATTGGAGGGGGATTGAACCAGGGAATATGCATTCATTTGCTATTCTTTTTTTGTTTTATAGGGGTTGTCTCATCTGAGACAATAGGGGCATATTGCCTAAACAGAGCCCTGAAAGTGGTGGAGGGCACACTGCGCATGTGCAGCTGCCCTCTATTCATCTCTATAGGGCCTCCAAAAATAACCGAGCACTGGCTCAGCCATTTCCGTCAGGCCCATAGAAGTGAATGGGAGCGGTGAGTGGTCATTGCATGTGCGCTCCCATTCACTTCTATGGGGAGAGTGCTTGGTGGTAGCCGGACTGTAGTCCTCCGGCCACCATTTTTGCTTGCTCTGTTCTTGATATAGGGAAGGGACTTGCACCTATCAGACAATGGAGGCATTTCCTAGTGATATGCCCCCATTCTCTCAGATGAGCCAACCTCTTTAAAGGGTTGTTTAGGATTTAGATTTTTATTTTTTTAAAGAAACCGCACCACTCTTGTTCACTGGTTGATGGGTTGTTTGTGATGCTGCAACCTAGCTGCATTCAATTGATTGGGGCTGAGCTGCAATACCAGACACAGCCTATGGACGAGTGTGGAGGTGTTTTTGAAAAAAATAAAATAAGACAGTTTTCTCAATCCTAGTCCATTATTTTAGAGAAGAACTCTGGCTGGGTGAAGTTGAAGTCCTTTGGCTAGATCTCACTGGGTAGTGGTGGTTCTGGTGTGGGACCTGAAGGGCTAGCATCATGTATCAATAAGCACTGCTAACACTACACCTCAATGTGGGTGACACATCCAGATCAGCTAGAATTTATTGATGCCTATTAATAGTCTCCTATGTGTATACATCACGGCTAATGCTCTTCCTCAAATTCCTCCCCTGGGTGTAATTTGTTATTTAAGGAGTAGGGCTTCATGAGGTGTAGCACCTGTCCTAGGCAGCCCTGCAAACAAAATCCTTTCTAAAGGAGTCATGAGCATGTACGCACCACTAACAATAGCTATAATAACTAACAATAATTACCATGTAACGCCATCTTGGATAAATAGGCTGCATTGCTTTATCAATCGTAAAATACTAGAGATGAGCAAAGTATTCAAAAATTTGATTTGGCTGCTCATTCTGAGGCTCATTTGCATATATTAAAACATCATTTTTCTCAACAATGTGGACACTGGGACCAACACAGACGCCTTCAGCTGCCAAGTGCACGTGTAACAGGCCAGCCTGTTTCATAGGTACAAATCTTCTGAAAGATGCCCTTTAACACTACAAAATATAGACCAAACCATTAACTTCTAACTGCAGTTTTAGTTTGGTGCAGCATTCTCCTGGGCCCCTTCTGTCTGAGGCCCCAGGGCCCCTCATGAAAGATAACCACACAAGACTAGACATTAGAATTGTTTATTTCATACATATTCATAGTTTCTGTAATAAACCCTGAATTTCCCATGTTAATGTATACCTGGAACTTTTTATATTTCAGGTTTTTGGACATTGCGCTAAAAGTTATAATGCGGACAATGTGGTTTGCTGGTGGCTTTCATTGGGTGACTGTAAAGGGAAGACAAGCCTTGCCTGCAGAAGCTCCGATTCTCACTCTGGCTCCACACTCTTCCTATTTTGATGCCATTCCAGTAACTATGACAATGGCCTCCATTGTCATGAAGGCTGAAAGCAAAGACATTCCTGTTTGGGGAAGTGAGTTACGATTAAGAAACTAAAGTTGAAAAGTGCAAAGAAGTAGAACTTTTGTGTACATGGTATTGGCCCTTCAAACAGCTCCCCTAGGAGGGATCAGGAATACAGGCTATAGGTTTGTTATTGCCTGTATTGATGCACCTTCCCACCACCTGCTCTCTAAACAGAGATCTAAAAATATTGTATATTACCGTATTACCGTGAATTCTGAGATCTGGGAATAAAATAAGCTTGACAGGAGCATACAAGGTTTTTTAAACAATTATATATACAGTACAGACCAAAAGTTTGGACACACCTTCTCATTCAAAGAGTTTTCTTTATTTTCATGACTATGAAAATTGTAGATTCACACTGAAGGCATCAAAACTATGAATTAACACATGTGGAATTATATACATAACAAAAAAGTGTGAAACAACTGAAAATATGTCATATTCTAGGTTTTTCAAAGTAGCCACCTTTTGCTTTGATTACTGCTTTGCACACTTTTGGCATTCTCTTGATGAGCATCAAGAGGTAGTCACCTAAAAATGGTCTTCCAACAGTCTTGAAGGAGTTCCCAGAGATGTTTAGCACTTGTTGGCCCTTTTGCCTCCACTCTGTGGTCCAGCTCACCCCAAACCATCTCGATTGGGTTTAGGTCCGGTGACTGTGGAGGCCAGGTCATCTGGCGCAGCACCCCATCACTCTCCTTCATGGTCAAATAGCCCTTACACAGGCTGGAGGTGTGTTTGGGGTCATTGTCCTGTTGAAAAATAAATGATGGTCCAACTAAATGCAAACCGGATGGAATAGCATGCCGCTGCAAGATGCTGTGGTAGCCATGCTGGTTCAGTATGCCTTCAATTTTGAATAAATCCCCAACAGTGTCACCAGAAAAGTACCCCCACACCATCACACCTCCTCCTCCATGCTTCACGGTGGGAACCAGACATGTAGAGTCCATCCATTCACCTTTTCTGCGTCGCACAAAGACACGGTGGTTGGAACCAAAGATCTCAAATTTGGACTCATCAGACCAAAGCACAGATTTCCACTGGTCTAATGTCCATTCCTTGTGTTCTTTAGCCCAAACAAGTCTCTTCTGCATGTTGCCTGTCCTTAGCAGTGGTTTCCGAACAGATATTCTACCATGAAGGCCTGATTCACACAGTCTCCTCTTAACAGTTGTTCTAGAGATGTGTCTGCTGCTAGAACTCTGTGTGGCATTGACCTGGTCTCTAATCTGAGCTGCTGTTAACCTGCGATTTCTGAGGCTGGTGACTCAGATGAACTTATCCTCCGCGGCAGAGGTGACTCTTGGTCTTCCTTTCCTGGGGCGGTCCGCATGTGAGTCAGTTTCTTTGTAGTGCTTGATGGTTTTTGTGACTGCACTTGGGGACACTTTTAAAGTTTTCCCAATTTTTGGGACTGACTGACCTTCATTTCTTAAAGTAATGATGGCCACTCGTTTTTCTTTACTTAGCTGCTTTTTTCTTGCCATAATACAAATTCTAACAGCCTATTCAGTAGGACTATCAGCTGTGTATCCACCTGACTTCTCCACAACGCAACTAATGGTCCCAACCCCATTTATAAGGCAAGAAATCCCACTTATTAAACCTGACAGGGCACACCTGTGAAGTGAAAACCATTTCAGGTGACTACCTCTTGAAGCTCATCAAGAGAATGCCAAGAGTGTGCAAAGCAGTAATCAAAGCAAAAGGTGGCTACTTTGAAGAACCTAGAATATGACATATTTTCAGTTGTTTCACACTTTTTTGTAATGTATATAATTCCACATGTGTTAATTCATAGTTTTGATGCCTTCAGTGTGAATCTACAATTTTCATAGTCATGAAAATAAAGAAAACTCTTTGAATGAGAAGGTGTGTCCAAACTTTTGGTCTGTACTGTATGTATGTGTGTGTGTGTGTATGTGTGTGTGTGTGTATATATATATATATATATATATATATATATATATATATATATATATATACACACACACACACACACACACACAAGATAACTTACCGGTATTTTACTCTGTATTTTAACAATCACCTTGAACAAATGAGCGAGCTCCCTATCAACTAGTTCCCAACAAGGCATCTGGCCAATGCCCATATGATACAAAGAGAGGTTCTAGTGGCAAGACTCCTGTTGCCTAGATGATGTCCTTAGTGGAGCTAACCTCTTTGTTACATGCCTAGCTGTTTTCTAGCTTCCTAGCCCCTCATAAAGATCTTCAATGTACAGTATGCATGTACAGTTGATTCAGAAACGCGGCCAGGTACTACTAACCAACTACATTACAGGGATTTAAAGGGAAAGAACCACTAAAATAAACCTTGCCACACAACAACTTTGTATATTACAAAATATTAATACTTTAAACCTTTCTACTTTACAACCTAATAAGGTTGGTTAAGTTCATACAGGGCAGATTTGTAACAGATGCTTCTGCATTGGTCCCGTTCATCTAAACCGGGCTTGTAGCAGTATATTGACATGCACTGAACTGATTTGAAGTTGCAGAAACTTCTGTAATAAATCTACAACGTGTGAGAATATAAATGTGGAATCTTAGTTCTTTCTGTAGAAGTAGCCAAAAGTTTGTTATATAAATCATTTGATTAAAGAATTGGGTATTTTTTATATTAAATGTTTAGAGGAAATGTCTTTTTTTTTTTTTTTTTTTTTTTAAGTAAGATACAAATAATATAGGCTACTACTAGAGAGTAGTCAAAGCAGTCCATAACATATCTCTTAACTGTTCCTGTTTCCTGGAACACTTAATTCCCAGGAATTTCCAGTGCTGCCGCTTTGGTCCTCACCGCCGACCACTGAGCGGTCAGCTCACCTTGGTCTGTTAGTCCTCAAACTGGAAACTTGAGTGCAAGAAGATAATCCTGGACCAGAAATAGGCTTGACTTACAGGTTGCAGCAGTGATGCAGTCTTAGGCTAGGGTTACACGGCAACATTTGTTGCACAACATTTCATGCAATGTATTGCAATGGTCTGGCAGTGCATGCTGCGCTGGGACTTGACAGTTGCAGAAAAATCTAAGTCCTAATTTTGTATGGCACATAACCACTGCAGCCAATCATTGGCCTTAGCAATATTGTGCCATATACTGCTGAAGCCATTGATCGGCTGCAGCAGTCCCTTGCTGTAGAAAGCTACTTTACTGCTGCTGCCTGTACAGACCAGATGTGGGGATTGGAACAACAGCACTGAAAACTGTGGGGTATGAAATGGTGAATGCATATTTTTGAATTTTTAGGAACTTTAGGGAAATGTATATATGAGTGGGGAAAACCCTTTATTCATGATAGTCTAGACTATGTAACCCCCTCAAAGAAGATTTTTTAAAATGGTGACAAAATTTGGCAGCAAATTCATGGCCTAAAACACATACATACTGTACCTAAACCTGCACACAAAGCATGCGCCACAAACAAACTGCAAACATATACTCAAATACATGCACACACACTTGCCTATGTATACACGACCAAAATTCTCTACATGCTTGCCTTTGGCAGCCCAATATAATGGGAGCTACTGCATTTTGTCAGTTTTGGTACCAACAGTAGGCAATAACCAGATTATGCCTTGTATATTAAAGGGGATGTCTGGGAATTAATGAAAATACTTAAATATTACTTTATTATTACTTTATTAATATTAAATATTACTTTATTAGAACTATATTCCAAATACTGTTCCTTTAGTTAGAATGGCTTGTTTTGTCTAGGGAGGAATTATCAGAAGAAATATTAGTACACACAAAACCTGTACTAATCACACAGCAGGACAAGTTACTTCAGAACACTGAGATGAAGAGCTGCCTCAGCCTCCTGTCTGCTCTGCTTGTCAGGGATTATCATCAGGAATACAACGGATAAGATATTCATCTAAATCTCTGTAGGAATGGAGTTCATGAGGAGACATGAAGTACAGAGACGAGGGACAGGACAGACTGGTAATGGAGACTGCATACAAGTGCTGCTGCTCATCAGCCACATCCCCACCCTCCTCTCTGTACTTCATGTCTCCTTTATGAGCTCCATTCCTACAGAGATTCAAATAAAGATCTTATCAGATGTATTCAGGACCATAATCCCTGACAAGTAGAAGAGAAGGATGAGGCAGTTCTTTGATTTAGAGTTGATTAGGAACTTGCCCTCCTGTGGGATTAGATAAATCACTGCAAAAGGTGCATCATATTGATATGCAACTAACAATGCTGGCTAATCCCTCAGGCTGATGTTAAATACTGAGACTTTAGCCAATGTATTCCAGTCAGGAACACAACGGGGACCTTTTGCACCACCATCAAGGTATCTGTGTGGCATGGGTCCTACCACTAGACTACCTATGGTGTGTGAACATGGTCCGTATTGTCAGTTGCATATCATTGTGGTGCACCTTTTGCTGTGATTTATGTATTTGTATATTTTCATCCACACACTACTCCATCTTGGGTAGGATGCCATTGTGGTGCATGTGGTCCGCTGCCGACATCCTCCATTGTATGCATTTGTTGCTGGGGATTTCCGCTAGCAACGGATCAGGAATTGCTCCCCCGGTTATAAACCTGCTACAGTGTTTAGGGTTATTGAGCATTTCCTCCCATTTAGGCCACTTTATTTTAGTGATTTTCCTGTGTGATTAGGACAGGTTTTGTGTGTACTAATAGGACGGCGGCCATTTTATGTCCCCTAATGATTGCTCCGTAGACAAAACAAGCCATTATAACTAATGAAAGGTATTTGGGAATATTTTTCTAATAAATAAATATTTAAGTATTTTAATTTTCTTAATTCCCAGAGAGCCTCTTTAATTTCTCAGTATGGTCTTATTCTTTAAGCTAATTGCAATAACTACTATATCTTTCTGACCATTCAGCAGGCACCCCAATACTGTGCTTGCTGTGCTCCCCTATGCCCACAAATACAATGTTGTTATATTGGCACTAGTAATGTTGTCCTTCCTATAGTGTTCCAGTTGTAATAATGCTCCCCTACAAAAAAATAAAAAATGCTAACCTGATTCCCATTCCCTGTTGTTATTTGCGGTGCTTGCCACAGGCTTCTTCTTCCCTGCTCTCTGAGATACCTGTGTTCCCACACATGCAATCACAATGCTGTCATCGCTGATTTCCTTCTGCTACCTTCTATGCCATTCACACACTCTCGTAAGCTTTAGGCCTGTAAAGGTAAATTACAGGGAATGGAGCCTTCGACAACTGTCTCCTACCATGGTATTCGATTCTCTCACTGTCCTAAGGGCACCGGAGGCTCACCTAGCAGACCTGCCCAGCCACAGGCATGGTACTTATGTACCTGTTGCTCACAGTGTTAATTAATGCTGCGCGGGTCAGGTTTTTATGTACCTGGCCAGCGGCCATGAGAAGGTTGTCTGCAGCTAGCCACCCTCTGGACAGTGACCCACCGGGCAGTTTTCCTTAGGGTCTATGGCTAGTCCTACCCTTCTAGCAAGATATTGTTCCTTTAAAGTTTCTTCACGCGTGCAAAAACGTGGATTGATTCCAAATGAAATGTTCTCAAGCCAAAAGGAAAGTGTAGTTTCTTGAGAAAGTTAATAGACCAAAACCATGTTCATTAGATTAAAGAAATTTAGCAAAAGGTCTGCTA
Organism: Bufo gargarizans; assembly: GCF_014858855.1. Taxonomy (NCBI): domain Eukaryota; kingdom Metazoa; phylum Chordata; class Amphibia; order Anura; family Bufonidae; genus Bufo; species Bufo gargarizans. Next base: position 282,403,298 of record NC_058084.1, on the reverse strand, counting down.
AATAATTATAGCTTTTATCTGCGCTGGAACAAAACATTTAACAAGGTTTAGGATGTTTGTTTTCTACTTAGATTCACCTTTTGTTAGTTTATAATCCGAATTTCTGGCTTGTTGGTGATGTTTGCCGTTACAGTGGGGACTGTAGATTAATCATATTATTCCTTTCTAGGACTAAACAGAAAACTGATGAATAATTTTGTTTTTTTTCCCCCAGCATTAATTAATTATATTCGACCAGTGTTTGTTTCCCGCTCTGATCAAGATTCTAGGAAAAAAACTGTAGAAGAAATCAGGCGACGAGCCCAGTCAAATGGTATTTGGCCACAGGTATGATGAATGTATAAATTGTATTTTTGATTAGAGCTAGCAGGCTCGGGGTTTAAGTGAATTACGTAATGGATTCCGTTCTCACAGAATCCATTGCGTAATTCAATGCCAGCATGCTACATAATACAAGTGTATGGCCAGCCCTGAGGCTTCCCTTCTGCTGGCCATACACTTGTATTATGATGGCATGCAAAACCTCTAAAGGCATTCTGTGTGGAATGCCGACATTGAATTACGTTATGGATTGTGTGAGAAGGGAATCCATTACGTAATTCACTTAAACCCCGAACCCAAACTCGAACCTATTTTATTTGAAACCATTTTCTACCTTTTGAAAGAAAAGTGTGATACTCTAGATCAGTGTTTCCCAACCAGTGTGCCTCCAGCTGTTGCAAAACTACAACTCCCAGCATGCCTGGACAGCCTTTGGCTGTGCGGGCATGCTGGGAGTTGTAGTTTTGCAACAGCTGGAGGCACACTGGTTGGGAAACACTGCTCTAGATAAACCCTTTAAGGATTCCATGGTGCCCATTGAAATGAGTAGGCCTTCCATATCATGCACGGACATCTTTGATCCTATGAGAAATGCTGTTTGTTGCAGAAGTATTCTCTGGCTATAGACCAGGGTTCTTAACCAGAAACTCCTCTGTTAACTCAAGATTTATTAATAGCATATTTGAAAATAGGTTTTCGGCATCAGATATAGTTACATATATGCACAGACTCCACTACGTGACTTATTAACCCCTCCAGAATGTACTTCTGTTAGAAAGGTTCCTTTTTTCTCCTGATGGGATTGGATCCCATTATTGACATTGACAGCTCCTCCATGGCTTTTCTACCCTTTCTATTTCATTCTAAGATGGAGATTACTGATCATTATGCTTTATTCTGCTTTCTAAGAGAAGACACATATGGTGTTCTTCAGACTCTTGAGATCAGTAATGAAGACTGCTAAGTACCGATAGCTCCCCCTATTTGATATGATAGGTTTAACACATTTTTACTTTTTCCTTGTTTAAAGGTAATGATCTTCCCAGAAGGAACATGCACCAACAGATCCTGTCTGATTACCTTCAAACCTGGTAGGATATGAGATTGTATGGAATATGTCAGGCTATGTGTATAATTGTCTGGTGTGATGTAGTAATGCATAACTATAAACCATAAATCTGCCTATGCCAGGTAAAATGATTTGGTTTACCATGTTCACATGAGTGATATATTGGTGATATTTACACTACTTTATGTTACTCTGTACTCATTGTATGCTTTGGATACTTCACTCACTCCAGCTGCCTGTTTGCTCACGTGTGTCCTTTGATGTCCATTTGTGACGTTTCCCTCTATACCAATCCATTGTAAGACACTTCTGGTGCTCTTGTTTTCCGTGTACACAGTGAAAGTTGATATAGGAGAACAAAAGCTTGTTGTGCAGAACTGTTCCATTAACCACTTAAAGAGGACCGGTAACTTCTCCTGATATGTCTGTTTTAGCTGCTGCTTTCCCTATGTTATAAATTTCTGGATCATGTATTTTTATGACTTTATTTTTTACCATTAGTTTATTATTCCTGCAAGAATTTATGACTGGATTACTGGAAGTTTGTATTGAAGGTCCAGATGAATGTTACAGGTTGGGGCTGTGTCCCTTCACAGTTTGACACTGGCAGCACAGATTGGATAATTTTGGACTATACAAAGACACACCCTCTACTGGAAACAGCCAGCTGTACCTTCACAGCGAAATTTTAGCAGGAATAGTAAAGGAATGGTACAAGATACAGTTAAAAGAATATATGCTTCAGAATTCTGGTTACAAGAGGAATACAAGTACTATATTTTCACTTTATAAGACGCACCTAGGTTTTAGAAAAGGGAAAAAAGGACACAATATTTTTCATCAAACCTCAGAACAGATTCCAAATCTTTATCAGACCCCCAAAATAGACCCCCAGTTTTCATCAAACTTCAGATCAGATCCCCATATCAGACCTCAGATCAGATCCCCATATCAAACCTCAGATCAGATCTCCATATCAGACCTCAGATCATATCCCCATATCAGACCTCAGATCATATCCCCATAGCAGACCTCAGATCATATCCCCATAGCAGACCTCAGATCATATCCCCATAGCAGACCTCAGATCATATCCCCATAGCAGACCTCAGATCATATCCCCATAGCAGACCTGAGATCATATCCCCATAGCAGACCTGAGATCAGATCCCCATAGCAGACCTCAGATCAGATCCCCATAGCAGTCCTCAGATCAGATCCCCATAGCAGTCCTCAGATCAGATCCCAATAGCAGTCCTCAGAGCAGAAACCCATATTAGACCTGAGATCAGAAACCCACATTAGACCTGAGATCAGATCCCCATATCAGACCACCATAACAAACCACAGATCACATCCCCATATGAAACTTAAGATCAAACCCCTGTATTGGATCAGACCCCCATGTCAGAGCTCTGATCAGACCCCCTTCAGAGCTCAGATTAGAGGTCCATCAGAGATGAAAATAAATAAATGAACTTACCTCTCCTGCTGCTCCGGTGGTCTCTACTGCAGTTACCACTCCTTGTTTCCAGGGTGCGCTGCCCTGTGACCTCACTGCATACGACGACAGATCATAGTGCGCACACTATGTCTTCACGCTGTATGCAGTCAGGACAGTGCAGCAAGGTGCCTGGAAAAAGACCAGGGAGCCGTGAGTACAGCCAGCTCTATATGCACCACTCTCCATGCCTCCTGCGTACCAGTGAGTGCTTTTACTAGTGAGCACATCCTTTATGATATGTCTGGTCATCATGTTTTTAACTTATTGTAAACCTCTATTTAAACCCAGCGCCTCTAGTTTTTGTTTTTTTTACTTTTTAGATATTTAAACTTTGATCAGTATAAAAACTTAAAACTGTCATAGACCCTTGCAGTGTACCTAATGGACATATAGGAAATGTTTCTATTCTCTAAAACACAAAATAGCATGGATGGTACAGTGCAGTACAGATCTGGTATGAACAGTAGTGTTAATGTTTAGAGCTTTTTTGATTAAATTAAACTGACTGTGTCTACAGCTTCCCCTAGTTGAAATAACAGAATCATCAGCACAAATAGACAGAATCGTTTTACCATGTTGGCATTTTTTTTCTGCCTCTCAATCCTGGCACAAAAATATGATGATGAGGAAAGACTAACTGTTGAATGGAGCCTGTAAATAATCCGCAGTTTAATCTGCGGGATTGGTTTCTGATAAAGCCTGTCATTCGTTTGATGTTTTTTCACTGTCAAAAAACATGAAAGTAATTATATGAGAATCACTTTTCAGGGCACCTTTTTATGACCCTTAACTCTTTAAAGGAACATAAAGTTTAAAACTAAACAAAATTAAAAACAAAATACAATGGAGACCTGACATGCTAGTGTGTTTCACTTCTTCCTGTTCTGTCCTATGTTCTAATACAGAACAGAAAAAAACCACCACCCATGTTCTTCCCACCTTTTCCTCCTGCATGTAGTGATGGAAATAGTTTGGAAAGAAGGTTGGGCCTATTTTAGCTCTCTGCAGTGGTCAAGCATCAGGTGCAGGCAGGGCTGTTTCCATCGGTTCTACAGACTCGAATGGAGCAGCGGTAGAGCATGAAGGGGGCTTGTTTATTGCCGGAGGGAGAGGGGGAAGAATGGCAGCAACGTTTGGTACTACTTACCTCTTGAAGAATAAAGGATGAGGCATCATGAAAACAAACTTGCCCACAATGTTTCCCCTGACTGTAGACGTTGTGAGACAAGCTGCCCCCAACCACAGTATATAACGTAGTGTTTATGGCTAGCTGCATGTATTGTTCTGCGCCTCTGTATGTCCGTTTTGCAACAAAGTCCACAAAATGTGCAACACATGCCCACTGAAGTCAATGGGTTTGCAAAGAATGTGGCTGTAACAGAGACCACATCTGTATTTTGTGGATCCGCGATTTTCAGACTGCAAAATGGATACAGTCATGTGCATGGGGCCTAAAGGTTTTTGTTAGAAAGCTCGGAAATGTATCATCCCTCAACACCACTATTGTGGGGTAAAAGTCTCAAATTGTGGCGCACGACTTCTTGATATTCTGGCCGCTTTTCTAGAGTGGCAAGAAAAGGGTGTGGGGCTTCCCAAAGCTTCATTTAGACGACCGGGCTCATTTAGACGACCGTAGTGTTTTGTGTTCTGCAATTTGTGGACCACACATGGTCGGTACTATGATAGAAATGCCTATTCTTGTCTGCTCTATTCTTGACTTGCTCTATCTTTCTTGCGGGGCCACGGAATGGAACTACAGAGGCCGACAGCACACCGTGCTAAATTGCGGAACGCATAACGACCCATTCATGCGGTCGTTTGAATGAGCCCTAACTAACTTATCAGAAGCTGGCTCAAGTTATATCTCAAGTCTAGCTGGGTTTATTGACATAATGGGGGGAAACAGATGCGCCTACTTTATAAAGTGGCATCTGCCTATAAAAAAATGGATGTGCATTACACTCCAGTGCACAGGGGGGCAAGACCAAAAAGGGATCAAGATATGTTTTGACATCAGTCTGACCTCTACAACCGGTACTGTACCTGATGAATAGATTGGGCCAACCATCAGATGTCTACTAGGTTTTAAAAAAAAATCCTTTTTATCCTTCATACATGAACTTTTGCCATGTTGTTTTTTACTTGCTATTACCCAATTAAAGCATGAATAATTCTGCATTCTTGGATGATTTCTTGGCTGAAGAAATATACAGGTTGGAGCAGCAGCCATGTGCTTCAAGGGATGCAGCATCCTAAACACACTTTCCTGAGTTGTACCTGTTTTTTGGTGAACATACTCATTTTATTGTGTCACATCTATCTCTGCAGACTTACTACATTGGAGTCCTTGTTATTGCAATTGTCTATTTTAATAAGTATAAAACGTTGTTGAAAAGCTTCTTTTTAATAGTATTTTATGCAGTACGTCCTATAGAAAGTTAATTGGACATTTTTGAATAACTGCTTTAAGAGTGACAAACTTGTGGCCATCATGGGGAAGGCAATTATGGCTGTTGTTCTTTTCATTGCATATATAAAATGTACTTTTATACAGGACTGAATACTCCACATATTTAGTGTAGCTGAAACTGCATTAATTTTTTTCAAAGGAGTTGTCTCATCACAGATAATGGGAGCATATCGCTGGGACCCACACCTATATCGAGAACAGAGCTCCAAAAGTGTTGGAAGGCGCTCTGCGCATGCGCAGCCGCCCTCCATTCACTTTCTATGGGACCGCCGGAAATAGCTGAGCGCTGGCTTGGCTATTTCTATTGGGCTCATAGAAGTGAATGGGAGTGGAGGCTGGTCATGCTCGGTGTGCTCCCATTCACCTCTGTGGGTGGTGGCAGGACCGGAGTCCTCCAGCCACCACCTTGTGGGGCTCCGTTCTCGATATAGGTGCAGATCCCTGCGGTATGCCCCCATTGTCTATAATGAGAAAAAAAACATCTTTAAAGGGTTTCTGTCACCAGAATTAACCCTATTAAACTGGCTGACATTAGCGATGTGCTAGTGTCAGCAGACCCTAACTCCTATTGATGCACAATTTGGGGGGCATTGCTCCTACTCCTAGAGGCTCCGTTCTCCCGCCTCAAGTCACGCCCTGCCGTCCTTGATTAACAGGGCCAGCGTTTTTCTACTCCTGTCGGCCCTGTGTGCTAGATAAATCTCGTGCCTGTGCAGTCCCATTTACCCAGCACACAGGGCTGTCAGGAGGAGATGAACACTGCCTGGCCCTGTTAATCAATCAAGGACGGCAGGGCGCGACCTGATGTGGGAGAACAGAGCCTCTAGGAGCAGGAGAAACTTGTGTCGTCGTCGTCCCCCCCCCCGCTGCTAGAGGCTAGTTTGCATATCATCAAAGTTAAAATTGTGCAGTAACCAGGGCATCCATAAGAATAGGAGTTAGGGTCTGCTGACATTAGCACATGGCTAATGTCAGCCAGTTTAATAAGGTTAATTCTGGTGACAGAAACCCTTTAAGTCTTCTACTTTCATAGTTTTTGAGATGAACACCTCAAGGTTAAATAAACTATTACCATGTTATAGAAAGAGCACTTATATTGTATCGATTCCGTGTGTTCCATGTACAGTAATATAAATACCTTGGCCCCTTCCTATTCCTTTGTATGTTTGTGCATTATATAGCACTCCTAGTCAGCGTGCAGGATCTAGACCCGGTTAACAATTAGTAGGTCCATCCCACCGTGGATATGAAGTCTGACCCATGTGTATGGCAAGTCTTGGAAATGCTGAGTAGATCAGGCTGAGCTTCGACAAGTGGACACAAGACCTGAGTCATGATAAAATTAATCTTCTTTAGAAAATCAAATATCTTGCTCCAAGGTGATACTTTGGACTAACTTTGACCTTTTGGAAGCATGAATGATGCCTGCTTTATTTTAGAACATATGGTGTAAAAAGTAGGGTTATTATTTTTTTGAATATTAAGTAACGGCCAGCTGTATGCACATGACTGTGGTGATGAACAGGTCCTAGGGGCCATTTTACACTGGAACTACGGGAATAGGGATCACAAAGTAATCTTGATTGTGCAGCCATATCAGACTTTCTTGACGCCTTGACATCAACTCAGGTTAGAAATAAAAGATTTTGTATAAAGAGGTGAGACCTATGATTTAGCCCAAGAATTGGTTTCACATATGAAGATGATTGCTTTACTATAAACACTTAAAGGGAGTCTTTCACGCAGATTCACCCTATTAACCTAATAACAGTGTTATGTCCACGGCATCCCCCCTATTAAAACTGTGCTTACCATTTGTTCCTTGCGATCATCGTTCTGCAGAAAAACACTTTTAATCCGCATGCAAATGAGGCTGTAAAGGTGCCCAGGGGCGTCGTTACAGCTGCCAGTGCCCAGGCCCCTGGGTCATTTTCAAACAAAGCGCAAGGTAAACTGTGATGCCCCGGCCCGACTGTGCTCATTCAATGTGCACGCGCCGATATAGAGTTCATCAGTGCATGCGCGGGATTACGGACGGGAGGAGGGAGGTTAGAGCAGAGACTAAGGGCGGGCAGACGCGGCGGAGGGGGAGTGGCTTCGTATGAAAATGACCCAGGGGCCTGGGCACCGGCCGTTGTAATGCCGCCCCTGGGCACCTTCACAGCCTCATTTGCATGTGGATTAGAAGTGTTTTTCTGCAGAACGATAATAGCAAGGAACAAATGGGAAGCACAGTTTGAATAGGGGGGATGCCGTGGACATAACACTGTTACTAGGTTAATAGGGTGAATCTGCATGAAAGACTCCCTTTAAAGGGAACCTGTCATCAACTTTATGTTGACCTCACTGAGGGCAACATAAATTAGAGACAGCAATGCTGATTTCAACAGTGTGTCAATCATGAGCTAAAAGTAAGTAGTTGCTGAGAACCAGCATCATAGTCATTGCAGCACAGGCCTTAAGAAGAGTCAAATCTACCTGAGAAGAGTCCTGGTTATTCATAATCTCCTGCTCTCTCACCCATCTGCTGATGATTGGGTAGAAGACTGTCAGTCATCAGCAGGTGGGCAGGGAGAGCAGGAATTCATGAATAACCATGACTCTTCTCAGGTGGCCGGGACTCTTTTCCAGGCCCAGTCTGCAATGATTGTGATGTTGGTTCTCGGCAACCATTTACTTTTAACTTATAAATGACAGACCGCTGAAATCAACTCACCTGTCTCTACTTTATTTTTGTGGGACTGCTGGATGTAGGTGAGCACTGTACTCGCCCATCTCCAGCAGTCCCATAGAGATTGAATGGAGAGGCAGTGTGCATGTTCAATCAACTGCTTCTTTCATTTCTTAAAGGGATTGTCCATTTTCAAGCTACTGTTGACCAACTTGTATGTAAGATGATTATATGGCACTTACTGATGTAGCCTTTGTTAATTTTCTGTGCCATTTGCTAGATTTTATAAGCCATGTCCCTTTGTTAGTGAAATCGTCTGTGCTATCTGCATAGAGAGGCACTGTCTATAAAATGACCACTGATGCAGTTTATTTAAATAGAGGTGTCACGGACGTTCCCGTGGCAGGTACCAAGAGATCGGAGAGACTGGCAACTCGTGGGTTAAATTGACAAGTTCACTGTGGAGCTTATTGTGTCTGTGTTTTGGTGAATGCCACACCCCTTGCTTCAGGTGTTGCTTGTGGATTTTCCTTTCCCATAAGTAGCCGCTTCTCACTCTTGGAGGTGCGGTTGATAGATTTTGTTCCTGCCTTCTAACTATCTGGTCGGTTGTACTCTGTGGTGCTTCTGGAGTTGCCAGTTTTCTATTTTCAGCTAAGTCTTTTCTTATTGTTTTGTGTTTGTTATATTCCCTGTTGTTTGTATTTGGGCCTGAAACAGAGACTTCCATTCGTCCATCTGGGGAGGAATGGGTTGTCTTTGGTCCTAACCTTATTCCAGGGCCTTATAGGGATATAAGGGCCTAGGTATACAGCATATGAATATTTCTACCTTCAAGGTCTATTCATATTGTTAGGTAGTCAGGGCCCGGATTAGGGTTGTTTAGGAGGTGACCTGTTTCTTCCCTAGTTTCCAGGACCAGTTACTGTTCCCCTTCCCTCCTGTGTTCAGTGTGGAGTTTACCCCCCACACTGATCGTGACAGGAGAATACTCAGTATTGTATATTAGAATGGAGGAGGCAGAGTGATGTGTCTGGTCACATGTCCCTCCATCCGTGGCCATTTTCTGAACAGGAAATCACAAAAGACTTGCCAGCACGGGGGCATACCTTATTAAATATATAAAATGGTGGAGAATATCAACAGGCTATATTAGTAAGTGCCATATAGTCATCCTACAAACACACTGATTAACAGTAGCCAGAAAGTGGCCCACGCCTTTAAGTACAGGATCCCTCATTCCTGTAGATAGAGGATAACTTCATATTTTTGGAATACTACTTTTAACCATTATATCCCTTGCAAAGGGACCCTTTCACCACCTTCACCCAACACTCAGTGCAGAGTATTTGTTGGGTTCCTTGCTAATCCCCCAAAAATATAAATGTATACAACTATTATAGTCTTACCCAGTTGGATTGTTTAATATATAATATATAAATATTTTTAATCATACTCTGTATTTTTATCTCCTTTTTGTTCAGGTGCATTTATTCCTGGGGTCCCTGTACAACCAGTAGTTTTGAGGTACCCCAACAAAATGGTAGGTCATCTTCCTTCCTATAATATAATGTATTCTTGCCTTTCTACCATGCTGTCAGAAACCTGAATCTCTCTCAAATAACAAGTGCTATAAATATGGAAGAGTGAGATGTGAAGAGCATAACAGACATATTTGCTTCCACAAAACACACAAACTACTGTAGATAATTAAAAAAAAAATCCCATTTATTCTACATATGCCTAACCTCACCATAAATAACCGGTGCATTTTCTAGATTGGTTTCTGCAGTAAAGAGATGGTAAGTCTAGTAAAATATCAAAAGGAAACCTCTCTGTATTTTTTTTGCTCCTAAACCACCACTATGCCTTATTACATGAAGCGATTATATATCTAAACATGATCCTATGTGCTAAATCCAATAAAAGAAAATCTCAGGTATCACCTTATAAAATTCTGCACGCTATATGTAAATATTACCACTGAAGAGTCACATAGGCAGAGTCCAGGTCAGGAGACACTCCTCCTGGCTTGACTGGCTTTCCCCAGACTGCAGCCTCCAGTCTAATCTCATGTATGCACCATTGCCATGTTCTACCTGGACATGCACAGTGCAGCAAGGGTTTTGCCCCTGGTTTAACCACTCTACTACTTTCTCAAGGTAGTGTAGAGCAATTATGGCAAGAGAGAAAAAAAGAGAGAGGCGCTCATAGGGTAGTAAGCGATGATACGCAGATAAATGGATTGAGTTTGCCCACCTTTGGGTGTTGTGCAGGTGTACGCGCACAACAGGTTTAGACACACAATAGGTCGGGAGGGTGAGGGAGGTCCGTGCTGCCGGTACCCGTTCAATCCCTTTGGATGGAGTTGCCAGAAACTCCTTGGGATTGTTGAGGGCGAGAAGAGTGATTTGTGTCTGAAAACACACGATAGGGTACCTCTTTGGCGCACAGGGACGACCACAGTTTCAAGGTTTTTTGGTATAAATAATATTTATTGTTCAGTTGACAGCGCGTTTCGGAGTTTATAACTCCTTTATCAAGTCTGGGGACTCCTGCTGTAGTAGCTGATGCTGCATCTGGCGTCCCCAGCATCAGCTACTACAGCAGGAGTCCCCAGACTTGATAAAGGAGTTATAAACTCCGAAACGCGCTGTCAACTGAACAATAAATATTATTTATACCAAAAAACCTTGAAACTGTGGTCGTCCCTGTGCGCCAAAGAGGTACCCTATCGCGTGTTTTCAGACACAAATCACTCTTCAAGGTAGTGTAGAGGGATGATTGAGATGGAGGACAGTGCATGCGCAGTACACCTCACTGCACTGCGCATGCCCAGGTGGTACGTGTCAGTAGTGCATATGCAAGATTAGGTGAGAGTTGGTAGTGATGTACAGCAGTCAAGAGGTGCCAGTCAAGTCAGTGAAGGTGGAATTAGAGCTGAGACTGCATGACGTTCCTGATCTGGACACAACCAATATTACTCTTTGCATGGTAATTTAGATACAGTGTGGAGTATTTTCAAAGTGATAACTGAGAGTTAAGTTAATTGGATTTAGCATACAGGAACAAGTTAGGAAACATGAGCTTTAGGTAGCTGTCTAAGAGACAACAAAGTTTGCTGATAGAATCCCTTTAATGGACCAACCACTGATGAGCAAGTTCTACCCAGGTACAGCAGGTGTTACATTTCTTAAGATGTGTAATATTACAGTGTATTCACCTGCTGCATGTATCTTATGTTCGGATGGGAATATTTCTTCTGTATAAAGCTTCTCATGAAATGGACAGTAACCCTGTTATGTATGATTAGATTAGATTTGTACCATCTGGGTGGGTAGGACAACTGGCAGAAATCCCCGTGGTCTCTGAGTCAGTATTTGACTTGAGAAATAAATAAAGAAAAGTCGTTTAGCATTAGGGACTGTATAATCCCCTGACTGTATTGCATCTTGTTTACGAAGCTCATAGCTGCAAAGAGCGAGCTCGAGCCTTTCCCCGGAGCAGCACTCTTATTACCACGGGCTTAACTCCTTCCATTCTAGTGGCTTCTTTTTGGCCATTGTGTGTGGCAGATGGGATCATCTTACACAGAACAGCACACAGTCCTTAAGTCGGCTAAAGGCCTGTCTTCTGATATTTGCTTTGTAGTGGTTCACACACTGCATATATAGAGAATGCTACACAGCAATCACAGGGTCTGTTTATTTCTCACACAAGTGGATCCTGCTAGATGGCTTCTTTTCCAGGATCCAGCTTATAGTGTGGGCTTTCATTCTCAGAAATAGAATCCTCAGTGCTAGGCAAAAGAGCTTGCATACTAGACCAATGGTGTTTATTACCACTGCCGTCACTTCTTTAGGTTCTGATCAGTATAATTGATTAATTATGTGAGGACAACTGTAAAGTCATGAGATGCCTGAATGCCTCCTGGCTTATGGGATTTAACATCGTATAATGGAGCACCGTAGCTTAGTGGTTCTGTCATTTCTTCCTTTGTCTTGCATAGAATGTGTGATTCCCTCTATATTAGTGTTTTATGACATTTGAGATGCCGTTATAAACAGTTGTCGCTTAGTTTCTGGCTAAAAAAAAAAATTGCTGTAAAATAAACAATACTCAGTGCTATTTGCAACTTCCTTGGTAGCAAGTAGCTCCCAAGTGTGCAGCTTACAGTCTGAGCTGAAGATGGAAGACAGAAGAAAATGGAAGAGGAGACGCTGAAGCTCGCTGTCCTGGGCAAGTATCCTGAGAATCCTCCTGCATCCACAACATACAGACCTCCAATGCAGCGCTACAAGGCACCAGAGGTCGGGCACGCCAGCCACCGTCATTATGAAGCAGCACAGTAAGAAGGAGAGGGAGGGAAAAGAGAACGGGCTGGCGATGCGTGCCAAGCAAGATGGCGCAGGTGCGGGAGAGAAAGCTGCAGAGATCGCAGCGCACCTGGAGAAATTTACCAGACGGGCTCCTACAAGCACCCTAACAATCCTTGAGAAGACAGAGGGCGGAAGCTGGGCAATGGGTGTACTCAACTCTTGGTACGACCACAGGCAGCATGGCGGATCGGGGAGCAGAGGGAGAGATTATAGCAAGCATGGCAGATGAAGAGGGAGAAAGTACTGGAAAGACTACACAGGAAGCTACCAAACCCACAATCACAGATGTGTTTAAAGCAATCACTAACTGCAGCAAAGCACTTATCTCCCTTAATACACAAATGGGGAGCTTACAAGAAAATATGTCTTTTATTAGGCACAATCTCAGGAAGGTCTCAGAGAGAATTAAAGAAGTGGAAGATCAGGTCAGCTGCTTGGAATATAGTGTCTCCTTTAAGAAAAGACCTAGGAAAAGTCACCCATGATGTCTCTTATCTACTGAACAAGGCGGATGATTTAGAAAACAGACTCCGCAGAAATAATTTGCGACTTTTGGGTTTTACCGAAAAATTGGAAGGAACAAATGCTGCAGTTTTCTTCGGGCAGTGGCTAATTGATAAATTTGGAAAGGACTCTCTGTCTAATATGTTTGCTATTGAAAGAGCTCACAGAGTGCCCTTCCGCTCACCACCACCAGGGGCCCCTCCACAAGACCTATCCTGATGAAGTTGCTGCATTTCATAGACAGAGTCGCCATCTTAAGAAAAGCAAGAGAACATGAGGATTTGTTAATAAATGGCAGAAAAGTGCTCCTATTCCTGGAAGTGCAGAAAAAACGGGCGAAATATGTTGAAGTGAAACGCCGCCTGAGGGAGTGTCAGCTACCATACACAATGTGATATCCTTCCAAGCTGAGAGTAGTGGCAAAAAGAAAGGTTCACATCTTTGATACGGCTAATGCAGCGGCACAATGGCTAGAAGCTACAAATCTACCAACGAACCTTGAGCCATCTTCGGGATCATCTCCAGATGCAGAAGAAAGGAACCAGATCTGGTGTCAGATGTACAGATACCTTGGACGATGAGTATAGAAACGGGACTGTGACATTAGTTTAAAAGGTCCCATGGAAACATGGGACTACTAGCTGAGGAGCCTTTATGGGGAAGGAACTACAGCAAAAAGTACTGTAATATGTTATAGATTATTGCACCAAGTTAAGTAAAATAGGATGCATATCTATTTTTTATGCAAGATAAGTCCGGGAGGAGAGTGTAATGAGAGCAGGAGTAGTTGGGAATTTTTATTCTGTATCTCAGGTAGTATATACACTCACGTTGCCTACAGTCGTTGGGTATATTTTGGTTTTTAGCCCAAATCCCCGCGTTGCAGAGGGGAATGTGTTTATGTAGATGCATTATGTTTGTACGTTTTGGGAAACCGCACCATGATTTAATTTAGAGGTAGTGAAAGATGTGTGGAATGGGGAGGGAGTCCAGGGAGTGATATCTGTGGGGTTTGATGATGGGGGTTAATGTAATAACCTGGAACGTGAGGGGTCTCAGGGACATATCCAAAAGATATGCAGTATTGAACTCCTTAAGACAATTCCAACAAGCCATTGTATGTTTATAAGAAACACATCTGACAATGGAATCCATAGCTACGTTGAATCGTGCATGGGTAGGGCAGTGTACTCTAGTCATGCTAGAAGGGTCAGTGTATTTATACACAAGCAGATCCCGTTTCAGTATACTAAGACAGACAAACATAGACCCTAACGGTCGCTATGTATGCCTGCAATGCACAGTATTTCAATCAACACTTGTAATAGTGGCGATATATATCCCACCCCCATATACAGGTACTGAAACAAGTATTGGCGTTTATGGCTGCGTCTCCAGATGTCCCCCCACTTATTGTTGGAGACTTTAATATGGTTCTCCATTATAACATAGATAGGCGCCATGAGGTCGCTAATCCTGGGGAAGTACTAATATCCAATATGGCAAAGGTATTTATGGAAGCAGCACATTTGGAGAATTCGGAATCCTAAAGTTAGACAATTGTCCTGTCATTCTAGCTCTCATAATACATTATCATGAATCGACCTAGCAGTAGGTAACCAACAGATACTAAGACTTGTACGGACAGTGGTGTCCAGAAGTCTTTCCGACCCCATTAGGGTTGAATTGAGCTTGGATTCTGCATCTAGGAGAGATAGAGGTCTGTGGAGGCTAAACCCTTTCTGGCTAACTATATTACATGATGAGGTGTGAGTTCATGTCAATTAACATTGGGTCAACATCAATGGGGGTAGTGTGGGACACATTCAAGGCTTTTGTTAGAGCAATGGTCATTAAACCTATTCAAAGGCATAAATCCAAAAGTAGGGAATTGACACAAGAATTGAAGTCTAGAGTCACTGACACGGAATGTAAATATGTAGAAAGTACTACAGATGTGAACTGGTCTAACCGGTCTAATACGTACTGATCCCAAAGTGACAGGTCTAGTATATGGAATTATAGAAGAGGAAATTGCACTCCATGCTGATGACATGCTGCTCTTTTTGGAGAAAATAGACCAGTCTATACATCATGAAATGAAGCTAATTGAAGATTTTGGTACCTATTCAGGTCTAACCAAAAATTGGGACAAATAAGTCATGCTTCCTCTGGACTCTGTACCGATATCGCTCCAGGATAAGATAGGCCCTCTACAAATAGCCAAAACTTTCAAATGCCTAGGAATACAGGTGTCATATAGATCACAAGACTACATAAATGTAAATTATATGTTGAAGAAAATAAAACGAGCGGCACTCACCACTGTGGACATGCTTTATTAAAGAAGAAGAGAGCTATACTAAACAGGCCCTCGAGTTGAAACAGCGTTTGGTAGAAACAGGTTACACTGAAAAAGTGTTGGAGAAGGTGGATGGATTCTCTCAGTATGATCTATTGGTTGGTAGAAAAAAAGAAAAAAGCCTCGGCAATAAACCTGCCAGAGGGTATAATGATCAGAAAAAGTTTGCATTCTCCTTTA
The DNA here is from genome assembly GCF_014858855.1 of Bufo gargarizans. Classification (NCBI taxonomy): domain Eukaryota; kingdom Metazoa; phylum Chordata; class Amphibia; order Anura; family Bufonidae; genus Bufo; species Bufo gargarizans. The sequence continues at coordinate 282,387,838 of NC_058084.1, read as the reverse complement.
AATATAGCCCGATGGCTGATGTGATACGTAAAGCCATATACAAAAATTGGGATATTTTGGGGGGGGATGCGGGTTTGTCAGGTTATATAGAACATAAACCTTTGATAACTTTTAGAAGAAGTCATACTATTAGAGATAAGATTGTCAGAAGCCGGTTCACAGGAGAGAAGAGAAGTAATTAGTTACGTGAGAGGATTCCCAAAGGCAATTTTAAATGTGGCAGTTGCTCTTTTTGCAAATATAATTCCCAGAAAAGAGTCCTAGAGTTTGGTGGGATACGTCAAAGGGTTGACAATATTATTACCTACAGGAGCACCTTTTGTAGTTTACCTGTTGATGTGTGGCTATTGCCGCTTTTATATAGGTGGATGGAGCAGGGCCATGACTGCCACCAGAACCTTCGTAAAGACCCTGGGAGCCGTTGCCAGGCCGAACAGGAGGGCTACAAACTGGATATGAAATGGATCCACTGCAAACCAGAGAAACCTCTGATGACTGACGCAGATGGTTACGTGAACATAAGCATCCTTGATGTCTATCGAGGACATATACTCCTTCTGTTCCATGGACACAATGACTGACCTCAGGGACTCCATCCGGAAGCTGCGGATGCAAAGAAAACGGTTGAGCGCCTTAAGGTCCATCCCCTCTTTTTTGGGAGTCACAAAGAGATTGGAGTAAAACCCCTGAAAATGGTGGACGACGCTTGAAGGAAGGTTTGTGTTTCTGATCCATGGCCGACTTGTCTCTTGGGGCTAGAAAAACTCAAAAAGGGGCGAAAAAAGGCTTCTGCATATTTTGACCTACTAGACCGCCCCCTGTTCTGTGGTAAATGCTTGCTCTTACCACCTGTAGTGTCTGAAATCTCGTCCAGGCATTTACCAAAAAGCCTGCTGCCGATAAAGGGGGGGGGCGTCAGGTTCCGCTTTGAAGCATTATCTGCCGCCCAGCAGGAGAGCCATAGGGTACGGTGAATAGCCACCAACAGGGCTGACGAATGAGCCATAAGCCTGGCCGCATACAAAGTTGCTTCACAAATATACGCACTGGCATGAGAGAGCTGCAGTGCCATATTTGCAAGTTCCCCTGTGGGGACTCCCGAGTCGAGACCCTGACTTGCCCACTCCCCCATAGCCTTGCTAACCCATGTAGAGGCAAATACCGGACGCCCCCAGGTACCAGTTACAGGGCGACAGCACCTCTGCCCTGCATACTCCCCCTCCATCAGAGACATCCTGGAGGGGCCCATCCTTGTAAGGACCAGCAACTTGGGGAGGGAAATGGAAGGGGGAGCACTTTGGAGCACTTTTTTTTTTTTTTTTAAATAATACTCTCCTGTCCGGGTCTTCTGCCCCCCTGGCTCCACCCAGATCACCACCTTTTGGTGTGCCGCCCCTTGGGGAGGTACGCTACACCGGAACAGAGGGGACCTGCGGTGGACGGCTGTGGTGATCTGAACGCTAGTGGGAAACAAAGGCTTTATAGGAACCTCTGGTCCTCCTTTGCTTCTGGAGAACGGGAAGGAGCAGGGGGTTTGGGGACCCCCTTGTTTCCAGTCTCCTGGGTGGGAGTGCAGGCAGTTGAAAAGACTGCCCGAGACTCCCGCTAGAAAAAGGAGAAAAATAAAAAATAAAAGAACAAAAATCAGCAGACCTCTCTGCCTCCTACAGACACTAAGCTAAAAGGTCAAGCCTGTGTCCCCCAATGATACGGATGAGAAATACAATTTTTTTTTTTTTATACAGCTTTCACAAATCTGCTGCTGTACATCCCAGGAAGCACCTCTCATACAGTACAGCTCCTCTGCACCTCTCCTTACCAGTGTTTAGTACTGTCACGTAAACTTGCAGAGAAGCTGGGCCTATTCTGTATTGTTACTGGTATGGTTAGCCATAGGTTAGTTTCTCTGCTTCACTGTCTGCATTGTGTGACCAGGCAGTCTGTGCCTCACCCACCATCCTGTTTAACTCCAACCTGTTCAACTATTCTCCATCTGGAAATGGATAGGACCAAAAGGAGATGTACCCTGATTTCTCTGACAAACTTCTACAATACTGCTTGTTTGAGTTTAGAGACTGGTATATACATTCATTTAGTTATATCATCCTCTGTGCTATACTTTTATATACTTGTGTTAATGTGGTGACCTCATCTTGGCTTGCATCTGATTTCCGCATTTACCAACTTTGCTGCAATTGGTAAAAAAAAATATTTATGTTTTAGTAGAAAAGTAGAAAACATAATTGCCGTCTGTCATAAAGATCTTACAATTACAGTGCTGGGTAGTGAACTTAATCTGAAATGCAAATATACCTTTCTGGCAGTGGAGAAAGAAAAACACAAACTCCTATCGCATTTGCAATTAGTTTACAAGTGCCAGTTAGGCGGTCCTGAGCCTGGCAAGTGCCGAGGCTCTCCTTAATAAACTCTGTCCCCTGCCTTTACAGTTCCTTTATATAGCCCATTTGCAGGGCAGAAAAGATCATTTTTTTGCAGTGGTGAAAACTGTCAAAACCAGAAACATTTATCACATATGCAAACCGTTTCCAAGTGCTCAGTGGATGGTCCTGGGCCTGGGGAACATGCGTACAATGTATGATCAATTTGTCTTTATCTTTTTTACATTTAATTTGGTCTTTGTGTTCATGTTTTCTCTAGGACACAATAACCTGGACATGGCAAGGACCAGGAGCGTAAGTTCTTTTTACCCTTTAATTTTGAAATTTTGAGATCATAATATAAAAATAAATAAAAAATATTCAGAGCATTGAGATAAGTACCTCTTTTAATGGGGACATTTCAGGTAATAGGCAAATATATAATAGGAAATTGCTGTTTTTAATGATTGCTGTATTACTTTTTCTTTTTCCCCCCCTTAGAATGGACATACTTTGGCTTACGTTATGTCAGTTCCACAATTATGTAGAAATAGAGGTAAGCAAGGTGGTTCTGCAAAGCATTTTTAATAAATGTCTGTAACTGATCAGGCTCAGTAAATACTGTCATTATTAGTGGTTGTCTTGCTGTATGTGCACTTGCACAAATGGTTCTAGCCTCAAAATAATTTAGCCTAATTAATGACTGCCCAAAACGTCAAACCACCTTACTCAGCTATTCATGTAAGGGCACAGGCTTGTCCCTGTACCCCAAAGGGACAAAAAATGATAAAGAAAATATATCAAAAAGTACTCTTTCTAGGCTTCACATAATTAATATGGTAATTATTCCAGCCCCTAATTGGGTGACGCAATTTATATCCTTCACGTTAACTAGAAAAATAAAAATTGGGCCCAAATGTATTTATCAATATTAGCAGCACTATTATTAATGTACGTGCCAAAATGGGTATGTGCTAAGAATATAGCTCCAAAAATGCAGAGGCCTTTGCAATTTCAGACCACTGCCACCTTGAGAGTGTCTAATATAAACCAATAGTATGACTCTGGTCTGAGTACTAGACGATTAACCGGACTGTCAATGTTATTAGCTGTCTAGTAGATAGGTTATAGTATGTCCACAGTAGATTGCCACTGTAAATCCACTGTTTTAGCTAAAAGTATCATCTCTTTTTTATGTATGGTATGAGATTTACACAAATTCTGCCATTAACAGTGATTAAGCTTATACTCCACCATCTATAAACGTTGCATTAGATATTTGTCAGCGGTACCATTATGAATAATAGCCCTAAGTTCAGTTTCCGGACCACTGGGCTGTATCAATAGATGTCAGAAAGCACACGTCAAAGCCGGCTCCTGATTGGCTCAGTGTGGCTGTTGATTCTGTTCAGCAGTCCTGGTCTTTTAAATGTGTCCCCTTATTTTTTATGTGGCAGAAAGGGATCCAGATAAAGGTGGGGGCAGCACTGGGTGGCACATACCACATTTAACTGATTATTGTATTATTTTATTTTTATCTCTGATCTGAGGTCTGCTTCACATGGGGGACTTATTAACATGTAGGTCTGATCTGAGGTTTGATTGGGAGTCTTATAAAAATTAAGCATCTGATCTAAAGTTTCATTGGTAGTCTGATCTGAGGTCTTAATAGGAGCCTTATTAACATTGGGGGTCTTATTAACATTGAGGGTCTGTTCTGAGATCTGAATAACATTGGGGGTCTGAGCTGAGGGCTGATGTGTCTTATGGGCAGGCGCCTCTTTTAGGTATATAGTGCTATGAAAAATGTAGCTAGTCCCACAAAGAACAAGCTCTCATACAGCCATGTCAACTGTAAAATAAAGTTATGGAAGGCAGAGAGGAGAAAACAAAAATGTTGCTGCAAAAATTTGCTATGTCCTGAAACTTTTTAAGTAGTTGGTGCTGAACTAGGAACCCCCACAAATTGCAGTTTTCAAGCTGCATACTGGTTCTACTTACCTCAGTATTTGTTTGCTTCAGACACCAAACATTCACTACCTGATTGATCAGTTTTTGGAGTAGACTGAGTTTTTCTGCCTCCTGAACTGAAGTTTAGATGAGATGTTTAATGGGTGTGCTTAGAGTCCACTGAATCTAGTTGTAATTGTGTCTTTCAGATGATAAAGGCACTTAAATTCAGTTGACATCTCTTCATTGATATCTCATTTTGTCTTTGGAATCTGTAGGTTGAGGGAGTGATAACCATGACTACCATAACTATTTTTGTATAATTCACAAACAGCAGGGGATGACTTGTTAGGAAGGATGCTCATAAGTAGTGGTAAGATCCACTCATGGCTCGCTCAATGTATATGCTGTATAAGATCCTAGCTCCTAGTATGTGTTGTGCAAGATTCTACTATCTTCTTGTTGTATCTTCTAGTTTCTTCCTATTTATACTCCATCTGAGGAGGAGAAGAGGAACCCTGCCCTGTATGCAAACAACGTAAGACATGTCATGGCCAAGTATGTACCACAAAGTTCTTTTATTCTATTTGTTGTATGCGTTACCTGTTCAATTTTTAAGAGTTAATATTACAACGACTATAACGCGGTTGAGTTTACTGGAAACAAATGCGTTTCTCCCCCAAAAAGTTTTTCTTAGAAGAACTGTCAAAACAGAATTCTACTATACGTTCACTGATGGGACTTGAGTAGCCACTGGTGATGATCCACTGTGTCCATATCTAGGAAGGCATCCTAAAAATATATTCCTACCCAGCATTACGTAGAGCTTACCCCTAGTGTATATATATATATATATATATATATATATATATATACTTTTCCTTCTTTGCTATACAAATAGGCATTGCTAGAAGTAAATGGATGCACCCCATATTCTGGATGAAAAGCAACTGGTTTTACCATAGAAAGAAAGTTTGTCAGAAAATGCAATTATTATTATTATTCGTTGAGCCAGTTACCAAGCTGCATAATAAGCTTCCAGTAGACCACAGGAAAATTGTTCTACTAGTGACCGCTTTGAACAATCTCTTTTGTTAGAAGGGTCCCCCCGACAATAAGCTGATTGTGGTTCCACTGCTAGGACCTCTACCAGTCAGCTGTAATCCGTGGAGGAAATTTGACATCAAGTGTTCAATTTCCATTTAGTGCCACCACAGGGGAAAATAAGCATTTCAGACTTCACATTGAAAGCCAAGTGTAAAGCCGAACGAGAGGCCCTCTCTTTAGCCAATTGGCACTCTTGCTAGGACATGAGAGTCCTGAATCTTGTACCCTATCTATTCATTCAGAATACCATTATAGGCTAATTTAAGATAAGTCTTCTAAACCAGTTACATAATTAGTAAAACATTTATTTCAATCAGAGCTATTAATTCTATAGAAATCTATATTGTGGCGTAAAAAAAAAGGAGTAAAATTATGGTGTATGCCATATTTGCACCATAGTTCACGACTTTTAGAGGTTCTCGCCACTTGTGGTGAGAAAAGGGGCAAGGCTTAGTGCAGCCCGCCAGATTTACTGTAACTTACGCCAGACACTGGCATAAGTTATAGATTAAGTCTGTACCAGCTCCGGGTGCATGGAGTGCCAGAGATGCACCTCAGTTATTAAGAGGCATCTTCCCCTTAATAAATTAGGCACACCTTACTCCAGCGCAGGGAGACCAGGACTGGGATATAAGAACTCCAGTCTTAATAAATCTCCTCCGGTGTGTTGCGGTTTGACAGACATTTTTACCTCGTTTACAGTGGTGAACAGGAAGCTTTTAGACTACGGTCCCATGTTTTGGTCACCACTCATCAGCATGATCAATTTTCTGTTGCCCAACTATTGCTGTCCATGGTGCTGAAGTAGACTGGTCTGCCCAGGATAGGGGAGGAGGATTTCATTTATTTAATACTTCACTTGGATTTCCATGTCTGAATACAATTCATAAAGTGGAAATACATTTTTGTTTTGCTAGTCCTATTAGCTAAATTAAAGAGTAAATCGCCAGAAACATCTGTTCCCTGTGTAAGGTCCTGCTTGTTCTATAGCCTGATAATGACAGATGTTGCAGTCTTATGCCTTGTACAAGTATTAGTCGTTTTCTGCAGGTAAATTATGTAAAATATCTTACATATATGTGTTACATGTAAAATATAATGATAAAATATATTGACTTGTTTGTGTAGCTGATTCTTCTTTTATTGCTTTTCCCTCTTTAAGAGCCTTGGGTGTGTCAGTCACAGACTATACATTTGAAGACTGCCAGTTGGCCCTAGCTGAAGGACAGCTCCGTCTCCCATCAGATACATCTCTCCTGGAATTTGCAAGACTTGTTAGAAGTCTGGGGTAGGTTCTTCAGTGTATATTATTTGTCATGCAGGTGTCATTTAATCTACGGTTTGTCGTCCTTTGTGCTGCTTTAGTCATATCCTTGGTGTTATGTTGACTGCATATATTAGTCTGATTAGAAATGGGGCAGAGAGAAAGCACTGTATCAGTATGGGCAGTTGCGTCAGACATACGTTAAAGAGAAGATAAAGTACAGCGTGAGCAATTCTTAACTTGCCCGAACAGATGCTTCTAGTAGTGTAGATGCACTATGATGCGCTACATTAATAGAATGGCGTTATTCTAAGAGTAATGCACACCATTATTTTAACTATATCAAGTGCCAATGCCATGTTCACCCTTTTTAGCTTCTTCTGGTCTCCTCACCTTGTGCAGGCGGGCAGCAGCTTGTCTCATCAGACAACCAACATCTGTTTCTCCCTGGAGCGCATTGCATCAGCTCTTAATAACCTTGCCAGTTGTCAATGCTTTGTTTTCCTATATTCCTCCCCTGCATAGAAAATAGTCTGTCACACAAAGCCCCAGCAATTTCACTAATAAATATCACATAGTATTTAAGGCCCCAATTCCTTATCCACTGTCTAAAGAAATATATAGCTATATAGTTCTATGAATTTAGAAGAAGGGATGAATAGAAGGTTTCAGGGCTGCTTTACGATCAGATCACTACACTGGCACTGAGAAAAGCCCATATTCATTGCACAGTAATCATTTTCAGGGGATAAAAGGGGTTGTACCAAGCTTTTAAGTTATCTCCTATCCACAGAATAGGGGAAAACCATCTGACCCCTGGGACCCCCACCGATCACAAGAACTGGGGTTCCATTTCCCGTTTGGAGCAGCAAGTTTTGCATGCACACTGCCGCTCCATATATTTTGTATCGGAGTACTGCAGATAGCGAGTACAGCACTCTATCTCCAGTGCTTCCATAGAGAATGAATGGGTCAGTGTGTGCATGCATGACCTTCCACTCCATCAGAACAGGGCATTGGGACCCCTGTTTTCGTGATCTGAGGGAGGCCCAATGGTCAGACTCCAGCGATTAGCTAGCTTTCCCCTAACCTGTGTATATGGGATAACTAGGGATGAGCGAATCGACTTCGGATGAAACATCCAAAGTGAATTCGCATAAAACTTTGTTCCAATACAGTATGGAGCAGGAGCTAGGTACCACTTAGGAACCGAATCAGAGTTCGGGAAATGTTTTTTTTACAGTACAAGTTCGCGAAGCATAACTTCGGCGCATTGGAGCCAATACATTTTAATACAATACGGAGCTTCTGCTCTGTACAGTATTGGAACAAAGTTTTATGCGAATTGACGTTGGATGTTTCATCCGAAGTAGATTCGCTCATCCCTAGTCTTAACCTGTGCCCCCCAAAAAAACTCATGTGTCCACAGTCTAACAGTTCCCATACTGTTGCTACGTTCCCAACTTCTTATGGTCCCGGCCAGACTGGAAGTGGCTTGGTCCCATGACCACTGCATTCAGTCACTGACCTCAGCAGTCACTAGCAGTCATAGGATCAAGCTACTTCTAATATGGCAGGGACCCAAAGTGGCCAGGGAAAGGACAGTGCAGTGGATTGAAGACAGGTGCTTTTTTTTTTTTCTATTGGGCACAGGGTAGGACTTTTGGGTTTATCGACTTTTAGGCTGGACATCCCCTTTAATAGAATAGTGCTCTATCTAATTTGAAAAGCCCTATTCATTGGACAGTAATACTTTAACAGCTTTAATAGAGTTGTTTTCCTTTTTTATATTTTTTTACTAATTGCATTTGTCTTTTTTTACAGCTTAAAACCAGAGAAGCTTGAAAAGGAATTGAAACAGTTCTCTGAAAGTGCTAAAAAAAGAAATGGGGAAAAAATAAACTTAAATGAATTTGCAGACTACTTATCTGTTCCAGTAACAGAGAAATTAGAGGACCTTTTTGCCTTATTTGATGAGGTTTGATTTCTGTTTCCATTATATATTTTATAATGATGTGTAATGTAAGACTCGCTGCAGTAACTGTGCTGTATGTAAATCAGGTTGCCTTTTAGCTTAATTTCCTGTATTTGTGACAACAGTTTCCTTGTAAGCGTCATATGCTGAATGGTCACAAGACGTTTTATCTGCTTAGAGTGCATTGCCGATCTATGGTGATTTACATAAATGTATTGGACCCTTACCGTTCATGCACTTGGAAGTATTAGAACAGAGCACAAGGGATAAAAACATGTAAAAAACTGAGGTGGAGAGTATCTGCAAGATACTTGATGAGTAAAGTAAGAGGGGGGTTTGATGGGAATATAGGGAGAGATTTATCCAAAGTGGCTCAAGGGAAAAATTGAGTAGCACTGGGTAAATACTCCACTCTTTTAGGGCCACACATGTTTATGTGGGACAAGTTATTTTATTAAAGGGAGTCTGTCAGCAGTTTAACTGTGCAAAACTACTGACAAGCCTAATTAGGGGCTGGGGAGTGCAGGACAAACATACCTTTTAAAGATTCTGAGTAGTATGAATATGAACATTTTTTCCTCTGGGCACTGGAGACAGTGCTTCACTGTGTAGTGCCCTCCGCATTCAGCTGCTTCACTGCCTCTCACCTTTGCTCTGAGTGACAGCTGTAGGATCCAACCAGGAAACCACTACTGTCACACCAGTTTCACTCAGAGCCATGAGGAGGTGCTGTGAAGCACCTCAATGCAGGCAGCACCTCACAGTGAAGCATCACTTTCTTGCACTTGCAGGAGCAGAGCCTGGCAGAATGAAGATTCATATTCACACTACTCCTGATAAAAGTTGTTTGTCCTGCTCTCCCCAGCTTCTCTATAGCAGTGTTGCTTCATCAAACCTGATGACAGACTGTTTATGGACATTAGAATGTATTTGAGGGTTGAGGTATTTGGCATTTCAGTAAACTTTAGAGACATGATGGACCACGTTCTTAGAGTAGCTTTAGTTACTTCCATGGTAAATTACTAGCTTATGCTTGTATATGGCACATATAAACAGTATTTTATAGACCATTATAAACAGACTTTTGAGTAACTATATACATTTCTTATAATGGTACTATTGTAAAGGGTAATTTGGGATTTTTTTGTTATAGTTGCCCCCATTTGTAAACTACATGGAAGATAGAATCATGTCCATTTTTTATTTGCCCCTTTAGCATGTGGTACCTAATGAATAAATCATACTCATCTGCTCTCCACCACCCCCAAGCGCCATGTGACCCAGCCGTGACCTGATGCTTAGGGACACGTCACTGCTGAGGTCAGTCATACAGTAGTGCACATGACCCTGTCCAGGCCCCGACCTAAAATAGGCCAGCCATGGATCAGAAGATCACAGAACAGAGCCAGGGCACCCGGACAGAGCAGCATGGAGCAGGTGAGTATGACTTATTAGGTACCACACGTGATCTGGGCTATTTAAAAATGTCATAATCCCCTGAAAACCTCTTCACCACAATGATGAACTATACTGTAATATGTAAGTAGTACTGCAGATAGGGAGGCCTGATTGCTACTTTTTATTTTCCTACTTCCCCCTGTTCCTCCTCTGTCGGCATTTAAAGCTGTGCTGCAATACATTGTTTGAGAGAGAGTCCTCTCCGTTATTTTAGCTCAGCACAGCAGTCTGGACTGTCTGTATAAACTGCAGCTTTGAGCGCTGACAGCTGGGGAAAAAGGGGCAGTAGGAAAATAAATACATTTATATATTTAATAATTATATTTATCATGTTACCATTTCAGAACGAAGAGGGTGTCATTGACCTACGGGAGTATGTAATTGCATTGTCGGTTGTGTGTAGACCTTCCAAGACGTTAGAAACCATTCAGCTGGCTTTTGAGGCAAGTAGCAATTTCTCAGCTCTTTTCATGATGAACTGTCTTTGGTGCATTGAACTTTTATGCTATTATCATTATCTCGTAAGGCTTTTATCATTTCCCAAATATGGGACCATAATGGTTTATGGCAAGTTGCCACATTCCATGCCAATAGTTATGGTTATAACTTTGACACAACCTTGTTCTAAGTTCGGCTTTTTTAGGTCAACATGTAGATTGAAGAGCTTTTACGTATTGAATATTTTTATTTAAATATTCTTGTTTTTAGACTTTTTTGCATATTTATTAAACATTTAGTGACTGTCCATTCATGTGAGATAAACATTGGCAATTAGAAGTAATGGCTTAATTTTCATGGAGGTTTTTGCTTGATCATTAATGAAGAAAAATAACTGCAACAGCCGCACTGAAAAAAATGATCTCTATGGCAATGTTTCTGTTCACTGACAGGTAATCTGTATATTGTTTTTATTATTTTTTTTATTAAACTTTATTCTTTTATTACTTAAAACATACAATCTTTGATCACATCACTCACATAGTGTAACATATTCTGTATTAAAGCTATAACAAACTTTGTTAATTATCACCCAACCACCCGCCCACCACCCTTGGGATAGAGAGGGGAGGGGAGAGAGAGGAGCAAAAAGAAAAAATAAATAAATAAAAATACAAAAAAAAATTACCTTCCACCTACTATGGCCATTTATTCCAAATCTCTTCAAATCCCGCTGGATTTTTAGTATAGCACTCCGGAACCCGTTGGATTTTAATAAGATTAACTATTGCTTCATACCACTGCTCCACTGTGGGCGGATCTGCTTTTATCCATTTCTTAAGTATAAGGAGTCTAGCATGAAATAGTATTTTACCCAAAACCATTCGTGCTTCCTTCTTTAATTTCAGATGTTCAGTTGCTCCTAGTATTCAAACTACTGGATCTTCAATCACCTGAACATCCAGAAATACTGATATTATCTCTGCTATCTCCTTCCAATATCTGAAAAGTCTGGGGCACCTCCAAAAACAGTGAATTAAATCTGCATCCCCTTCCCTACATTTTGGGCAATTGTCCAATATTCTAACCCCCATTTTCTTTAACATCTTAGGGGATCGATGTAATCTATGTATTATAAAAAAAACTGTGATATTTTATGCGAACCCCTATCCGAAACCATTGAATAACTTCTAAGGGCATCTTTCCATTTTTCTTCGGAAAAAAAAGGCTGGAGCTCCTTTCCCCATCTTTTTTTTTGCTGATATTGTAATCCGTTCTTTCTTTCCTTCCATCAATATCCATCAATATCCTTCCATCAATATCCCATATTTGTTAAACCGCTTTTTTCTCCTCCATCCATGAATTTATATATTCAATCTGATTGTTCCTTTCTATATTCATCTAATTTTGCCCCTGACCTCAAGGCGTTCCTAAACTGGTAATATTTATAAATGTCCTTTTGGGGGATCCCGAACTCCCTAACAAGTGTATTAAAATCCTTCAGTTTATCATCTTCAAATACTTGAGATAAATATTTTATCCCCTTTTTTTCCCAGTCAATATAACTCTTGATCGTTTGAAGCTCCCTCAAATTAAAATTATTCCAAATAGGTGTGTATTGAAGAAAGCCTTTTATCCCAAGTAATTTTTTAATCTGTCCCCATATGTAATCCATTCCATTCAAAATTCTATTTTCTGTATTATTTTTATCAAGTGTACCCGATTTCATTATCTCTAAGTGATTGTGTTCCCCTCTCCAACCCATTTGTGTTACATCCTGTCTTCCCACTAAACTATTCAAACTTCCTCCTATCTGACTATATTGTGTTATCAAATAATACATAAACCAATTGGGAACCGCCAAACCACCTTCTCTCACTGGTAGCTGAAGCACTTCTTCTTTTTTTATCCTGGGACTAGAGCCCTTCCATATAAATTCCCCCATTAGGCGATCAAATAATTTAAATATCTTCTGCGGGAGTCTTATTGGGGCATTTTGTAACACATAGAGTACTTTTGTTAAAAAAAATTTTTTTATTAGATTTACCCGACCTTGAATAGAGAGTGGTAGTCTTTTCCAAATATGTATTTTAGTTCTAAGTTCTTTTATTACCGGGAGTACATTACATTTTTCATAATCTTCTATATTGCCGGATATTTGTATACCTAAATATTTAAAACTCTCGTGTTTCTCAAGTACTTGAACCCTTGAATCCCTCCCTAACTGCCCATCACCCAATACCATCATATGGGATTTCGCCCAATTAATATTTAATCCCGAAAAAGTGCCAAACCTATCTATTTTATCTAATATTCTACTAAACTGATCTCCTGTGTTATGCATAAATAACAAAATATCATCGGCATACATTAATATTTTTTCATCTCCTTCCGCATAGTGAAAACCTTTTATCTCCCCATCATCTCTTATTATACTTGCGAGAGGCTCAATTGCTATGGCGAATAATAGTGGAGAGAGAGGGCATCCCTGCCTGGTGCCCCGGTGAAGGGCAAAAGGCAGGGACAAGCTCCCATCCACCATCACCCTAGCTCTTGGATTAAAATATATGAGCTGAATCAATTTTATAAACCCCTCGCCAATACCAATCCTTTTTAAGACTGCCCATAGGTACTCCCATTCAATACAATCGAATGCCTTTTGAGCATCCAATTAAAGTATTGCTTTATCACCTGGTTCTGTTCTATTAGCCTCAATATTAGGGTACACCCTTCTTATATTTGAATATATTGTTCTACCCGGTATAAAACCGGTCTGATCTTCATGGATTATACCTTTAATCACTTTGGAGAGCCTCCCTGCCAAAACCTTTGCCAGGATTTTGACATCCGTATTCAACAAAGATATTGGTCTATAAGATCCGGGATCTAGTTGTTCTTTACCCTTTTTGGGATCAAGGTAATAATTGCCTCTTTCATGGAATCTGGTAGATCCCTTATCCTTTGTGCCTCCTTCAGTGTTCTTACTAATTCAGGTATTAAAACCCGGTAAAAGGCCTTATATATTTCAAAGGGGAGACCGTCACACCCTGGCGTTTTTTCGAGTCTTACTTTACCCAGAACTTCATTGATTTCGGCTATTGATATTTCTCTATCCAAATATTCCTTTTGGGACTGGGATATCTTCCTCCAGGCAACCTGGTCTAAATATGAATCCAACTCTGACCTTGAATATCGTACCCTAGTTTCATAGAGATCCTTAAAATACTCCCTAAAAACATTTTTAACTCCTTCCGGTGAGGTGATTATTTTATCCTTATTATCTTTTATTGCCCCCATCCAAGATTTACCTCTTTGATTTTTTACAATACCTGCCAAAATTCTCCCCGCTTTTTCTCCCTCTGAAGCCAGTCTAAACCCTTGGAAGAACAATTCTTTCCTACTTTTCTCAAGCTGATGTATTTTTAGTTTTTCCTGTTCTTCATCCCATTCCTTCCTATTTTGTTCGGTAGGATTGATCATATATGCCCTACTTAGTTCTTGTAGTTTCTTTTCCAATAAATTACCCTTTTCCTTATTACATTTTTTCCAGTAATTTACCTTTTTAAACAAAATTCCTCTCAAAACTGCCTTAGCTGTATCCCAGACTATCAATCTACTGGCCGAACAATTATTCTCCTGAAAAAAAAAACTGTTATTTCCTCAATTATATTGTCTAAATCTACAATAAATGACAACCAATGGGCATTAAACTTGAACAATGGAACCTTGTTCTTCCTAGTCAGATCTATTTCAGTTACCAATGCACTGTGATCCGATAGGACCATGGGCATATACTTTATCTTAATCCTATTTAAAAGCATTACATTTTTATTCCCCAACACCATATCTATCCTTGACCATGATTGATAGGTTTTTGAATAACAGGAGTACATAATTTCCTCCGGGTTCTGATAGCGCCACACATCTATCCAGTTAAATTCCAAGGCCAATTTAACCAAATCCACATTTTGTATCCTTCCCCCTCTGCTAGAAAACCTATCCCTGAGTGGATCCATTACAGCGTTATAGTCTCCTATCGCTACCATTATACGATCTTGTCTGTTCACCATACATCTATGTAATTCATACAGAACCTCTTACTTATATGGTGGTGGAATGTATATATTTGCGATTACTACTTTGACCCCTTCTATATTACACTGCAAAAAGAGGTATCTACCACAGTCGTCCGCCTCGTGTGTAACACACTCGAATCTAATCCCACTATGTACCAAAATTGAGACCCCTCTGGAATAGGTAGTATATACCGAGTGATATCCTGCAACTATCCATCTCTTATCTAACCACCTTAAAGATTCTTTGTCCAAGTGTGTTTCTTGGAGGCACACGATGGCTGGCAAAAACCTCTTCATCCACTCAAGGATAGCGTGTCTCTTTACTCTATCTCTTAGGCCTCTCACATTCAATGAAAGGATCCTAACCATCTAGCAGAGAGGGAGGCAAAAGGAAAAAAAAAATCTGTATAATGTTAAATGCCATGGGGGATCCACATCTGTAAAGCTTTACCATGTTCGGTGACACGTGTTTTCCTCCCATAGATGTACCAGTCAGAAAATGACAAAACTATTGTAGAAGATGAGCTGGCTGTGATTTTGAAGACTGCACTGGGAGTCTCGGAACTGAATGTAACAGATCTTTTTATAGCAATAGATGAGGAGGAGAAGAGTAAAATCACATATGGTAAGTCTTTGATTTTTTTGACAATTTTTGGGGCAGATTTAGACAGTGTAAACCTAGACGGGCAGTCTAATGATGTGCCACGTTTACACAGTGGCTATTGTTAGATGATAAATTTGATGCATGGCTTGATAAATTTTTTTCTAACTTTATACCACCTATTGGTTGGTTTACAGAATTTTCTGCTAAAAATTGTGGCTCAAAATCTTGCATTTCAGGACGCATCCATTTCCCCTCTAAGCCACAATCCATTTACTGCTAAGCCACTCCTCTCAGTAAGCTAAGTACTTTGGATTTTGTAAAACTAGAAAAAAATGGTGCATTTTACAATAAGAGCTACGTGCCATCATATTGTAAATGTGGTTAAAACTACTTCATTATCTTAACCCTTTCCCACCCAGCACTTTGCTATTATATCGCTGCGAGTAGCAAGTTAATGCTCAGTACTGTGATGGAGTTCAAGTTCCCGAAGGAAACAAAAAAAAATTAAGAAACAGTTGAATAAAGATTTTAAAAATATAAAAAAAAATTTAAAATAAAGAAAAACCTTCCCAATTCTCATGTATAAAAAAAATATCCCAAAATGTCAGAAATATTTATCGTGGTGAACACTACAGTGGCTGAATTTTGTTTTTTGACCACTTTGCCTCACAAAAACAAAAAAAAATAATAAAAGAAATTATCAAAAGGTTGTATATATCCGAAAATGTTATCAATAAAAACTACAGCCAAAAAAGGACCAAACAGCTCCATCAAAAAAGTTGTGTCCGAACAAGGTGACACAAAGCAATTTGACACCATAAAAACTAAACTCTAAAAACTGTGTCAGAATTAGTGTTTTTTCACTTTGCCGCCCCAAAAATAAAACATTAAACAATACATTAGGTGTGCCCAAAAATGGCCCTAAAGAGGGATTGAAGAGGAAATGGTGCTGTAAATAAAGGCAACTGATCCCACAAAAAAAAGCCCTCATTTGGCTATGCTGACTGAAAAATAAAAAGTTGTGGCTTTTGAAAAGTAGAACTTAAAAATGAAAACATTGAGGGAGATTTATCATACTGGTGTAAAATAGAACTCGCTTAGTTGCCCATAGCAACCAGATTCTACCTTTCCTTTTCCAATGGAGCTGTGAAAAATGAAAGGTGGTATCTGATTGGTTGCTATGGGCAACTAAGCCATTTCTACTTTACACCAGTTTGATAAATCTCCCCCTGTGTCCTGAAGTCTAAAATAGGCAACATCCTTAAAGGGGTTGTCTCATCTCATACATTGGTGGCATATCACTAGGAGATGCCACCCATTCAGATAGGTGTGGATCCCGCCTCTAGGACTCGCTCTTGACTCCAGAACGGGCCCTCCAAAGTGAGGCACCATCCATTCACTTCTGTGTGGCTTAAAAAAAAAATAGCAAAGCATACTCGCTCGTCTATTATCGGAACTCCCATAGAAGTGAATGGAGAGCACTTGCACATGCTCGGTGAGCACTCATTCACTTTCGGGGGCCCATTCTTGATACAGGAATGGGTCCCAGAGGTGATTTGTGCACCTATCTGACATCAGTAGCGTATCGCAACTATATAACACCAGTGTTTGAGATGATACAATCCTTTTAAGGGGTTATAGTTATCACAGACTATTCTCAATTCCCTATCAGTATGTCTTTGGAGTGTGGGAGGAAACTGGAGTACCCAGAGGATACCCACACAGACATAGGCTGAAGATACAAACTCTACGCAGATGTTGTCCTTCGTCAGATTTGAACCTAGCAGCTCAGCACTAATCACAGAGCCACCGTGTTGCCCCATATCTTTTGAGTGTATCATTTATTTAGTACATCCATAGCATAAACTAAAATCTCACACCTCCCATTTTGTCTAAGCGATGTGACTGCACTGTTGTCCACTAGGGGGCATAATGTAACCACTTTTTTATTCAGTTCTATTCAAAGCTGTAAAAATGTGAAAGTAGACTTTGTCTGGTATTATCATTGTAGGTAACTGGGCAGGTTTTGCTATCATTAGAACCTTGTAGCTTACAACACTCAGCATTTTCAAGTGGGAAGAAAGGTACAAGAAACATGTACAGATCCACCAGAAAAAAATAAAAAGTGAAACTGTTTTTAATATCCTACTTCCATGCTAAGATACAATCGCTGATTATTACAGGCCCAAAGCCTGAGGCTGCACCGCTGAAAGATGTTTTTCCTTCGGAGCTCTCAGGTGCAGTTTTGTCATCAAGACCTTGTGTTGATCCAAATCACCAGAAACATTTATCTACATCCTACGTGGCCAGAAGTTTGGCAGTTGTGTGGAATATATGTGTGAACACGCCTGTCCATGGTGATTTGTTTCAGACAACATCCTCATGACAATTTGGCCTCAGAACAAAAACGTTCCACTCCCGTACAATG
This sequence comes from Bufo gargarizans, assembly GCF_014858855.1. Lineage (NCBI taxonomy): Eukaryota > Metazoa > Chordata > Amphibia > Anura > Bufonidae > Bufo > Bufo gargarizans. The sequence continues at coordinate 282,370,160 of NC_058084.1, read as the reverse complement.
AAGGCTGAAAGTTTCTGTATTCATGTAGATTAACAGCATTCTCCTGTTTTTCTTTACAGTGGACTTTGACAGGTTTGCTGCTTTGAATCCACAATTTGCTGAAATGTTTCTTTATCCAGATATGATGGACTCTGAAGCTTGTGTAGACAGCTCTTCTGTTACTGCCCCTAATGGTTTCTGTACTGATTTCACACCTGAAGATATGGAAGAATACCACAATGAAAAAAAGAAGCTGAACTAAAACTGGAACTTCATCTCCCTCTCCTGGTGAGGGGCATATATGTATTGTACCTCTCAACATAGTTAAACCCAGCTATATTTTTGTTTTTATCTTTGACACTTTTCATTTTTTGTTGTTTTTGGTTATTTGGTTTGTGTTCTTAAGTACAATCAGAAATATTTGAAAAGCAAGGATGGATTTTGATCTGAATAACTTCATGGGGGAAGGGGGGGGTGTTATGTGTGTAAACTATAAACTGGATAGGAGACAATGATGGTGTTGCACATGGTAACCAAACACTGAACCTCAGTGAAGTATATTCTAATTTTCACACCTACCCCACAGTGTGTGCTGTGATATAAGCAACAGATGCCAGAAAGCCTTAAAAAAGTTCCTTTCTTATAACAGAATTAAAGGGGTTGACCGACCCCAAAAGCAATTTAGCTATGGCCCTAAAAATGTGTAAATAAAAATGGCTATAGTGGTGCATGTGGACACAGATGGGTGTCGGACTTCCAGCCATCGGAGACTGGAAGGAGCGAGGACAGGAGCCTTGGCGTTGGAATGGAGAGGCGGTAAATATTTAAGTGGCTTTCTTATTTCATTTACACAATTTCAGATCCATAACTAAAATTGCCGGACAACCTCTTTAAGGGTCTATTACACGGGCTGATGATTGGGAATGAATGCTTGTAGGAATGTTCATTCAGCCAAACATACAAGCTGATTGGACCTTTTATGTGTGGATGAAAACACTCGCTGGTCGACAGCACATTTCCCCCTGTAAGGAGGGGAAGTGATAGCGACATTAATTAAAGGGCATCTGTCAGCAGATTTGTACCTATGAAAACCTATGAAACTAGCTGACCTTTTACATGTGCGCTTGGCAGCTGAAGACATCTGTATTGGTCCTATGTTCATGTGTACCTACATTACTGAGAAAAATAATGCTTTAATATATGCAAATGAACCTCTAGGAGTAAAGGGGGCATTGCCTTTACACCTAGAGACCACTCTCTGTGCAACTGCCACGCCCTATCCACTTTGATTGACAGGGCCAGACAATGAAAATGTCATCACGCCTGGCCATGTCAATCAAAGTGGAGAGGTTGTGACAGTTGCAGAGAGAGCAAAGCTTCTAGGTGTAACAACAACGCCCCCGTTGCTCCTAGAGGCTCATTTGCATATATTAAAACTTCACTTTTCTCAGCAATGTGGGCACATATGAACATGAGACCAACAGAGATGCCTTCAGCTGCCGAGCACACATGTAGCAGGTCAGCCAGTTTGATAGGCTCAAGTCTGCTGGCAGATGCCCTTTAAAGGTGAGCAGGGGAAAGAAGATCGTAGTAACGATCATTCATCCTCTATACAGTTTTTATAAGCCTGTGTAATGAGTGTTTAAACCAGCTCTGATCGAATCATCGTTTGGCACATGCTATGGCCATGTAAAGGGACCCTTATAGGCTTGCAGTGTATTATAACCAAATTGATGTTCTGTCCATGTAATAAAAACTGCAAACTATGGCCTGAAGATGCAATTAAATGCCCCAAAGACACTGATATTTTCAGTACATCAATATGGGTTTTTCATTCGTGTGCAGGATTGTTTACCACCATCCTAGTAATCATATTGATTGGATTGGGTTCAATTATAAGCAGTATTTGATAGATCTGGCCTTCATGACCTCTTAACAAATGTGATTGTCTATGTTCAGACTTGCTCCACCACTGTAAACCTGGCATAGCTTGGAATTCTTGACTTCCTGAGCTTGAAATATGCCACCAAGTGTAGGTTTGCAAGTTGTTGTTTTTTTTTTTTGGTAAATGTTGTAATGTATCTGTATGAAATTCTCTATGGTTTCCTGTTGTTTGAATGTTGGTGCACCAGAGTATTAAAACTCCTGCAGAGATCCAGCACACACCCAAGATGTAATGTATATTCCATATACTGTACAGAATGTGCATGAACAGCAGAGTCAGTTCCCCATGTGATGTCTTGTACACTTTGGTGGGTTCTTCTCTAGGTCACTCTTTATGTTGTGTTAACCTGAAGAAACTTTATTTGAAGTTACATGCGTAGCTCGTTTTCTCTTCAGTGCACATTTACATAGTATTATAAACAGTTCTCATTGACAGGTCATATTCTTGTTATCAAGTATTAATGATTTACAGGTCACTTATTACAATAGGGTTGTTCTAGAATCAGAAAATGAATGTAGTACCTACTGTCTGCATAATGTTAGGCTAGCCTTGTATGGGCTGGGCCATTTTATAGATTTAAAGCATATTCCAACAACCATCTAAAATGATCATATAGTAGTAAATCAGAAATAAAAGTGGTATCCCAGTAGTGATTTTGTAGTTTGGTTTAACATGCTCATACAATCACAATAAAAAAAAACAAAAAACACTTTGTGTCATCCAATATGGCCGCCTTTTATAATCTGATAGATTTAAAAATGGATTCTGCATAAAATGTTTGTTTGCAAAAATGATATACAGTAAAATGCCTAATACAGGGTGTGATGGGGCTGGTGCATGACTTTGGTGTTAGAAAAAGTCATGTACTACCCCTTCGAGCTGCCCCAGGAATAAGTTGTGCCTGGAGTGTTCATTTAAGACCTAATCACTAAGCGATGGCTGCTGCTCAAGTGTCTGATTTACTAATATATGGCCATTTTTAAGTTTTGAGCGGAAACCATCTTTAAAGAGGTTGTCTTACCTTGCCGTTACTAAGGCGAGATGAGACACAGTCCCTACCACCAGCTGGCCGGGAAACAGCAGAGTGGTCCAGCGCTCGCTGTTTCAGTAGCTCCTATTGCGGTGCATAGCTTGCTGTGCTACGCTGTTTCCATAGCTGTCAAGCACCGCAATGGGAGCTGGTGGTCGGGACTGTTTCTCATCTCGCCTTAGTAACCCCTTTAAGGAATTGCATTATGTGCCCTTCCATTTTACAGGATATCAAACAAATCACTCTTCAGGCTCTTATATGCTGGCTGAGGATTGCACCACTTATCCAAATCGAACACTTGTTCAAACTCTTTTTGCCGCTATTTGGCTCATGTACAGGTGTTGCCAATTACCCGACAAGCGATTTAGAATTGGGCGATCTTTTGTCAGCTCACTGCATCTTTCATGGTGCACTTAAAATCTTGGATTGTCAGCAGCACAGGGTCAAACAGAGGATGTGCTGCTGACAATATGTAGATTGAATAGGGGTGAACGATCATAATAACTATCACTCGCCCCCCTTTCATTTTGCAGAAGAGTGTGAATTGCACTTTAAACGAGCGTCGATCAACTTGTATATCACTGATAAGCATTTGTTATTGGCCTGGCATGGGCCCATGTAAGAGGACCCCTACTGGAAGCACTAGAAAGATAGTCCTGTAAGTGAAAGCTGCAGGAAATATTAACTCCCCAGGGTTGCCCTTATAGATGTAGTTTGTCCAGAAACCTTGTACAGACTGTATTCCGCTTTGAGAAGCCATGGGGAATTTGAGATTCCCCAAAGGCTGCCCCAATGCTTTTCTTCTGCTGGCAGCAAGAGCTGTTTAGGTAATACCAATATATCAGAGAATTGCTCATGATACAATTCCCTAATGCTTTACCCATATTACATAATAAGATCATAAAATAGAATATAATAGGCAGGAAGCACTTTGTGCTGCAAGTACTAAGTAATCTGGTATAACATGTTTCCATAAAAACCAGCTCAGCTATGGGCATTCAATGCTTGCATTTATGATTATGCTAATTAAACTTTGACAGGTATTTTTTTAATTCATACATAAGTACAGTGAAATTCTTTTACGTCTCTATCTAATAATCCAGAAAGTCTGATAATTTGGCAGAACTACTTTTTATGACCAGAATCAATAGACTGAGGGAAAAAAACTGAAATCTTCCTCCCTGAGGATTTTTTATTCTTCCAAGTGATTTGTATATACAATTCAATGGATGTCAAACATTCCAGAATATCTGATATGACTTGTTCTTGATACTGGCTTAAATGGGTTTTCTGCCTCCTGAAACAGAAGATTCATACTTACCTGCTCCACACCACTCCGTTCCTCTGCACTGCCTCCACTGTCTCTATCATCACCGTTTTCTTCTGTAATGCATGGGCATGATGACTTGCATTGCTCTGGCCTGTGGCCACATAACCAGTGAAGCCAGTCATTGGGTAGATGGTGCATGTGACCATGCCCATGCACCACCAGATGTAAACCATGACCAGAAGCAACGCAGAGACATTTGCAGTGTGGAGCAGGTAAGTATGAATTTTTGTTTTCATGGGGCAGGCCATTATTGGAAAGCCCCTTAAAAGGGGTTGTCCCATTAAGGGAACTTATACCCTATCGACCGGATAGGGGATAAGTGCCTGATTGGTGGTGATCTGACTGCTGGGGCCCCTGCTGATGAAGGCGCTGTGCTTTCCATTTGAATGGAGCAGCAGACATGGATACGTGTCCACCTCTCCACTGACTACAGAAGATAGTCTAGTACAGGCATCCTCAAACTGCGGCTCTCCAGCTGTTGCAAAACTACAACCCCCAGCATGCCTGAACAGCCTACAGCAGGGCATTGTGGGAGTTGTAGTTTTACAACAGCTGGAGGGCCGCAGTTTGAGGATGCCTGGTCTAGTACAAGAGTTCAGCTGTCTCCAGCAGCCCCATAGGGGGAGAAACAGCCACCATTCTATTCATTGGCAATGAATCGGCAGACAGACCCCCGCTGATCAGATACTTATTCCCTGCCCTGTGGTGAGGGCATAAGTTGTGTTAAAGGGACAACCCCTTTAAAGTGGCTGTGTCACCAGGATCATCCCTATTAAACTAGGAATACTCCCTGGTAGGGCTCGTGCTGATTAAAACTATACCTTTCTTTTGTCTATATGCTAAGCAGCTGAAGAGATATCTGTATTTTAATTATATGCAAACGAGTTAGTTGGAGCACCAGGAGGCGGAGCTCAATCCTTTGAGCACTGCTTTGTAACACTCCCTGTGCTCTGCACACTCCTTCCTCCTCTTGATTGACAGGGCTAGACATCAGAATGGGGAGAGCAGAGCTGTGTCCTAGCATCTACATATCATATACCCTATGTACTGTAGCTGTACCACATTGAGAACTGCTCAGAAAGCTAATATACATATTTCTGTTTTATCCAAATACAGTATATAATTATAAAGATACTAGTAATATGTGTTAGCTCATAAGCATAGAAAAAACATGGAGAGTCCCAGGAGAGACTTGCATAAACTATTTTTTGTGTTGTTGTTTTTTTTCCTCTCTCATTTAACCTATAATAAAATGAAAGGCTATATTATAATAAATAATATACAATCATATAATAACAATAAAATGCCTTACTATATTGAGAATGTTGTTTTTTTTTTTTTTTTTTTGTTAGAAACCTAAAACCTATTACTGCTTTTATTCATAGACACAATATATGATTATAAAGAAACCATCAATATTTATTAGCTTTTTAAGCCTAAAACATTATTCTTATAACAATAAGGATATAGACTATTATTATGGGTTAATTGTGGAAGGAAAAAAAAAAAAAACTTAGTCTTTTCACACCTGGGATCTCTACATGCAAAACCAAACGGTAACTACCAAGCTACAGCATTACCAAATATACATACATGTTTCTTTTTTCTATGCTTATGAGCTAACACATATTACAGGTGTCTTTGTAATCATAAATTGTGTCTGTGGATAAAGCAGTTATATGTATATAGCTTTCTGAGCAGATATTAGTGTGGTGAAGCTGTAGTACATAGTGTATATGATATGTAAATGCTAGGACACAGCTCAACCCTCAGCATGCTGATATCTAGCCCTGTCAATCAAGGGGAGGGGGGGGGGGGAGTGTGCTCAGATGATTCAGTCCCACCTCCTGGTGCTCCAACTTTTCCATTTGGCTATGAATAAAAACGCAGATATCTCTGCAGCTGTTTAGCATACAGACAAAAGAAAGGTCGTTTTAGTCAGCATAATGAGCCCTACCAGGCAGTATGCTTGGTTTAATGGTGACAGTCGCTTTAAAGGAATTTCACTGTATGTTATTGGATAAGTGAAGGTTTCTTTTCTATTTTCCTTGCATGTGGCACTTTCACATTTATTTGAAATTGACTTATTTTGAATTTGCTTTCTTGGTGTGTTAATTCTTCTTCCTTGCTGGATGCTAAAGTTCAGGAATGTTTTACATTAAGATGTCAATGTAGAAATGTTTGAACTAATTCTCAGGTTGATCTTGTGTGGGTGCCTGCAAGCAACTTTAAAGGAGCCATCAAAAGCTGTGCTTTGATGGTTCTTTTACAATCCAATTTATCCCTTTTAATAGTTAAAGGGAATCTGCCATGTTGAACATGTAATGGATCTGTGGGTAGCATGTTATAGAGAAGAAGTTGAGCAGATTGATATATGGTTGTGTGGGATAAGATCCACTGTAAGGCTACTTTCACACCTGCGTTCAGGTGTCCGCTCGTGAGCTCCGTTTGAAGGGGCTCACAAGCGGCCCTGAACGCAGCCGTCTGGCCCTAATGCATTCTCAGTGGAGGCGGATCCACTGAGAATGCATCCGCCTGCCAGCGCTCAGCCTCCGCTCCGCTCAGTGAGCGGACACCTGAACGCTGCAAGCAGCGTTCGGAAGTCCGTCTGGCCGCGCGGAGGCGAGCGGATCCGTTCCGACTTGCAATGTAAGTCAATGGGGACGGATCCGCTTGAAGATGACACCATATGGCTCAATCTTCAAGCGGATCCGTCCCCCATTGACTTTCAATGTAAAGTCTGAACGGATCCGCTCAGGCTACTTTCACACTTAGAACATTTTTCTAAGTTATAATGCAGACGGATGCGTTCTGAACGGAGCCACCGTCTGCATTAATATGAGCGGATCCGCTCAGAACAGATCCGATCGAACGCAGGTGTGAAAGTAGCCTAACTTACATTCATTTAAATCTCTGCTCTTTCTGAGCCCAGGAGTCCAGTGGGTGGTCATACTCAGTGATTGACCGCTATCTCTATATTCACAGTCATAAAGGGAAGGCTGTTAGTCACTAGGACTTCGCACAGAAAGAGCATGGATGTAAATGAGTCTTTTCCCACAAAACTATATATCAATCTGCTCTGCCTCTCCTGCTCCATGACATGCTGTCCACATGTAGGACTACACGTGCAATGTGACTGGTTCCCTTTAAACCTTTAGTTTTGGCTTGAACACAGGGCAGTTGATGCTGCAAGTTTGATGCAATAGCCCTTTAAAAACACATTTACTGTGAATTAATTGAAGGAAAATTGGTCTGATGATTACATTGCCACAAAACGTGGATTTAGGAAATCAGAAACTGACGTCTGTATTCATTCCAGGGAAAATGCTTGCTTGTATTTATTAGTATTCTTATTGCTTGTAAATCGATTACTTTTTGTTTGTCTTTTTTTCCTCCAAAAATCGTGATATGATTTGCCAACTGTGTGACGGGTCCATTGATGCCCTTTGACCTCAACTAAGCAAAGCTTGGTGTATGCAATATGAAGCTGTTGAGCATGTGTTTTTTGAGTGAGGGACTGAGGACCTTGATGAGTGGCAACTATAAAAATGCGTTTTGATGAAAAAAAATTATGAAGGGAAAGATGTTCTGCTCTATTTCTAATCACACTTTCAATGCATTTTGTTACTTTACACTGCCGATGTTTGTATCTGTCAAATTGACATACTGATTGTTGTGTGTATGTTATCTTGTAACAAATTTATGCACAACTGAATAGATTCTGTTACATGGTATTATTAGAACACTTCAAATTTTTAGTAAAACCCTTGCTGTGTCTTAGAATTGAGGATTTTTTGCTAGTGTTTAATGATAAACTGTACCGATTTCTATGGAAAAATAAAAGTAAGATTTCCAGTACTTTTTTGTTTCACATTATTGAAATGCAAAAAAAAATAGTGCTTGGGGTAGTTTGTAGAAAAATAAATGTTAATAATTATTATTTATTTTTTCCTCAAATATGTTTTCCATTCCCAGCACCCAATTGGCGTATGTTATGCAGAGCTTGTGATGCATTTGCACAATTCTGCTTTCTGGCTTGTATCATTGGGGGACACAGGACCGTGGGTATAGCTGCTGCTTCCGCTAGGAGGCGACACTAGGCTAAAAAGTGTTAGCTCCTCCCGCCGGCTGTATCCCCTCCAGCCTGGAGAGAGCATGTCGTAGTTTTATTCCGGCCGCCTCTCAGCATTTTTGCCGTGCTCCCGCCGGAACACCGGCCCTCCTCATTATAGTCAATGGGGACTGGATCTGACAGGCTGTTAACTCGCCGGAACAGCCTGTCGGAGTTACTTGCCGCTAGTGTGAAACTAGCCTTAGTGTCGTAGGAGGGTCAATTCTGCAATTTTTATTTTTATTTTTATTAGGTTTCCTTTTCAGGCTGGGGGAACAGGGCTGCCTGGCCTCCCTGTTCTTTGGAGACCATGGCCTGGGTCGGCTTCCCTCCCAGTCCAGCTTCCCCAAAAAGAAAAAGAGGACCAGGGCAGCCTTGCTCCCCTGCTTCACACCAGCCAAGGGGTCACCTGGATGCAGTCCTCCCTCCTTGCCAGCTTCCTGCCACGTTGGTGCCAGCAGCTGAAGAGGTGACCCCTGCTGAACCCGAGGGAGGGTGAACAAAAGAGGAGGAAGATGGGGTGATTAGGCCGGATTGGATGAGTATTTTCCCCCTATTCCCCACTCCCTTCTTCCCTCTCTGGGGCCCGTTCTGCCTTTAGTTTTTGGCCGTCCGGAAGTGCTTTGCGGCCGGCCGCTAATTTAGCCCCCGGCTTCTGTTGCGGCCTACCCTGGTTTGCGGCCTTCCTGGCCCCCACGTGCCTCTGGCTCGTTTTTTCCTCCTCTGGTGGGATCTCCGGCATCCCGTTCCGCTTCTGGTTTTCGGCAACCAGAAGAGCACCTGGTCTCGGGGCCTACTACGCCTCAATTTCTCTGGACCCTTCCCCCGCCCCCTACGCTTGCGGGTCCCTCGGCCAAAGGACACTCCTAGGAGGGCAAGGTTGCCTCTTTTTCCTGCACTAGCTCTGGGATAAGCCGGCATACCTCTTCCTCTTCACCTCCGTCAGCAGGAAGATTCACTGGGGGACATCGGACCTGGTTCCACCTGCAGATTTTCTGGTAGGACAACCCTATATCCCTCCAGCCCTAGGACCAGCTCTTAGCCTTGTCCGAACCTACATCTGACGCCCGCCCCTACCCACTATACTTGCGCAAAATGCAAGCTCAAGTTTCCTCGCAGCCAGTCGGACTCCCTGGATTGGGAAACTTTTGCCCGGGATAGGGCGTGGGCCCAATCTGGTTTCACACGGTCAGGGGGGCAGTGCGGCTGCTCAGGAGGGATCACTAGGGCCGGTCTGGGCGCACGGCACAGTACGCTTGCAGAGCATTTCACAGGTTTTTATTCAAACCTGTTATCCCCAAGAAAGACGGATCTGTTCGCCCCGTGCCACACCTCAAGTGGCTGAACCAGTTTGTCAGGTTTCAGCGCTTTAGGATGGCATCTCTCTGGAAAGGGGAAAGTTCCTTTCCTCGGTGGACATTCAGGACTCATACCTTCACATTCCCATTGCTCCCGCATACCAGCGTTTTCCTTGCTTTGTGGTGCAGTCTCACTACTATCAGTTTGTGGCTCTACCCTTCGACCTAGCAACAGCACCGCTCGCTCCTCTTCTCACCCTTCTCCCTTCCAGGGGCATCACTCTGATCCCCTATCTGGACGACATAGGTCGGTCAGAACAAGGACAGTTTACTCATCACCCTGAACACCCTGGCACGTTTCGGCTGGCTGGTGAATTTCCAGAAGTCAGCACTGCATCCCAGCAAATAGATTACTTTCCTCTGCATGGTCCTCGACACGGCCGTGGCGACAGTCTTCCTCCCCTCGGACAAGCGGTTATACCTTCAGCGGTCGGTTCGTCTTCTCCTCCGGCGCAGACGTCCGTCGATCTGGTTTTGCATGCGAGTGTTGGGAACGATGGTCTCATCCGTTTGCACAATTTCACACTCGTCCTCTCCAGCAGGCGATCTCGTCATCCCAGAACACGACACTAGAGTTCTTTGAATCATACCATCGCCCATCCTCTGCAGGTGTGGCCAGGTGGTGGCTCTCGACTCCAACCTTGGTCTCTGGCAAATCCTTTCTCCCAGTCTCATGGTTGGTCATCACCACCGATTCCAGCCTCCTCAGATGGGGCGGAATCTTCCCACCTCGGACAGTCCAAGGCAAATAGTATCTGTTGGAATCCAGACTGCCGATCAACATCCTGGAACTTCGGGCCATTTATTTGTCCCTGCTTCATTGAGGGAACTGCAATTCCGGATCCAGTCAGACAGTGCCACAGTGGTGGCGTACATCAACCACCAGGGGGGAACCCGCAGTCAAAATTCTAAAGTGGGAGGAGGAACGTGTACCAGCGCTATCGGCAGTCTACATTGCAGAAGTGGAGAATTGGACGGTAGACTTCCTCAGCCGGAAGACCGTGGACCCGGGCGAGTAGTCTCTGCACCCAGAGGTGTTCGACTCCATCTGTCTCCATTGGGGCCGTCCGGGCATGGGTCTGATGGCATCCAGGATCAACCACAAGCTTCCCACCTTCATCTCGCAGACAAAAGATCCCCGGGCATGCGCAGTAGACTCACTGGTGTCCCCATGGGACGGCTTTCCCGCCGAGCCTGGTACACTGATCTCATCCTTCTTCTAGGAAATGCTCTGTGGCCGCTTCCGCTCAGGGACAACCTTCTCTGTCAGGGACCAATCTTCCACCAGCATTTAGAATTGCTACATTTGACGGCGTGGCTATTAAAAGCGCCATTCTGAAGTGGCGGCGATGGAGTCATACGCACCATGATTAAGGCCAGGAAGCTGACGTCGTCCAACATAAATCACAGGACTTGGAAGTCTTTCCTGCACTTCTGTGCAGACCATTGCCTCCCTCCGCTCTGTTTCTATTTTCCCACAATCCTCTCATTTTTGCAAATTGGTCTTAGTTCCCTAAAGGGACAGGTGTTGGCGCATGCAATCTTTTTCCAGCGATCTCTGGCGCAAAAGACTCCGGTTAAGACCTTTTTCCAATGGGTGGCTCACACTGTCCCTCCTTATCGCCCCCCTTTACCCTCTTGGGATTTGTTCTCTCCATTCAGCTCCCTTTGAGCCTGTTGACACTGTTTCTCTCTGCATTCTTTCCTGGAAAGTGGCCTTTCTGGTGGCGGTCACCTCCATCAGGCACGTATCGGAATTGCCGGCGCTCTCCTGTAGGGAGCCCTTTCTTATTCTGTACCAAGATAAGGAGGTGCTTCGCCCTGTGCCTTCCTTTCTTCCGAAGGTAGTCTCCGCTTTCCATGTCAACGAGGACATCGTTCTTCCCTCATTTTGTCCCAAGCCTTTGCATCCTAGGGAACGGACGTGGTTTGTGCCCTGCTGATTTATTTATCCGCTTCAGAGTCGTTTCGGCATACCAACACACTGTTATTCCTGAGGGTCCTCACAAGGGTTTGGCAGCCTCCAAAGGAAACGATTGCCATGTGGATCCGCTTGGCCATTCCCCAGGCATATCGCTCCCGGGGCAAGGCTTCGCCTCTCCGTATCACGGCTCACTCGACCAGGGCTGTTGGCGTTATATAGGCCCGTTTCCACCAGGCTTCCGCTTTGCAGATGTGTAAGGTGGCAACCTGGTCTTCCTTGCACACGTTTACCAAGTTCTACCAGGTGCGGACCTTTGCGTCGGCAGACGCCTCTTTGGGTCGCAAGGTCTTGCGGGCTGCAGTATGTAAAGACTTTCGCGACTGCGTCTTCCATGGGTGCGTTGTTTCTTCCCTCCCCGTGGACTGCTTTGGAACGTTCCGCAGTCCTGTGTCCCCCAATGATACAAGCGAGAAAACAAGATTTTTGTGGACTCGCCTGTAAAATCTCTTTCTCGCTGAGTTCATTGGGGGACACAGCTCTCACCCATAGTTTTTTTTTCTCTCTAATTTTGCCGCAGGTGATGGCAGTTGATTAACTGGTAGGGTCCTCAGTTTTGGATTTGGACCCACTGGTTATTGTTATATTTCATTTCTGATTTCTTTTGCTCCTACTGCTTATGCACAAACTGATATGCTCTCTCCAGGCTGGAGGGAATATAGCCGGCGGGAGGAGCTAACACTTTTTAGCCTAGTATCGCCTGCTAGCGGCAGCAGTAGCTATACCCACGGTCCTGTGTCGCACAATGAACTCGGCAAGAAAGAGATTTTACAGGTGAGTCCACAAAAATAAAGTTTTTACAATCAGTACACATATCAGTACACATTGTCCTAATCCAGTAACAACATTTGGATAAAATGTAGATATTACATAAGTAGCTATTTTGATTTGTGTTCCTATTCATGACTGTATAAATTTGAAATACAAAGGCAATAGCTCTCAAAAATTGGGATAAAAAGAAGTTCTAAAAGAGTTGTCCGAGATTTTGATGGCCTATCCTCATGGTAGGTCATCAGTATCTAATCTAGTGGGCGTCCAACTCCTGGCACCCTACTGATCAGCTGTATGAAGAGGCAGTGCGCCCTCCTCACTGATTACTAAGCACACTGCCATACATTGTATAGCAGCTGTGCTTGGTATCGCAGCTCAGCCCTATTCACTTAAGTGGGACTGAGCTGCGCCTAGGCCACATGACCGATGAACGTGACATTGCTGGCAAAGAAAGAGGCCGTAGCACTCACTTGACTACCACACTAATTACCATTTTCTCGTCATCACTGGATGTCCGGGTATCAGCAGTAAGGGAACACAATATGAGATGCACAAGACGGGGATACTTGCCCTTTAACAGTCAAGGGAATACATGGGGAGGAGAACAGCCTGGAATTGGTTCCAGCAATGCAAGATGGGAACTGCTACCTATATGCACTGCTTTGAAGGCAAGCCCACTCTCACTGCACCAAGGTGGAGCACATATGGCCTAAAAATGTGACACTTAGCAGTTATCCCTGTTTAGGATGTAGGTTTAGTATTGTACGGTTAATTTGTGTGTAATAACCCCGCTGCTTTCTTTCAGGTTGTCCAAGTGCTTTATAAAGTAGTAAAACCGCGCTGGTCCAGCAGTGAAAAAGTACACCTTTCAGACACACAGAAAGTTCATCTGATATGATCGAATCCGACAAAGTGAGTTAGACTTCCACAAGAATCTGTGCTCTTAATCCCTATAACATTAAAGGAGACGGCCCAACATAGTGAAGTCCCGCAAGTCCTTTATCTTATAAAATCATTTATTATACTCAGTGATATAAAACAAGTGGCACTCCTCTCGCCGATTGCCCAATGAGTTTATAAAATAAAGGACTTGCGGGACTTCACTATATTGGGCCGTCTCCTTTAATATTATAATGATTAAGAGCACCGTTTTTTGTGTAAGTCGAACTCACTTTGTCGGATTCGACCATATCAGATGAACTTTCTGTGTGTCTGAAAGGTGTACTTTTTCACTGCTGGACCAGCGCGGTTTTACTACTTTATAAGCGCTGTGTGTAAACAATACCCACGTCACGAGGAACTTGCAGTGCTCCAAGTGTAACATTGACTTGGGATTTAGGCCTCCTGCACACGAACGTGTGCCCCCCGTGGTCGTACTGCAGGCCGCAATGCACGAACACTGTCCGTGGGGCAGCGGATCGCGGACCCATTCACTTTAATGGGTCCGCGATCCGGCCGTTCAGCAAAAAGATAGGACATGTTCTATCTTTTTGCGGAACAGAAGTACAGGAGGAAACTCCGTAGTGCTTCCGTAGGGTTCCGTTCTGTGCTGACGTTCCGCACCATTACACATCTCTGGATTTGCGGACCCGTGTGTGGAATGCATACGGAACGGTGCCTGTATATTGCGGATCCGCAAATGCGGTCCGCAATACGGCCACGGAGTGCACACTTTCGTGTGCAGGAGGCCTTAAAGACATGTGCCTTTTTGTTTTAATTTAATTTTTAAATCTATATAGTATGTCCAAATGCTTTGTCTTTCTTTGAAGGGTATAGTTACCGTTTTGAAACTGTTTTATAGTCATAATAATAATAATGTTACTACTACTAACTATTATCATTATTAAACATGTTTAGATAGCAGCATCATTCCGTCGCACTTTACATTCAGAAGGTATTTGTACAAGCAAAATTATGCATTACAGAGTAAGGGCTCATGCATACGACTGTTGTCTTGCGGTCCGCAACTTGCAGATCCGCAAAACATGGACACCGGCCGTGTTCATGCCACTTGCTGAAGTGACAAAACCCCTTTTAAGCCTTCCGTGTCCTGATGGAGTTGAGCACCACTCAAGAGTTGGCCATACACTTTAGTCTAAAGTTGATCAAAATGGATGATTTCAACCACAATGAAGGTTTGTTGAAATTTAACCGCGATTGTTTTAGCCGACTGATGAAAGGCAATTGGCATTTAAAAAGCAGTCAACCATGTTTAATATTTTTGTCTTTGGAAAGATCTTTCACTCACAGTAAGAGCTGTTGTGAACTAAAGATCTGTATTTGAAAGAACGTTCCCAGAAACCTCTTTTATCCCTTAGCTGGTTTCATTGAACACGTACAGCCACTATGAACAACTGTAACGGCCAATATGGACTAAAATGTGTATGGATGTGTCTGATAATGGGTTATGCTCTTCCAATCAACCCTTTCTTTGTCAGTAAACTTCATAAAACCATTCACTCTTCTAAAATTGCTTATGTTTTTCAGACTAATACAATTTTCCAAGATTTTGGAAATGCTTCTTAAATTCAAGTTGAGTAAGAATAAAATCTCAGCTTTGCCCAAGTGGGGAAGTGATTACAGGATCTACTGTTTAGACAGGTGAAAGCTGGATTAAAACCTGTTTTGTTACTTCTCCTCAGCTTTTCTGTATGGGCTCTATGGCAGCATAATGCTGCCACACTGTTACTTGGGGTCTCCACTCCTCCCATTATCTAGAGCTCATTATGCAACTCTACAATCACTCTTTCCTGCTCCTGTCGTCACACTCAAACTCCCTTCAGTCTAATTCCTGTCCTTCTTAACCCCTTAATGCAAAACGCTGTGCATGTACGGCAGGGGATGCTGTGCTAGAACGAATAGAAAAAAAAGAAAGAAAAAACACACATATTGGGTATCGCCGCGTCCGTAACAGGCTCTATAAATATATCACATGATCCACCCCGTTCGATAGACACCATAAAAAAAATACATTTTTGTCACCTTGCATCACTAACAGTGCAACACTAAGCGATCAAAAAGGAGTACACCCCCCAAAATAGTACCAATCTAACCGTCACCTCATCCCATAAAAAGTGAGCCCCTACATAGGACAATTGCCCAAAAAATACCAAAATTGGTATTTGCAATACCAAAATTTTGATTCAATTTCGATACCATAAAAAAAGTATTGTGATACTCGATACCATTCAATACCATGCGAGAAAAAAAAATGCCCAAAAAGCTGCCTGCATTCCGCTTTTCCGGCGTTCACCGCATAGGAGATTTTTTAAAATGCGCCTATGTTCTTTGATACTAGGCTGCGTAGTAGGGCAGCCTAGTATCGATAAATGTGAAATCCCAATATGGTATCGATACCGGGACAAAAGTATCGATTGGGTATTGATATTTCCATACCCGCAACAACCCTAAAAAAACTATGGCTCTCAGACTATGGAGAGACTAAAACATGATTTTTTTTTTTTGTTTCAGAAATGCTTTTATTGTGGTAAATGTAAAAAAAAATATAGAAAAAGGTATACATATTAGGTATAGCCACGTCCATAACATACCACATGACCTAACCCCTGAAGTGAACACAGTAAAAAAAAAAATGGTGTCAAAAAAGCCTTTTTTTTGTCACCTTACATTACAAAAAGTGTAATAGCAAGCGATCAAAAAGTCATATGCACCCCAAAATAGTACCAATATAACAGTCACCTCATCCTGCAAAAATTATACCCTACCTAAGACGATCGCTCACAAAATATGGCTCAGAATATGGAGACACTAAAACATGATTTTTTTTGTTTAAAAAATGCTGTTATTGTGTAAAACATAAATAAATAAAAAAGTATACATATTCAGTATTGCCACGTCCGTAACGACCTGTTCTTTAAAAATATCACATGACTTAACCCCTCAAAAATAAAACTGTGTCAAAGCGATCAAAATACCAATACCAAGCGATCAAAAAGTTATATGCACCCTAAAATAGTACCAATCAAACCCTCCTCTCTTACCGAAAAAAAAAGAGCCACTACATAAGATAGTCACCCAAAAAAAAAAAAATATGGCTTTCAGAATGTGGATCCACTAAAAAATTATTTTTTTCAAAAATACTTTATTATGTAAAACTGAAACAAACAACAAAAAAAGTAGTCATATTTGGTATTGTCTTTTCCGTAACAACCTGCTCTATAAAAAATATCTCATGATCTAACCTGTCATAAATAACAACAAAAAAAGTGCCAAAACAGCTATTTTTTGTTACCTTGCCTCACATAAAGTACAACCTACTAAATCATTCAAAGGATGAACTTGATGTATGCCAATACGTTATGACACAAGCAATTAGACAAAGGACACACATGTACAAATATATAACAAATTTTATTTAAGTAATGAATATTACAATAGATCATAAACAATGATAAAAAATGAGTAACAGCAATACAGGCAAGCGCTGCGATAAGCAGCTAGACCGCCAGACCCTGGGTATAATGAATCTAGATAAATAGGGAAATAGGACCAAACATGTGCCGCATAACGCAGGCAATAGTACCCCACTCCCAAGAAGTGAGTAGTGGCCTCCTCTCACACACATATATGTGATAACTGCACCATACAAGCCAAAAGAGGGCCAATAATATGGCACCTAGCCCAAGCCTATGTGCAGTGTGAATAATATACACCCCCTGAGAAAGCGGAGGAGCGAAACATGCGTCGGGGTGTGCTCTCTGTCGGACCTGGTATTGTCTAGTGGTGCCTCCATACAACTTTAGGTAATATGTTTTATCACTTTCATGATGTATATTGCTACTTCTGTCTTGTATGGTGCAGTTACCACATATACAGTACAGACCACAAGTTTGGACACACCTTCTTATTCAAAGAGTTTTCTTTATTTTCATGACTATGAAAATTGTAGATTCACACTGAAGGCATCAAAACTATGAATTAACACATGTGGAATTATATACATAACAAAAAAGTGTGAAACAAATGAAACTATTGAATATTCTAGGTTCTTCAAATTAGCCACCTTTTGCTTTGCACACTCTTGGCATTCTCTTGATGAGCTTCAAGAGGTAGTCACCTGAAATGGTTTTCACTTCACAGGTGTACCCTGTCAGGTTTAATAAGTGGGATTTCTTGCCTTATAAATGGGGTTGGGACCATCAGTTGCGTTGCGGAGAAGTCAGGTGGATTCACAGCTGATAGTCCTACTGAATAGACTGTTAGAATTTGTATTATGGCAAGAAAAAAGCAGCTAAGTAAAGAAAAACGAGTGGCCATCATTACTTTTAGAAATGAAGGTCAGTCAGTCCGAAAAATTGGGAAAACTTTGAAAGTGTCCCCAAGTGCAGTCACAAAAACCATCAAGCACTACAAAGAAACTGGCTCACATGCGGACCGCCCCAGGAAAGGAAGACCAATAGTCACCTCTGCTGCGGAGGATAAGTTTATCCGAGTCACCAGCCTCAGAAATCGCAGGTTAACATCAGCTCAGATTAGAGACCAGGTCAATGCCACACAGAGTTCTAGCAGCAGACACATCTCTAGAACAACTGTTAAAAAGGAGACTGTGTGAATCAGGCCTTCATGGTAGAATATCTGCTAGGAAACCACTGCTAAGGACAGGCAACATGCAGAAGAGACTTGTTTGGGCTAAAGAACACAAGGAATGGACATTAGACCAGTGGAAATCTGTGCTTTGGTCTGATGAGTCCAAATTTGAGATCTTTGGTTCCAACCACCGTGTCTTTGTGCGACGCAGAAAAGGTGAACGGATGACTCTACACGCCTGGTTCCCACCGTGAAGCATGGAGGAGGAGGTGTGATGGTGTGGGGGTGCTTTTCTGGTGACACTGTTGGGGATTTATTCAAAATTGAAGGCATACTGAACCAGCATGGCTACCACAGCATCTTGCAGCGGCATGCTATTCCATCCGGTTTGCGTTTAGTTGGACCATCATTTATTTTTCAACAGGACAATGACCCCAAACACACCTCCAGGCTGTGTAAGGGCTATTTGACCATGAAGGAGAGTGATGGGGTGCTGCGCCAGATGACCTGGCCTCCACAGTCACCTTACCTGAACCCAATCGAGATGGTTTGGGGTGAGCTGGACCGCAGAGTGAAGGCAAAAGGGCCAACAAGTGCTAAGCATCTCTGGGAACTCCTCCAAGACTGTTGGAAGACCATTTCAGATGACTACCTCTTGAAGCTCATCAAGAGAATGCCAAGAGTGTGCAAAGCAGTAATCAAAGCAAAAGGTGGCTACTTTGAAAAATCTAGAATATGACATATTTTCAGTTGTTTCACACTTTTTTGTTATGTATATAATTCCACATGTGTTAATTCATAGTTTTGATGCCTTCAGTGTGAATCTACAATTTTCATAGTCAAAAAAATAAAGAAAACTCTTTGAATGAGAAGGTGTGTCCAATTTTTGGGTCTGTACTGTATGTGTGTGAGAGGAGGCCACTACTTGCTTCTTGGGAGTGGGGTCCTATTGCCTGCGTTATGCGGCACATGTTTGGTCCTATTTCCCCATTTATCTAGATTCATTATACCCAGGGTCTGGCGGACGAGCTGCTTATCGCAGCTCTTGCCTGTATTGCTGCTACTCATGTTTTATCATTGTTTATGATCTATTCATTACTTAAATAAAATGTGTTATATATTTGTACATGTGTGTCCTTTGTCTAATTGGTTGTTTCACAAAAAGTGTAATATAGAGCAACCAAAAATCATCGGTACCCTAAAATAGTACCAAAAAAACTGCCACCTTATCCCATAGTTTCCTAGATGGGGTCACTTTTTTGGAGTTTCTACTCTAGGGGTGCATCAGGGGGTCTTCAAATGTGACATGGCAATTTAAAATTATCCCAGTGAAATCTGCCCTCCAAAAACCATATGGCGTTCTTTACCTTCTGCGGCCTGCCGTGTGCCCGTACAGCAGTTTACGACCACAAATGGGGTATTTATGTAAACTACAGAATCGGGGCAATAAATATTTAGTTTTGTTTGGTTGTTAACCCTTGCTTTGTTAGCGGAAAAAAATATATTAAAATGGAAAATCTGCCAAAAAAGTGAAATTCTGAAATTTCATCTCCAATTTCCATGAATTCTTATGGAACACCTAAAGGGTTAACAATGTTTGTAAAATCAGTTTTTAATATCTTGAGGGGTGTAGTTTCTAAAATGGGGTCAGTTTTGGGTGGTTTCTATTATGTAAGCCTCACAAAGTGACTTCAGACCTGAACTGGCCCGTAAAAAGTGGGTTTTGGAAATTTTCTGAAAAATGTCAAGATTTGCTTCTAAACTTCTAAGCCTTGTAACATCCCCAAAAAAATCAATGGCATTCACAAAATGATCCAAACATGAATTAGACATATGGGAAATGTAAAGTAATAACTATTATATGAGGTATCACTATCTGTTTTAAAAGCAGAGAAATAGAAATTTGGAAAGTTGCAAATTTTTCTAAATTTTTGGTAATTTTTTAAAATATAAATAAAAAAATAAATATTTTGATTCAAATTTACCACTGTCATGAAGTACAATATGTGACGAGAATACAGAATGGCTTGGATAAGTAAAAGCGTTTTAAAGTTGTGACACATGTCAGATTTGCAAAAATCTGTCTGGTCCTTAAGGTGAAAAATGGCCCTGTCCTTAAGGGGTTAATATTGTTACATAAGTTAAAAGGTCAATGCCCCCATAGTATTAACACACTTCTTCCCCGCTGCTAACATACAGATATGCTGAAGGCTTCAAGAGCCCAAATATTCCATACAGATGATGACCGAATAGGATACTTTGATTCAACACCCATTATAATAACTCTGTACTTCATTTTAACATTTCATGGAATAAAGTTACAAAAATACTAAATAACTTTTTAAATGCTTTGCACCTGTTACTGTATCTGATGTCGCGTTACATCATGCTATATTCTCTATTCACATTCAAAGCATGATTCAGAATTTATCCAATTTTCCTGTTAGGGGATAGCTGAGCTTTAAGGGCGTTGGGCTGAGAGCTTACACTGGAGCAGAGTTTTTTATTAGCTTTGGACGCGAATGGCGATGAAACCATAATAGAAGTACAAAATTGAAATAAATAAGATAACTTTGCAAATACTTAGTTTTTTCTATCTCAAATAAACTGTGAAATGAACAAAAAGGCAACCAAAATCCAATCAAGATAATGTGCCAGTAAAGTGATTTAAATACTTGCAAAAATAAATGATTATATATTGTTTTCTGTTGTATGTTATACGATTCTGTGAGGTATCCTGAAGATTTTCATTCCCTTTAATCCTTGTGAAGCTTTTGAGTCATGTAGAAACACTTCTAAGCTTCTTATACAAGATTAGTAAGCTATAGGACAACCAGTTTCTGCTTTTACCTGTTTTGTTTTTTTTAAGCACTTCTACAAAATTTGATTAGTCAAAGTTTAAATAATGTCTGCTCTGCATAATTACATTTTCTATGGTTTCTTTGTTTAGCCTTGTATGCATATTTCATAGTTCGTCTGTTACATGGGATAGGTTACAATGTAACGGTGGCTATAACCACAAATCTGCTTACAAACTGTTAAATAGTGAAGACTTTTCCCCCATAGTATAATATATCCTGTCCTGAATATAGGCCATCAATATCTGATCATTGGAGGTCTGACACCCTCAGCTGTTTTAGGGTAGCTCTGGTGCTGTAAGTACATAACTGTGTCGTGTCTGTGTAGTGGACAGAGCTGATTTTGCAGTGCTGCTCTCATTGAAATGAATGAGAGCAGCGCTAAAGTTCCTGGAATACCTCTTTAAGCTCTATTTCTGAACCACTGGCTAACTAACAAATGTAATAGTGTCTATGTATAAACATTGAAATTAACCTAAAAAAGGAAAAGACAGCTATTTGCTAAGATTTTACATACAATTGTGCTTGAAAGTTTGTGAACGCTTCAGAATTTTTCTATATTCCTGTATAAATTTGACTTGCAACTACATCAGATTTTCACACAAGTCCTAAAAAGTAGATAAAGATAACTAAGGGCTCATGTTCACAAACGTAAGGGCTCCGTGCCCATGCTGCAGACTTCAAATAGCGATCCGCAATGCACGGGCACTGGCCGTGTACACTGCGTGCCGCAGATGCAGACCCACTGACTTTTACTTTCAGTATCTGGTGTAACCCCCTTTTGACCCTCTTCCCTGATGGGAAAATGCCTTTATTTTCAAGAGGTGGTGATCAAGCACTTATTGATCAATACTAGGAAGGGGAGGGCCCTAGTACGTCTAAAAGTGGTAGTGCCCATATTGTACAAGGGCAACATTTCCCTGGTGAAGTCCCCCAAACAGAAAGGAAGGGAAAGACGCAAAAAAGGTGTGTTCCAAAAAGGGGTACGACACCTGCGAAACCTGGCCTAATAAAGGATTTATTGTATCCCTAATGTACCCCTCCCAAAAAAATGACATTTTTTAATTTCACCTCCATTAAACTTTAATTTCTGTGGAAGACCTAAAGGAAAGTTTAGGAATAATGTCTCTAAAATCAGTTTTGAATAGATTTAGGGGTGTAGTTTCTAAAATTGGGTCATTTATTGGTAGTTTCTATTATGTGAGCCCCTCAAAGTCACTTCAGAACTGATTTGGTACTTAAAAAAGTCAGTTTTGAAATTTTTATAGAAAATTCCAAAAATTGCTTCTAAAATTCGACGCCTTCTAGCATCCTAAAAAAAGTTATTTACAAATGATCCCAACATCAAGTAAACATATATGGGGTTATTTATCAAATTGCTGTAAAGTAGAACTGGCTTAGTTGCCTATAGGAACCAATCAGGTTCCACCTATGGGCAACTAAGCCAGCTATACTTTACACCAGTTTGATAAATTACCCCCATTGTGAATATTAATTAGTAACTATTTTATGAGGTATCACTATTTGTTTTAAAAGAAGAGAAATTCAAATTTTAACAAATTTTTTTATTTTTTTTTTTTATAAATAAGGCTACTTTCACACTTGCGGCAGAGTGATCCGGCAAAATGTATGCCAATTGATGGTATTTGTAAGACTGATCAGGATACTGATCTGTCTTAAAAATGCCTGATCAGTCAGAAAAATGCATTGAAATGCTGGATCCATCTTTCCGGTGTCATCCGGCAAAACGGATCCGGCATTTATTTTCCTATGGAAAAAAATGCCGGATTCGGCATTCAGGCAAGTCTACGGTTTTATCTTTTGCCTTATCAGTCAAAATGAATGAACTGAAGACATCCTTATGCATCCTGAACGGATATACCTGATCACACGCTAGTGTGAAAGTACACTAAAGGTAAAATATATTGACCCAAATTTACCACTAACAAGAAGTATGATGTGTCCTGAAAAAAAACTCGGAATGGCTTGGATAAGTAAAAGCATCAGCTGAGGCCAATGGCCTTTGCCACCCCACGCCCCCTTTTTCAGAAAGTGACGAGGATAGCATAGAAATGGCACCTGTGCAATTTTTTTTAAAGAGCCGCAAACGCCAGTTTCTGATGTATGTGGAAGACAAATCACCAATGTTTCTAGGTTTGACTCTATGTTGTGCCTTTAGAAATGAGGTAGAAAAGTAACGTCCCAGATGGTTTTCACCTTTTTTTTGTGGTTTCCTCTGAGCTGCTTCTGCAAGAATCCTATTAGGAACCACAACAGTGAAATTTTTGGCTGGAACAAATGGATATTATTGTTACCGCATGAATGCTCCTTTAGTCATCTTTTTTCCAAAGTATTATTTGCTGTAGCCATGGTGGATTTCTTTTTGCATGACAATAAAAATAACTTTCTCAGATCAGACATTTGTTTTCATTTTGTAATCCTGATTAGATGCAAGTCAATTGCTGCCAGGGAGTACGCTGGATCACACAGAAAAGAAGGGTGTGTTTTAATACTGTAAACCACTCTTGTGTATAAATGGTACAGTTTGAAAAGGATATGTGCCCAAATGCAGTTGCTAAAGTTTAATAATTATGTTGCATTTACTTGCTTACCTGGTTTAATAACCATAGTATCACTGTGCTTGATTGGCCATCAACCTCACCTGACCTAAACACCATAGAGAATCTATGGAGAATTATCAAGAGAAAGATGAGACACCAGACCCAACAATGCAGATGAGCTGAAGGCCGCTATCAATGCAACCAAGGCTTCCATTAGACCTCAGCAGTGCCACAGGCTGGTCGTCTCCGTGCCATGCAAAAGGAGCCGCAACCAAGTATTGACTCCATATACTGTACATACTTTTCAGTAGACCATCGTTTCTGTATTAAAAATCATTCTTTTTAATCGGTCTTATGTAATCTTTTGTAATTTTCTGAGATACTGACTTTTGGGTTTTCATTAAAGGGGTTCTCTTGGAATTAAATGAAAATACTTAAATATTAATTTATGATAAATATATTCCCAAATACCTTTCTTTAGTTATAATTGCTTGTTTTGTCTAGGAGCGATCATTAGGAGAAATAAAATGGAAGCAGTCCTATTAATACACATAAAACCTGTCCTAACCACGACAAGTTACTTCACAACGCTGTGCTAAAGAGCTGCCTCATCCTCCTCTCTGCTCTGTTTTTCAATATACAGAAGGAGAAATACCTTCTTTACTTATTATCTTCTACACTCTGGACTCACATGGTCACTTCAGTGACAGTACTGATGATGTACATACTGATATAAAAAGAAACCCCTGAAAATGTTGCACTTTTGATTGGTCACCATACACTTTAACTGATGGGTAACATATCGTCCATCATATGACTGTTTTGTGTTTATTACCTTTATAAACATTGAGGGGAACAACACTGAAGAAATGACACTTTGATACAGTGTAAAGTAGTCAGTGTACAGCTTGTATAACAGGGTAAATTTGGTGTGCCCTCAAAATAGCTCCACATACAGCCATTAATGTCTAAACCACTGGCAACAAAAGTGAGTACAGCCCTAAGTGAAAATGCCTAAATTGTGCCCAAAGTGTCAATATTTTGTGTGGCCCCCATTATTTTCCAGCATTTCCTTAACCTTCTTGGGCATGGAGTTCACTAGAGCTTCACAGATTGCCATTGGAATCCTCTTTCACTCCTCCATGACAACATCACAGAGCTGGTAGATGTTAGAGTCCTTGCGCTCCTCCACCTTCCATTTGAGGATGCCCCACAGATTCTCAATAGGGTTTAGGTCTGGAGACGTTTGGCCAGTCCAGCACCTTTACCCTCAGTTTCTTTAGCAAGGCAATGGTGGTCTTGGAGGTGTGTTTGGTGTTGTTATCATGTTGGAATACTGCCCTGCGGCCCAGTTTCCGAAGGGAGAGGATCATGCTCTGCTTCAGTATGTCACAGTACATGTTGGCATTCATGGTTCCCTTAATGAACAGTAGCTCCCACAGCTGGCAGCACTCATGCAGCCCCAAACCATGACACTCCCACCACCATGCTTGACTGTAGGCAAGACACTTATCTTTGTACTCTTCATCTGGTTGCTACCACACACTCTTGACACCAAACAACCTCTGGATATGACGCTGAGCACATGCACTCAACTTCTTTAGTCGACCATGGTGAGGCCTGTTAAATCGCCGTATGGTCTTGGCCACTGTGCTGTAGCTCAGTTTCAGGGTGTTGGTAATCTTCTTATAGCCTAGGCCATCTTTATGTAGAGCAACAATTCTTATTTTCAGATCCTCAGAAAGTTCTTTGCCATGAGGAGCTTCCAGTGACCAAATTTAACACACCTGCTCCCCATTTACACCTCAGACCTCATAACACTTAAGAGTCACATGACACCGGGGAGAGAAAATGGCTAATTGGCACAATTTGGCCATTTGGATTTAGGGGAGTACTCACATTTGGTGCCAGCGTTTTAGAAGATATTAATGGCTGTGTTTAGTTGTGTTTTAGGGCACACCAAATTTACACTGCTATACAAGCTGTACACTGACTACTTTACATTGTATGAAAGTGTCATATCTTCAGTGTTGTCCCATGAAAAGATATAATAACATTTTTACAAAAATGTGAGGGGTGTACTCACTTTTGTGAGATACTGTAAATGCAGTACCATAGAAACAGGATAACGGATTGCTTTAGAGCTTTCAAACACAGTCATGCTGCTGTTTCTGCCAATTCATGCATTTTATCTGCCTACCAAGAATGCCCCCTAGTGGTGAATGAAATAAATGATTATATTATCCATGTAACGTCACACAAAATCGAATGTTGGCCATATAAAAGGATTTTATAATAAAAAAAATGTCAGTGTTGCTAAATAAATTCTCTGATGACAAGTTATTGTCTGAATCATTTCAGAACTTTACTACAGATGGACCTTTCACTACATTGGCTACAGCAGGAAAACTAGAAAATATTTTTTTGCAATCATATTTACAGTATCCATAGGTTTATGTGTTGAAAACATATACCAAAACTGGTCTTTCTTCATATGTTTGGTATGTATCTGTATGGATACCTTCGACTGTATATTCATAAAATATTAAAGAAACGCCTGAAAACACTACAATTTCAAATGAATCAGTAATAAACTGGGTGATTCTTTCATTCTAATATATAAATCTGAGTGTATGTATGTCCGTTAAAGGAATCCGCACCGTCGCATTTACAATCATGAAATTTGGCACACAGGAACATCAGGTGTCCGGGAAGGTTTTAGATCGTGTCTCAGCTCTCTAGCACGTACCGTTCCTGAGATATTTCCCAAAAAATGCAAATATGGCACATCACATGACCTACATTAGCCAATAGAAGCCTGTAGGTCTTTCTCTTCATATCCCAACTGCCATACACACAGTCACATGTCCCACATTAGCCAATAGAAGCTTGCAGGTTCTTAGTCTCCACATACACACAATTTTACACTAGAATTCTATAACAACCCAGCCATTTTTTTTCACTGCTGCAGGTCAGCTTTAAAGGGGCAGGGTGCTGTGGATGACACTGTTAAGAGTGCTGTGGAGGTCACGGTTCAGGGGCAGATAGGGTGGCCATTCAGATGGACTTAAAAACCCAGGCCCCGCTTAGCTACGCTCCGGTTAGGCCACGCCCACTCCACAGCTGACGGGGATTAAAAAAATGAAGGTAAAAATCAACTTCTGTCAGCTGCAGGAGTGGAAAGGAGGGTGTTCAAAAGAACATCCCTGTGCCTATCCAGGCACTGCGCCGGACGGAGGAAGGAGATGGGTTACTGTGGAGGTCACTAATAAAGGGGGCGGCCGCTGTGGAGGTCACTGTTAAGGGGCGGGATGCTGTGGAAGTCACTGTTAATGGGGTTGGTGCTGTGGAGGCCTCTGTTAAGGGGGCAGGGAACGGTGGAGGTCACAGTTAAGGGGCGGTCTGCTATGGAGGTCAGTGTTAAGGAGCGGGGTGCTGTAGAGGTCACTGTTAATGGGGAGGGGTGTTGTGGAGGTCACATTTTAAGGGGAGCTCTGTGGAGGTCATTGTTAAGGGGGCGGGTTATTGTGGAAATCACTGTTAATGAGACGGGGTATTGTGGAGATCACTAATAAAGGGACGGCCGCTGTGGAGGTCACTGTTAAAGAGGTGGTCGCTGTGAATGTTACTGTTAAGGGGGCAGAACTCTGTGGAGGTCACTGTTAAAGGGGTGGGGTACTGTAGATGTCACTGTTATAGTGGATACTGTCTATCTTTTAACGACTACACAAACATTAAATGAAATAGATCAAATATACCTGTGCAAAGCCGGGTCCTCCTGCTAGTACACTATATAGCCAAAAGTATTATATGCCCCTCATTTTTATTGCGTTCAGGTGGTTCAGCCATAACAGGATCATAAAATCCGGCACACAGCCATTCAATTCCTATTTTTTTTAATCATTACACACCTAATGTAGCATTATATATACTGGTACGAGTATCACTTTCTCATTTATTTTTCTTTCTTGACATAAATTGTTCCTGTTGAGTCATGTGTCTCTGTATTTGAAAAGGGTGACCATAGGCTAGCGATAATCCCTTTTCAGCTGTGTCAGTTCCTTGATGCTGCAGTAGAACAGACAAACTCAGAATGTGGCCATCTTTTACATTGGCAGCTCATGCCCACCTCTGTCCCACTTCCCTGGGCAGGCATGGGTAGAGCAACACTCACCCTGTTGCTTCTGTCTGATGGCCTGAGTCCTGTGTTCCCTATTGCAGGTCGTGGCCTGCGCTTGTCTCTTAGGCTTCCCCACTTGCCCCGCAGGCCACACGCGCGCTCTTAGAGAGCCAGTGTACGCACACTCTAAACTTCACTAGTCTATGGTTGGACATCTGTGGATACTTAAGGCACCTTTACCTGGGTAGAGGTGCCTGAGCAATAGGTTTACTAGCTCATTAGATCCTGCAAAGGTGAACTATAATTAGCTTGTCTGCCCATGTGCCAACTTCTGCCTAATTTCTGGGTTATGACTCTTGGACCCATGCCTGTTTACTGTACTGACTTTGTGCTGGCTGCCATGACTTTTGGACTATTTCACAGATTCAGATGAATCGCCTACCTGGACTATGAGTTTTGACTGATTCCTCTGTGCTTCGCACTGGTGTCTCTGATCCCTGTGGGTTAACTGTCACCTGCACCTGGACTGCTCAAGTAGGTAGCAGCCAGGTGACTCACCTGCAGAGAAGTCTAGATCCCTGTACAGGCGTTAAAGGGTGAAAACCAGGATAATGCCCTTAGAATTAGCCCAAAGTCAAACCAGTTAGTTAATGCAGTGGTTCCACACCCACTGCCGGTAATACCACCAAAGTGTATTGCACATAAAAATGTCCTACCCTCTGCCCTATTACTCACTATAGAGATCCAAACTCTCTCACTGGCACAAGAATGGTAAAGAACTTCATGAAATAGGTTTGAATGGTAGAGCAGCCACACAACAGGTTAAGATGATCATGCACAATACCAAGAATCAGTTGGAGTGGTGTAAAGCATCCTTCTCTGAACTCTAGAGCAGTGGAAACCTGTTCTCTAGAGGTGCAAGGTATGTTAATACTACAAGATGCAAAGACTTCAGATTTTAGCATGCTTCCAACTTTGTGGCAACAGTTTTTAGAATCCCAGTTGAAAGGTGTGGCAAACACAGAGCCCTAACTTCAACCATATCAAACACTTTTGTGGATGCAGATTGTGAGCCAGATCTTCCAATCCAACATCAGTAGCCTGACATCACAAATGCTATTTTAGCTGAATGAGCACAATTTCTCACATACACACTGGAAAAATTTGTGGAAAGCCTTTCCAGAACTGTTATAGTTAAAAAAGAGCACACACTCCATATTATTAGGCTATTTTCACACTTGCGGCAGAGTGATCCGGCAAGCAGTTCCGTCGCTGGAACTGCCTCCCAGATCAGGCAATCTGCATGCAAACGGACAGCATTTGTCGACAGGTCCGTATGTGGATCCGTCCCACAAATGCATTGCAAGAATGGATCCGTCTCTCCGTTTGTCATATGGACAAACGGATCTGTTTCTATTTTTTTTCCACATTTTTACCAGTCTGCGCATGCGCAGACCGGAAGGACGGATCCGACATTGCAGTATTTTTAATGCCGGATTCAGCACTAATACATTTCAATGTAAATTAATGCCGGATTATAATGCAACTGATCCGGAATTTCAGACGGACGGTATGCAGCATCCAAACCT
Source organism: Bufo gargarizans (assembly GCF_014858855.1). Classification (NCBI taxonomy): domain Eukaryota; kingdom Metazoa; phylum Chordata; class Amphibia; order Anura; family Bufonidae; genus Bufo; species Bufo gargarizans. Next base: position 282,340,980 of record NC_058084.1, on the reverse strand, counting down.
CCGTCCAAAATGCCGTTCAGTGACCGAACTGATGACATCCTGAACTGATTTTTCTCCATTTAGAATGCATGGGGATAAAACTGATCAGTTCTGTTCCAGTATTGATCCCCTATGATGGAAAACGCTTGTGTGAAAGTATCCTTATGCATGGTTTTGGCAAGGGATTTCAAGGAAGTTCATGTACAGTTGTGTTCAAAATAATAGCAGTGTGTTTAAAAAAAAGCTCAAAATCCTTCTAATAGCTTTCATTTCCATACACACAAATGCATTGGGAACATTACACATTCTATTCCAAATCAAAACATAAAGAAAAATATGTCAAATTTGTGTTGTTCCTCAAAAAATTTTTTTGAAGAAAAGTGAATATTAGACTGTTAAAAAATAGCAGTGTTTGTTTTCTTCTTTACAAACTCAAACATTCAGTATATAAATTGAAAAATGTTTGAAGATTTTGCTTTCCTTTGAATCACTTAACTAACATGTAGTTGTATAACCACTGTTTCTGAGAACTGCTGTACATATGTGTTGCATGGAGTCAACCAACTTCTGGCACCTGTGAACAGGTATTCCAGCCCAGGAGGATTGGACTACATTCCACAGTTCTTCTCTATTTCTTGGTTTTGCCTCAGAAACTGCATTTTTGATGTCACCCGACAAGTTTTCTATTGGATTAAGATCCGGGGATTGGGCTGGCCACTTCATAAAATCAATCTTGTTGGTCTGGAACCAAGATGTTGCACGTTTACTAGTGTGTTTGGGGTCGTTGTCTTGTTGGAACACCCATTTCAAGGGCATTTCCTCTTCAGCATAGGGCAGCATGACCTCTTCAAGTTTTCAGATGCATTCAAACTGATCCATGATCCCTGCTATGCGATAAATAGGCCCAACATCTTAGTATGAGAAACATCCCTATATCATGATGCTTGTGCCACCATACTTCACTATCTTCACAGTGTACTGTGGCTTGAATTCGGTGTTTGGGGGTCGTCTGACAAACTGTCTCCGGCCACTAGACCCAAAAAGAACAATCTTACTTTTATCAGTCCACAAAATGTCTCTTTAGGCCAGTCAATGAGCTCTTTGGCAAATTGTAACCTCTTCAGCATGTCTTTTTTTCAGCAGTGGTACTTTGCGGGGGCTTCATGCAGATAGCTTGGCTTCACATAAGCGTCTTCTAATTGTAACAGTACTCACAGGTAAGTTTAGACCTTCTTTGATCTTCCTGGAGCAGTCCTTGCCATTTTGGCTATACTTCTATCCATTCGAATGCTAGTTTTTCGCTTTCTTATACATCTTTCAGGTTTTGGCTGCCATTTTAAAGGATTTGCAATCATTTTAGCTGAGCAGCCTATCATTTTCTGCACTTTATTATATGTTATCCCCTCTACAATCAACTTTTTAATCAAGGTACGCTGTACTTCTGAACAATGTCTAGAACAAGCTATTTTCCTCAGAATTTCAGAGAGAAATGCACTGTAACCAGCATGTACAACATTTGCTGCCTTCCTTCCTTAAATAGTTGCCACCTGTTTTTCAAACAATGAATGACCTCACTCATTGAACTCCACACTGCTATTATTTTGAACATGCCCATTTCAATAAGTGATAAAATTACAGAGAATCAGCAGAATGCATGTCATGACTGTTGGGTCTGTTGGATTTCTATTACTCTACTACACCTGATAGTAAATTATTTGCCATGTAGAAATATAATTTCTACCGAAAAAAGTCATTGATCAGGTTAGTGATGTCTGACTGCTATTATTTTGAACACAACTGTAGGTTTAGTGTATGTTACTGCAGCTCCTCACCGATTTACACCATTGTGGGCTCATAGACCCACTAAAATGATGCCTAAAAAATCTCATCCTGCAAACAAGAAGGCTTCAAATAATGACCAAAATCAGAAAAATAAGTTATGGCTGATGCATTACCCAATTTTAGCCCAGTTGGATCTGGTGCAGTCAAGCATGGTGGTGTATATAATATATTATATGTATGCTGGATTTGAGAATAAAAGAATGTGTGAAATTGTTTCTATAAATTATTTTCATTGATCTTTGATCCCTCGATTTTGTCAAGTAATTAAATAACATAGTGATGTTTTCTAAAGAATCCATCGTACAACCTAATGCAATCTACTATCAACACATCCCAGCAATGGAATAATTATCAACACTAATTATACTGATTTTGCTCTGTAAACACTAATGTTAACCTCTGAAAATCTAATTTCCAGTTTGAAGCTTTTAGTGTTTTATTTGTAAGCCGATGGAAGAAACCAGATGGTTTCAATTTACTGCAGAGCAGCTGGAGTCTGCAATCATGCATCTGGCAGCAGATGACAGCCCCAAAATATTCCAAGTTTTTAAGGTGTCGGCGTCATCTTTTCATTCAGTATTCATATAACATTGGCACACATTGGTTTCTCTATAGAAGAAACAGCAGCACATTTAGTCCATCTGTAGGTGCGATTCCTCTGGGGCCCTGGGCAACAGGTCCGCTTGACATCAAAGAAATGAAAGATGAGCCAGCACTCCAAAATGCAGTTAGAAAAGGGGTGGTGGGCCCAGTTTATTCCCCTGGAACATTTCAGCCTTGATGACCTCATTGTGCTGGGCTGAAACGAAGCAGCGGAATAAACTGGGTCCACCACCCTTTTCTCACCGCATTTTGTAGTGCTTCATCTTTCGCTTGTTTGATATCTATCGATCATCTATCCATACTTGCATTGACACATATTTGTCAATGCAAATATATAATAGGCCTACAAACTAGGAAACATGCTTTAAAGAAGGAGTAATTAACTGGTGGACCACTGTCTGTACCAGAAGGAGAGCAGGCTCATCTTCAATGCATGCAGACATACGGCCACACAGCACTTCGGAATTCATCAGGATTATGAGCAGAGAAGTGTAATGGAAGAACATCCTTCCTCTGCTGCAGCCAGAGCCACTTTAACTATAGGACAAACTCAGCGGCTGGTCATATAACTCGTTCCTCCCAATTGTCCTGGATCCAGCATGACAGATGGGAGGCTGTAGTATGTCTCGTCTTGAGGATGCAGATACAGTTGATCACAGTGGTGAAGCAGGGAGCCGTCAGCAAACTGTTCCACCATCCTTTGCCTGTGCCCTTCCCCGTAGGTTGGTGTTATGCAATGATGTCATCACGCCTGCTGAGTAGGAAAGAGCACATACCAGGGGCTCACGTGTCCCCTTAATTGGGGGTACGGGGCACTAGGTGACATAACAAATTTTGAGGGGGCTCTAAGGAGGCATAACTATCCCCCATAAGAAAGAATGCACTCTATGACTCGTCATTACAGCACATCATATTCTATCGTCTTCCCAGATGTACAGCTTCTTCTTATGGAGCGTCCCTGTAAAAGTGAACATCTCGTACACCTACAGTAATGCATCATCTTCCATCACGTCACACCAGTAATCTTTTATCATTGGTCATAGCAAACAGTGCAACACAGCACAACGCATCTTTTTAACGGCCGTTTTCAGAGCTTTTGCAGTCTATGGGGTTATTCACATGATATTTTTTTTAAGGCCAGTGAATAGTGATTGTAAATGTCCCATTTTGACCCTATTGAAATCAATGGGACCGTATTTAATGGCTCTTTAGACAGGAGTGCACCCATATAATGGCCTTAAAAACTGGTACACTAGTAAAAAAAAAAAAAGGTCTTTCAGGGTTAAAAATAAATAAATATATAACCTCATCCAATCAATGTTGATTTTACAAAAAAGAGGCAGCACCCCACATATGGTAAAGAGCCAGTGACCTGCTTTTATTAAGCCTGGCGTTTCAGTCCAACACAAAGAGGCCTTCCTCAAGGGCTCATTATATTGGGCTGAAAAGTCGGAGTTGGGGGTGAATAAAGGGGGGTCAATCACCCTTCCCCATATGCGGAGTGCTGCCTCTTTTTTTGTAAAATTCTCTATCTACTGTATGTGGTATCTATCTATCATATATTATATATCTATTTATCTATCTATCTATCATATACTATATATCTATTTATCTATCTGTCTATCTAATCTATCCGAAAGAAAAACAAACGAAGCAGCACCCCCATATTAAGTAAATCTGAGAACGCTGGTGCACGCTACCTTGGCTGAAACACAATGTGATTAGTAGAACTATAAGTAACAGCACACTGCTAGTCAATTGCACAAAGATATAAGCAAATACTACTTATGGGTGGCGCCCCCAGCTGGTGAGTTTGAACCGTGCACCACCGCCCATTTACCATGTGCTATTAATCAGAAAGATTGTATAGCTGTATCCTACTTGGCACATATAGCAGGCTGACAGCCTGGGAGAGGCATGTGTAGGATATAGCTGGGTGCTACTTTGCCCAGGTTGTAGGCTGTAAGCCCAGGAGAGGCATGTTAGAGTAGGCCGCATATGATTAGAAGCCACCTTGTCGTCTGGTAGATGGGCCCAACATATTTTTGATTAATTATATGCGAAAAGAGCTTCTAACTGCCCTTGCAGTAAGTATGGCCACCAAGCAGCTTATTTTGCATTCAGTACTCGCTTATATCTTTGTGCAATTGACTAGCAGTGTGCTGTTACTTGTAGTTCTACTATCTAATCTATCCGCCAGCTGCACACGTGTTCGTCTGTGTAATATGGCAGCTTTAGAGCCTCATATTAAATACTTTGCGATATCATTTGGAAGGTGAGCCTGGTAAAGACTGCACAGACAGGCAGAAGTAAGTTGTTATCCAGTATGACAAAAGAATGCTTGGACAAAGCAGATATTGCTGTGCTGTGTATTGGCCAGAGTCCTAGACACTGCGAACCTCTCACAACGATGTTAACTTGCAGTATCAGGCTGAGAGGAAGAGCTACATCATGGAAAACTTCGCTTCTGTGCCAGCTGATTAAAGGTACTCTATATGTGTGTGTGCACATCTGTATGGTTTTGCATACAAAAGTATTTTTGACTATTAGGCCTCATGCGCACATCTGTAATTTTGGTCCAATCTGCTAAAGTCTGCGTGCAATCTGCATGTTTTGTGGATCATACATGGACCCATTCATTTCTGCGGGTCCACAAACAATTCCATTTCTACTGCTAGGTGTGAGAAAATTGCAGAATGCACACGGCTGGTATCCATATTTGTGTGAATAAGGCCTTAAACGGTAAGACATGATAAAAGCATGCTAAATTCTAATAGAATTAATTTACTGCATGACATCAGTTATGGCCTTACTATGCACAATTCTAATGATTATTCCACAGTAAGTTGGAAATCTGTCTTGATGCTACATAACCTATGTTGATATTTAGCATTGACATTTCACTATAAATGTGAGTGGTTATGTTAAAGCACAACATTTATATAATAATATAAATAACTACAATATTTTATATATCACATAGTTATAGAAGTTTTTTTTATGCATAGCAGAATGCAGTGTTTATTCAGTGACAAAGACATTAGAATTAGAGTTTCATCATAAATTCATGGTTAACAGAAAATTAACCGGGACAAAAAAAAAAATCAAACAGGTCACAGTCTGGGCCAGCAGATGGCACTACATAACTTTAAAATATTTCACACTCTCTGCCACAGTGATCAAGGTGAACAGGCAAATCACAGATCTCAATGTGATATCTATAAATATACAGTGAATATATACAGTGTGTGTGTGTGCATATATATATATATATATATATATATATATTCAGTACAGACCAAAGTTTGGACACAGCTTCTAATTCAAAGAGTTTTCTTTATTTTCATGACTATGAAAATTGTAGATTCACACTGAAGGCATCAAAACTATGAATGAACACATGTGGAATTATATACATAACAAAAAAGTGTGAAACAACTAAAAATATGTCATATTCTAGGTTCTTCAAAGTAGCCACCTTTTGCTTTGATTACTGCTTTGCACACTCTTGGCATTCTCTTGATGAACTTCAAGAGGTAGTCACCTGAAATGGTTTTCACTTCACAGGTGTGCCCTCTCAGGTTTAATAAGTGGGATTTCTTGCCTTATAAATGGGGTTGGGACCATCATTTCCATTGTGGAGAAGTCAGGTGGATACACAGCTGATAGTCCTACTGAATAGACTGTTAGAATTTGTATTATGGCAAGAAAAAAGCAGCTAGGTAAAGAAAAACGAGTGGCCATCATTACTTTAAGAAATGAAGGTCAGTCAGTCCGAAAAATTGGGAAAACTTTGAAAGTGTCCCCAAGTGCAGTCACAAAAACCATCAAACGCTACAAAGAAGCTGGCCGATCCCCTGAAGACGCCATGGACATGGCGAAACATGTCGGGGGGCAGTAATTAGTTTTTAGACTCCAGGGCACCCAGTTGTCAGTGTCAAAGCTCCTGGTGATATATTAGACAGCCTAGAAAGCAACTCCGCTGTTTTACAAAAAAAAGCATTACAAGCTAGCAGAGGAAGCTGTAAGCAGCTCGATCATAGACATAGTGTAGGAGATTGGCTGTCATTAATAGTCAGGAACAATGGCAACAATACCATAGCAATAGTAATATTTAATAACATCACTAGCAGGCAGCAGTGGGATAAGTAGCAGCACTACAAGATTAGTAACGGAATTCAGATTATCTGTGAGACTATCAAGTCATTAGGCAGTGAGTGTTGCAATACATGGCCACAGTAATAAGGGCCAGACAAATAGTAGCAAGCAGTTAGTCTCAAAAGTAACCAAACTGCTTGAGCAAATTAACACCAGCCTTAATTGACTACAGTTCACAGTAAAAGGTTACAAATAAAGTATCTACACAGTTAACAGCCAGAACCAATAACGGTCAGCCTACAGAGAGCGACTGCAACCTATATACCACCGCTGCATTAATAGTGCTAAAAGGGAATAAATAAATAATAGAAGCACACACATGGATGTCCAGAGATAGTTTTAATATAGTAGGTTAGATAATAAGATGTTCATAATTTATTATTAACAAAGCAAAATAAAAGTTAAATTTTAAATAAATATAAATTTAAATGCACTTGTCAAGAGTAGGCAACCAGTAGTCTATGACTAAATGTATATACAACAAACAAACTGGCTCACATGCAGACCGCCCCAGGAAAGGAAGACCAAGAGTCACCTCTGCTGCGGAGGATAATTTCATCCGAGTCACCAGCCTCAGAAATTGCAGGTTAACAGCAGCTCAGATTAGAGACCAGGTCAATGCCACACAGAGTTCTAGCAGCAGACACATCTCTAGAACAACTGTTAAGAGGAGACTGTGTGAATAAGGCCTTCATGGTAGAATATCTCCTAGGAAACCACTGCTAAGGAAAGGCAACAAGCAGAAAATACTTTTTTGGGCTAAAGAACACGTGATGGGGTGCTGCGCCAGATGACTTGGCCTCCACAGTCACCGGACCTGAACCCAATCGAGATGGTTTGGGGTGAGCTGGACCGCAGAGTGAAGGCAAAAGGGCCAACAAGTGCTAAGCATCTCTGGGAACTTCTTCAAGACTGTTGAAAGACCATTTCAGGTGACTACCTCTTGAAGCTCATCAAGAGAATGCCAAGAGTGTGCAAAGCAGTAATCAAAGCAAAAGGTGGCTACTTTGAAGAACCTAGAATATGACATATTTTCAGTTGTTTCACACTTTTTTGTTATGTATATAGCTCCACATGTGTTAATTCATAGTTTTGATGCCTTCAGTGTGAATCTACAATTTTCATAGTCATGAAAATAAAGAAAACTCTTTGAATGAGAAGCTGTGTCCAAACTTTTGGTCTGTACTGAATATATATATATATATATATATATATATATGTATATATACACATGCACACACACACACATATGATTTTATTATATGGAGCAAAGCAATGTTAGCAATGATGTAAAAGTGCAGTCAATTACCTGATGAACATTTTTTATGCATGATAAAATATCATCATTTGCCGACAGCAGATCACATTGTATAAACACGCTCTGCTGACGGCAAATAATGATTCTGTATGGGGACAAGTGATGGCATTAACGATCGCCCTTCTCCATACTGTGAAGGAGATCACTGCATGTAATAGCAGTGATATTCTCCACAAACGAGCAGGAGATTATCGGGAAGAAACGCTTCCTGACAATTGAAATGCTGATCTGCAGGTCTAATACAGCCCTTAATGTCCCCCAAACATACTGTACACCACATTATATTACAAATTACAAGGAGACTATAACAAAGTGAACACACAAACAAAAGCTGAGGGATACCTTTACACTGGCTAACAGAGCAGGCAGTTATTGGGAACGAACAGTTGCCTGCTAGTTACAGGAGTTGACAGCTGTATTTCCATGCAGCTACTATATAAGGGTTCATTCACACGTCCGTAGTGTATTGCGCATCCGCAAATTGCGGCTCCTCAATACACTCGGCCGGCTTCACCCATAGAACTTCCTATTCTTGTCCACAATTGCGGACAAGAATAGGACATGTTCTATTTTTTTGCAGAGCCGCGGCCTGGAAGTTTGGGGCCGAAGCCCAGAGGTTCGGGGCCGTGCTCCGGAAATGCGGATGCGTAGAGCACAATAGAGAATGAATGGGTCTGCACCCGTTCCCGATATTGCAGAATGGATGCGGACCAATTTGCGGACCTGTGAATGGACCCTAAGGCTACTATATACAGGTAGTTCTGTTCCTGCACACTCTCCTGCATTGTCCTGTCACTTTTAAAATGGATGGGAAAATATTTTGACCTTGCCTAAATATACCCCAAAGGACACCTGAACATCACAACTAGTGTATATGAGCTTATTTTTTAGTTACATAGTTGTTACGGTTGAAAAAGACATAAGTCCATCAAGTTCAACAAAGGGATAGGTGGGGAGGCGAATCCCAGAAGGAAGACAGACTCAGATTTCTACACATTTTCATAAGCATTTATGCTTTTAACTTCGTCTAAACCCTTTTTGAAACTGTCCACTGTTCCTGCTGTGACCACGTCCTGAGGAAGTCTATTCCACAGATTCACAGTTCTTACAGTAAAAAAGCTTTGATGCTTCTGGAGACTGAACTTTTTCTTCTCCAGTCGGAGGCAGTGCCCCCTTGTCTTTTGAGCACATTTTACATGGAACAGTTTTTCACTGTATTGTTTGTATGGCCCATTTATATATTTGTATAAGTTAATCATGTCCCCCCTTAGACGTTTCTTCTCAAGACTAAATAAATTCAATTCTTATTTTTTTTAGCATTTATATATTTAAACAATTTTTGGGGATTTGTTTTGATCTCTTTTGCCACCTGCTGTTCATTTTGTATTTTTGCTAATTTTATCTCCTTTTTACAGATTTTATTAAGCTCTTTGTAATCTTTAAACGTTACAGCTTGCCCCTCAGATTTGTATTTTTTAAATGCCCTTTTTTGTCTATTATTGCCCTTTTTACAGTAGCTGTAAGCCATGGGGGGTTTAATTTTAGCCACTTATACTTGTTATTTTTTTTGTGCAATTACTCAATGTGTATTTAAAGCTCTCCCATTTATCCTCAGTATTATTATGTGACAGTAGCTGCTCACAGTCTATGCCCTGAAATCCTGCCCTCAACCCAGGGAAATTTGCCTTTTTAAAATTCAGTGTCTTTGCTCTGCCTGACAGAGTTTGCTTCTTATAGTGTAGGGGGAATATAATTATATTGTGGTCACTATTACCTAGTGTTTCTCAAAAAGTAACATTTCCAACAAGCTCTGCATCATTACAAATTACTAGATCCAACAGAGCATCGCCCCTAGTGGGAGCTTCTACAAACTGGCCCATAATGTGGTCCCTCAGCAAGTTGAAGAATTTTCCCCCCTTTGTGGTTGAGGCAGAATCATGTCCCCAGTCAATGTCTGGGAAGTTAAAATATCCCAGTATGACCACTGTAAAAGCCTGTGCAGAGCGCTCTATTTGGTTATACAGTTGTGTTTCTATCTCCTCTGTGATGTTAGGGGGTCTATAGATTACCAAAAATTCACTGTTACAAAATTGATTTGAGGGGGTATACGTCTCTGGTGTACCTTATATTATCACGGAATAAAAGATGCACTAAAAACTGTATAATTTATTTAGTTCAAAACAAAATATGATGATGTGTGTATAAGCCCTCACAACATCAAGAAATTACAATCTAGAAACTGACACTTGACGACTGAGCGGCGGCACAAATAAGACAGAGGACTGAGAGCATATATGTCATGTCTTTTATCAATATAAAACCGGTCACGTGTCAGGTATGTCCAGTGGTCGTCAAATAATAGACGGTACCCCGAGAGTGACACGGTGGAAGCAACTCAATGACCGGCGTACACAGTGTGGACATACAATAGGAGAAGGGGTAGTAGCTGTGGATCAGGGAGAGATGTGTGTCCCACTAAGGCTCAAGTTAATAAGGCTGAAAGGACACTACCACTCATATGAACTAGTCTCATCTGGTGTTGGCAGCTAATAAAGTTGTCACTGCCCCGAGTGATGACTAACCCCTACACCTAACCACCCGTCCTAATACTAGCTAGAACTCCTGCACATAGCATCTTAGCATGGCTCGATGTGTTTCATCACAGAGATCATCAGGACCTATTCAGACGGCACTTGGAGAACTTTAGCAAAGACGGCACCACACTGGTGGTGTGTGGCAGTGTATCTGGTGCTAGGATGGCTGTGAATGCTGGGTTAAATAGTGAAAGAACACACCCTCCTGTGGAGGTAAGACCAATGTGTGGCCAATGGGAGCACAGAGAGGCGGAACTCACCGTTTGTTAACTCTCCGGCTGCCAGCAGCCTCACATGATAAGCCGGGCACACTCCATGTTAACAAAGATGTAAGAGGGACAAATCAGGCATGGATAAACAACGGAGAAACACAATACTAAATGCAGGATGGGACAGAACTAAGTTAGAGGGGAATAAGATAAAGGGACTTGGATTGGACTTCCGGTTCCGGCGCGCGCCTGGATAGACGCTAGTGAGAGGCGCTCCGCTCGACCGGCACGAAATTTGTGGAACTGCCACCTATCAGGACTGCAAAGTACCCTCAGACCCCCCTGGGAGAGCAGGGGGCCATCCATGGAAAAATTTGTGGTCAGAGGCGGTTCTCAGAAGGAGTTCCAGACAACACTCCCGACAGGAGAGGAGCTGAAAACCAGGGGCAAGATGGTGCCGGTAGCCGAGAAACACCACAGGCTTACCCGCTCGACCTCTCAGTCAACGCAGAGAAGCACTGAGGCCTCAGGCTCGGAAAACGAGAAGGTGGACTGCGGTCCTAACCCGAAAGAGGAGTTAACGGCTTCATGTAAAACGATGGCCATAGAAGTGGCCAAACTCCTGGCGCCGGATATAAAAGCTTCACTGGAGGCCACAGTTTCAACGGCCTGACAACAACTGCAATCTGAAGTGGCGCACCATACCTTCCAGATCACCGATGTGCAACAGAGGGTGATGCTGGTCAAGGATGAGCTGGAAAAAGCTCAAAGCAACATCAGTGACCTCCTACGTAATAATCAGTATTTGAAAGAGAAGATCGATGACTTGGAGAATCGCTCCAGAAGGAGCAACTTAAGAATAATCGGTCTGCCAGAATCGATCCCTCCGAACCAGTTAGCGGACATTTGCGAGGTGGAGATACTGCAAGCTCTGGGGCTGAGAGGCACCTGCACAGTGGAGAGGGCGCACCGCCTGGGGCCGCTGGTGTCGGCAGGAGGCCGCTCCAATAATGCACGGCCCAGAGCCGCGATAGTAAAATACCTGAACTATGCTGCCAAGGAAGCCATACTAGTGAAATTCAGGCGAAACGCGCAACCCTTAATAGTTCGGGGCAGTAAAATCTTATTGTTCAGCGATTACTCCACGGATGTGGCAAAGCGCAGGAGTTTGTTCCTCATTGGCAAGAAATAAAGTCAAGTTTGCTTTATTATACCCTGCAACGCTGAGGATTTTTCGCCAAGATGGGACAATCGACACCTTTCATTCTCTAGGAGAAGCGAGGGAGGCACTGGAGTCGGATCCGTTATATTCGGATATGGTCCCCCCACTTTCCCAAAGATCCACAGCTTTGATCAGAGGAAGAGGGTCCAGACAGAAGCTAGGAAGATTGGCATCCAGACCCATGGGACCGGAGGAGCAGGAGGCTGATCCTGAATGAGGGCGGACGACATGGTGTGGTGGCAGAATCTAACCGGGACTCCCTGAAGGGACACGCGAGATTACAGTGGACTCATAGTTCATTCATGTTAGAATATATAGTTACTTGTTATACTTAGTAGTACGGGCTGGAGTGTTTGGCGAAGTGGAAGATTGTCAATGATTCAGTTAAATGTTTGTAGTGAAAACAGCTACACTATAAGATGTGCGAAAAAAGTGAAGTCAACAGAATGGATGTTAATGTTGTGGGTTTGGATAGGGGGGTATGGGTTGGGGGGAACGGGGGGAGAGGGTAGGGGGGGTTTGAACACTAAGCTGGGACTGGTTAGGGTAATGATGCCTCGTCGACATTTTGTGAGATACTGGGGCTATCTGTTCCGAGTTGCTTCTCCTGCAGAGATCTATAAAATAGAGAAAAAACTATGAGAGTGGCCACATGGAATGTTAAAGGCCTCCTGTCCCCCGCTAAACGTATGGCGGTTTTACGCCACCTTAAAAAACTCGAGTTTGATGTAGCATTTCTGCAGGAGACCCATTTGGAAGAGGCGGATTTGTGGAGGATGCAGAGATTATGGGTGGGACAGGTAATGGAATCGCCCTCGTTGGGCAAAAAGGCGGGAATCATTGTCCTGTTGCATAAACGTTTAAGATACAATATCAAGTCCACGTCAACGGACAAGCAGGGGAGATGGATGCATGTGTGTATAGATTCTCCCGCAGGCCAGATAGTTATACACAATATCTATGCCCCCAAAACTTCCCAGGCAGACTTTTACAGGAACTTAGAGAGGGATATTCTGAAAGAGGATTCACAGATGATATTGGTGGCGAGAGATTTCAATAGGGTGCATAGTGAACAGGAACATAGGAGACGAGGGGTCCCAGGGACCGTTACTCAACAGAGTCGAGCCCAGACTTTACTCCCTTTAATTCAGAACACCGGATTGCTTGATGCATGGCGGTACCATCACCCAGTGGACCGCGAGTTCACCCATTTCTCACATGCTAAGGGGTTATGGTCTAGGATTGACTATTTCTAACATCATCAAGATTGTTGACCAGAGTCAAAATGGTGGAAATTTCTGATTTGTTAATCTCGGACCATGCCCCAGTGGTTATGGAGATCATGGATACTGTTCCCAGGGGACAGGATTATACATGGAGAATGCCTCAGCACCTGTCCAAGGACAAGGAATTCATAAACAGGTTGAAGGGTTTGTGGTGGGAGTACTCGCAAGACAATGCGGAACATGCGACCAATCAGGCTCTATTCTGCGATGCGGCCAAAGCAGTACTGAGAGGTCGTATAATGTTGCATACGATATGGAAATAAAAGAGGCGAGGAAAAAATATGAGGAGGCTACTATGCGGGTACGGGAGACATATACCAATTTTCTACAAAATCCCACAGACTCCAATAAAATACTCTGGGTCACTGCTAAGCATAATTTCGATTACTGCCAGGGAAGGCAGGAAAAATGGTTCGGAGACTACCAAAGGGCAAAGTTTTTTCGTCTGGGCAATAAAGCAGGTCGCTTGTTGGCTAATTTAACCCGCTCCTTTGTCAAACAGTCGACTTTGCACCCCTTAAAAGATAAGTCGGGAAGGTTATGTACCCAACCAAAGGATATAGTAGAAATACTGGGTGAATTTTTTCAGACGCTGTATTCTAATGACCCCTTTGATCCCCAGAAAGCAAGGGACCTCCTGGATAAGGTAGAAGTGCCACAACTTTCGATAGACGTGTTAGAAACGCTGAACCGTGACGTAAGTGAGGAGGAGTTAGAGGCGAACCTAAACCATAAAAACCCTATCAAACTGTAAAGTGCCAGGGCCCGATGGGTTCCCTGCGGAATTTTACAAAGCGATGAGCCAGGAATTGTCCCCGACTTTGACTAGGCTGTTTAATAACATCATGAATGGAAGGGGGGGGGGGGGGGGGGCTTGCCTGACACGGGCAAGATGGCCTGTATTAAGATTCTTCCAAAACCGGGAAGGGATTTAACCCAGCCAGGTGCGTATAGACCGATATCCTTAATTAATCAGGATATCAAGATTCTATCCAAAATCTTAGCTAATAGGTTGGCCAACTGTGTGCCTGAGTTAATAGGCCAACACCAAGTGGGATTCATGAAAGGCAGGTCGGCGGTGACCAATATACGTAAGGTCCTAACAATCCTAAGCACTGACAGGGATAGTAAAAGTAAGCACAGTCCAGCGTTAAATAATTCTAGGTGTTGTTTATTAATTGAAATACAACTATTTGGGCCTCAGCACAATTATATCAAAAACACTTTGTTGGGCTATTGCTTGCTTTAAAACATAACTTTTACTAAGTTTGTTCTTAAAATAATGGGGAAACACTATCTATATTCATAAATTAACAGTGATGAATGTTGTACCTGTTGATGGACATTCCCTATACTGATATGGAATTTTCTTACCAGATCAGGGGATACAGTTATGTCCAAACTACTTCCGTCTGTATGGGTCCAAACGGTTCAGGTACGCAGTTAGGCTCGTATTTACTGGATGGAATCTTCTATGGGACAGGGTCCTATCTAGCCCTAGATCTAATCCCTAATGGATGTATTGGGATTGGGGCTATTAGGCCCTGCCTAACAGAAATACAGAGCACCCGCCCCGATAGGGGCGACCCCGTCAGGAACCTTTCCCTGTGAGGGGCCTAAATCCCTTATGGATTCCCTCTCTATTGTCCCAACATGTTTCGTCCCACTATCTGGGGACTCATCAGGGGAGATATTCGCTCTTGGAGGGTTAACTAAAGTAAAGAAAAAAGGGAACATATACACCAAGAACAGTCACAATTTGTCCCGATTGTATAATGAAAAGAAAATAATTTGGGGATCACATTAAGCTGATCCAAAATTTACTAACCGCTTCAGTAGTTGTTCTTTTGAACGCGGGAGGTGTCGGATGTATCGACAGGTCCGTTTTTCAGAGACACTAAAAAGACAGTGGTCCGTGTCCTGATAAGATGCGGGGAAGTGTCTCCGGCATCTATGTCTCACCGCCTGTAGTTTGTTGTCTCAGGAGGTTGGCGCTTAGTATCGCGCCGGTTTCCCTATTTAAATCCCCCGCTCTGATACAGCCCAGCGGCCTTCCCACTCCCACTTCCTGTGCGCTGGAACGCACGTGGAACGCACGCTAGTAACGCGTGCTCGGAAGTGAGAGGGAGGAGCGGCCAACTAGCAATGGGGCAGGTTGGAGGTACGTAACATTGCGAGTGCGCGTCTCTCGTTGCATAGCAACCGGGTGACGCGCAACACGCAAAATAGTCTGATGACTTGACTTATTCTACATCTGAGCATCGTTGCTCGAACCAGGATTTCTTTGACAGGTTTCAGAAGACCAGTACAATTATTTATTTGTATTATTTTATTTTCACCCTGAGTGGGGGAGTTTAATATTATTTTAATTTTGTTTATATTTTATTTTATTTTATTTTATTTTACTGGGACTTGGCCTTACGCATACGCTCTAATGGTCATGTCACATTTGCATCCAGTGCCTTCATATGTCACAATGAGGCTCAGATGAAAGGGCCATAATTCAGTTGATCATTAAGGCCGTTCGGATATACTGTCTGCATATAAAATATCCATTTGGCTTCACATTGCAAAATCTTTTTGTCCCAGTTTCCTCTTCTGCCGGTTTGTTTTATTAAGTCAATTCCCATAAACTCCAGGGAGTCCAGTCTTCCGTCATGTTCAAATCTGACATGTCGGGAGACTGATGTTTCTCTCTCATGTGTAATATCTCCAATATGTTCGCCTATTCTGCGCCTGAACTCTCTTTTGGTCTTGCCGATATACTCTTTACCGCATTTACAGTTAATTTTGTAGATGACACCCTTTGATTTGCAATTTATCATGTCTCTGATGGTGTATACCCTGCCAGTTACATTACTCATGAAAGTTTTGCCACGGCGTACATATTTACAAGAAACGCATGTACCACATTTGTAACAGCCCATGACCGGCTTGTCTAACCATGTTCTGTGTGCAGGAGGCCCTACAAAATGGCTTTTGACAACCTTGTCACGTATACTCATTCCCCTCCTGTAAGTTATACTGGGGTATTCTCTAATTACACTCCTTATATCTGAGTCCATTCTTAGGATGTGCCAATACTTGGAGATGATATTTTTCACATTTGGGGCTGCCTGGTCAAATGTTCTAATCAGGCGGATTTCCTTCGTATCCTTATTCTCAACCTTTGTACCAGCTTCCAGTGCCTTTTCCTTTTTGGTTTTTAAAAGTGATGCCCGGTCTTGGCTATGTGCAAACTGGAAGGCTGGTTTAAGGGTATGTAAGGGATAGCCTCGATCAAGAAATCTATTTTTCAGGTCAGCGGCCTGTTTCAGAAAGTCTGATTTTTGTGAACAATTTCTTTTGATCCGAAGGTATTGTCCACGAGGAATACCTTTTCTAAGGGGGTATGGATGGCTGCTCTCCCATCTCAGGAGAGAATTTGTAGAAGTTGTTTTCCTGTAAATTGTGGTATCTAGTGAGCCATTCGAATTTTTAATTATATAGATGTCCAGGAAGGGAAGTTTTGTTTTATCACATTCTGATGTGAATCGTAGGCCAACAGAATTGTTGTTCAGGCCCTTGGTCCAGGTGGTAAACGTCTCTGAATCACCCTTCCAAATCACGAAGATATCGTCTATAAATCTAGACCATATTTGAATGTTCTCACTACCGTTTGGGGTGTCATCCCCAAACACATGGGTATCTTCCCACCAGCCCAGGAACAGATTTGCGTACGATGGGGCACAAGAACTCCCCATCGCGGTGCCCCTGAGCTGGTGGTAGTATTTTCCATTGAAGAGAAAATAGTTTTTGGTTAAGGAGAATTCTAAAAGCTGTAACACCAGCTGATTATGTGGAGAGAATTGGCAACCCCGTGTGGATAGAAAGTGCTCCACTGCCAGGAGACCAAACTTGTGGGGGATCGACGAGTATAAGGCTTCTACGTCGATACTACCCAAAATGGATCCTTCCTCCAAGTGGGTCCCCTCCAATTGTCTAATCAGGTCTCCCGTGTCACGCACGTGGGACGGGAGAGCTGTGACAAAAGGTGATAAAATGTTGTCCACATATATTCCCAGGTTTTGTCCTAGGCTGCCGATCCCGGATACAATGGGCCGTCCTTTAATCGGGCTAGTCCCCTTGTGTACCTTCGGGAGGGAGTAAAATGTTGCTACCTGAGGGTATTGAGGAAGCAAAAAGTCGTGTTCATTCTGGTCAATTAAGTTCTTGGCCTTTGCATTGTCCAGAATGAGCCTGAGTTCTCCTCTATATTGGTCTGTTGGATCACCATGTAACACTTCGTAACAATCTCTAGATGCTAGTAGTTCCTCACACATAAATTTATAGTCAAGTGTATCTTGGATCACAATATTTCCGCCTTTGTCTGACGGTTTTATTGTTATGTTTCTGTCCTGTTCTAGGTCTTTCAAAGCTGCCAATTCCTCTTTTGTACAATTTGTCGAGGTAAACTTCATTGGCATGCCCTTCAAGTCCCTAGTTACCAAGTTCATAAATACGTCAATACAATTAGTATCACCACCTGGTGGATATTTACTACTTTTATTTTTGAGTGACGTAAAAGGGCCTACTCCTTCTTGGGGGCCCACTGGTAAGGCGAGATTGTGAAGCAACCTGACATCTTCTAGCATCTCAGTAGGAATTCCTAGCTCATGACTTTGTTTTTTGTCTAGGTTCTTAAAGTGTTTTACCCATCTCAGCTTGCGTGCAAACAAATTCAGATTTTGGGCCGGAACTGATGTTGCTGGCAGTTGCGCTCGATTCCGTAAAGGGTATGTCGGAGCTTGGTATAAAAAACTTTTATTGCCCCTGTTTTGTTGGTTACCCCTGTAATTTCCTCTGGCTCTGCCTCTTCCACGTATTGGGTTCTTACTCGTGTTCTGTTCTCTATCTGAGTCTGACTGTTCTGTTTCGGTGGAAGATATGTCTGTGTCTGGTGTTACAAACCTATTTCCAGTCACTAAGGTGTACACTTTATTCTCCCTAAAGTCTGCCAAGTCTCTGATAAATTGTTTATGTTTTCTGTCTTTTAAATGGTATTGGAAACGTTCCAAGGTGGCCTGGAGTTGTTTTTCTTTATTATTAAATTCGCCTTCTGATACAAAGGATTGAGTAATGTTAATCTGTTCTTTTAATTTGGTGTTTAGCTCCTCTAAGGTAACACGTTCCTGTTCTAATAGAATTTGCATAAAGCGCAGGGAACTACTGGTTGCCTCTTGTTCAGCGTTACTAGCAATTGATGCCGAGAAGGCTTTCGATAACATTAGCTGGCATTGGTTGGATATGGTGCTGGATAGAGTCAATATCAAGGGGCATTTTAGGAATTATTTAAAGGCGCTTAATGAAAATCCGCAGACGAGAGTAAATGTACCGGGCTTTTATCTAAACCCATTATACTCAGCAAGGGCACGCGACAGGGATGCCCCTTGTCTCCATTGCTCTTTAACCTGGCAATGGAACACTCAGCGAGATGGCTGATAAAATCCGATACCTTTGAGGGAATCAAAGTTAGAAATAAGGAGTTTAAAGTGAGTTGTTTCGCGGACGACATCCTGTTATACCTTGGAGCCCCATAGCTCCATTTAGACCGGGTACTGGAGGCTTTAATTGCTTTTGGGAAGGTGACAGGCTATAAGATTAACGTGGACAAAAGCCAGCTACTGCTCTTAGGACAAAGGTCCCACCTAGAGAATCATATGCAAACTAGGGTCGAGGTCCGGAAGGATTATCTAACTTACCTGGGCATTAAAGTAGGACGTACCCCAAAGTCAATCTATGCACTGAACTACCCACCTCTCTTCCTGAAAATAGAGAACGAATTAGAAAAATGGCATGAGCTACCCTTGTCCTTGTGCGGAAGAGCACACTTGATTAAAATGGTAAGCTTCCCAAAGTTACTTTATCCACTTCAAACAATTCCGTTACTACTAAAACACACGGACGTTACGAGGATGCAGAGAGCGTTTAATCGCTTCCTATGGAAAACTAAAAGGGCCCGTATTGCCTATGCAAAGTTGACAATGCTGAATGGAGAAGGTGGGTTACAAATGCCAAATGTCCGGCATTATAACCTGGCGTCATTATTTAGACATGTAAGGGATTGGGTGTGAGGTACTGGTCATTATTCAGCGATTAAGATCAAGAAGGAACTGGCTGCCTGGGGAACCTGGAGGCTTTATTACACTCAAAATTAAGGGATATCCCAGTGTCAATTAGGCAGTCTATCTTATTTAAAGATACCATAATGGCGTGGAAGGCAATTAGGAAGATTTATGGGCTCCCTTACTATATATCGCCCCGGATGCCATTGTGGTCGTTGCCGGCGTTTCCTCAGGTTAGGGAGAACATTTTATTCCAAGTACGGAAGAATAAAAACATTATGAGGCTCAGGGATTTACTGCATGCTAATAACCTTCAATGTCTGCCATGGGAAAAGGTGAACGAAAAATATGACTTACCTGACGCACACTATCTACCTTTTCAGCAAATTAAGAGTTATTGTAAAGCACAGGCAGGTTCTTTGAGTGACCCGGAGAGGCTGGCGTGGTTTGCGGCTTTGCTGAGCAGAGATGGTACCCACATGTCCCTCTCAGACTTGCATCGAAAGCTCCATAACATTCAGACAATAGGCTTGGTGAAGGGAGCCTTGAAACCCTGGGAGAGGGAACTGTCTGACCAGAACATAGCAAAAAAAATGAGAGTAGGTCTTGAATTGGTACGGCGAGCAACTTATAACGAGCAGTGGAGAGAGACACAACTAAGGCTTATGCATAGAGCAACTTACGCCTTTAATTTGTTATATCACAATGTTCCCGCCCCATTACTCACGACAGTGCCCCAAGTGTGATTTCCCGAAAGCTGGATTGCTGCTTTATGGGAATGCCCAAAGGTGCAATCGCTGTGGCAGTGGTCAGTGGAGACAATAGAAAGGGTCTGGGGAGAGATAGTGGGACTAACGCCGCAGCAATGCATTTCCCATTATATACCCAAAAACCAGGATGAGGAATTGGGGGCTGTAGTTAAGAAGGGGGAGTACATCTTTTGTTGATGTCACTGAAGAAGTCTCTTTTACGTCACTGGTTGGAAGTCGAGGTACCGTCATGGGATGAGATAATTGGGACTATGAAGAATGTTCTATAACTGGAAACATTAGAGGTAGAACAAGACAGGGAGCGATTGATTGAGAATTTCATAAAAAAAATGGAGGGGATTCATAGAGAAGCTATTGTCAAATTGCGAAATTCAGGAACTAATGCCCCCCTTCAAACTGACTAAATGGTACCTGGAGTCGCAACTAGCGAATAGAATGGGGAAGTTGGAAGTACAGTTTGATGCAAGGGATATTCAAGCTTGAGGTATGATGTACACTTATGACGTACGAGTTAAGTACTGTAACCGATATTGTCTCAGATTAGTGTTCATGAGTTGGGTTGTATTTGGGAGGGAGGGTTTGAGATGATGGCGGAGGGGAGGGGTTCGGGACAAAAATTGTGGAAATGGGATTTGGGAACCATGCAATGACATCTGTCTGTAAAATGATGTTTGCCACAATTATGTTATTCATGACTTAATACCTGCATATGTCTTGTATTGAACCTCTCATTTCAATAAAGAGAATATAAAAAAAAAAGAAGAAAAAAAGATAAAGGGACTTGATGAATAGGCTATTAGCCAATACAGGCTAATGCAACATTATGTAAGAGAAATGAAACAAAATGTTGCTAATTGCCAATAATGTCCACAACGACAAAAAACAACAAACGTGAATAGATACAGCATTGTATCAAAAACAATGTTGCATACTGTGTGCACAGACTAATCAGTTAGTCAAATGAAGCAGGTATACGAGATATGGTAATTCAGACCCAGGGGACAGACTGTGCCTCGCCTGAAGGTCCACTGGGCCTCCTTTGAAGGACCCTTTGATCAAAATCGCCTCCCCTTGGGGAACGTCGCACTCAATTTCTTGAAACATAATGGACCGAGGATCACCCGAGTGATGCAGGTTAATGTGGTGTGCAATCGGTGTATCCGCTTTTTTCTTTATGTCATTCAAATGCTCGCCAATTCTGCGGCGAAATTCATAGATGGTTTTACCTATGTACTGTAAGCCACAGAAACAGGTGCCCAGATAGACTATACCAGATGACCTGCAATTGACAAAGCATCTGATATTGTAGGATTTAGAGGTGGTAGTACTGGTAAAGGTGATTCCAGGCTTAATAGACTCACATGCCACGCACCCACTGCAGCAGAAAGTTCCCTGTGGTGAATTCTCCAGCCACGTACTAAGATGCAGGGTCTGAAAAAAGCTGTAGACCAGCCGGTCCCTCAGATTACGCCCCCTGCAGTTCGTAAAGGCTGGTCGATCACCCATCAGATGTTCAATGTCAGCATCCATTTTTAAAATGTCCCAGTGTTTACAAAGGATATTTTTGACCAGCCCATTGGCTGCATCAAACGTCGCTGTCAGACGAATCTGTTCCTCATCCACTTGTTTTCTTCTCGGATTGAGACGTGTGCATGCCAGTGAATATTGGTATGCCTATTTAAGTCCCCTAGGGGGATAGTCACATTGCAAAAACCTGTTTTCAAGGTCCCTAGATTTGATGTGAAAGTCAGAAATGGAAGAACAGTTTCGACGGACTCTAAGGTACTGTCCCTTTGGTATCCCTTTCTTGAGAGGGAGAGGGTGACAGCTCTCCCAGTGTAAGAAGCTGTTGGTCGCAGTTTTTTTGCGGAAAAGGCTCGTATGAATCTTACCATCATCGGCCCACTATGGTTAAATCAAGAATTTATTAAGAAATGGGAAACTGAGTACATAGAGTCTTCCCTGTGTCTTATGTGTGTCCTATTAGAGGAGGAAAAATCCCTCTTCGATAAAAGCATTATTGTCCTCCAGGAGAAAATTGAAGCAATCAAAAAATTCTCCACACAAGCAGAGTTTGTCCGCAAAGAACAATCACTAGAGCAGGCAGTTCAGAAATACACAGCACAACTAAAAGAAAAAAAAGCATTCTTAGTATCTCAGAGATACAGCCGATTTCAGGGAGGGTTGCCTCTTTGATTATAAAGCTAAACCTGCAAAAGTACTAGAGGTGGAAACTAAGCCTTCATCTTCTGAAGGGGAAACTGATACCGTACCCATACATAATACCCAACACCCTAGACCAGTGATGGCTAACCTTGGCACTCCAGCTGTGGTAAAACTGCAACTCCCAAGATGCCCCCCTTGCTTGGCTGCTCTCAGAAATCTGTAGAAATAAATGGAGCATGCTGGGAGTCGTAGTTTCACCATAGCTGGAGTGCCAAGGTTAGCCATCACTGCCCTAGACTATCATCTTCAAGAGGTCAACAACATAGGGTAAATCACGTAAAGGTAGGGGTGCTTATTCAAGAGGGAATTTTTTAAGCCAGGAATCCCTAATTTTGACATACTTGTTGAGGGAGAGGAAGGATCCCCAATAATGTGCCACACAGCACCCTCATCATCTGTTGCGTCATTTGACGACCTTCAGATTATAAATCTGTCCAATAGGGTGCCGTCTGACGCGGAAATAAGAATTCTTAAAAAGAGTCTTTCTTTTGTCCCCACCCATTAATTTGATCTATTTGGTTGGGTGAAAGATCTTAACCTGTTCGTCAGAAAACTCAAGTGGAGAAAGTTTTTCATGCATAATGATAAGCGTCAATGTGTTGAACTCGGCATAGACATTGCTGACCTGGGGGATGTGAAAATTTTTGTTTATCTCCTGTTTGAGAATGAAAGAATTCCTGGGGAAGGCGCCCTTACTTCAATCAGGAATCGATCACGCTTGAACCCTTCCATTAATGACACCACCCCTATTGGAGTTTTTCTCAAACTGGTGGTGGATGATCTTTCACAACTGGAAGGGCTCGGATGGTATAATAATATAACCAAAGATGAATTAGAGGGCCTGTTGTCACTTGACAAGGACACCTCTATAGTGATAAAGGCGTCAGACAAAGGGGGCAACATTGTAGTGTTGGGACATGAACAGTATCTCAAAACGTGTCTGGACATTTTGCAGGACACTAAATGTTATGGTGTACTTTCAGGAAATCCCACCGACCAGCACTTCACTGAGTTAAAAAATATCCTTATTCCTGCGTTAACATCTAACCTTATCACTAAAAAAGAGTATTCGGCTCTTTTTCCCAAGAATCCTCAACTAGCCTTTTTCTACAGTGAGGACATGGGTTGCTAGATGGCCGCTAGCACATCCGCAATACACAGTCCCCATAGCTCTGTGTGCTTTTATTTGATACATATGCAAATTAACCTGAGATGAATCCTGTCCCTGAGATGAGTCCGGTTTTTGTGATGTGGCATACCAATATTAACTGGCATGCACATGTGAGTCTCTTCTCAATCCGAGAAGATAACAAGTGGATGAGGAACAGATTCGTCTGACAGCGACGTTTGACGCAGTCAATGGGCTGGTCAAAAATATCCTTTGTAAACACTGGGATATTTTAAAAATAGATGCTGACATTGAACTTCTGGTGGGTGATCGCCCAGCCATTACATACTGCAGGGGGCGTAATTTGAGTACGTGACTGGAGAATTCACCACAGGGAAATTTCTGCTGCAGTGGGTGCGTGGCATGTGAGTCTATTAAGCCTGGAATCACCTTTACCAGTACTACCAACTCTAAATCCTACAATATCAGATGCTTTGTCAATTGCAGGTCATCTGGCCTGGTCTATCTGGGCACCTGTATCTGTGGCTTACGGTACATAGTTAAAACCATCCAGATTTGGCAAGCATTTGAATGACATAAAGAAAAAAGCGGATACACCGATTGCACGCCACATTAACCTGCATTACTCGGGGGATCCTCAGTCCATCTGTCACGGCCACGGTTTTGGCCGTGACTCCTTGGGAGCCGTATACTGTTGCCCGCGGTTTGGGTTGTTGTTTCAACCGCAGCTTGAGGCATGATGTTACTTGTCTCAGGTGCGGTTGCCACGGACAACAGGTGTGTGTGCGGTCCCTTTGGAGTCTGTGTGCGTGTATGTATGCACCGTTGTTTGTCTGTGTGCACTCTGTTTATTGTGTGGTGTGCACTGATACCTTTCCTGTACTGTGGTTGCCGTGGCAACGTTTGGTGATGTGTACATGTGGTGGCAGTGTCCCGGCCTTTGGGCTGACTCCCATGACACGGTTGCCACCCATGTCGTTGCCAGCGGTAACAACCACAGTGTGTTTGTTGTGTTTGGACACGGTTCCTTTAAGTTGGTGTTTTCCCTTTCCTGTGGTGCTGGAATGGTTAACTCTCTTCCCAGTGTGTGTGATGTCACTGGGTGTGTCTGACTGGTGGGTGTGGCCACTTAGGCCTATATAGCTTCTGTCTTTGGCATGGCTCAGGAGGTTGCTTCAGTCATGCTTTGCTGTAGCAGCCTCCTGTGATTTCTATCTCCTTGTAAGGGCCACCCTTCCGGTCATATGTTATTATTGCGTGATTTGTTGTTGATGTCCTGTGTCTTTGCTTTTTGTGCAGCTATGGATGTCCTGGTCCCTGTGTGTCTTTATGTGTGTGCTGTTTACCTTTGTTTGTGTGGACAGCGTTTGCACGGGTTCCAGTCAGCTAGGCTGAGACAGGTATGTGTGGAACTGTTAGGGTTCACCTGTCTTATCCATAGTCCTGTTTATGTACCCCCATCTTCATGCTGCTTGGCCAGTGAGACTCCTGCTCCTCCATTCCTAGGAGGAGTGGGTTGTCTTACCCTGCTCCAAAGCCCAGGGACCGGACGGAGGGTAAGTCAGGGCTCTGAGGTTCCTGCGCATGGGTCCTCCTACCATCGAGGTCGGCCCATGCAGGTAGGAGACAGGGTCAGCGTTAGGGACGCAACAGGAGGTGACCTGCTCCCTAATTCTGTGTTCCTGGCGAGTAGCGACTGGACGTCTTCCGTCACCGCACGGCTGAGGATTTCCCCCATCCTCAGCCATGACACCATCATGTTTCAAGGAATTGAGTGCGATGTTCCCCAAGGGGAGGCGATTTTAACCCCTTAGGGACGCATAACGTACCGGTACGGCATGTTTCCCGGGTCCTTAAGGACCCAAGACGTACCGGTACGTCATGAGTTTAAAATGCGATTGTGGCGCTGCGGGGGTTAATCGGAACAGGATGCCCACTGAAATCATTCAGCGGGCATTCTGTCACAACGCCGGGGGTTTACAGCGCTTTCTGCAGTTTCTAATCGGAAACTTTAAAGATTTTTTCACCCCCCCTGCACCCCTGAATGATTTTATCCCGGCGGGTGGTGCAGGGGGGGGTTGCAGGCGGTGCGGGAGGCGGTGCGCCCGCCTTCTCTTTAATATTCATTGGTGTCCAGTGGGAATACCAGAGTGTCCGTACGGACCACTGTATGGAAAGGGTTAACAGTCAGGGAGCTCCCTGCTGTGCCTTTGCAGGATGGGGTCATAGAGGGAGGGAGCTCCCCTCCTTCCCCTTCCCTGTTTGCTCAGTTGTGGCAGACGGGGAAGGTTCCCATGGCAACAGGACGCCGTCTCAGGCATCCTGCTGTCCATGGTGCTGAACAGATCTGTGCTAAAGGCATAGATCTGTTCAGACAAAGTGTAAGTAAAATACAGTAAAATACACTATATAGTGTACTGTACTGTATTATACAGACATCAGACCCACTGGATCTTCAAGAACCAAGTGGGTCTGGGTCAAAAAAATGTAAAAACAAGCGAAAAAAAGTAAAGATAAAAAAAAACATTTATCACTGAATAAAAATTAAAAAAATAACATACACTACACATATTAGGTATCGCCACATCCATAACGACCTGATCTATAAAAACGGTCATGTTACTTTCCCTGCACAGTGAATGCCATAAAAAAATAAAAATAAAAACTATGAGGAAATTTACATTTTGCCCACCTTACTTACCAAAAAAGATAATAAAAGTGATCAAAAAAGTCGCATGTACGCCAAAATAGTACCTATCAAACCATCATCTCATCCCGCAAAAATCATACCCTACCCAAGATAATCGCCCAAAAACTGCAAAAACTATGGCTCTTAGACAAAAACTATGGAAACACAAAAACATGATTTTTTTGGTTTAAAAAAGGAAACCTTTGTGTAAAACTTACATAAATAAAAAAAGGATACATATTAAGTATCACTGCGTCCGTATCGACCGGATCTATAAAAATATCACATGACCTAACCCCTCAGATAAACACCGTAAAAAAATAAAAATAAAAACGGTGTAAAAAAAGCTATTTTTTGTCATCTTACGTAACAAAAAGTGTAATAGCAAGCAATCAAAAAGTCATATGCACCCCAAAATAGTGGCAATCAAACCGTCATCTCATCCCACAAAAAATGAGACCCTACCTAAGATAATCGCCCAAAAACTTTACAAACTATGGCTCTCAGACTATGGAGACACTAAAACATGATTTTTTTAGTCTCAAAAATGAAATCATTGTGTAAAACTTACATAAATAAAAAAATGGCATACATATTAGGTATCGCCGCGTCTGTGACAACCTGCTCTATAAAAATACCACATGATCTAACCTGTCAGATGAATGTTGTAAATATAAAATAAAAAAATGCAAAAAAAAAAGCTATTTCTTGTTACCTTGCCTCACAAAAAGTGTAATATAGAGCAACCAAAAATCATACAGGTCCTTCTAAAAAAATTAGCATAATGTGATAAAGTTCATTATTTTCTGTAATGTACTGATAAAAATTAGACTTTCATATATTTTAGAATCATTACACACAACTGAAGTAGTTCAAGCCTTTTATTGTTTTAATATTGATGATTTTGGCATACAGCTCATGAAAACCCAAAATTCCTATCCCAAAAAATTAGCATATCATGAAAAGGTTCTCTAAACGAGTTATTAACCTAATCATCTGAATCAACTAATTAACTCTAAACACCTGCAAAAGATTCCTGAGGCTTTTAAAAACTCCCAGCCTGGTTCATTACTCAAAACCGCAATCATTGGTAAGACTGCCGACCTGACTGCTGTCCAGAAGGCCATCATTGACACCCTCAAGCAAGAGGGTAAGACACAGAAAGAAATTTCTGAACGAATAGGCTGTTCCCAGAGTGCTGTATCAAGGCACCTCAGTGGGAAGTCTGTGGGAAGGAAAAAGTGTGGCAGGAAACGCTGCACAACGAGAAGAGGTGACCGGACCCTGTGGAAGATTGTGGAGAAGGACCGATTCCAGACCTTGGGGGACCTGCGGAAGCAGTGGACTGAGTCTGGAGTAGAAACATCCAGAGCCACCATGTACAGGCGTGTGCAGGAAATGGGCTACAGGTGCCGCATTCCCCAGGTCAAGCCACTTTTGAACCAGAAACAGCGGCAGAAGCACCTGACCTGGGCTACAGAGAAGCAGCACTGGACTGTTGCTCAGTGGTCCAAAGTACTTTTTTCGGATGAAAGCAAATTTTGCATGTCATTCAGAAATCAAGGTGCCAGAGTCTGGAGAAAGACTGGGGAGAGGGAAATGCCAAAATGCCTGAAGTCCAGTGTCAAGTACCCACAGCCAGTGATGGTCTGGGGTGCCATGTCAGCTGCTGGTGTTGGTCCACTGTGTTTTATCAAGGGCAGGGTCAATGCAGCTAGCTATCAGGAGATTTTGGAGCACTTCATGCGTCCATCTGCTGAAAAGCTTAATGGAGATGAAGACTTCATTTTTCAGCACGACCTGGCACCTGCTCACAGTGCCAAAACCACTGGTAAATGGTTTACTGACCATGGTATTACTGTGCTCAATTGGCCTGCCAACTCTCCTGACCTGAACCCCATAGAGAATCTGTGGGATATTGGGAAAAGAAAGTTGAGAGACGCAAGACCCAACACTCTGGATGAGCTTAAGGCCGCTATCGAAGCATCCTGGGCCTCCATAACACCTCAACAGTGCCACAGGCTGATTGCCTCCATGCCACGCCGCATTGAAGCAGTCATTTCTGCAAAAGGATTCCCGACCAAGTATTGAGTGCATAACTGAACATAATTATTTGAAGGTTGACTTTATTTGTATTAAAAACACTTTTCTTTTATTGGTCGGATGAAATATGCTAATTTTTTTAGATAGGAATTTGGGGTTTTCATGAGCTGTATGCCAAAATCATCAATATTAAAACATAAAAGGCTTGAACTACTTCAGTTGTGTGTAATGAATCTAAAATATATGAAAGTCTAATGTTTATCAGTACATTACAGAAAATAATGAACTTTATCACAATATGCTAATTTTTGGAGAAGGACCTGTATGTACCCTAAACTAGTACCAACAAAACTTCCACCCTATCCCGTAGTCTCTAAAATCACTTTTTTGGAGTTTCTACTCTAGGGGTGCATCAGGGGGGCTTCAAATGGGACATGGTGTCCAGAATAACTGTCTAGCAAAATCTACCTTCCAAAAACCGTATGGCATTCCTTTTCTTCTGCGCCCTGCTGTGTGAACGTACAGCAGTTTACGACCACATATGGGGTGTTTCTGTAAACTACAGAATCAGGGCCATAAATAATGAGTTTTGTTTGGCTGTTAACCCTTGCTTTGTAACTGGAAAAAAATATTAAAATGGAAAATCTGCCCAAAAAGTGAAATTTTGAAATTGTATCTCTATTTTCCATTAAATCTTGTGCAACAATTAAAGGGTTAACAAAGTTAGTAAAATCAGTTTTAAATACCTTGAGGGGTGTAGTTTTTTAGATGGGGGGTCACTTTTATGGAGTTTCTACTCTAGGGGTGCATCAGGGGGGCTTCAAATGGGACATGGTGTCCAAAAAAACTGTCTAGCAAAATCTACCTTCCAAAAACTGTATGGCATTCCTTTCCTTCTGCTCCCTGCCTTGTGCCCGTACAGCAGTTTATGACCACATATGGGGTGTTTCTGTAAACTACAGAATCAGGGCCATAAATAATGAGTTTTGTTTGGCTGTTAACCCTTGCTTTGTAACTGGAAAAAAATATTAAAATGGAAAATCTGCCAAAAAGTTAAATTTTGAAATTGTATCTCTATTTTCCATTAAATCTTGTGCAACACCTAAAGGGTTAACAAAGTTTGTAAAATCAGTTTTGAATACCTTGAGGGTTGTAGTTTCTTAGATGGGGTCACTTTTATGGAGTTTCTACTCTAGGGGTGCATTAGAGGGGCTTCAAATGGAACATGGTGTCAAAAAAAACAGTCCAGCAAAATCTGCCTTCCAAAAACCATACGGCACACCTTTCCCTCTACACCCTACTGTGTGCCCGTACAGTCGTTTACGGCCACATATGTGGTGTTTCTGCAAACTACAGAATCGGGACAATAAATATAACATTTTGCTTGGCTGTTAACCCTTGCTTTGTTACTGGAAAAAAATATTAAAATGGAAAATTTGCCAAAAAATCATCAATTTTATCACCATTTGCCATTAACTCTTGTGGAACACCTAAAGGGTTAACAACATTTTTAAAATCAGTTTTGAATACCTTGTGTAGTTTCTAGAATGGGGTCATTTTTGGGTGGTTTCTATCATGTAAGCCTCACAAAGTGACTTCAGACCTGAACTGGTCCCTAAAAAGTGTTTTTTTGAACATTTCTGAAAAATTTTAAGATTTTCTTCTAAACTTCTAAGCCTTGTAACATCCCCCAAAAATAAAATATCATTCCCAAATTGATCCAAACATGAAGTAGACATATGGGGAATGTAAAGTAATAACTATTTTTGTATGTATTACTATGTATTATAGAAGTAGAGAAATTGAAACTTGGAAATTTGCAATTTTTGACAAATTTTGGGTAAATTTGGCATTTTTTTATAAATAAAAATGATTTTTTTTTTTACTTCATTTTACCAGTGTCATGAAGTACAGTATGTGATGAAAAAACAATCTCAAAATGGCCTGGATAAGTCAAAGCGTTTTAAAGTTATCAGCACTTAAAAATTTGCAAAAAATGGCCAAGTCCTTAAGGTGAAAGAGTCCTTAAGGGGTTAATCAAAGGGTCCGTCAAAAGAAGGCCAGTGGACCTTCAGGCAAGGCACAGTCCGTCCCCTGGGTCTGAATTACCATATATTGTATGCCTGCTTCATTTGATTCATTTAATCATTTGATTCATTTAACTGATTAGTCTGTGCACACATATCCAACATTGTTTTTGATACAATGCTGTATCTATTCACATGTTTGTTGTTTTTTGTCGTTGTGCACATTATTGGCAATTAGCAACATTTTGTTTCATTTTTCTTACATAATGTTGCATTATCCTGTATTCACTAATAGCCTATTCATCAAGTCCCTTTATCTTATTCCCCTTTAACTTAGTTCTGTCCCATCCTGCATTCTGTATTGTGTTACTCCGTTGTTTATCCATGCCTGATTTGTCCCTCTTACATCTTTGTTAATAAGGAGGGCGTCCGGCTTATCATGTGAGGCTGCTGGCAGCCAAGAGTTAACAAACGGTGGGTTCCACCTCTCTGTGTTCCCATTGGCCACACGTTGGTCTTACCTCCACCGGAGGGTGTGTTCTCTACCTATTTAACTCGGCATTCTAGGCGGCCGCTTCACAGCCATCCTAGCACCGGATACGCGGCCACACACCACCAGTGTGGTGGCTTCTGTGCTAAAATTCTCCACGTGCCGACTGAATAGCTCCTAAAGATCTCTGTGATGAAACGCATTGAGCTATGCTAAGACGCTATGTGCGGGAGTTCTAGCTAGTATTAGGACGGGTAGTTATGTGTAAAGGTTAGTCATCACTCGGGGCAGTTACAACTTTATTAGCTGCCAACACCAGATGAGACTAGTTTATATGAGTGGTAGTGTCCTTTCAGCCTTATTAACTTGAGCCTTAGTGGGACACTCACATCTCTCCCTGATCCACTGCTACTACCCCTTCTTCTATTGTATGTCCACACTGTGTACGCCGGTCATTGAGTTGCTTCCACTGTGTCCCTCTTGGGGTGCCGTCTATTATTTGACGACCACCTGGACATACCTAACACTTCACCAGTTTTATATTGATAAAATGGCTCGAAAGGCTTCAAGGCATGCATACATTGCACAGGACACACACCTAGTACCATTACCCATGGAGCACATGTTTAAATGGGGATGAACAGTAAAGAAGGAAAACAGTAAATATGAGTTAGAATTAGGGTGTCTGCTGTAGTTGGAAGACTAGCTAGAATCAAGCCTAGAACAAACAAGGAAACATCTATCAAACCTTAGTTTCTTGTTCCTTGTCTTAAATTTTGGTTCTTAAAACTCTACTTATTCACAAGCCCAGGTAGAGCGATTTGAGAAACTGATTCCCAAATCACAGGTGTTAATATGGAGTTCACCTCATTTGTCTTAATAACATCCTTCAGTTCTTCTAGGAAGGCGTTCAACAAGATTTTGGAGTATGTCTATGGGAATTTGTGTTCTTCCAACCTAAAGAACATTTGTGAGATAAGGTTCTCACAATAGATAAGAAGATCTGACTTGCAGGATAATGTGGTTTTAATTAAAGGGGTTGTCCACGCTATTTATATTGATGACCTATCCTCAGAATAAGTCATCAATATCAGATCAGCAGGGGTCAAAAGTGTACATTACATGCATCAAACCAGTTTTTTCCATCCTACAGATGACTGATTGGATTGAAATCCTGGGAATGTGAAGGGCACGTCAATACATTGAAGTATTTGTCATGTTTCTCAAACCATTCCAAGAACAAGAATGTCTTTTTGTATTTTGGTAGACACAGGGGTGGACACAGACAGCAGAGGGCCCCTGTGCAAAGAATGTGCCTGGGCCCCCTCCCCTCCAAGCCAAGTTCCCAACATAACCTATTCCATCCTAACATTACTTATAGCAATACAAAACATACAGGTTCAGGCTACTTTCACACATGCAGCACTACGCTCCGGCCACCAGATCCGGCAAAGAATGCAAGGAATTCTGCGGACACAAACTCAGGCATGCAGCGCTTTTGTGTCCCGCTGATTCTCTGCATTTTTGCCAGATTGTGGCCAGATCTCTGCCATACTCCATTATAGTTAATGGGGCGGGGGCGGACATTCTGTCTGCATTCAGCAGTGCTGGAGCATTCCGGCAGGCTGTTCTCTGCTGGAAGAGCCTGCCAGAATCACTAACTCAGATGTGAAAGTAGTCTAATACAGGTCCACATACCTCTTACATCCAGGGACGTCTTCATTGATGTAGATGTTCTCTGTCCTCATCTTCTCCTGTCAGACCAGAGTGCTGTGATGATTTCTTTCAGTCATCTCTTATTTCTGCAGGGCTTGACAGACAGACATCTTAGTTTCCTAGTTTTCCATCATCCTCCCACCTAATCAACACCCCTCTAATACTGTGCCTGCTGTGCTCCATATACTAGTTACACACAGATAGTTCCCCTTCAATAATTATTGGCACACAGTGTCCCATAAAATAACTGTGCCCAGGAAACAGTGTCCCTGATACTAATAGTGTAAACATAATGTTCCCCAAAAATAATTGTGTTAAGAAGCTGATACTGTTCTAGGGTGCCCCCACAGTAATACTGCTCCCCAAAGTCCCACCAATATAAATAATTATCTACCAGACAACACTTAGTAGTAATAGTGCCCCTACAGTAATAATGTCCCCACTGTTTCCCAGAAGTAATAATGCTCCCATAATGCTGATACTAGTATTCAAGTTCCTCATAGTCTCTCAACTGTAATAAAGCCCACCATAATGCCCCCGGTAGTAATAATTATCTTTATAACTCTTTGTGTAACAGTAGAAAAATGCCCCCTTATAATGTGCGCCAGTACATAAAAGTGCCCTGTTATGTGGCAGTATAAAAAATACCTCCTATTAGTGCCCCGTGTAGAGCCAGTGTCCCCATAGTACCCTCATAATGTGTGCCAATGCCCCCTACTGTGTGCCCAAAAACTTTTAGTGCCCCCAGTTGAGACAAGGTCCCGATAGTGCCCTATAATTTGCCCCAGTATAAAATACTCCTATATCATGCACCAATAGTGCAACCTGACCTTGTCCCTACAGTGACTGACAATGTGCCAGTATAAAATGCCCCATAATGTGTGCCAGTATAAAATGTCCCATAATGTGTGCCAGTATAATGCCCCTATATAATGACCCCAATAGTGCTCCTTTTACCCCATTCCCCCCCATGTGTGCCAGTATATGAGATAGGGTCCCTATAGTGCTCATCCCCCTCCATAGTGCCCCCATGTCTGTCAGTATATAAGATAGAGCCCTCATATTGCTTCTCCCCTTCCATAGTGCCCCCCCATGTGTGCCAGTATATAAGATAGGGCTCCCCATAGTGCTCCTCCCTCTCCATAGCTCTCCCCATGTGTGCCAGTAACTAAGATAGGGCCCCCCATAGTGCTCCTCCCCCTCCATAGTGTCCCCTATGTATGCCAGTACATAAGATAGGGCCCCAGTAGATGACCCCATGAGTGCCAGATAGGGTCCCTAGGAAAGTGTGAATAAAAAAATAAAATAAACACATTTACCTATTACTTATCTCCTTGCTGCTTTCAGTGATGTGATGCAGGCCTCTTCTGGCCTGTGTCCCGCGCTGTATGGCTCAGACAGCACAATGATGACATTGTGCTGCCTGCGCTGACCTCTGATAGGTTGCAGGCCTAGTGCCTATATCCTATGAGAGGACTGGGGAAGGGAGACAGCGATACAGATGAATAGAGATGAGAGCTCATCTCCCCTTGCCGCCGGTAAGAAGGGGCCCCTTCATTATCTGGGCCACTGTGCAACCGAACCGGCTGCACATGCGGTATGTCCATCCCTGGGTAGACAGCATTATCCATTAGGGAATATTTTTACTATGGAAGTGTATACTTGGTCTGCTACAATGTTTATTAAGGTGGTATGCCATATATATCCACATGTTATGATCAGCAGGAATACTCCTGCTGTTTTGTCTTCTTTTGTCTATCAGTTTGTTTGGGATTGTTGCCAAAGAGCCACGTGTGCATCAGCAGCTAATCTTTCTTCTGCAGCTCAGGTTCTTTTAGAAGAGGAGTTCCTAATTGGTTAGCCTTTTCTTTAAATATTCCTGAGTTCTGAAGTGGGTTGCATGCTATAGTGTAAGCAAAGTTTGACTGTGAAGCCAGTAGTTATGTCTGGATTCCATTTTTTTTGGGGGGGGGGGGGGGGGGCATAGTCATCAGAGTACTCACCATTGGTCCTAAAGATGAGTTCAGGGTAAAGAGCATAATTGATGTTTGAGAAGAAAACCTTCTATTTGGTGGATTGGAAGGATTTGGTCCTGAGGAGAGCCTGTTGAGAATCAATGCACCAGTTCTTTTCAGAAAATTCCATCTATGATCTGGACCAAAAAGAAGTAATCATAATGGGGGAGATGTCGTGTCTGCTGACATCTCCCCTCTCCTGGCAGACAGGACATCGGGAGTACTAACCCTGCCCATTTATCCATTATGTCTTCTGTATAAGGTTGTCCTGCCTGTTTCCTGCTTCTTACTGCCTTAGGACGCACACAATCTCTTTAGCTCTAAATGAGCCAGTGCACACATGGGCTAATCTGTGTCCATCCAATGGCAGCAGTCTCTGGGTTATATAGGGCATCTTCCCCTATAGGAAGGTGCCTGAGCTTTAGGTTACTATTGTTCTGGCTTCCTGTGCCTGACCTCTGCCTGTTTTCCAGATTGACCCAGTGTTCCCTGCTCGGACCTCTGACCACTGATCAAAAATGTGCGCAAAGAGCTTTACATTTTTATATAGTAAGTATATCAGTATATACATTCAGATTTAGCCATGTTTCCAGTGTTTGCATGTGTCTTTGAGCATGGAGCAGTGTGCTGCTACATATATTGTTTGTTTGCTTCTGCTCTGATCACCGTACTGAAAACTAGTATAATCATTTACCTGCTGCAATGATATCATCATATCAGTCTTGGAATCATGCTATAAAAAACATGTTCATTATCCACTCTAGTCCTTCATTCTGTTTGTCATCACTTGTGTAGAGAACCTTATCTTATTTTTAAGGAAATCATTAAAAGTTCCCAGATTTTTCCTAAAACATTTGATATGTCATAAGTTTTGATCAGTGGGGGTCTGAGTACTGTGACCCCCTACGATCCCATTCTCTAGAATGAGAAGAGAAAAGCCTTTGGTCATCACATTCCTTCTCCTTTCTGCAGGAGAGGAAATGAGACAGACTCAATCGAAAGTCTATGCATCAAGGAGAGAGCACAATATGCAAGCACTTCTCTCTCCTCATTCTAGGGATTGGTATGAGTCTCAGCACTCAGACTTCCACCGATCAAAACCTTTGATTTCTCTATATAACATCAAAAGTGTTATGAAAATTCAGAGGCCCTTTAATTATGATAGGATCTAAATCATTTAATATAGAGCTCTGGTCAAAAAATAAAAATGATAAAAGTGTTCCTGAATTTTATTTGAATTGTTCACTTTATGAATGGGAAAAATTCTACTAAGCCTCTGAACGTAAGGTGGTGGTTCAGGTCCATGTATGGAGGTGAAAGGGTGAAAACAGGGGGGGGGGGGGCATTTATCAAACTAGTGTAAAGTATAACTGGCTTAGTTGTTAGTTGCCCATAGCAACCAGTCATATTCCACCTTTTATTTGGACAGCTTCTTTGGAAAATAAAAGGAGGAATATGATTGGTTGCTATGGGCAACTAAGCCAGTTTTACTTTACACTAATTTGATAGATGACCCCCCCCCCCCCCCCCAGGTGTCTACCTTGACAATGCCCTCAGTAGTTGCGCCAAGCCAAATCCATTGTGTCTGACTTTTATATCTCTAGTATGTTGTTTCTTACCTAGTTTGTTATGTTTTGTTAGTATTGTTTTGTGGCTATTATAGTCCAGACCTTGATTCTCCTTGTTTGAATCTGTCTTGCCTTGCTTCTAGTTCAGTTCATTTGTGGGAGGGAAGGGGGGTTGTCTCTGGGTCCTACTGCCCTCCTTTTTTGCATTTTAGTGTCAGTTTTGCAGATTAGGGTTTTCTACAGGGATATCTTTAGGGACAGTCAGGTCAGTTTTAGGGACAGTGTTTAGATCTACAAAAAGCTTAAGGAAGAGTTAGTCAGTTTGTCTGTTCCTTTATTTTTTTTAATCATCATCTATCTGCTTGGTTGCCTGACTGTTATCACCATTATCATTTAGGGAAATGATCCATTACTATCACCATACATTTCTTGTGAACTATTGCTGAGTTTTAATTTTCCTGTATTCCTGTTACCTTCTACATGTTACAATTCATGCGACTGTCTGGCAGCCTGGTCTGGTATGTCCAACTGTGGCATAGTGTCTGATGAAGGTCTGCGAGCCAAAACGTTACCTGTACGCCGCACGTCTAAAAAAAATCTACTGAAGACCATGCGTGCTGTAATTTATTTACTTTATACGTACAGACAGCACCAAGAAGCAGTGTGCGACAAAAAGATTTATTTTAAAAAGCTTTCCTCAGTTGTCATGCCAGGTGTAATAGAAACCTGATAAAATCACTACTATTGCCATGAATAGTACAAGTGATTAAATGATTGCAAGTTCAAATCCCATCAGTGGAGGGGGCCTTTGCCGTGTTTCATACAGCTAGCTCCCGCCCACACTGACCGTGCCACCCATGTCATTTAACCCCTTAGGTGCCGTGATCAACGCTGTTCGTGGCACCTGAGAATGAAGGCAGAGGATGGGGCTCCCTCTGCCTCCGTTTGGAGCCCCAGCAGTGAAATCACGGGGCTCTGATTGGTTGCCATGGCAGCCTGGACGCTGCCTAACCAATCCAGGCCTGCCATGGCAATCTCCATACTGATCTATGTATGAGGCATAGCTCAGAATGGAGAGTGTAAAAATCATATTCACCCTAATAGAGATCTATTAGGGTGAATAGGAAAGAAGATCAAAAGATCCAATGTACTAGGCCCCTAAGGGGTCCAATAATAAAAACAAAAAACAAAAAAACTGATATTTTTTTGTCGTCTTGTCCCCCTCAAAAATTTAAATAACAGTGATCAAAAACATACCACAAAAATGGTACCGATAAAAAAACTGTTCGTTACGCAAAAAACAAGCCCTATACAGCCTTGTAGAACGAAATATAAAAAAGTTATGGCTGTCAGAATATGGCAATGCAAATAAAATTTTGATTATTTTCAAAGGTTTTTATTTTTTTTTAAGTAGTAAAACAGAAAAAACCTATACAAGTTTGGTATCACCACATTTGGATTGAGGCAGGTTGGCAGGTCATTTTTAGTGCACAGTGAATGCTGGGATGTCAAAACCCCCAAAACCATTGGGGGAATTCTGTTTTGTTTTTTCAATTTTGCCACAAAAATAATTTTTTTCCATTACAACATATGGTAAATTAAATGGAGGAATAAAAAAAAATGCATATTGTCCCGCAAACAATAATCCCTCATATAGCTATGTGTACAAAAAATAAAAACGTTATGGTTATTGGAACATGGGGAGGAAAAATCTAATATGCAAAAATGAAAATAGGCCTCGACGCCAAAGGGTTAAAAACAAAACAAAAAACAGAATTGGTATGAAAACAAGTTTTGGGTGTCAGAATATAGCAACAAAAAGTAGTAAAACATAATAATAATGACAATATATTATGTGGAACATTAAATGATGCCATTAAGGCTCCAGGGCATTAAATGGCATGCGCCCCTTATTAACCAGCATAGCCATGATATACTTTAGGTTAAATGGGTTGTCCATAAACGGATCCGCAATAAACACAGATGACATCCCTGTGCATTCCGTATTTTGCGGAACGAAACAGCTGGCCCCTAATAGAACAGTACTATCCTTGTCCGGACAATAATAGGACATGTTCTATTTTTTTGCTGAACGGAAACACAGAAATACGTAAACGGAATGCACACGGAATACCTTCAGTTTTTTTGGCGGACCCATTAAAATGAATAATTCTGTATACGGTCCGCAAACAAAAATGGAATGGAAACAGAATGAAAATACGTTTGTGTGCATTCTCCTGAATTGTCCGAATGTAATAATACATTTCCTCTGCTACAGCCTCTGCAGGGCAAATGGTCGGCTAGCTGTGGCTTTTCTTAACTGGATGTACAGAGCCCCAGAAAATCATGGACCAGTATGATTACAACAATACAAGAACAATTTTTACTACTTTTGCGCAATAATTGCCCATTTAATTGAAATAAGATCTTTTTCTTTAGATTTTTCTGCATTCCAAAAAGCCATTACTTTTTTTTCTGTTGCTATACCTGACCGTGTGTTTGTTTTTTGTCGGATTAGCCACTTTAATAGAACTGTTTTGAATCACATATAGATTATTAACTTTTATAGTTTTTGGGGGGAGGTGGAAGGGGCATGACAAAAATGCAACTCTACCATTGTTATATTACCTATTTTTTTTACATCACTTATTGTGCAGTTTACATGTTATTGTACTGGTCATTATGATTGTGATCTGATGTCATGATTTTTAATTCAGTTACTGCAAAACTATGTCAAAATGCCAAGGTTTTTGCTAAATCAGGTCAAAACCACTGCATTCTTATGCGGTTTTAAGACAATTGTAGCACAAAATTGCAAATTGACTGCAAAGTTTGAATTGATTTCAATGCTAAAAGCATTGTGGGGAAGGACTCAATGATGCCATCTAGTTTGAGACCACTATAGCATTTGATAGTAGAGGAATACATAGAAGTATCTGCTCACCTTCTGAACCCACAGTGTCTGACGGTAATACTGAAGCGAGCCGTCACTTGGGACCTGTGCACCAGTCTCATGCATTCCTGCCTCTTCTTCTTCTGAGGATGTCGCTAGAGTGAAGACCAAGATTATATGAATGGCAAGGCTCTACAGATATCGCCCTGGTGCTAGAATAGCGTCATAACGTTTTTTTGCACAGTGTCACTCTAACTTTTGTGTTGTCTAATAGTTTGTACAGCTGCTGGCAAGTTCTGCTTTACAAAATCTTGCAACAGACTCACTTTTTTCTGAATATTGTAAAAACCTTAAGTGTCTACAGTTCATAGGCTTATTGCCAGTACCTCAATAGCATACATATGGCTGCATACGCTGTGCAATTGTCCCTTTTTCCCCCAAAGAACCTCAGTTTACCATTTATAATCGAGCGTTTTCAGTGCAATTCAATGCATCAATATACCTGTGTTAGTGAAAGTATTTTATTACTGCAAAATACCATTAAAGGGAACCTGTCATCAACTTCATGCTGCCCATACTAACGGCAGAATAAAGTAGAGACAGGTGAGTTGATTTCAGCGGTCTGTCATTTATAAGTTAAAAGTAATTGGTTGCCGAGTACCAACATCACAATCCTTGCAGACTGGGCCTGGAAAAGAGTCCCGGACACCTGAGAAGAGTCCTGGTTATTCATGACTTCCTGCTCTCCCTGCCCCACTGCTGATGACTGACGGCTTCTACCTAGTTTTCTCCCTTTCTGTCTAGGAGAGAACTGCCAATCATCAGCAGATGGGCGGGAGAGCAGGAGATTATGAATAACCATGACTCTTCCAGGCCTGGGCTGCAATGACTATGATGCTGGTTCTCAGCAGCCTCTTACTTTTAGCTGATGAGTGACAACGCTGAAATCAGCATTTCTGTCACTATTTTATTCTGCCCTCAGTGAGGTCAGCATAAAGTTGATGACAGGTTCCCTTTAAGTTACAGCAAATATGCAAACGCATTTTGCTGCAATAAAGCCATTAGTGCACCGATGTTAGTAAATTTTGTACTGAGAAAACTGCATTATTATACCCATTTTAGTGAAAATGTTGTATTACTTCAAGATAGAGTAGTTACAGTAAAAGCATTTTACAGCAAAATCTGCATTACAATGTGTTATTGAATGTGTTTTACTGTGAGTGCAGATGCTACATCCCTCACCACGCCAACCCGGGTTGCGGCCTGCATGCTCCTACCTAGTCTTCCAGCCTGTGTCCCTTTAGGGCGCACATGCCCTCGCTGTTTTGGCCTCCTAAAGGGCCAGTACACATGCTTCCAAGCCAATAGCTTGATGTCCCTGGGTATTTAAGGCCCTTTCTCCAGCCAGAGGATTTCTGAGCTTTAGGGTCCTGGTGATCAACAAAGGTGTTAGGAGGTTTAGTACTTCTGCAATTGTCCTGGAATTTACCTATCTGTATATTATTCCTGTTTGTGTTCCTGACCGTGCTCCAGCCTTGTACCCATCCTGCCTTTGTGTTTTTTTCTTTCCAGTTCAGTTCAATGTTTCAGTTCAGTGCCTAATCTGTCTGCCTTGTCCGTGCTACTGTTAAGTACCCAGTCTACCAGCCTTGCCATGTCTCTGCCTGTACCCACATTATCTCTGTGGCTGCCGGGATTTCAGCCTGATTTCCTTGCATCAGAGTCTCCAGTGGTTCAGATGCTAACTACAAAGGGACTATTCCAGGTGGTTGTGGTCTGGTTGCTCCCTTGCAGTGATGTCCACATCCCTGTACAGGGGTTATAGGGTAAATAGCAGAGGAGCGTCAGAACAATACCCTTAGGGTCAAAAAGGTTAGTCAACGCAGTGGGTCCTCCCTCACTGCCCCATTACAAACATGTTGTATTACTTTAAGATACCGTTCAGTTACAGCAACAGCATTTTACTGAAACAAATGTGTTTTACTGCCAAAAATGCATTATTGTACCTGTTTTAGTGTTGTATTACTTCAAGATACCGTTTAGCTACATTATTTACTATTGCTGTCACTGTGGTAAACAGCTCAAATAGGGGAATTTGAGAAAGAAAAATTTGCTAAAAATGTAAAAAAAAAAAATTGAGAAAGACAAGACATAAAAAATATACCTAGGAGACCACAGAGTGTCATATACCAATTTTCAGGCCAATTATAGCACTTTGGATCTGTGTAGAATTTATTTGGCCACAAATACATTTAAAAAAAGAAAATTAAATTTGGACATGAAACAAATTTCAAGAAGTTCGCTCATCTCTTATGTGAATATATTTCTAATTGTGGAAACACGCCTAGATTGCTTACAAATAAAAAATTCTTTCAAATAATGACAAGTCTCAGTGGATTACATGTACTTTACTTGTGTAATATTGAAAGTGAAAATACATATATCCAACAATATAACCTGTAAAGGAACTTAAACAAAATGGAAATAAATAAATAAAGTAGCCAATTTATTGTATTTTATAACAGTCAATATAGTGACACAACCCAGGTATATCTTAATGTTTCCAGCGGCTGGAAATTGTAAATTGAACTAGTAGTAACCTAAACCTGAAATTTCTGTAATTCTCTGCTTGTGGAAAAGAACATAATACAGGGCATAGGTTGGCTGCTGTTAATAAGTGGTTGAGCTGAAGAGTCATCGAAAGGATGAGCAGATGAGGGAGGGCTATTGCCTATTATCTTCCAGCAGCTCATCACTATAGTACAAGTTCAGGGAGAGCAGTGGATCTTCACACCTCACTGGCTCTTCTAGAGATGAAGACCTCCTACATATCCTACAACGAAGGAGGACCCAGAATATGATACGACTGTGACAGTCATTCCTATTTAACTTTATCCTACAAAGAAAAACCTTTTCCTGTTTGATTTGATTCACCATTTTTTGAATTTTCATGAGTAAGATTCACACAAAGTAAGTAGAACTTTTTCTGTACAATGTGTTTGTCTTATTTGTAATACTTTATGTGTATATATTGGTGTACATGCGTAAGAATTAATATGGTCATTTTTATTTTCATTGGCATTCATATTAATATTTGGTCCCAAGAAATCTTGAGGGTGTTGTGTGCAGGTTTAATGTACTTTGTACTATGCCTAATGTATTTTTGTATGAAATGACAAAACTATTTTGTAAATTGCTTAAAAATGTGTAGCATAAATTACATAAATAACAAATACCTTAGGCTCTGTT
The DNA here is from genome assembly GCF_014858855.1 of Bufo gargarizans. Classification (NCBI taxonomy): domain Eukaryota; kingdom Metazoa; phylum Chordata; class Amphibia; order Anura; family Bufonidae; genus Bufo; species Bufo gargarizans. The sequence goes on along the minus strand of NC_058084.1, from coordinate 282,298,850 downwards.
CACACTAGCAGAAACAAATCGCTGACCATTTAATAGACTCTATTTGAATCCTGTTTATAGCAAGAATAGGTCTGCTGTTATTTGTTTTTCTAAATTGGAAACGCTGACAGTCCCATTAATGTGAACAGAGCCTTACATTCAATACAATAACTTTATGATGTAGTACATTGAGCTCCACGTGTATAGTATACATTTTATTCTAGAGCTCTTTGAAAGGTTGGTGAGTATATAATGACGTTCCTCTTTACATATAACATACAATCTCTGTTTCTTGTATGTAACTTGTGTATAACTAGTTAATGTTCACCTCTGACTGTAGTATTGCATGGGACCAGGTTTCTTTATTCTATGATCACTAAAACCCCATGCAACACTGTAAGCATCGCCAGTTATAGATGTCAACTTTTAACCCACTGATTGATTTACAGAATGTCAGGCTGGCATTTACATTGTCATTTTGGTTTGTCAAATTTGCATTTACTTATTCTATTGAAAAAAGGGAAACAAATATTTCGAAATATCTTTCCATAATCGCTCATAAATGTTATGTATTTCAGGGCGTATAATATTGATCTTTGTGCTATTATGGACATTAGATATAGAGTAACATTGCTTACCATCGAGACAACCACCTATTCCATGTATGAATTAACCTTTTCATTTCCTTCTGGATGTTTTTGACTCTTTGAGTGAATGCACTCTGCTGCTGGTTGCTGTCCACCCCTGGGTAGTGCTGAAATGTCATATGGTTAACATTTCAAATAACATCCAATATAAACTACTGTAAAAGCCAGTTTTCTCTTTTTGCATATAATTTTAATGTTCTAAATGCAGATGACACTCCTCTCATTTAGGGCATGACCTGACCATGTCTGTATTGCCGTCCGCAAACCACGGACCCTTTATGTGCATACTACATTTTTCTCACTCCCATCAATAGAAAGGACTATTCTTGTCCGCAATGCAGACCATATTAGAATGTGTTCTATAATTTACGTAATGGTCAAATGGGTGTAGACAACACATGGATGACATCCATATCATGTCCATTTTGTTTGCGGACCCATAGAAATGAATGGTTCTGACTCTGACCCACTTGCGGACTATGTAAATAAGCCCTTACATGCGCTTCATGTGTCCAGAGACTAGTTCCAAGTAATTCCATAGTCACAGAATTGGATCCCAGTGTGAAGTTTTTGCTTCTTTTTTTTATTGTGTATTATGCTTAATAAGACCAAGTACTACAGTAAAATGATAATCATTGGTCAATTATGATCAGACCCTTTCACTTACATTATATATTTGCTTACAGTACAGCATCCTCTACAGTTTAAGAATCATTCTTGACACAGACATGCAGAATGTGAAAAGCCACTTTTTCGCTGGTGCATTATTAGGATAACTCAGGCTTGTTTGAAGTCTTACGTAAACCAACAATTAGAAACCATGATGTAACGCTGGGCTGCGTCCAATGACATTGCCAAATTAGGAAAACAATTATTATATGTTGAATTACCAATATATCTTTTTGGCATATTTCAGTATGAAAACTAATTTCAAGTTAAATGTGATTTTCCACAGGAATGCATGTAACATACTTGGTTGTTACCACAGTGCATGTAAGAAAACATTACCAAGGTATCACTTTCAGCCCTGCTATATCTGCAAATTTTATTCCACTACTATTAAGTAGTACATAATGCTAGTAACGCAAGACCCATATTTTCATATCATGATTTAATACATTTAATACATCAGTCACTGCAAACTGGTGTTTAAATATTTTCCGCTGTTAAGTACTTCATAACCGTGGTATTGGTACCAGAGGGGAAAAGAAAATCCGCAGTCTGGTTTGACGTTGTCTGGAAGCAGCACCTATATAAGCAGACTAAAAACCTGAGTTTGTGAGCATTCGTGTGTTTGATTTCAAGTGTGTGTTTGCATTAAGTGTGTGATTTAAGATTAAATGACTTTAGGTTCATGGACTTAAGGAATAGACTACATGAAAGGGGTTCTCCGGGAATTAAGAAAATGAAAATACTTAAATATTACTTTATAATAAATATATTCCCAAATACATTTCATTAGTTATAATGGCTCATGTTGTCTAGAGAGCAATCATCAGGGGAAACAAAATGGCAACTGTCCTATTAGTACACACAAAATCTGTCCTAATCACACAACAGGACAAGTTACTTCTTAACACTGAGCTAATGAGCTGCCCCATGCTCCTCTCTGCTCTACCTGTCAGGGGTTACAATCCCCTGATAAGATCTTCAGCTGAATTTCTGTAGGAATGGAGTTAATCAGGAGACATGAAGTACAGAGAGGACGGACAGGTCAGACTGTGGTGATGTGGGGCTGTGGTAATGGAAACTGCATACATGTGCTGCTGCTTATAATCCACATCCCCACCCTCCCCTATGTACTTCATGTCTTCTCATGAACTCCATTCTTATAGAGATTTAGATTAAGATCTTATCAGCTATGTACTGAAAAACAGAGAAGAGAGGAGGATGAGGCAGCTCTTTAGCTCAGTATTGTTAAGTAACTAGTCCTGCTGTGTGGTTAGGACAGGTTTTGTGTGTACTAAAAAGGTGGTGGCCACTTTATTTCTCCTAATGATTGCTCCTAGACAAAACGAGCCATAATAATTAATTAAAGGTATTTGGGAATATATTTATCATAAATTAATATTTAGTATTTTCATTTTCTTAATTCCTGGAGAACCCCTTTAAATCAGTTGAGTACCATTTCATTACATTGTATTATTTCTTTTTCTTTTAACAAGTATATGCTCCATAATTGACCAGGCAGTCCATTGCACATCTTATGAAATGTGTGCAGTCCTGCAGAAGCCATTTGAGGGTGCAAGTTTTTTTCACAATTTGAGAAAATTGCGCTTTTTGAATACCAGATCCTGTATCTAAATGAGGGAATTACAACACTGAGATGCTTTGAAAATATGGAGAATAGTTTCCTGCTCACTCAGCAGACAATCTATGAGGTAGATGTGGGAGATGGTGATAAATGTGGAGGATCAGGAAAGTGAGGTAGGTACAGTAGCTGGATAACAGTTAGAAAGTGGGGTAGAAGGAAGAGTGCCAGGGAGGCTAGCCATGATCGGACACACCTTAACCAGTTTACAAGGTTGGCAGATGAGGGGATGTCAGTTCAGGGAGAGCACTGCTGCAGCCGGACATTTCCTCAGCCAGTCTAGGGAATGTCAGCTACCGGTACCACAAGCTACACCAAAAAGGCAGTGGGAGTTAGGGAGGTAAACAAGTGTCTCAAGTGGTATAGGAAGGAAGAGTTTGGGTTCCTGGAGAACTTGGCTACAGGCTCTATCGTAGAGATGGGCTGCACACTGATGGGGAAGGTGCAGTTGTGTTGGGGGAGAATATGGCTAGAAAGTTGGAGGAATGTTTAAACTAGGGACTGGGGGACGGTAATTACATTATAAAAGGGAAAATAGTGCAGATAGTGAACTGGAGCGAGGTAATAGGACTGGAGGCGGGGAGTAATTTGCCTTAATATAAAGTCCTATCTAAAGCGTGTACTTTGGGAAGATATAAGTGAGAGGAATGCACATGTGGAGTTTCTCTGGGTAGAAATACATGTTGGCAAAAACAAGAATAAAATACTGATAGGGATTTGTTAGAAGCCACTCAATATAAGAGAGTCCACAGAAAATGTATTACTAAGGCCTCATGCACACGACCGTTCCGTTTTTTGCGGTCCGCAAACTGCGGATCCGCAATTTACGGAACGGGCGGCCCATTGTAGAAATACCTATTCTTGTCCGCAAAACAGACAAGAATAGGACATGCTATATTTTTTCTGCGGTGAACGGGTGGATGGCTCGGATGCGGACCACAACAACGGTCGTGTGCATGAGGCCTAAGGAAAATAGTTGAGGCTGCAAATAATGCTGAGGTTGTTATTATGGGGGATTTCAACTACCCAGATATAGACTGGGGAACTGAAAGCTGGAGATCTCTTAAAGGAAACAGATTCTTGACAATAAACAAATATAATTGCCTATCCCAACTGGGTTAAGAACAAACAAGAGGGTTTGGCCATACTGGACTTAATAATAACCAGTAGATCTGACAAAAAGAACAGGTGTGCAGGTTGGTGGACACATGGGAAATAGTGACCATAAAATGATAACTTTCCAATCATTAAAAGAATATTTCTTCAGGAAGGAACAAAAACTCCAAACTTCCAAAAAACTGAATCTGACCAACTACTAATCGGACTCCTGCTCACTAAACTCTCCCCCCCCCCCCCTCAGTTGGTTCTAAATGCTGCAGCCAGGCTCATCTATCCATCCAACCACTACACTGATGCTACTTACTAATCTGTGCCAGTCACTTCATTGGTTGCCCATCCACCACAGTATACAGTTCAAACTTCTCACCCTCACCCAAAAATCTCTCCACAGTGCTGCATCTCCATATACAGTTGCAAGAAAAAGTATGTGAACCCTTTGGAATGATATGGATTTCTGCACAAATTGGTCATAAAATGTGATCTGATCTTCATCTAAGTCACAACAATAGACAATCACAGTCTGCTTAAACTAATAACACACAAATAATTAAATGTTACCATGTTTTTATTGAACACACCATGTAAACATTCACAGTCCAGGTGGAAAAAGTATGTGAACCCTTGGATTTAATAACTGGTTGAACCTCCTTTGGCAGCATTAACTTCAACCAAACGTTTCCTTTAGTTGCAGATCAGACGTGCACAACGGTCAGGAGTAATTCTTGACCATTCCTCTTTACAGAACTGTTTCAGTTCAGCAATATTCTTGGGCTGTCTGGTGTGAATCGCTTTCTTGAGGTCATGCCACAGCATCTCAATCTGGTTGAGGTCAGGACTCTGACTGGGCCACTCCAGAAGGCGTATTTTCCTCTGTTTAAGCCATTCTGTTGTTGATTTACTTCTATGCTTTGCGTCGTTGTCCTGTTGCAACACCCATCTTCTGTTGAGCTCCAGCTGGTGGACAGATGGCCTTAAGTTCTCCTGCAAAATTTCTTGATAAACTTGGGAATTAATTTTTCCTTCGATGATAGCAATCCGTCCAGGCCCTGACGCAGCAAAGCAGCCCCAAACCATGATGCCCCCACCACCATACTTCACAGTTGGGATGAGGTTTTGATGTTGGTGTGCTGTGCCTCTTTTTCTCCACACATAGTGTTGTGTGTTTCTTCCAAACAACTCAACTTTGGTTTCATCTGTACACAGAATATTTTGCCAGTACTGCTGTGGAACATCCAGGTGCTCTTGTGCAAACTGTAAACGTGCAGCAATGTTTTTTTTGGACAGCAGTGGGTTCCTCTGTGGTATCCTCCAATGAAATCCATTCTTGTTTAGTGTTTTACGTATCGTAGATTCGCTAACAGGGACGTTAGCATACGCCAGAGACTTTTGTAAGTCTTTAGCTGACACTCTAGGATTCTTCTTCACCTCATTGAGCAGTCTGCGCTGTGCTCTTGCAATCATCTTTTTTTTTATTTATTTTTTTATATTTTTATTTTCAACATATTAAAATACAAACAAACATAAACGGGATAAACAATAATGGAGCAAAAATATGCTCACACATTTAGTACAAAATTCTCATTTAATATACAAAACATATATAACCCCACCCTACCCCCCCCCCCCTACCCCCCACCCATGGTTGTCTTGGTGGTTTCTATAGAGAAATTGATTTCATGATCCCATATCGGGAATTTGGGTCTTCCAATTTTAAGCTCTTCCTACCTTTCATACAATTAAGTTTCCTATTTCATTTTCTTGCAGACATATTCATATCTCTGCACCCTCTCACGTAACTTCTTCCACTCTTCAATATTTGGTGGTCTGTCCGCCCCCCACTCTCTAGCCACCACCACCCGCGCCAACATTAAACCCTTTTCCCATTTACTTTCACTTTTTCTATCCAAGCCAATTTCTTTAATGTACCCCAGCACCGCTATCGAGATCTCCAGTGGCACATTACACCCGGTTACTCCAGTAAGCTCCTGGAATACCTGGGTCCAATAAACCTGTATGCGAGGACAGTGCCATATCATATGGATAAAATCTGCATTGTACATTCTACACTTCCAACATCTGGAATCATTTGTTTTGTACATCTTGCTCGCCACCCAGGGAGTTATATAGGTTCGATGGAGAATAAAAAACTGTATCAACCGGAAATTGCTCGATATAGTACACCTCTTTATGCTTTTATAAATGAAACCCCATTTTAGTCCCGTTACGATAATAACAGAATTCTACAAATTCTGAGTATTTTGTGATAAAATATTCTTTATTTTTAGTTGACTCAAATGCATGTTTTAATCGATAATATCTAAATCGTGTGAGGGTATCTAACTCTATACTAAGCCCCATTTCTTCTAGTGTCTTCATCTTTCCTTCCACCTCAATCTGTGAGATAAACTTTATACCATTTCTTTCCCAAAATGCATAATCATCTAACCTCTGAAACTCACCTAAATGTATATTTCCCCATATAGGGGTGATCCTTAATGAGTGATTTATACCCAATAATTTCTTAACTTTAACCCATATTAAATGTATCATATTGCTAATTGGGCACCTCCTGCCCTTTATTTTTATAATCCCTGTTTCTAAGACACTAACCATGTTATAATGTGTACCTTCGCTCTTATCCAGCAAAAAACGACGCAATCTGTCGTCTTCCGTCATTAGCCATTGCAGCTGGGATGCATAGTAATAGCCACGAAAACAGGGAACGGACAAACCACCATCTTCTTCATCTAACCACAAATATTTTTGTTTCAACCTTACCCTTTTTCTCCCCCATATGAGATCATTTATCAATCCCTCCAATACATAAAAAAAATGATCGTCTATCCATACAGGGCAAGAGGAGAGAACATATAGAATCTGCGGTAACAAAACCATCTTAACAATAGCAATTCGATCAGCCTGACGAATCAATAACCTTTGCCAGGTGCTTATTTTATTTTTAACCTTTTTAATCAGGGGGGTGATATTAAATTCTATATACTCCTGAATCCTGGAACTGATTTTTATTCCGAGATAATCAAATGTTTCTGTGGGTTTCAGAATTTTGACATTTATATCCTTTTGCATTATTTCATATCCGATTGGGAGCAGCACGGACTTTGTCCAATTGACCCTAAAGCCAGAAATCTGTCCAAACTGTTCCTACTAGCCCAATCAGATATGAGACTATCGACACATCTCCTTCTAAAAAAAACAAAATGTCATCCGCGTATAAGCATATTTTGTCTGATGCACCCCTTCCCCCAAACCCCCTGATTTTATCATCTGCTCTCACCTTGCACGCCAATGGTTCAACAAATATGGCAAACAGCAGTGGGGAAAGTGGGCACCCCTGTCTAGTTCCCCTCTGTAGTATTACCGAATCTGATATCTGACCGTTGATTTTCACCCTCACTTTCGAGTGCCGATAAAGCACCTGTACCCATCTAATCAATTTTTCCCCTAAGTTCAGTTCGTGCATTATCTTCCAGAGATAGGCCCACTCCACCCTGTCAAACGCTTTTTCCGCGTCCAAGGACAGGATGGAGTGGGCACCCTCCCCGCTCATCTGAATGTTCAACAGGGTCCGACGAATATTTGTTTGAGCCTGACGTTTTGGCACAAACCCTGATTGATCTGGGTGTATTATTTTTTCTATAACTCTTTTCAAACGATTTGCCAATAATTTAGCACATATTTTAAAATCGGTGTTGAGAAGAGAGATGGGGCGATACGACTCCACCTTACTCTCATCCTTCCCCTTCTTCCCTATCAGAGTTATTACAGCCTCCGATAGAGAGGCCGGGAGTTCGCCCCTATCCATTGACTCATTGAGAACCTGCAAGAAGACTGGGAGAATAACCTTTCCATATCTTCTGTATATCTCAAAGGGGAGGCCATCCAACCCGGGACTAGAATTACCCTGTATAGATTTCAAAGTTTCCCATAATTCCTCCAGTTTAATAGGGCCGTTCAGCAATTCACTTTCCTCCCCGGAGAGTCTAGGGAGCGATACTCCCTCCAGAAACAGTTCTATATCTCCCGACCCCACCACTCCCTCCGAGGAGTAGAGGTCCTTATAATAATTAACAAATTCCTTCTCCATTTCTCCCAGGTTGGATGTCATCCCCCCATCTCTCCTCTCAACACTCTTGATTCTACAGCCCCCCTTTTGATTCTGTATAATTGAGGACAGCAGTCTCCCAGGTTTCCCCGACTCCCTGAAATATCGTGCCCCCTCAAAAAACACTTTTTGTTGTGTCTTATCCACCAGGTAGTCTTTTAATAAAGTTTTAGCCTCTTCTAACTGGCTCACCGTTTCGGGGAGGTTTTTTACCAGGAGTGTCTCCTCTATTTCCTTTATATTATCTTCCAACTCTTTCTCCTTTTTAGCAAATTCCCTTTTTAACCCCTTGATTCTGCCGACAAGGATACCCCGTAGGTATGCTTTAAATGCATCCCATACATACCCTATTTGTGTAGATCCTAAATTAATTTTCCAATACTCAGAAATGTCTTCAATAATACTTTCATCCTTGTCTAGCAGATTCAGCCAGTGCGGGTTTAACCGAAACTCTCGACTTTTTAACCTGGCATTCGTTTTCAATGCCAGGCTAATTGGCGAGTGGTCGGAAATACTATTAGCCTCATACCTCATTCTTTCTATCTGCTCTGCCAGTTCCGGACTGGCTAATGCCATGTCTATTCTTGACATTATTTTACTTCCGCGGCTGAAACATGAATACACTCGCTTGTCTTCATAGAGATACCTCCACACATCTATTAATAACAATTCCTGGGATATTCTTTTAAGAAGTGTTGGTTGACTTGTATCATATTTATCCTTTGAGAGCACTGAGTATCTATCCAACCTACTGTTCATAACATTATTAAAATCTCCCATAATAAGTATGGGGCATTTACCTCGAGAGTCTGCAAATTCCACCAAACGGTGGATTACGCATAGGGAGAATGGCGGTGGTATATACACAAAGGCCAGAATGCAGACTATCCCATTCCACTGACAATGCAAAAATACATATTTACCCCTATCATCTATCCTCTGATCAAGTGGGAGGAAGTCTATTTTTTGATGGATATATACACTAACTCCACATGAGTAGGTAGAGAAACATGAATGATACTGGTACTTCGCCCATTTCTTCATAAATAAGTTTGTCTTATCCTTAGTATTGTGTGTTTCCAATAATCCCACGATTGCCGGGAGATGTCTAGTGACCATATCAAAAACCATAACCCTCTTAACCCTATCTCCCAGACCTCGTACATTCCATGTTAAAATCCTACTCATGTGTACCTCCCACCTGTAATATCATATTTTCCCCTTCTCTCCCCGCTAGACCCGCCAAGACAACCATCCCAACCATCACCCACCCACCTCCCCCTCCCATACACCCCCCCCTCAACCCCCAACTGATCGGCGAGATCGAAGATCCCCCCCACCTCTTACACTATACCCCTTCCCTCCCCCCTCACCTCCCCCCCTCGTGTGCTTCACTTTAATTCATATTCCTATTCCCTTGGCATCCAACCATTCCACTGCTTCCTCTGGGGAGCCAAAAAAGCTAACTTGTTCACGATATATTACACGCAGCTTAGTAGGATATATCAATGAGTATTGTATCCGTGCAGCTGCTAACCTTTTTTTTACTTCTTTAAACTCACGCCTTTTTGCCTGTGTTGCACTGGAGTAATCTGGATATAGCTCTATATTTGTTCCATTGTACTCTATAGCTTGCATTTTCCTTTTGGTCCTCATTATTGCATCTCTATCCTTGGAGCATAGGATTCTGGCTAGAATTGCCCTAGGCGGGCTCCCTTTCGGAGGCAGTTTCCCCGGTATCCTATGTGCTCTATCCACTAGGAACCATGGAGAGAAAATCTCTTTATCAAAGCTATCTTGCAGCCACTGCTGAATAAACCCCGTTGTATCCTCTCCTTCCACACCCTCTGGGAATCCCACTAGTCTAATATTCGTTCTGCGGGACATATCCTCCATTGCAGTTATTCTATCTACCAAGATTTTCTTTTCCCCATCTATGCCTTCAACTCTTTTCTTTATTCCTTCCATATCCTTTTTCATTCCGCCTGAGGAGATCTGCAGCTCTTTCACCTTTTCCCTAACTTTATTCATCTCTTCTTTAATAAGGGAGAGGTCCACCTGTGCTGATGCTATCTTTAAGGTCAGTTCCTCTAGACTGTGATTGGACTGTTTTACTGCCCCCAATATTTCAACCAGTTTCCTATCCACTGAGTTTATTCTTTCTTCCATCCCCTCTCCGCTATCTATCCCCCTTTCCACCCCCATACCTTTGTCCGAGATCTGTAAGTCACCACCTTCTCTCTGACTTTCCTTGTTTCCCCGAAGTGTACCTCTACTCTTTGGGGGGGATTTGAGGAATTTTTCTAAACCTGTCATCGTATTATTTCCCTTTCCTCCTCCCGGCGAGGATGTACCCACTGATTTTCTGTTATATGTTTTGGGTGGCATAATTACAGCACAATACCCCAGAACTATACCCGACACCGAAAACAACAAAAAAAAGAAACAAAAAAGGGACAATCAAAGAATACCAAAGGTTCCCAAAAAAAAAAGAAAAAAAAAAAAAAAAAAAGGGAAAACCCGCCCAATTAGTTCTCTCTCCTTTTCTTCCAATCCAGATGGCGCTTCTCCGTTATCAGTCCAGCTCATCAACAGAACCAAGAATGTCCATTCCTATTTAACCTCCTTCCCAGATCCGAGAGTAATAAGCAAATTCTCACTCCCGCGGTGAAAGGGAGGGCAAGAAAAAGAATAAGTCAAACTTATAAACCAAAATGCTGGTGCTGAGTCCTGAGATCCAGTCCAAAATCCTCACTGTACAAAGTCCAGCTCAATGGTACTGTGGCTGAGCTTAAGCACATATAACGACACTGCCCCCAGCCCTTTTTCGGTCAAATATGCTATTTCTTCAGCCACAGTACTTAGTTCTTCAGATGTACATACCCCACAGTTTTTGCGTGGAATTGAGGGCAACTCAGCTTTGCGGCTAATCAAGAACCTCCCTGGTTCACTTTATGGATACCTTGCACTTCTACAGTGCTGCGGTGCTGCTTAACCACTTAACCCCTTCTTCTCCAACTCATGTCACCAGCAGTGATCCCAGCATAGAGCATAGAGTATACCACCAGGGTTACCCTTTAGCACTGCAACTCAGACCCCCTTGCTGGAACCCCCATACCACTCGGTAACTTCAGCACCTATATGGCTAGTTTTCAACAAAACACAGCCACAGATCGACATGCATTAACACTTGATACGAGCCTGTAGAGGGGCACCTCCGACCGTCCCACGTCCTAATCCTCGCACCTCTGGTAGGGGGGGGGGGGAAGCAGCACCGGTCTTCTCATATCATGGGAAGCGGGGAGATCGCTGTATGTCACCGCTCACGTCCTGTCCGACCAGACCACGGCTGTATCAGGCATCTCATTACCAGGCACGGCTCCAGGGCGCCCTCAGAGAAAACACCACGACAAGGGTCCGCTCCTGCTCAGACGCTCAGACGCCTCTGCCCATAGCACACGAGGGGGGGAGGGAGGAATTTGTCTTACCGTGGACTGGTGAACAGCAAGGCTTTTGGAGATACTTTTATAACCCTTTCCAGCTTTATGCAAGTCAACAATTCTTAATCGTAGGTCTTCTGAGAGCTCTTTTGTGTGAGGCATCATTCACATCAGGCAATGCTTCTAGTGAAAAGCAAACCCAGAACTGGGGTGTGTTTTTTATAGGGCAGGGCAGCTGTAACCAACACCTCCAATCTCATCTCATTGATTGGACTCCAGTTAGCTGACACCTCACTCCAATTAACGCTTGGAGATGTTATTAGTCTAGGGGTTCACATACTTTTTCTACCTGCACTGTGAATGTTTACATTGTGTGTTCAATAAAAACATGGTAACATTTAATTCTTTGTGTGTTATTAGTTTAAGCAGACTGTGATTGTCTATTGTTGGGACTTAGATGCATATCAGGTCACATTTTATGACCAATTTGTGCAGAAATAAATATCATTCCAAAGGGTTCACATACTTTTTCTTGCAACTGTATCTCCTCCCTTATGTCCATCTACCACCCTACTCGTACTCTCTGTTCTGTTAGCGAACTAAGATTAATAACCTTCATAATTCGTACCTCTCACTCTTCAAGACTTTTCTCGATCTGCACCTACTCTCTGGAATACTCTGCCCCGGAAAACTATCGTAGGTCAATTCACAACTTCTCCAATTCGAACGTGCCTTAAAAACACATCTTTTCAGGCAGGCTTATCAAGCTACCTAAAATGACTTTTCCCAGACTAGACCTTTCCCCCAACAACTCCTCTGGCCTAAACTCGATCCTCTAGTAGTACCAAACCCGAAGCAGATCGGCCAGCACCACTCCTGTCAGTTCAATAATGGCTCAAATTGTACTTATCATTAGTGATGTCCCGAACTATTCGCCGGCGAATAGTTCCCGGCGAACATAGCTTGTTCGCGTTCACCGCTGCGGGCGAACATATGCGATGTTTGGTCCGCCCCCTATACATCATCATTGAGTAAACTTTGACCCTCTACCTCACAGTCAGCAGACACATTCCAGCCAATCAGCAGCAGACCCTCCCACCTCCAGGACAGCATCCATTTTAGATTCATTCGGAATCTGCTTTCACAGAGAGAGGAGGGAGAGTGTAGCTGCTGCTGATTCAATAGGGAAAGCGTTAGCTAGGGCATTGTTCTGTGTCCACAGACTCATCTGCTGTAAGGACAGCATCCAGACAGCACCCCAAAAAGCACTTTTCAGGGCTGGTACATCAGTCTGCTTTTTTTTATTTTTATATATATATATATATATATTGCAGTTGCCTGGCTGCCCGTGTGTGAGAGGCTGCAGGCTCAGTCATAGACAGCACTGTGTGCACAGTGCACACCATTTATACAGGGTGTGACAGAAAATACCTTGCAGATAAAAAAATTTATATTTAATATTTTTCTGTGATCTAATCACATTTGCAAGCCCGTGTGTGTCAGGCGCCCACACATACTGTATTGTGGCCACTGGCTAGTGGCTGGCTAGGCCTGCACTCATACTGTTACAGGGTGCCATTCAGTCAAATACCTTGCAGAAAAAAAAATCCTATTTAAAATGTAACTGTGATCTAATCACATCAGCAAGCCCGTGTGTGTCAGGCGCCCACACATACTGTATTATGTCCACTGGCTAGTGGCCGGTTCGGCCTGCACTCATATCGTTACAGGGTGTCATTCGCCCAAATACCTTTCAGAAAAAAAAATTATATTTAAAATGTAACTGTGATCTAATCACATCAGCAAGCCCGTGTGTGTCAGGCCCCCACACATACTGTATTGTGTCCACTGGCTAGTGGCTGGTTCGGCCTGCACTCATACCGTTACAGAAAAAAAATCTTTTTTAAATTTAACTGTGATCTAATCACATTTGCAAGCCCGTGTGTGTCAGCCAGGCCCACACAGACTGTACTGTGCCCACTGCCCACCACTTATATAGAGTGGCACAGTACCTTGCACGCATAGTAACACTTATCTAATAAAAAATGACAGGCAGAGGCAGGCCACGCCGCAGGGGCCGTCGTGTTCGTGGTGCTGTGATTTCCACTGGCCCTGGAATAATGCCCAGTGTTCAGAGGCCACGTACCCTGAACCCAAAAAATTCAGAGAAAATAGTTGACTGGCTTACACAGGACACCCAATCTTCAACAGCTTCCGCTAAGAACCTTGACGCACCATCCTCCTCCAGCTCAGCTTTGGTCACCACTCTCCCGCCCACCACCACCACTACCACCACAGCCACCACAGCCGCTTCACTTGATCCCTCAGAGGAGTTATTTACACTTCAGTTGGATGAAATTAGTGATGCGCAACCATTATTGCCAGGGGATGTAGATAACAGGGATATGTCTCAGTCAGGCAGCATTACACATATGGACGTACAGTGTGATGATGATTATGTTGTACCCGCTGCTGCTTCCTTTGCTGAGGTGTCAGATACAAGTGAAGCGGTTGATGATGACGATGTGTCCGTGGATGCCACGTGGGTGCCTGCTCGAAGAGAAGAAGAAGAGGGGGAAAGTTCAGAAGGGGAGACAGAGAGAAGGAGGAGACGAGTTGGAAGCAGGGGGAGGTCGTCGCAAGGAGCTAGTGGCACAGTCAAACAGCATGTATCGGTACTCGGGGTCAGCCAGACAGCACGCCAATCAATGCATGCTGTTGCCACCACCAGAATGCCGTCATTGCAAAGCTCAGCAGTGTGGCATTTTTTGTGTGTGTGTGTCTGCCTCTGACAACAGCAATGCCATTTGCAACCTGTGCCAAAAGAAACTGAGGTGTGGGAAATCCAACACCCACCTAGGTACAACTGATTTGCGAAGGCACATGATCGCACATCACAAACACCTATGGGATCAACACATGATGACGAGTAGAAGCAGCACGCAAGCTCAAAGCCACCATCCTCCTCCTGGTCCAGCATCTTCAGCCACGTCAACCACTGCTGTCCTCCTTGCCCCCTCTCAACCACCCGCCACTCCGCCTCTCACCTTGAGCAGTTCCATCTGCCCACAGTCAGGTGTCTGTTAAGGAAATGTTTGAGCGTAAGAAGCCAATGTCACAGAGTTACCCCCTTGCCCGGCGTCTGACAGCTGGCTTGACTGAACTCTTAGCCCGCCAGCTTTTACCATACCAGCTGGTGGAGTCTGAGGCCTTCAAAAAATTTGTCGCTATTGGGACACCACAGTGGAAGGTACCCAGACAAATTTTTTTTTTTCTAATAAGGCAATCCCAAACCTCTGCTCGGTGATTGAAAAGGAAGTCATGGCATCTCTGGCATACAGTGTTAGGGCAAGGGTCCATCTGACCACTGATACTTGGTCTGCAAAGCACGGTCCGGGCAGGTATATCACTTACACTGCGCATTGGGTCAACCTGCTGACGGCTGCCAAGCATGGAATGCGTGGCTCTGCAGCGGAGTGGGTGACACCGCCACGACTTGCAGGCAGGCCTACTGCCACCTCCTCTACTCCTTCTACTCCATCCTCTTCCATAACCTCCTCGGCTGAGTCCTCTTCTGCTGCGGCGTCTGGCTGCACATCAACTGAACCCCCCCAGCTCCCCAGGGGCTATTCCAAATCCCGGATACGACAGTGTCACGCTGTCTTGGGGTTGACTTGCCTGAAAGCAGAGATCCACACCGAACCAGCACTCCTGTCCACCCTGAACGCACAGGTGGATCAGTGGCTGACCCCGCACCAACTGAAGATCGGCAAAGTGGTGTGTGACAATGGAAGCAATTTGTTGGCGGCATTGAATTTGGGCAAGTTGTCACATGTGCCGTGCATGAATCTCATCGTAGAACGCTTTGTGTCTAAGTACCCAGGCTTACAGGACGTCCTCAAGCAGGCCAGGAAGGTGTGTGGCCATTTCAGGCGTTCCTACATGGCCATGGCGCACTTTGCAGACATTCAGCGCCGAAACAACATGCCAGTGAGGCGCTTGATTTGCGAAAGCCCGACACGTTGGAATTCAACACTCCGAATGTTCGACCGCCTGCTCCAACAAGAAAAAGCCGTCAACGAGTATTTGTATGACCGGGGTGCTAGGACAGCCTCTGCGGAGCTGGGATTTTTTTTGCCACGTTACTGGACGCTCATGCGCAATGCCTGTAGGCTCATGCGTCCTTTTGAGGACGTGACAAACCTAGTCAGTCGCACCGAAGGCACCATCAGCGACATCATCCCATTTGTTTTCTTCCTGGAGCGTGCCCTGCGAAGAGTGCTGGATCAGGCTGTAGATGAGCGGGAAGAGGAAGAGGAAGAGGAAGAGTTGTGGTCACCATCACCACCAGAAACAGCCTTGTCATCATCGCTTGCCGGACCTGTGGCAACGCTGCAAGAGGAGTATGAGGAAGAGGAGTCAGAGGATGAATGTGGCTTTGAGGAGGAGGAAGACCAACCACAGCAGGCATCCCAGGGTGCTGTCACTACCAGAGCTTTGAGACGTTCTCACAGCTCTGTGTCTCCACCCCTGTGATGATGTCACTTAGAGTTTGGAGGTGTTCTCACTGTTCTGTTTCTCCGCCACTGTGATGAGGTCTTTACTCCCAGCTGTTCCTCCTGTGTTTGATTTCCCTGCCTTTAAATCACCCCTCCTCCTATTGCAGGGCGTGGATTATATTTCTCTTTTCAGTTGTAGCTCTGCCTTGAGTATCTTCACTTGTTAAGCTATTAGTTCTCTGGACCTGTGTTCTGTTGCTGCAAGCACTCCGGATATTGCCAGCGGCCCTTGGATCCGTCTTCTCTGCGGCTGCAGCTCCATCAGCTAAGTGTGCAGACATTGTTGTGTACCTGGTGATTTTCTGACTGGATCTGAGGTGGCCACGGTTCCCTCCATATTCCGAGCAGGGCATCGGTGGCCGTGCCCCTTCCACTATTGTAGGGGTTACAGGGCTCATCAGTCTTAGGCACGCGGGCATGCCTCGTTCCACCACATGGATCCGGGCATGTGCTTTAGCAGCATAGGGAGAGTCTTGAGGGTCTGACAGGGGTCACCCTTTCTCTTTCCTAGTTTGGGTCCGGTCAGTAGCTCTTTTTACTGTGTATGCTCTTGTTACCCTTAAACAGCCGTGACAGGTGCTCGTTGTTGTCACCTATCTGGGACCCGTGGTGTTGTACGTGGCTGGGGGGAAGAACAGACCGTCAATGACATCAGTGAGGAGGTGGAACGGGAAATGAGTAGCTTGGCATCCAACCTTGTGCAAATGGGGTCTTTCATGCTGTCATGTCTGTTGAGGGACCCTCGTATAAAAAGGATGAAGGAGAACGACCTGTACTGGGTGGCCACGCTACTAGACCCCCGGTATAAGCAGAAAGTGGTGGAAATGTTACCAAATTACCGGAAGTCAGAAAGGATGCAGCAGTTCAAAACCAAACAAAAAAATATGCTTTACACAGCTTATAAGGGGGATGTCACAGCACAACGGGAATCTAACTGGGGAAGAGGTCAAAGTAATCCTCCTCCTACCACGACCACGGCGGCAAGGACAGGACGCTTTACAGATGTGTTGTTGATGGAGGACATGCAGAGCTTTTTCAGTCCTACACATCGCCACAGCCCTTCGGGATCCAGCCTTAGAGAACGACTCGACCGACAGGTAGCAGACTACCTCGCCTTAACTGCAGATATCGACTCTCTGAGGAGCGATGAACCCCTTGACTACTGGGTGTGCAGGCTTGACCTGTGGCCTGAGCTATCCCAGTTTGCGATAGAACTTCTGGCCTGCCCCGCTTCAAGTGTCCTGTCAGAAAGGACCTTCAGTGCAGCAGGAGGCATTGTCATTGACAAAAGAAGTCGCCTTGGTCCAAAAAGTGTTGATTACCTCACCTTCATTAAGATGAATGAGGCATGGATCCCGAAGGGACTGACAGTAGGGGATACGTTTAACTAACAAAAGGCCTGATGACATGCCTTGGCTTCAAAATGGTCCCCACGCTGCTGTATTTAATGTCTGCATACCGGATGACTTTCGTGAATTCTCCGCCACCAACTAGGGTTCAAGCCGCAATGTTTTAGTCACCTTTTTGCCTTGAAAACATCAATTTTTCCGGCCGCTGCTACAACAGCGGCTGCAACAATAACATTGTTTTTCAGGCATTTGTACATGCCTAATTTTTCTGGCCTCTGGTGCTGCACTGTGGCTGCAAAAACAAAACAAAAAAAAGGCACATACAAGTGTCTATTCCCCTTTCGTGATCGATACCTTGTTGTGGTGAAGGGGCTTACGTATCACAATGAAGCGATCATCACCTCTATGAGTGTCTTGGCAATGTTGCCACACCCCAGATGATAAGTCTGTTGCTTCATTATGATCAGACCAAAATTGGGATGGCTGGATGTTTTTTCATAGAAAAAAAGTAAACATTTTTATTTATCTTTTTTTAAGTTGTATGGGTGGGTTTTTAATACATAAAATAAAAAAAAATCATAATTAATAAACTTAATAGTTTATTAGAAATAATGCAGACAATTTAAAAAATCCCCAACAATTCCAATACAAATCAAGTACAAAGCTCAGAACTAAATTATTCCAGGATGTCGTAATGGTTCGTTAATTCGACAATGGTTAATCAATTCGATACACGTCCCCGGATAGGGGACATAACAGGGATTAAACTGATAGGAATAGGACTAGTTAGGACACCACTCATATAGGGTGTCACAGCACATTGCTCCGTGCACGCGCAGTGCCCCAACTTGGGAGTAAGAGGACCGACCAAGCTGCTTTTTCCATCTCCCGGTTCCTAAAATCAATTCAGTTTGGTCTGTCACTGTGAAGGCAGTCGAAGATACCAGGCCTAAATTTTTTTTCACAAAAGGCAATCCCACCCTGATATGGGACGTAACAGGGATTAAACTGATGAGAATAGTACTACAGAAAATAGCACTCATATCGGGTGTGACAGTAAATTGCACGGCGCAGACGCAGTGACCGTGGCGTGGATTCAAACAAAGGGGAGGGAGACAGCAATTTTTTAACCATCTCCCTGTTCGAAAAATCTATTTAATAAATGGACCCCAGATTGGGGATGTAACAGGGATTAAACTGATGAGAAGAGAGAACTACATGAAATACCACTCATATCGGGTGTGACAGTAAATTGCACGGCACAGACGCAGTGACCGTGGCGTGGATTCAAAGAAAGGGGAGGGAGCCAGCAATTTTTTAACCATCTCCCCGTTCGAAAAATCTATTTAATAAATGGACCCCAGATTGGGGACGGAACAGGGATTAAACTGATGAGAAGAGAGAACTACATGAAATACCACTCATATCGGGTGGGACAGTAAATTGCACGGCGCAGACGCAGTGACCGTGGCGTGGATTCAAACAAATTGGAGGGAGCCAGCAATTTTTTAACCATCTCCCCGTTCGAAAAATCTATTTAATAAATGGACCCCAGATTGGGGATGTAACAGGGATTAAACTGATGAGAAGAGAGAACTACATGAAATACCACTCATATCGGGTGGGTCAGTAAATTGCACGGCGCAGACGCAGTGACCGTGGCGTGGATTCAAACAAAGGGGAGGGAGCCAGCAATTTTTTAACCATCTCCCCGTTCGAAAAATCTATTTAATAAATGGACCCCAGATTGGGGACGTAACAGGGATTAAACTGATGAGAAGAGAGAACTATAGAAAATAGCACTCATATCGGGTGGGACAGTAAATTGCACTGCACAGACGCACAGATTCAAACAAAGGGCAGGGAGCCAGCGTTTTTTTAACCATCTCCCCATTCGAAAAATCAATTCAATTCACCTCTCCGGGACCCTTGGTGTTGTACGTGGCTGGGTGGAGGAAGAAACCTTCAATGACATCAACGGGACATGGCTAGCTTGGTATCCAACCTTGTGCAAATGGGAAGTTTGCAGTTGGGCAAATGGACTGTTTGCGGTGCATTAAAAGGGGAGTTTGGTCTGTCAATGTCTGTGAAGCGGGCGTAACCCTTACACTACCTGATCGATACAACATCATACCTGATCGTATACACACACTGGATGTTTTAAACCACGTTGTTCAAAAAAATATTTGGATTGTTAGGTGATTTATGCCCTTTATGGAATAAAATCCAACTCTCCGTCAACTATGTAATTTTCCATGGGAATTTTGCCATGGATCCCCCTCCGGCATGCCACAGTCCCGGTGTTAGTGTCCTTGAAACAACTTTTCCATCACTATTGTGGCCAGAAAGAGTCCCTGTGGGTTTTAAAATTCGCCTGCCCATTGAAGTCAATGGCGGTTCGCCCGGTCGCGAACATTTGCGAAAATTAGGGTTCGCTGTTTGAGAACGGAAAATTTTATGTATGCGACATCTCTACTTACTATAATCAACTACCTTATGTGTCACCCCCAATTCCTCATAAATTGTAAGCTCTTGCGAGCAGGGTCCTGACTCCTAATGTATTAGTTGCATATTAGCCAGTTACTTTTGTTTTGTACATAAACCCTATGAATTTGTAAAGCGCTGCGTAATATGGTGGCGCTATATAAATACATTTCATTATTATTATAACTAAGGAAGGCCATTAGCCTCAATGGGGACAACATACTCGGGAATAGGAATGCAGCAACAACATTTGATATTTTTAAAGGCATCCTAAACTGTAATTGTGAGAGGTACATACAGTATGGAAATAAAAGGGTGAGGAACAAGAGAAAAAATTATGTAGATGAATAGAAATGGAAAGGCAGCTATGAATGACAAAATAAAGCATTTCAATCACAAAAACAGGAGGGTAGCAATGAAGCATTGAAAAACTATAAGGAAAAAAATAGAATATATACAAGACAGATAAAAGCAGTCAAGTTGCAGACAGAGAGACTCATTGCCAAAGAGAGTAAAACTAACCCTAAAATCTTCTTCAATTATATAAATGGTAAAAAGTTTAAACCTAAAGTGTTGGCCCTTTACAGAGTGAATAGGGAGGAGATGTAGAGAGTGATGAGGAGAAAGCAAATCTATTAAATATATTTTTTCTCCAGTGTATTCACTGAAGAAAATGATCTGTTAGATGAAATGCAGAGTGTCTAACTAAATTCCCCATTAAAAGTGGCATGTGTGACCCAGGAAGAAGTGCAGTAGCGTGTTAAAAAGATTAAGATGAACAAATCTCTGGATCCAGATGCCATACACCCCCGTATTCTGAGAGAATTAAGTAATGTAATAGATAGACCTTACTTCTGATATTTAAAGGGGTTGGACACTTTCTGGTTACTGTTGACCAATGTGTTTGTAACATGATTATATGGCACTTACTAATATAGTGTCTGTTGAAATTTTGTGACATTTTCTATATTTCGTAAAATATGCCCCCTCATTTGCTAAGTCTTTTGTGTTGTCCACACAGAGGTCCTGTCCATAAAATGGCTGCTGTAGGAGTGTCCTTGACCAGACAACTCACCTTCATGTAATGTCTCCTCCATTTTAAATAAACTGCACCTGGCATCTCCACTTGTATTTTTGGGAGTATACAGTCGTGGTCAAAAGTTTTGAGAATTACATAAATATTGGAAATTGGAAAAGTTGCTGCTTAAGTTTTTATAATAGCAATTTGCATATACTCCAGAATGTTATGAAGAGTGATCAGATGAATTGCATAGTCCTTCTTTGCCATGAAAATTAACTTAATCCCCAAAAAAACTTTCCACTGAATTTCATTGCTGTCAATAAAGGACCTGCTGAGATAATTTCAGTAATCGTCTTGTTAACTAAGGTGAGAATGTTGACGAGCACAAGGCTGAAGATCATTATATCAGGCTGATTGGGTTAAAATGGCAGACTGACCTGTTAAAAGGAGGGTGATGCTTGAAATCATTGTTCTTCCATTGTTAACCATGGTGACCTGCAAAGAAACGCGTGAGCCCATCAATGAGTTGCATAAAAATGGCTTCACAGGCAAGGATATTGTGGCTACTAAGATTGCACCTCAATCATCTATTTATCCCCAGGACTGTGACTGTGACGAGGGGACATTCTCTGCGTCTGGAGGAAAGAAGGTTTGTACACAAACATAGAAGAGGATTCTTTATGGTAAGAGCAGTGAGACTATGGAACTCTCTGCCTGAGGAGGTGGTGATGAGGTGGTCATCATTGTCAGATCAGCGGGGGACGACTCCTAGATCTCTGCCTATCAGGTACCATTATGTGGATGCTGCATCCTCTTCACTTTTTAACTACACGCTGTTTAGCTTGTAGAGGCAGTGCAGTGTACATATAACTACTCATCCCATTCAAGTCCAATGGGACAAGCAGTTGTAGTTACAATGCACTGCCACTAGGATCTAAATGGTATGCAGCAGAGGCGCTGCTAGGGCCCAATCCCCAATGAATACGGGCCGTTTCTCTAAGGCTACTGTCACACTGGAATTTTTGAGATCTGCTTAAGGGCTCTCACAAGCGGCCCAAAACTGATCAGTTCAGCCCTAATGCATTCTGAATGGATAAGGATCCGTTCAGAATGCATCAGTTTGGCTGCGTTTGGTCTCCGTTCCGCTTTTGAGGCGGACACCAAGACGCTGCTTGCAGCGTTTTGGTGTCCGCCTGACGATGCGGAGCAAACAGATTCGTCCTGACTTACAATGTAAGTCAATGGGGACGGATCTGTTTTCACTGACACAATATGGTGCAATTGAAAATTTTTACTTATACTTTTTTTAAAAAGAATAATGCAAACGGATCCGTTCTGAACGGATACAAGCGTTTGCATTATTGGTGCGGATCCGTCTGTGCAGATACAAGACCGATCCGTACCAAACGCAGGTGTGAAAGTAGCCTAAGTTGTCCCCCCACACACCTCATTTTGCTGCACTTGCTATACAGCAGCACATACCTGTCACATCCAGGGCCTCCCAGGTGACGTCTCCTCTGATGTAGATCTCTGTCACCATCTTCTCCCTTCTGTCCGTACAACTTCTCTCAGCTGCCTCGCCTCTGCAGAGTGTGACACACGGACATCTTAGCTTCCACACATCATCATTCCCCAACCTGAAGTCCCCACAGTGTTATCCTGCTGCTCGCTGTACCCCCCAATAACCCCAAATACTATCCTGAAGAAAAAGAAGTGCCCTCCATAGTAATAGTGCTTCTCAGAGTCCCACCAATAGTAATTGCCTTCTAGAATGCCCTCATTAGTAATACTGCGCCCTACAGTGCCCCCAACAGTGATAATGATCCCCAATAGTGTCCCCATTAGTAATACTGCCCCCTGCAGTGCCACCAACTGTGATTACGCTCCCATTACCAAGAATGCTCCCATTAGTAGAAAAGCCCTCCAGTACTAATAATACCCTCACAGAGCCCCCAGTAGAAATAAGGCCACCTATTGTCCCCCCAGTGGTAATTAAGCTATCTACAGACTCCTCAATAGTTATAAGGCCCCCATAGTGCTCTTAGTAGAAATAAGGCGGATCTATAAGTCACTCCTATAGAGCCCCCAGTAGTAATAAGAATGTCTAATGTCCCCTTGATTTATAATACCCCTACAGTGACCCCAGTATTTATACTGCCCCTACTTTTATAATGCTCACCCTGAAGTGCCCCCGGTATTTATAATGCCCCCTGCAGTGCCCACTGTAGTTATATTCCTACCTCCACCATACAGTGCCATGTAAATAACATCCCTCTCTAACTACAGCCCCCTCCAAAATACAGTCCCAAGTAAATAATATCACCCTCTCCCCAGCTGCCTCCAACATGCAATTCAATGTAAACATCACCCCCTCAACATTCAGTCCCATGTAAATATAACATAATTCCCCCTACCAGCCACCTTCAACATACAGTCCCATGTAAATAACATCGCCCCTCAAAATTCTGTACCATGTAAATAACATTTCTCCCTCCCACAGCCACCTCCAACATGCATTCCCATGTAAATAAAATCACCCTGCCCCAGCCCCCTCCAACATACAGTCCCATGTAAATAACATCACTCCCTCCCCCAGCCCCTTTTAACATACAGTCCAATTTAAATAACATCACTCCCTTCCCCAGCCGCCTCCAACATACAATCCCATGTAAATAACATCACTCCCTCCTACAGCCACTATCAACATACAGTCCCATGTTAATAACATTGGCCCCTCAACATTCAGTCCCATGTAAATAACATCACTTCCTCCCTCAGACCCCTGAAACATTCTGTTCCATGTAAATAACATCACTCTCTCCCCAGCAACCTCCAACACACAGTTCCATGTAAATAACATCCCTCCCTTCAGCCTTAACATACATTCCCAGTTAAATAACCACAACTCCCAGCATTGCTTGGCCTCTCCCTTCACTTACCTCTGCTCATGTAGCAGACCTCACCACAGCTTCTTCCCCTGGATCGTCTCTCTTCACTGCTGTCCTCTCCTGCACTGGTCACATGATGGTGACATCATCGCAGATCCTTCTGAACCACTGCCTGTTTTACTGGTCACATGACCTGTGATATCTTCACAGGTCCTTCAGCTCTTCCAGTGCATTGGATTCAATTGTATTGCTGTACTGAGGATGGCAATACAGTAGTATCTAGCTGGCAGACAGGACATTTGGGGCCTGGGACAAAACATCAGGGGCCCAGGCCCCGAATGTTTTGACCTAGCAATGCCCCTGGTATGCAGTTAAAAAGTGAAGAGAACGCAGTGCCTACATGAGGGCAACAACCTTTTCAAACAGCTGATCCTGGGGCTACCTGGACTTCTGCCAATCGGATACTGATGAATGATCATCAATATCGTACTTACATAATTACATAGTTAATACAGTTGAAAAAAGACAAACGTCCAGCGTTGCATAACCGCTTTAAAGTACAACTGTCCTACTGTATGACAAATTGATTTCTTCCCTGGGTTTTGTTAGTTCCAAAAGCTCTTCCTTCGCTACAATAGAGGCTTACCAGTTTTACCTGTACTAGTGCCAGTTTGTCTCCACTTCCAACAAAGGGTCAGTTTTAGAAAAAAATTCCAGGGCCACTTTCAGTTCTCAATCCGCCCCTGTAAGTCCCAGTACTTGGAGGTGGAAGGTGCTCATGGAGCACTGTGTATGTAATGATTGAGAAGGCCTGAGGAAATAAACAGTCTTCTCTCTGAAGAGTTTGCCAGTCACTTGTAAATAGGTCGCCAATACTGTTGCTACATGAATGCATGTGAAGGTGCTAACTTTGCAATACATTTCAGACACAGTCAAGTCCCATTATTATTATGACCACCACCTAATATCCAGAGTAACTGCCATGTGCAGCATGGACAGTAGCTAGATGGGCTGTATGTGACTCAATAAGGTCCTGGTAGGTATTCACAGGTATCTGGAGCCACGCTGACTGCAGAGCATCCCACAGCTGCCGAACGAGAAGAAGATAGGCATGCTGCATACTATATTTCTCTCTATCTTCTTGCTGCAGGAAAGGAAACAAGATGGACTCAATACAAAGTCTATGGGCCATTCTAGCTTCCACCTTCTGCAGTGAGAAGAGGGTACCCTGTGTAAGCACTTCTCTCTCCTCGTTCTAGGGTTTGTAGGGGTCTCAGTACTCAGACTGCTACCAATCAAAATCTTTGATATGTCTCTATGACATATCAAAAGTTTCTGAAAAGTCAATGACAGTTTACGCTCATGATATAGAACACCAGAGGTATGGTGCAGATGTATGTGTAGGTGTTATGTCAGCGGTCCATGTCTGCTAAAGCCCCTCTGATCTCGGTGGGCATGGCTGCCACATAACTTCCAAGTTCCGTTTCTCCCTTTAGCGGTCAGTGCACGTCAGTGTTCTTATCTGCCTCCTCAATGAGTATGGCCATCAGAGTCGATGATCCAAGTTTCTATTTGGTCTGTTCTTGCAGTCTTTTCTAGGCCTCATGGGGGCGCGTTCTACTCTTGGCTTCAAGCTGTCCACCCTGACCTATGGATTGATTTTGAATTGTACAAACTCTGCCTGCCCTGACCTTGGCTTGTCTCTGACTACAGTTATGCCTGACCACTTTATGCTTTGCACTAGTGTTTCTTAACCCCCATGGGTCAACTGCCTTTGAACTGAGACTACTCCAGGAGTTAGTGGCCTGGCAGTTCCACTTCAGTGGAATCCAGATCCTCATATAGGGGCTAAATGGTGAAGACCATGGAACTGCCAGATAAAGCCCTATAGGAGTATCATGAAGTGTTCTGCGAGTGGCTGCCTCTGATTGTGAATAAAATTGTTCTCATTCACTGACAAGTATGTTAAGTATGTTTTTTCTCCCACTATTACCTTTGTCTATGAATTATTTGCCCTTCCTGTACTGATTTTTCTTTAATTGTCTATATGAATGAATTGTATATGTGTAAACTTTTATACACACATTTTATAACCATCGTAGAGCCTCTAATTCTTTGTCCTGGATGCCTTATATTACAATATATCATGTTTTAATGAACAAATATTTTGTTCAATATTAATTGCTTTTTACTTTCTATTATGTGGTCTGAAAATAACCAGTGCAAATATATAGTATGAATATAAACCTGAGTTTGATTTCATGAACTACTTTGTCTACTACAGGTAGAGATCTTTTAATTATTCTAACACCCCTGGTTTACAGTTTACAGTCTTAATTACATCTAATGATCAAACCTAGACCATCAGTTGAGCAGATGTCTTCAGTGGTTGCTCCTGCTAAAGAATCTAATGCAATGGGAACCAAGGAAGTGGAGCTTATACTTATAAAGGAACACAATGGAGTTCAGTTTACTAATTCTGTACTGGTGAACTCATCCCAGACAAATCCTGACATTGAAGAGAGAGAGACATGGAGTAAAAAAATTGATTTTCTTCTTTCTGTTATCGGATTTGCTGTGGACTTAGCGAACGTTTGGAGGTTTCCCTACTTATGTTACAAAAATGGAGGAGGTAAGATCTACGCTATCATGCAATACATGTGTATATCTTGCATTATTGTTTATTTTGTGTTGCCACTCGAACACATCTTCATTGACCCAAGCTTATATTTCCTTATGGTGTAATATAAACCAAATGACATGAATAGCTTTGAATACCGTTATTCCTTACATGGCCTTGAGAAATGTCAGAAGATGTCATCCTTGAAATGAAAAGTCCACTGTTTGATACAAGACTTTACATGGCTTCACTATTGTTTTCATTAGGAGCATCAGAGGTTAAAGGAGTATTCAGAGACTATATTATTAATGGCCTAGATTAATGCAATGAGTATTTGATCAAAAGCCATTGAAAGAAATTAAGTTAAGCTATTGCCGCTAAACTTTCACTGGAATTCTTAAATGTCATTTGTTGCATTAGGTGTCGATTTAACGTTTACTTCAGTTGTGTATTTAACTCATTAAGTTAAACTTCATCTGAACCCTGCATTTACCAGCAGTGTTCCCCTCTGTATGCTCCATATCTAATTTCTAGCTGTCCATCAGGTTTTGCTGTATCCAAACCATAGGACACACTGTGAGAATAGTATATCCTGCTCCCCTAGCTATGTCTTACAGCAGCAGCATGGAGGGCATTATTCAACAGTATCGAGCAGTAAAACACTTACTGTAAGGGTCCATTCACACATCCGTGGTGTGTTGCGGACCCGCAAATTGCGGATCCGCAATACACCTGGCCGGCACCCGCTATAGAAATGCCTATTCTATAGCTGCGGACCGGAAGTTCGGGGCTGAAACCCGGAAGTTCGGAGCCGAGCTCCACAAATGCGGAAGCGGAGAGCACATAGTGTGCTCTCCGTTTCATGTCCAGGCTAATAGAGAATGAATGGGTCTGCACCCGTTCTGCAAAATTGTGGAACGGGTGAGGACCCTTTTGCGGACGTGTGAATGGACCCTAAAAAGCACTATCACTGTCTTTGTCTCTTATGACAGCTCTTTCCTCCTTCTTGTCCCCCTCTCCTTTACATAGACTTCTATGGGCAGCATCTCTAAAGTGCTCTCTCAGTGAAACTGATAATCCATAATACTCACCTTAGCAATAAACCAAAGCTAAAACCTCAGCTCCCATTCTAATGCTTTCTGAGTCCCTTGTTGATCTCTCCTTTCTGGTCCTGCTATGGCCAATGATTGGCTGAGTGGTCATTGGTGGTGGAATTGGTAAGCATTAGCTCTCATGCGCACGACCGTTCCATTTTTTGAGGTCTGCAAATCGCGGATCCGCAAAAAACGGAATCCGCCCATGTTGCTTTCCGCAATTTGCTGAACGGAACGGGCGCCGGCAATTTAAATGCCTATTCTTGTCCGCAAAGCGCGGCCAAGAATAGGAAATGTTATATTATTTTACCGGGGCCGCGTAACGGAGCCATGGATGCGGACAGCACACAGAGTGCTGTTTGCATCTTTTGTGGCCCCATTGAAGTGAATGGGTCCACATCCGAGCCGCCAAAAACGGCGGCTCGGATGCAGACCCAAACAACGGTCGTGTGCATGAGGCCTTAGAATGAGAGCATGAGGTGAGTATTGATTGTTTTATACGTTTTTTTTTTAACTGCCAAACATGCCAGCATGTCAACTGCCAACATGGTCCCATTCAAGTAAATTGGGGCTAAGCTGGAGCTCCTGGCAGATAGGGTGGCCCGGAGTGCTTCTATACAGATTCAATATCAGTGGGAGTCAGAGCATGTTGGAATTGTTATTCATACCACTTCATTATACATGTATACATGTCTTCTTTCCTTTTTTGGGATAGAATAAAGATGACACAGATTTCCGCCCAGTATTATGTGTACTTGAACTTCTGTACTTGTGTGTTTGAAGAGGAGGTGGAGCTCCATGAGAGCGATGCTTCCTGTTCTTTACACTTCACATTGTCTCGAAGTGCAGTGTAATGGAGTGAGTACTTGTAATTGCACTATGCCGCCACTCCAGAGGCGATGTTGCATAGTGTAATGAATAGGAAGCAGCTCTCGCATGGAGCTCTGCCTCTTCTTCAAACAGCTGATCGGTGGGGGTGCCACGTGTCGAACCCTCGCTGATCAGATATTGATGACCTATACATATGTGGTATCGTTGTAATCATGAGGGCACACAAAATATCTGGCGCAATATGGACTTAATCTAATAAATATTTATTAATATATATAAAAACCTATTGCACATTCATAAATATGGTATACAGCAAGGATCAATTGTCCATAAGTTACATTTTGGCCTTTCTTTCCCTCCGCATCAGCGGTTTTGGAGACTACTAGTACTAGTACAGCACACAGCTGATGGACTGAGTCACGTGATCCATTTCAGCACACGTGGGACGCCATTATAATCTATCTGGGTGTGAGAAGTGAATCACCGAGTGCTGTCAAAATTGTGAGGCGATTAAGTGCATTTACTTGGGATCTTACATGAGGTGTGGATCTGCTGAGAAGGACATTTTCTTTCCTTTCGGATACGCTGTTTCACATTCTTTTAAGAATAGAAGTACAGCAGTATGAGATTCTCATAGTCAAATGTATTTTTAGAAGTTATACGACACTGACAGAACCATCGAAGTATTGTTTATTTTCCTAGGTTGTATGGCTCTAGATTTTTCCTCTATATGATATGCGATATTTACCATTATTGGATTATTGATCTGTGAGTAGCCTTATATTTATGAATGTGCAATAGGTTTTTATATATATATTAATAAATATTTATTAGATTAAGTCCATATTGCGCCAGATATTTTGTGTGCCCTCCATCCATATATATTTCAACCAATTTTTTCCTTGGCAACTTGGGGTGGGTTGCGGAGTGAGCACCTCATTTATATCCACTCACCAGGTGTAGCCACTGCTACCTTTATTTATATCGTTGTAATCATGCTGACCCATAGAATGAAAGTACTAGATCAGTTGTACTGCATAAGAAATGCTCTAAAAACAAAATCCATAAAACTGTGGCGGAATTGTGCTTTTTTAATAATTCCACCCCATTTGGAATTTTATTCCCGCTTCCTACAAAATTCTATGCTACCATAAATTTTGCCATTAGAAAGTACAGCTTGTTCCACTAAAAACAATAAGAAAGTTATGGCTTTGGGTAATAACAAATTAATAAAAAAAAATATATAAAAAAAAAATGGAACATCATCCAGTCATTAAAGGGTTAGATAAGATATCTAAATGACATGATTAAATGTACTGCTAACCTAAACGTTCACTTGACTATAATCTCTTGAAGCCTTAGAGCATGTATTTGAGGCAGAGGAGAAACTGACTGTAATGCTTTCTGTTAATAGCACTGGCAGGAAGAAAAACCAGTGCAAACATATAATATGTAACAACAGTAGCTACTTATATCCTCAGGATGTTTACCCGTCCTTTATCTCCACCATCTCGGTCATGCACCCTTCATTAAACACCCTATGAATACTAAAAGTGACAACTGTGATTTCGTAGTAAAGAGATCACAGAGAGGCACGGAGCATTATCAGTCATGTTAATGCTCCGTG
Organism: Bufo gargarizans; assembly: GCF_014858855.1. NCBI lineage: Eukaryota > Metazoa > Chordata > Amphibia > Anura > Bufonidae > Bufo > Bufo gargarizans. The sequence continues at coordinate 282,268,758 of NC_058084.1, read as the reverse complement.
CCTCTGTAGTCTGCATCGGGTCTTGGCACTCTTTCACGGAGCGGATGCCACGCACGTCATCCGCTTGTGTGAAACAGCCCTTAGAATTTTCCATCGATGTAGCTGTGTGAGAGCTTGATTTTTTTTGGAGGACAGGCTGTAATTTTTACTGGTATAATTTTGGAGTCTATTTGACTTTTTGAGTGCCTTTTATTCAATTTTTTAGGAGGTGAAGCAGGCAAAAATTGCATTTCTGTCAGTGTTTTTTTTTTTTTTTTTTATGGGGTTCTCCATGTGGTATAGTTGATATGATAATTTTATTATACGGTTATGGCAACATCAAATTTGTATAGTTTTTTTCATGTTCTACGACTTTTATATCATAAAATCACTTTTTATTAAACGTAGTTTTTTGCTTTACCAAAATCTAAAACCCATAACTTTTTTTATTTTTCCACCAACATAGTTATATGAGGGCTTATTTTTTGCTGTATGGGCTGTAGTTTTTATTGATGTCATTTTTGATATGCATATGACTTTTTGTTCACTCTTTATTCATTTTTTTGGGGAGGTGAGGCAAAAAAATATAGCGTTTACCATGCAGGATTAGTACCATAATAATTTTATAGACAAGGTCATTATAGACATAGCAATACAAATTATGTGTAGTTTATTATTATTATTTTTTTTAAGTCTTATAAGTGAGCCAATAAGATATACTCTTTGAACTGGTTAATGCTCAGAGGAAGTATTTACACTTTCTGGTGGCTTATGACTTGCCATTTACAAGCAAAGGCACATAAAGGAATCTATCACCATGATCTTGGAATTGTATCTGTATTAATACGTGAGTAGTACTTCAGATAAGGAGTCCAGATTGCTATGTTTTATTTTTCTGGTTCCTTCTGTTCCCCTGCTGTCAGCGCTCAAAGCTGTGCTGATATACATTGTCAGGACTGCTGTTCACATGCACATGAGTCCTCTCCGTTATGCTAGCATGGCACAGTCTGGACTTACATTGAGAGAATGAAGGACAGTAGGAAAATAAAAATAGCAATCCTTACCTGTAGTTCTACTCATATCGTACTGCAGATATAGCCCAAGATCATAGTGACAGATTGCCTTTAAAGCTTTGATATGGCCTACAAGAAGAACTGCAGAAATTTCCAAGCGTGAAGTGTTTTAGGAGGTTTAACTAAAGCTTTGAGTTGCACTTTAAATACTACTTGACGTTTTTATCTTCACAGGTGCATTTCTCGTGCCATACTTGTTTTTTATGATAATTGCTGGAATGCCTCTCTTCTACATGGAATTGGCTATAGGGCAATTCAATAGAGAAGGGGCTGCTGGAGTTTGGAAGATATGCCCAATATTCAAAGGTAAACGTGTATTATGTTTTGGGATATTAAGCCCCAGAATCATCAATAGTAACTGATCAATAATATATGTTGTCACATAGTGGGGACTGTGTAGATTATTATACTGGTAATTCTATGTTGCACGTATTAATACAACAGGAAGGAAATACAAACCGCTCTGATTCAATAGGTAAAACTATATATACCGTATTTTTCTCCCCATAAGACGCACTTCCCCCCCCCCCCCAAAAGTGGGGGGAAATGGCAGTGCATCTTATGGGGCGAATGCTGCCATTTTTACATTGCTAAAACTGATACATTGCTGGCTGCCATGCTGCACAGCGCGGCAATGTATCAGGGGAGGGAGGAGGGGCTGGAGACCAGCAACTGCTGGAATCGCGGCAGGGCCTGGTGCAGTCACTGTATTACACCGGGCCCCGCCACTCACAGCAGTATTCATATGTAAACTATAATCCTTAACCTCTTCTTAACTTTAGTTAAAGTAGCACTATCTTATGTACTTCTACTTACTATCAAGCTCCCGATGCGGGCAGAGCTGCTGGCAGCTGTAACGTCACTCACTCACGTCCCACGCATGCTCCTCCCACTTTATGAATGAAGCAGGCAGAGCAGGCGCGTGACGTGAAAGAGTGACGTACGCTACGTTACGGGAGCTTAATAGTAAGTAGTAGTACACGTGATAGTGCTACTTTAGCTAAAGTTAAGAAGAGGTTAAGGATTACAGTTTACATATGAATACTGCTGTGAGAGGGGGGCCGGGTGTATTGGGGGACACTGATATAGGGGGGATCTATGGATGACACATATATAGCATAAGATGCTATATACAGTTGCAAGAAAAAGTATGTGAACCCTTTGGAATGATATGGAATTCTGCACAAATTGGTCATAAAATGTGATCTCATCGTCATCTAAGTCACAACAATAGACAATCACAGTCTGCTTAAACTAATAAACACACAAAGAATTAAATGTTACCATGTTTCTATTGAACACACCATGTAAAAATTCACAGTGCAGGTGGAAAAAGTATGTGAACCCCTAGACTAATGACATCTCCAAGAGCTAATTGGAGTGAGGTGTCAGCCAACTGGAGTCCAATCAATGAGATGAGATTGGAGGTGTTGGCTACAGCTGCCCTGACCTATAGAAAAGACACACCAGTACTGGGTTTGCTTTTCACAAGAAGCATTGCCTGATGTGAATGATGCCTCGCACAAAAGAGGTCTCAGAGGACCTACGATTAAGAATTGTTGACTTGCATGAAGCTGGAAAGGGTTATAAAAGTATCTCCAAAAGCCTTGCTGTTCATCAGTCCACGGTAAGACAAATTGTCTATAAATAGAGAAAGTTCAGCACTGCTGCTACTCTCCCTAGGAGTGGCCATCCTGTAAAGATGACTACAAGAGCACAGCACAGACTGCTCAATAAGGTGAAGAAGAATCCTAGAGTGTCAGCTAAAGACTTACAAAAGTCTCTGGCATATGCTAACATCCCTGTAACAAATCTACGATACGTAAAACACTAAACAAGAATGTGAGGATACCACAGAGGAAGCCACTGCTGTCCAAAAAAACATTGCTGCACGTTTACAGTTTGCACAAGAGCACCTGGAGGTTCCACAGCAGTACTGGCAAAATATTCTGTGGACAGATGAAACCATAGTTGAGTTGTTTGGAAGAAACAAACAACACTATGTGTGGAGAAAAAAAGGCACAGCACACCAACATCAAAACTCATCCCAACTGTGAAGTATGGTGGTGGGGGCATCATGGTTTGGGGCTGCTTTACTGCGTCAGGGCCTGGACGGATTGCTATCATCGAAAGAAAAAATGAATTCCCAAGTTTATCAAGACATTTTGCAGGAGAACTTAAGGCCATCTGTCCACCAGCTGAAGCTCAAGAGAAGATGGGTGTTGCAACAGGACAACGACCCAAAGCATAGAAGTAAATACAGAATGGCTTAAACAGAATAAAATACGCCTTCTGGAGTGGCCCAGTCAGAGTCCTGACATCAACCCGATTGAGATGCTGTGGAATGACCTCAAGAAAGCGATTCACACCAGACATCCCAAGAATATTGCTGAACTGAAAAAGTTCTGTAAAGAGGATGCCAGACACCCTATTACCTTTACTGACCATAAAAATCTGGCCTACTTGGAGTCAGCCAAGCGTCTGAACCCGAGACAGGCCAGATGGTCTTTGTTCTTTTCTAGGTTTAATTTTGTGGTCACGTTCCGCCCTGGAGTTAAGAATGTGAAGGCAGATGCCCTGTCACGTTGTTTTCCGGGAGGCGGGAATTTTGAAGACCCGGGTTCCATTTTGGCTGAAGGTGTGGTGGTCTCTGCTCTTTTTTCTGAATTGGAGGCAGAGGTGCAGGCAGCCCAGTCAGAGGCTCCTGATCTTTGTCCTCCTGGGAGGTTGTTTGTGCCTCTCACTTTAAGACACAAGATTTTTAAGGAACACCACGATACGGTCCTTGCTGGGCACCTGGGGGCAAGAGCCACACTGGATCTCATCGCTCTGAGATTCTGGTGGCCTGCGCTTCGTAAGTCGGTTGAGGGTTTTGTGGCAGCCTGCGAGACTTGCGCTCGTGCTAAAGTCCCTCATTCACGGCCATCAGGTCCTCTCCTTCCCTTACCTATTCCTTCCCGTCCTTGGACACATCTGTCCATGGACTTTATCACGGACCTGCCTCGTTCCTCGGGGAAGACTGTGATTCTGGTGGTGGTGGACCGTTTTAGCAAAATGGTGCATTTCATCCCTTTTCCTGGTTTGCCCAATGCTAAGACGCTGGCGCAGGCATTTATTGATCACATTGTCAAATTGCACGGTATTCCTTCAGACATAGTCTCTGATAGGGGCACGCAGTTTGTTTCCAGATTCTGGAAGGCTTTCTGTTCTCGCTTGGGGGTTCGGTTGTCATTCTCTTCTGCTTTCCACCCGCAGTCGAATGGCCAGACAGAGCGCGTCAATCAGAATCTGGAGACATATCTGCGCTGCTTTGTGGCGGAGAATCAAGAGGATTGGTGTTCTTTTTTGTCCCTTGCTGAGTTTGCTTTAAATAACCGTTGTCAGGAGTCCTCTGATAAGTCACCATTTTTTGGTTTGGTTTGGTTTCATCCGCAGTTTGGGACTTTCTCGGGAGAGGGGTCTTCTGGTTTACCTGATGAGGACAGATTCTCCTCAATTTGTCATCTATTTGGCAAAAGATTCAGGATAATCTAAAGAGCATGAGTGAGAGATATAAGCGTGTGGCAGATAAGAGACGTGTGCTTGGTCCGGACCTGAATGTTGGTGATCTGGTGTGGTTGTCTAACAAGAATATCAAATTGAAGGTTCCCTCCTGGAAGTTGGGTCCTAGGTTTAATGGGCCTTACAAAATCCTGTCTGTCATCAATCCTGTTGCCTACCGTCTTGATCTTCCTCAGACTTGGAAGATCCATAATGTTTTTCATAAGTCCTTATTGAAACCTTATGTTCAACCCATTGTACCCTCGCCTTTGCCTCCTCCTCCGATTATGGTTGATGGGAATCTTGAATTTCAGGTCTCTAGGATTGTGGATTCTAGTCTTGTTCGCGGTTCTCTTCAGTACCTTGTTCATAGGGAGGGTTATGGTCCTGAGGAGAGGATGTAGGTCCCAGTGACGGACATTAAGGCCTCTCGTCTCATCAGGGCTTTCCATAGGTCCCATCCTGAGAAGGTGGGCTCTGAGTGTCCGGAGTCCACTCGTAGAGGGAGGGGTACTGTCACAACCAGACAGCTGAGAAGCTCTGACAGAGGCCTTTCAGAACCTCCTCCTTGAGTTCTCTTTGTTGTGCTGTTCAGTTCCTCATCTCGTTAGCCTCTCTCAGCTGTCATGGAGTTGGACTGATTGCTTCCCTTTAAATCCCTCCCCATGGTGCATTGCTGGGCAGCTTATACTTCCTCCTGGAGTGTGTGTGCATGCTGACCTTGTTTTCCTGTCTGCTACAAAGTTAAGTGCTGAACATTTATCTGTTATTTTCTGTTTGCTGGATCCCAGGTGACCCTGACTCCCTCCGTGTCTGGAGTAGGGAGCCGGTGGTCGTGTCCCTTCACTATTGTAGGGTGTTCAGGGGTTATATAGTCGAGGTACGTGGATATGCAAACCTCCACCTTTCGGATCTTTGCATAGGCTGAGCAGCCAGGGATAGTCTCAGGTCTTGTGCAGGGGTCTCCCTTTTGGTTCCTTAGCTTTGGATCCACTCAGTCATATATGCATGTTGCTTTGTCTTGTTTCCTGTACACCGTCCGTGACAGAGGAATGGTCAAGAATTACCCCTGACCTTTGTGCACGTCTGATCTGCAACTACAGGAAACGTTTGGTTGAAGTTATTGCTGCCAAAGGAGGTTCAACCAGTTCTTAAATCCAAGGGTTCACATACTTTTTCCACCTGCACTGTGAATGTGTACATGGTTTGTTCAATAAAAACTTGGTAACATTTCATTATTTGTGTGTTATTAGTTTAAGCAGACTGTGATTGTCTATTGTTGTGACTTAGATGAAGTTCAGATCACATTTTATGACCAATTTGTGCAGAAATCCATATCATTCCAAAGGGTTCACATATTTTTTCTTGCAACTGTATGTACCATCCACAGATCCCCCTCCCTGTAACAGTGTCATCCACAGATCCCCCTCCCCATAACAGTGCAATCCACAGATTCCCCTCCCCATAACAGTGCCATCCACAGATCCCCCTCCTCATAACAGTGCCATCCACAGATCCCCCTCCCCATAATAGTGCCATCCACAGATCCCCCACAAAAGTCCCATCCACAGATCCCCCATAACAGTGCCATCCACAGATCCCCCTCCCCATAACAGTGCCATCCACAGATCCCCCATAACAGTGCCATCCACAGATCCCCTCCATAACAGTGTCTTCTACAGATCCTCAATAATAGTGTCATCCACAGATCCCTAGTAACAGTGTGTAACCCACAGATCCCCCATAATAGCGTCATCCAAAGACCACAATTAGTTCAAAATCCACCAAAAGCACTCCTTTTGGTTCAAATTTTTTTTTTTATAATTTTCCTCCTCAAAAACCCAAGTGTGTCTTATGGGCAGGTGCGTCTTATAGGGTGAAAAATACGGTAAAATGCACTTTGAGAATATGCACTCCTGGAAGTTTAAGTCCTCTTCCTGTACTATGCTATTGATGCAAATATCAATATGTGTAATTTCTCATTCTGACAATTTGTAAGCCAACAATTTACTTAGTTGACAACATCCTTTAAAGTGAAATTTGGAACAATATTAACAATACTAATATCTCTCATTATTCAGTAAGTTCTTATTGATAGAAATATATCACAGCTGATTTACTTGGGGGATCCAACAATAATAGAAATAATAAATGGGATGCTAGAATCCTTCAAACTGGACCATTGCTTTGAAGAGCGTGTCCTCTGTGAAGAGGAGAATTCAAAAAATGGCATGAAAATAAAGAAACAAGGGAAACCACCTTGAGTTTACTAGATGATTACCAACCAGTTCTTTATCTATCCTTCTTACATTGTTCTACTCATAGATTTTACAGATCTTTGATGTTGAGCAAAGTGTCCTTAGGACCAAGCTTTTAATGTTCTAGTGCTATGGCTCCCTTCCCTGCAGGTTCTGGTCCCTGCAAGACTGGAACTGATGATGTGCCGCTTCCATTCACATAACCATTGCAGCTAGTCACTGGCCTTAGCACATAGGAATGAATAAGGCCAGTAATTTTCAGCATTAATGGGATCCACACTTTATCACTTTAAGTCTAGTAAGGAGGAGAAACTGTGGGAATGGTGGGACTTTCAAAAGATGAGTACCTCTTTTACATTTTTTTAAATAAACCATAGCCTTTATTTAAATGGTCACTGTCAGTTCAACAGAAATTGCATAAATCAGTAGTAGATAAATATAAGAAAACTTGTAATATATCTTATCAGAGAAAAACGCTTCTTTCTCCCACTACCCTCTGCTAAACTAACTTCTCTGATAAGTCCATCTTGAGAGATGAGACAGGCTGCCAGCTCACTGGTGGATCAAATAACATGCTGCTAATAGAAGCTATTGGAGAGGAGTGAGCTGCAGTTAGAGAGAGGAGACATGCACAGTTTATTTAAAGAGACAGAAACACATGCTACTCCTAGACCTCTAAGGAGGGGGTGAGGGAAAGGAGCTGCTAGAGCCTGAAAATGGCTTTTTCTGATAAGCTATATGACAACCTCTCTTATATGCACTGGTACTATTCATTTAGGATAGGCTAGACACAGTTTGAAGTCATATTTGTGCATTTTAATATATATATGTAACTAGTAAACAACATGTATTTTGTTTTTCTGGTTAGGTGTTGGCTTTACAGTCATTCTTATATCATTATACGTGGGCTTTTTCTACAATGTTATCATTGCGTGGGCCATCCATTATCTGTTCTCATCATTTACATCAGAACTGCCTTGGATTCACTGCAACAATTCATGGAATAGCCCTAACTGCTCAGAGACAAGATATAACAATTTCAGTGACTCTGGATATTCCTATATAAATGATAGGTATAAAGTGACACCTGCTGCAGAATACTTTGAGTAAGTACTTCTGCCCCTTTAAAATGTCAGAAAAAACTGCTACTACTTAGCAATGTTTTATCAATTATTCTCTGCTAAAATGCTTCATAATGCCTATCCTGATATGGTGTACTATGAATGTAGATTTGCTCTTATTATATAACCCTCACTTAGCAGATATTCATTAGTAGATGTGTGTTCCTGCTCATATGATCTGCACGCAGATAAAAAATCCTTGAAGGGATTTCTAGATTTTTTATATTGATGGTATATATCCTCTGGATATGCCATCAATATCCCATTAATCAATTGTTCCAATGTAGATACAGCACCACAACTACACAGCTCTATACATTGGGTTGTGGATGGAGCTAGTTACTGCAGCTCTGCTCAAACTGAAGTGAATGAAAGCAACACTGCAGTAATTAGCTCAATCCACTAAGGCTTAGTGACTAAGCAATGGACGGAGCGGTGTAGTTCTGACACCTACTTCAGGTGCTACTTTAGAACATCTTATCTGCAGGTTGTGAAGTTGTCAGACCCCTGCCGATCAGATATTGATGGTGTATACATCAATATAAAAATCTGAAACAATCCCTTCAATCTCTATGAAAGTTCGTGTGTCTCCATGATTATAAACTTCTAATTATCTGCTGTCACATTCCACCTCATCTGCCTTCTGCCAAATGGAAGGAAGAAATAGAGGGCAGATAGAACAGAGTAGTATCAGGCTACATAGAATTTATTTGTAGTCCGTTACCCTGGAGACACCTATGTCTGCATACATTTTTTATTACATTTGCAAAATGTGTTTCTATTTTAGTTTTGTATACAGTAGATCAGAGTTAAAAAAATTGTAAAGGTGGACTTATCTTTTAAAAATAATTCTAGTATTTATAGTCTCTCAGCTTAATGTTATTCATCCGTCTCCATGATTATAAACTACAAACTAACTACAGTCACATTCCACCTTATATGCCTCATATTTTATGCAACCCTACCAAATGTAAGGAAGAAGTATAGGGCAGATGAAAAGATGTAAGATCAGACTACATAGAATTTGTTTGTAGTCTGGTATCCTGCAGAAACCTATATCTTCATAACCCAATTTTTTTTTTTTATTCGCTTAATTTCTTCTTTTTTAATTTTTATACATCAGAGTAAAAATTTGTGAAGGTGGACTTATCTTTTAAACATAATTTTTATAGTTTTTATATATATATATTTATATATATATAGTGTTTATAGTGTCTCAGCTTCATTTTGAGTTAAAAGCTTGTTTTGTTTTAAAATTTCAAATACTTGCAATATTTTAAAATTTAGACGTTAGTCATTTGTGGCTAAAAATCATATTTTCAATTGCCCTTTATTAAAAATATTGAGACATTCTGTCACAAAGAGTTAACTGTTTTTCTTGCTGTGTGACTGGTACTTTTACTTTTACTTTTTACCAGTAATCTAAAAACCTTATCTCTAAACTACTAAGAGGTCATAAACACTTATTTAAGCCACATTCTTATCAGTAAGATAAGAACTGAGCTATAATAAATGTTTAGGAGGTCATAGAGCAGAGATAAGGAGTCTTCTGCTCCTGATCTGACAGAAAAGACAGAAAATCCAAAGGCTGCTACTAGAGCATGTCAGCTCTGCACAGAAAATGGACTTCATATTTTTTAGACCAATTTAAAAAATAATTTTAGCTCAAAATGAGTACAATGCAATACTTAAAAAAATTGCCCCTAAGGCCTCTTTCACACGGGCGTCATATTTTTGGCCCGGAAAAGAGGCGGGTGCGTTGCGGGAACACGCGTGATTTTTCCGCGTGAGTGCAAAACATTGTAATGCGTTTTGCACTCGCGTGAGAAAAATCGCGCATGTGTGGTACCCAAACCCGAACTTCTTCACAGAAGTTCGGGTTTGGGATTGATGTTCTGAAGATTGTATTATTTTCCCTTATAACATGGTTATAGGGGAAAATAATAGCATTCTGAATACAGAATGCATAGTATAATAGGGCTGTAGGGGTTAAAAAATAAAAAAATTAACTCACCTTCTCCTCTTGATCGCGTAGTTCCTGGTCTCTTCTTTACTCCTTTAATGATGAGTTGTGGGCTGAATGACCTGGGTGACGTCAGATCACATTCTCCAATCACATGGTCCATCACCGTGGTGATGGATCATGTGATCTGACGTCACCACAGCTCCTTTAGCCCACAGCTCATCATTAAAGAAGTAAAGAAGAGACCGGGAACTACGCGATCAAGAGGAGAAGGTGAGTTAATATTATTATTTATTTTAACCCCTCCAGCACTATTATACTATGCATTCTGTATTCAGAATGCTATTATTTTCCCTTATAACCATGTTATAAGGGAAAATAATACAGTGAATAGACTGTCACCTAGAAACCATGCGTGAAAATCGCACCGCATCCGCACTTGCTTGCAGATGCTTGCGATTTTCACGCAACCCCATTCATTTCTATGGGGCCTGCGTTACGTGAAAAACACAGACTATAGAACGTGCTGCGATTTTCACGCAATGCATAAGTGATGCATGAAAATCACCGCTCATGTGAACAGCCCCATAGAAATGAATGGGTCCGGATTCAGTGCGGGTGCAATGCGTTCAACTCATGCACCGCACCCGCGCGGAATACTCACCCGTGTGAAAGGGGCCTAAAGGTGTACATAGCCTTTAAATGCATAGTTACATAAATGTCTGTAATAAAACCATTCTATTTACATGACAGTTTGAGCCATGCTAATCTCTCAATTTATTTTGCTGATATATCTTATGAAACAGTGGGAAATTGAAAAAACCATGAATCTGTAGTTATTCATTTTCAATTATTAATGGAATTAATGGAATTATTCTAAAGGATGGAAATGTGTTGCCATAAGGTGCAGTCAGCTGGTTTTGTGCTATCTGTTGCTGAGGGAAATTTATGATGGTCAAATCATCTCCTGTAAAGCTCATATGAAGAAGAACCTATGTAGTGATACATTTGCCTCAGCAACTGATACACTAGATTATCCAGTTGAGTCTTAGGTTTAAACTTTTTGGAGAGTGGTGAAGATACTAGTAACACTGAAAATATACGTTAAGCTCTGGGTCAGCAAAAAAAAAGTATTATATGAGAAATATACTGATAAAAAGCATTGTGTTAACCCAGCTCATTTGTAAGCAAACTGTGGTGGTTGGTAAGGGCTCTATTACTATCATTGCCAGGGAAACAAGGCCACTGTTAGGCTTCCATTGTGGCTGATCATCTACATACGGCCACTAGCAAGTTTCAAAACTAGTAGACTGAGGTCTCCAGCTGTAATGTTGGTTAAGAAGATGGAAGTATTTACAGAAATACACAGTTTAAGTGACAGAGGCATATTTAATTACCTGTACAACTTTTTAGGAATTGAGTACATTAATCCAAACTATGGTAGTTACCTTAGACAGCTGGTCTTTTATGCCCAGTAAGATGTGCTTTTGTTGTGCAAATCCTCAACCACAGCAGATGCTGCAGCTGTCATGAGGTTTTGATGTGTGACTGCTACTTGTTTACATTATGTCTGATTTACAGAGGTGGAGAAGTTCTTTTGAGGTATTAATGTTTTCCTTCTTTTTGCTAAAAGCTGTTTGGCTTTGATAGCTGCTAAATATGTTAGCTTTGTGACCGTATCTACAAAAAGATGTGTGACTACAAGTGAGCAAACAAATGTGGAACTGCGATGTTGAGTGCAAAAGTACATTGGAAGGATGAGAAATACAAAAGTAAAATGTCTTCTAATGACTTCCAGGGTTATCTAACATAATTGTTCTTTCTATAAGAATGATGCTTATGGTTCTCAAATCAAAACTTTTAGAGATTCTTTAAGAGATTATTCTGGATGAAAGAAACATGGCTCTTTACTTCCAGAAACTGTGATGAATCTGTCCATGGGTTGTGTCTGGTATTGAAGTAAATGGGTCTGAGATGCAATACCACACACAACCTGTGGATCAGTGTGGTGATGTTTTGGCAGAAAGCAGCCATGTTTTTCTAATTTGGACAATCTTTTGTCTAGGATTAGAAAACTTTTGGTTGTGTCTGATATTGCAGCCTACCAACATTCACTTGAAAAAATAAGACCCTTTTTTCTTATCTTTTATATCTAACTATCTATCTATCTATCTATCTATCTATCTATCTATCTATGTCTGATTAAGGAAAATAGATGTAACAGAGGTAGGTCCTTCACTTGGGAACCCATTCTCTACTAGCTAGAGGGGAAAGATGCTAAGAAAATGCATCTCTTGGTTTCACTCCTTAGACGGTGTAAAAAAATAGGTAACGACAACCTCAGAAAAAGAACACACAACAGATTTCACAGTTTTATTATATATTTAACAAAAATTAAGCCAAAATGGAAAAACCATGTGTAAAAAACGATACCCCATTAATCAATAGCTGGTTGAACCACCCTTATCAGCAACAACTTGAAGTAATTGTTTTCTCTATGACTGTATCAGTCTCGACATTGTTTTGGAGAAATTTTGGCCCTCTCTTTTATAACATTGCTTTAGTTCATTAAAGTTTGTAGGCATTTGTTTATGCACAGCTCACTTAAGGTCCCACCACAGTATTTCAATTAGGTTGAGGTTTGGACTTCTACTGGGCCATTGTAACAACTTATTTTTCAGACATTCTTTTGTAGATTTGCTGGTGTTCTTGGGATCATTGATACATGACACAAATTTTGCTAAGCTTTAGCTCTTGGATTTGTAGCCTCCCATTTGACTCTAGAATACTTTGCTCCACTCAAGGTGTCTCCAGGTACTGTGGTGCAAAAAAAGTCCAAATGATCAACTCTCCACCACCATGTTTGACAATTGGTATGAGGTGATTGTGCTGATGCTGTGTTTGGTTTTCGCCAAGTGTGGCTTTGTGCTTTATGGCCAAACATCTTTACTTTGGTCTTGTCTGTTCAAAGAACATTATTCCAGAAGTCTTGTGGTTTGTAAATGTGCAGCTTTGCAAACATAAGCCATGCTGCCATGGTCATTTTAGAAACCAGAGGCTTTCTCCTGGCAACCCTTCCAAACTAGCCATTCTTGTTCAGTCTTTTATAAATTGCACTGACATAAACTTTTAACACTTAAAACTTTTCAACTTAACATGCAAACTGAGGTCTATGGCATCTAAGAAGTAGCTCTTGGACTTTTTACAGTTTCTCTGAGCATTGCATGGTCTGACCCTGGGGTGAATTTGCTGGGATGTCCACTCCTGGAAAGACTGTCAACTGTCTTGAATGTTTTCCACTTGTGATTAATATTTCTCACTGTAAAATGATGAACTTCACATTGTTTGGAATTGGCGTTATACCCTTCCCACACTTATAAGCAGCTTCTCTTATATCATTGCTAATGTCTTTCCTCCTTGGCATTGTGTTAACACATAACCAAAAGTATTGATGATAATAAATTAATCAACAACATTTGATTAATAGCGCCTGGCTATTTTTAATTCCTACAGAATTAGGATTAACTTCCTGAAAGAAAATCACTAAAAACACTTGTGATAATAAATTGTGCTAAAACTAGTGGAAATCCACCTAATGAACCAACAGGCTGGGAACCAGACTATACAGGATCATGTCAAGAACATACATATATAAGACATGCACCCTTTTTGTTTATGGCCGTACCACTAAAGATTGTATATGAGATCAGTGTTCAAATGGCTGCATTACTATATTATATAAAATAGATACCAGCCATCAAAGTAATCAATCAATATCTGAATGGCTGGGCTTCCAACAATGATATCCGAGATTTCAGCCCACTGTCTTTAAATACTGTATGTCCAGAGACCCTTTAAGGCGATGTTCCAATAGTGTGCTGTGGGATCTGGTATCTGTTGGCTGTATTATGAATCCATAGGCCTCCAGGTACCAATATTATCCCTACGCCCTATTTATTGTCTATGCGCATCCAGCATTTAATTGTTGGCTGCTGGATATGGAGCATAGGGGTCTCCCAATCAATAAATCAATGCCCCACAGGCTGTCTAAATGCTTGGCATTATAAGGCAATAAATGTCAAAGTCCTAAGCTCGACGCGTTTCTAATACCGGAATCAGCCCGGTTTTTCACCAGGAGCATAAAGACAAACGCACATGAGTAATGGTATAGCTGCAGGCTTCTGATGGGGTGCGTGCAGCTGACAAGTCTACCGGCACTAAAGCGGCTGTAGCGTGGCCGCCGATAGAGATGGCCTTGGGGTTCGCCCGGCGGTCGTTTCACGGTGAACTTTGCTCGTTCGCGGTTCACCGAACATGCAAACATATGGCAATGTCCGCTGGCGCCATATTCTTTTGCATTGTGCCAAACTTTGACCCATGACACATCTATCAGGTGGCACAGGACAGCCAATTGAGATGTTTCAGCACATGGACACACCCACTAATCTATAAATAAACCAGATCTGGAAGCCATTTTACATTCTGTTTTTTGCCAGTGTAGGGAGAGGTTGCTGTGTGGAGCAGGGACAGACTGTTAGGGACACCAAACGCTAGCTAATAGGGCCACAAAAGTCCTTTTACGCACTGGTATAGGTGTGCTATCGATAGGTGTGACATACTGAGGGGTGTGATATACTTATAATACACTTTCTGTACTTATACAATTAGACAGCACTCTGTTTGATTGATGTAATGATTGGAAGGGCTCTCATTTAGACCGAAACGTTATCATAACTGTACATTGTGCATCTTTATGTCTGGCTGAATAAAATTCACTAATCACCACATCAATCAAGCGGAGTGCTGTCTAATTGTATAAACACTACAAGTGTGGTTCCTGAGGTGGAGCGAGGAACATATCCGTGACGTGCACCCCCAAAACAAGCCAGGCTACTGTTGAGTGCTATGACCATTTGAAATTACACTACTATAATATACTTTCTAACATAGAAAGTATATTATAGTACATTTGTATTGTGCAGCAGTTGTGTGCAGTTCTGCTGCAACACTGCAGCTAGATAGATGGGCAAACACTATTGGAATAACTAATTGCAACTGGTGTGATATACCTGTTGCCCCCCCAAAAAAACTGATTGAGGAGTGTGATATACCTATAATATACCTTCTAACATAGAAAGTATATTATAGTGCATTTGTATTGTGCAGCAGTTGTATGCGGTTCTGCTGAGATACAGCAGCTAAATAGAGGGGCAAACGCTATTGGAATAACTAATTTCAACTGGTGTGATATATCTGTTGCCCCCCCCCCCCCCAAAAAAAAAAAAACTGATTGAGGGGTGTGATAAACTTATAATATACCTTCTAACACAGAAAGCATATTATAGTGCATTTGTATTGTGCAGCAGTTGTGTGCGGTTCTGCTGAGATACTGCAGTTAGACAGAGGGATAAACGCTATTGGAATAACTATTTGCAACTGGTGTGATATACCTGTTGCCCCCCAAAAAAACGGATTAAGGGGTGCGATATACCTGCTTCCACAAAATACTGATTAAGGGGTTTGATATGCCTGCTTCCACAAAATAGTGATTGAGGGGTGTGATACACCGGCTTCCACCAAATATTGATTAAGGGGTTTGATATACCATCTTCCAGCAAATACTAATTAAGGGGTTCTATATACCTGTTTCCACAAAATACTGATAGAGGGGATTGATATACTGGCTTCCACCAAATATTGATTAAGGGGTTTGATATACCAGCTTCCAACAAATACTCATTAAGGGGTTCTATGTACTTGTTTCCACAAAATACTGATAGAGGGGATTGATATACTGGCTTCCACCAAATAGGCCTGCGATATACCTGCTTCGACAAATACTGCTGTTCTATAGGGATTTTGTCACAGGGTCATTTTAAAAATGACAGGCAGAGGAAGAGGCAGGCCATTTCGCAGGGGTGGTAGGGGTCGGAGCACCAGGCCGGAGCCTAAGTGGGAAGTTGGAGAATGCCATTGGCATACCGCAATGGAGGGTCCCCGGAAGGAAATATTTCTTTTAGAAGCGCATCCCTGAACTATATGGCCACGTTCAGCGTCAAGTAAATGTATCTCTGGCACACAGTGTCGGTGCCAACATACATCTGACCACAGACACGTAGTCTAGCAAACACGGGCAGGGAAGGTACATAGCTTTTACTGCCCACTGGGTGAATTCTCTGGCGGCTGTCAAGCATGCAACCCGTGGCACCTGTGTGGATTTGGTGTTACCGCAATGGATTGCATGCAGGCCTGCCTCTTCTTCTCCTCCTCCTACTCCATCCTCCGTCTCCCTGTCGGCTGACTCCTCCTTTTCCACTGCTACAGCCTCTTCCGCTGCACCCCCAAGCTCCCCAGAACCTATTTAACCTGCCAGGTGAGACATTGCCTTGATGTGCTGCTGTTGTTGTGCCTGGAAGCCAAGAGCCACACTGGTCCTGCATTGCTTTCAGCTCTGCTGTCACAGGCCGGTCAGTGGCTAACCCCGCTCAATTTGGCTTGACCCACATTGAGAGTTCTGTCCGAAAGGACGTTCAGCGCAGCAGGGGGGATCCTGACCGCACTCACCTAGCTCATTACAGTGTGGACTACCTCACATTTCTAAAAATGAATAAGGCATGGATCTCGGAGGAATTTAAAACTTGTGACGACCACGTTTAATTGAATTTACTCATGCCATCCCACACATATCCGCCACCAGCCAGAACAAAGAATGGTCCCTGTCTTATGCAAATACAGCGGCATCAAAGGCCTTTTCTGTCCGGTGAATGCCTAATGTTTGGGGCCTGTACTCCCCTGGCCTGCAGTAAAATTGTTATATTTCCAGCTACATAATCACTTGATCTTTACTGTACAGTGAATACCAAATTTTTTGGGCCTCTAATCTAACTGGCCAACAGTAAAATTGTTATACGGTGACCGCCTAATGTACCTCCAGCCACATAATAACTTGTTCTTTTCTGTACGGTAAATGCCTAATGTTTGGGGCCTGTAATCCACTGGACTGCAGTGAAATTGATATCTATTGACGGTCTAATATACCTCCAGCCACATAATCACTTGATCTTTTCTGTACGATGAATGCATAATTTTTGGGGCCTGTAATCTAACTGGCCAACAGTAAAATTGTTATCCAATGATCATCTAATATACCCCCAGCCACATAATCACTTGTTCTTTTCTGTACAGTGAATGCCTAATGTTTGGGGCCTGTACTCCACTGGCCTGCAGTAAATTTGATATCCATTGAACGTTTAATATGCCTCCAGCCACATAATTACTTGTTCTTTTCTGTACGGTGAACGCCTAATGTTTGGGGCCTGTGCTCCACTGGTCTGCAGTAAATTTTTTATCTAATGACCGTCTAATATACCTCCGGCCACATAATCACTTGATCTTTTCTGTCCGGTGAATGCCTCTTGTTTGGGGCCTGTACTCCACTGGCCTGCAGTAAAATTGATTGATTGTCTAATATTAGTGTTGATTGATCACCGTAGTGCTCGGGTGCTCGTGGGCTCAGGCCAAACACATTGTGATATTCGGGTGCTCAACCGTGCACCCAAGTATAATGAAAGTCAATGGGAGAACCCGAGCATTAAACCAGGTACACCCTGCTCTGAAGAGGGGAGGATGCCTGGTTCAAAAGAAAATGTCAGAAATCGTTGGTAACACCACCGAAATGCTTCTGTAACAGCATGGGGAGGATGTATGGATGCATCTTGGACTCGCTAGTCTATGCTGGGAGCTATGTTGTCCGAATAGTATGCCACTTACTTACATAATAATACACACAAAACCAAGGGGGAAAAAAAAAATTTGAGTAAAAATTGATAGAAGACATTGTTTTTCCTGAATACTTTCTTGTATATAAAGTGCAAGTGCTGCCAAAAATTACAAGGAAGAGGCACTCTGATGTACCCTTAGTGACACATAAAGGAGCGCATCATACACACCCTTTAAAAATTATGATTGATGGCCTGCTGGTGACCCTCAAAAACATTAGGAGCAAGGGCCTGCTGATTTGACCATCTAAAACATTATGGGCAGTGGCCTGCTGCCGCTTTGGTGACTCTAGTTAACCTGGGGCCGATGGCACGTTCCCGTGACGGCGCGATCCATTCGGATGTCTAGCCTATCAACTTTCGATGTAATTGTCGGCTCAAAACCATTGTAAACTACGGGTAATGGGGAATCAGTGTTTGATTCCGGATATGGAGCCTGAGACACGGCTACGACATCCAAGAAAGGCAAGCGGGTGGTGACAAATCACACACTCCCGATTTAGGGAGGTAGTGACGATAAAAAACAATACAGGACTCTTAAGATGCCCTGTTATTGGAGTGAATAATAAAAAATCACAGGGAATGTCACTGCAGTATTTTGGATGAGGAAACTTCTGCCTTATCCATTTTGATATCTTCCCTATCAACTTTCGATGTTCTTTTATGCGCCTAACATGGTGACCACCAGTAACGGGGAATCATTGTTTGATTTTGGAGAGGGAACCTGATAAACAGCTACGGCTACTACTTCAAAGCAAGGCAGCATGAGTTTTGGCCCGACAGGTGAGCTGACCCTGTAAAAGATTTGAGTTGTGGACCTGCAGGTAAACTGACCCTGTAAAACATTATATGCGAGTGCCCTTGGGTGAGCTGACCTTGCAAAACATTATATGTGAGGGTCTGCAGGTGAGCTGACCCTGTAAAACATTTGAGTTGCGTACCTGCAGGTGAGCTGACCCAGTAAAAGGTTTGATTTGCGGGCCTACAGGTGAGCTGACCCTGTATGAGATTTGAGTTGCGGGCCTGCAGGTGAGCTGACCCTATAAAAGATTTTAGGTGCGGGCCTACTGGTGAGCTGACCCTGTAAAACATTATATGCGAGTGCCTGCAGGTGAGCTGACCCTGTAAAACATTATATGCGAGTGCCTGCGGGTGAGCTGACCCTGTAAAAGATTTGAGTTGCAGGCCTGCAGGTGAGCTGACCCAGTAAAAGATTTGATTTGCGGGCCTGCAAATGAGCTGACACTTTAAAAGATTTGAGTTGCGGGCCTGCAGGTGAGCTGACCCAGTAAAAGATTTTAGGTGTGGGCCTGCATGTGAGCTGACCCAGTAAAATATTTGAGTTGTGGGCCTGCAGGTGAGCTCACCCAGTAAAAGATTTGAGTTGCGGGCCTGCAGATGAGCTGACCCTGTAAAAAATTAGAGTTGCGGGTCTGCTGGTGAGCTGAGGTGGAACCGACAAACCCAACTTGATTTTTATGGCTGCATTAATCTGCAGGTGACCGTCATACAGCTCTATAGATTTGTTTCCATCTGCATCTTTCTCAACAATCTGTGGCCTCAGTCTTTTATCCAGACTCTGTCATTGTGCCACTATGTGGCCTTCTCATGCTGCCATCTCCACACCATACCACCCCCATTCCTGTGGCTAGTAAAAATCGCTCTCTCAGACCAGGGTCGGCAGCTGTTCCATCTTTCTTATACACTGTCTATACTTTCACTGTATATAATTTAATTGTGTAATACTGTTGAGGGGGCCCTGACCAAATCCTTTAGTCCTCCTCCTCCTGGATGGGCCCCTTCTGGGTCAGGGCCCCAAAGCTGCAGCTTCCCCTGCTTTCCCTATAGCTAGGCCCCTGGTCTGCATTAATCTGCAGTTGACCATCATACAGCTCCACAGATTTGTTTCCATCTGCATCTTTCTAAACAATCTGTGGCCTTAGTCTTTTATCCAGACTCAGTCATTGTGCCACTATGCGGCCTCCCCATGCTGCCATCTCCACAGTATGTCACCTTGCCATTTTTATCACCATGTTGCTGCTTATGCTGCTTAAAAGGCCTTAAACTGATCACTAGGCCCACATTCTAATTAAGGTTTTACGCACTAAACCAAAGTAAAAAATAGATTTTATCTGTTATAATGCCACCAGCAACACTAAATACCCGCTCATACAAAACGCTGGTGGCAGGGCAGGCCAGCACCTTCAAAGCCTGCCCTGCCACCAGCGTTTTGTCTGAGCGTGTATTTAGTGCTGCTGGTGGCATTATAACAGATAAGCGTATCTGTAGAGTGCCAGTACGTGCCACGTGTCCAGCTTGGACACCCAGTATTTGTAAGGCACTGAGGGATCATTGAGGAAGCTGAGATGGTCTGCTATGTACTCCTTCACCATCTTCCAAAATGTTTCTCTCCTTGTAACACTAGGCCATGCATCAGGGTGAGGGTGCTAGCGGGGTGTCATGAAACTGTCCCAGGCTTTGAAGAGTGTTGCCCTGCCTCTGTTGGAATTGCTGTGTGTTCCCCTTGTCTCCCCTTCTCGGTTGGCCAAGGAACTACGGACTTTGCCGCCAGCATTGTCAGATGGAAATTTTTACAGCAATTTTCCAAGGATCTTCTGGTGTTGTACCGTTTTGCTCCTCCTCTCCACCAGAGGAATGAGAGATGTGAAGTTCTCTTTGTAGAGGGGGTAAAGAAGGGTGAACAACCAGTAATCTGTGTTGTCTAAGATGCATATAACGCGCTGGTCGTGGGAAAGGCAGCCTAACATGAAGTCAGCCATGTGTGCCAGAGTACCAACAGGCGAGTCTTCGCTGTCATCATCAGGAGGATCACTCCTCATCCTCTTCCTCCTTTTCTGCCCACCCACGCAGAACAGATGGAAATAAACTTCCATGGGTACTTCCCTCTGTAGCTGAGGCAACCGTCTTCTGCTCCTCCTCCTCCTCTTCAGCCTCCAATTCGCGCTGACAAGACGAACTGAGAGTGGTCTGGCTATCATCAACCTTTGTATTGTCTTCCCCCATTTCCACCTCTTCCACATGAAAAGCATCTGCCTTCATTGTGAGCAGCGAGCGTTTGAGAAGACACAGAAGTGAAGATGGTGACGCTGATAATAGTGTTATCGCCGCTCACCATCTGTCTTGATTCCTCAAAGTTGAGTAAAACCTCACAGAGGTCAAATATCCATGCCCACTCCTCGCTTGTGAATAGCGGAAGCTGACTGGAAAGGCGACGACCATGTTGCAACTGGTATTCCACAACCGCCCTCTGCTGCTCACAAAGCCTGGCCAACATGTGGAACGTGGAGTTCCAGTGCGTGCTCACGTCGCACAACAGCCGGTGAGCTGGCAATTTCAAGTGCTGCTGCAGTGTTGACAGACCGGCTGAAGCTGTCGGTGACTTTTGAAAATTTGCACACAAGCGGCGCACCTTCACCAGTAGCTCAGGCAAATTGGAGTATGTTTTTAGAAATCGCTGAACCACAAGGTTGAATACGTGGGCAACGCCTGGGATGTGTCTAAGGTTGCCAGGCTCCAAAGCCGCCACCAAGTTACGGCCTTTATCAGACAAAACCATGCCTGGTTCTAGGTTGAGTGGCGAGAGCTCAGTCTGGTCTCTTATCCCCTGCCACAGCACTGCGGCGATGTGCTGTCACCTAGGCAGATCAGCTTCAGCACAGCCTGTTGCTGCTTCCCCACTGCAGTGCTACACTGCTTCCAGCGACCGACTGATGACTGACTGGTGCTGCGCGTGGAAAATTTGGAGGTGGAAGTGGAAGAAGAGGTTGAGGAGGAGAAGTGGGGGTTTGAGCCACTAATATAGGTGGTGGCAGAAACCCTGATGGAATTGGGGCCTGCAATCCTTGGTGTCGGTAGCACCTGTGCCATCCCAGGGTATGAGTCGCACCCGGCCTCTACAACATTCACTCAGTGTGCCATCAGGGAAATGTCGCATCTCTGGCTGAAAGCACTTGTCCATGTGTCCGTGGTTAAGTGGACCTTCCCAGTAACTGCGTTGGTCAGGGCACGTGTGATGTTAAGGGACACATGTTGATGTAAGGCTGTTACGGCACACCTTGAAAAATAGGGACTGAGTAACGAGGGGCGGCTGCCGACATCAGGCTGTGGAAGGCCTAAGTGTCCACAAGCCTAAATGGCAACATTTCCAGGGCCAGTTATTTTGAAAGCTGTGCATTTAGTGCTATGGCCTGTGGGTGGGTGGCTGGGTCTTTGCACTTGGGTTCAAATGCCTGGGATAATGACATTTGGACGCTGCTCTGGGACATGAAAGTTGATGTGGTCTCTGATGGTGCTTGAAAAGGTCCAGGTGCAGGACGGGAGGCATCCGGGCCTGTGTTTTGGACAGGGGATTTGCCAGCACGTAAAACAGGGGAAGAGGAGGCAGTGGTGTGACCCGCAGACACAGAATGTGGACCCAGGCGTTCGGCCCACCTATTAGGGTGCTTTGATTACATGTGTCGGATCATACTGGTGGTGGTGAGGTTGCTAGTGTTCACGCCCCCGGCTCATCTTGGTGTGGCACAGGTCACAAACTACTATTCTTTTGTCGTCCGCACTTTCCTCAAAAAAGCACCATACTGCCAAACACCTACCCCTTGGCAAGGGAGATTAAAGCAAGTGGGTGCTCCGTGGAACAGTTGCGGGCCTATTCGGTGTGGCCCACCTTCTACCTTTTGCCACCACACTGCTTCTTCCAGCCTGTTGCAGTGCTGCAGATGCCTCCCCCTCTGTACTGCTCTCTTTGCTCGGCTTGTTGCCACCTTACAAGGTTGGGTCGTCCAGCACCTCCTCTTCCACTTCCTCACTCTGATCATCCTCCTGATTTGTTGAACTAACCAAAACCTCAGTGATTGACAACTATGTGTCATCCTCTTCCTCAACCTCTTGAGACAGTAATTGCGGCTGAGTCATTGGCAACTGTGTCTCATCATCATCCACCTCATTAAACACTAATTGCCATTCCCCAGCGTCATGTCCTTGTGACTCTGGATGCTCAAGAGGT
The DNA here is from genome assembly GCF_014858855.1 of Bufo gargarizans. NCBI lineage: Eukaryota > Metazoa > Chordata > Amphibia > Anura > Bufonidae > Bufo > Bufo gargarizans. The sequence goes on along the minus strand of NC_058084.1, from coordinate 282,246,023 downwards.
TGGGAATCGAGGCACAAGATCTCAGGTCCCGCTTCAAGTGTGCTTGGCGAGAGGGCCAAATCAATTAATGGAGATGCAAAGAGTTCCTCGGAATATCCGAGTGTGGGATCACTTGTTTGGCCAGACTGTAAATGTTGGAACAAAGGAGGATCAGGGTGAGGATTGTGTGGACCAGACTCCTGGCTACTGAGACTGGACTTTATGGAAGACAGGATAGTGCTTAACCGACTGGAAGCACTATCTGTTGCAATCCAACTGACCACCTGCCCGCACTGGGCTGACTTCAAGAGTGGTCTCCTGCGCTGCCCTGCAAACTGGAACATGAAGCTAGGTATCTTGAATGATTGTTTTTCTTGTGTTCTGGCAGCAGGCTCAGTTTCACACACCATCAGCAACACGCCCACTTCCCCGTCCCTTAATGCTCGCCTTCTTCATATTAAATCTTATATGCACGCTTGACACACAGGATGTGGCATGGATGTCTCAGTTCACAGCAACCACAGTATATGGAAAAAGTATGGAAAAAGGAAAATAGATTTCACTTATATTTTTATTATCTATTGTCCTGACACACACGCTATTGCAGCGCAGATGTGACAATTCACTGCAGGGATCGTTTATAGGAAAAATTGTGATTAATTATAGAAAAAATATAATTGTTTTAGCTAATATTTTTCCCAATATCTGGCCCTGACACAGACACTCTATTGCAGCACAGATGTGACAATTTACTGCAGGGATCTAAATGTATAGTTGAGGGGGCACACTCAAAAGGAAAACACTATTGGATGATGTAGATTAAATTTAATAAATTAAAAACAAACCCCTAAAATACACATAAAACCTACATCAAAATATGCAATATGCATCAATCAAATGCAATAAATATCAGAAAAAAGCACCAATGTCCCACTTATAGTTGTAGATATAGGGATCACTGCCGTATGATTAGGTATCTGACACACAATTTAGTGGTAAAGTAGCCTATAATGTTCCAATTGGGAATTGATGGAAACGTCTGAATTAGTGTCACTCACTGTAGATACAGCACTATGTCCCTTAGGGTGATGTTACAAGGTGATGTTAACAAGTCCGCACCGTGCTGCAGCTATGGTGCTGTAGCTCTAGACACTATTCCAACTGGAAATAAGGTGTAGATGATTTAATCTTTACTTGTTAGAGTCCTGTGCCTTTAGATACATATGGCACTGCATCCACTTGGGGTGCTATTGGTGGCTCGGATCAGATCTCAGAGTCCGGTGTAAAATTTATACAGAGATGCGTATACACCCTCCAAGTTACTTACTGATTCTCGCCGCTGTAGCTTCCTATTCTTACCCCTTCTTGCTGCGAGATTGCAGCGCTGGTCTCTCAGGTAGCCGAACACGGCCGGCTGTGGCGTCCCACGTGAAATGATCTCTGGGGTTCCAGGTAGACGCTTGTATATGACGTCACTACTATGCGGCTGTAACTTTGATAGTGGAGGTAGATCGTTGGTATTCTTTAGATTGCTGATGTTTTTTCAATCTTTGCTGATGTCCAACTTCCTTTATTTGTTATTTGGAATCCGCGCTCACTCTGATATGCCAGACGCGTTTCGAGGTTTTAGACCTCTTCCTTTTTTACTGTATTTACTGCAGGGATCGTTTATAGGAAAAATGTGGATAAATTATGGAAAAAAAAAAATTTGTTTTTCGCTAATATTTTTACCAATAGCTGGCTTTGACACACACATGCCATTGCAACACAGATGTGACAATTCACTGCAGGGACTGTTTATAGGAAAAATGTGGATAAATTATGGAAAAAATATAATTGTTTTCGCTATTATTTTCCCCAATATCTGGCCTGACACACATACGCTATTGTGACAAATTTTTTGTTTTCCAATGACCGTCTAATATACCTCCAGCCACATAATCACTTGATGCTTTCTGTCCGGTGAATGCCTAATGTTTGGGTCCTGTACTCCACTGGCCTGCAGTAAAATTGATATTCATTAACTGTCTAATATACCTCCAGCCACATAATCACTTGATCTTTATTGTACGGTGAATGCATAATTTTTGGGGCCTGTAATCTAAATGGCCAACAGTAAAATTGTTATACGGTGATCGCCTAATGTACATCCAGCCACATAATCACTTGTTCTTTTCTGTCCGGTGAATGCCTAATGTTTGGGCCTGTACTCCACTGACCTGCAGTAAAATTGTTATCCAATGACCGTATAATGTACCTCCAGCCACATAATCATTGATGTTTTCTGTCCAGTGAATGCTAAAGTTTGGGGTCTGTAGTCCACTGGCCTGAAGTAAAATTGTTTTCCAATGACCGTCTAATATACCTCCAGCCACATAATCACTTGTTCTTTTCTGTACGGTGAATGCATAATTTTTGGGGCCTGTAATCTAACTGGCCAACAGTAAAATTGTTTTACGGTGACCGCCTAATTGTGGGACTATTTGTGCACTTCTAGTAAGTATTTGGTGGCTGCAAATATGACCTGAAGGATTTTCAGGTGCGCCTGCAAGTAAAGTAAATGGGGCCCGCAGCAAACTTGCAGTTCACAAACATTTGATTGCATTTGCGCGATCGCAAATCGTCCTGGCAAATCGTCCTGGCCGATGTTTGTCCATCACAAGCCGCCGAGCATCGCTCATTAAATGGGAAGAACCACACCCCATGGGCTGAGCTTATGGGCAGGATCCAATTGTTACAGGGTAGTACGCTTCAGCAGACTCCTATTCTATATCGCATGTGGCATCAGGGGAAAATACAGTATGTTTTTAAATTACAGTGAACAAACAGCAGCTTAAAGAAACAAGAAAAGGGGGACTAAAAGAGAAAAGGGGACCATGATGGCAGGTTGGGGAGGCATAATCGGGTTCAAAGTCACTACAGCAGCAGGCTATAAGCGCTCGATGCCGCTACAGCACTGTAATTATTTATCAGCAGAAGTGTTGTAGCTGCACTAGAAAGCACTAGATGCTGTAGTGCAGACTATACGATATAATCGTTTGTTTCTGTCACAAAATGACAAAAACTTTGGGACAAAAGCAGGCTTAAATGGCAAGCTTGTGGCACCCCAACTACTGTCCATTAATGGTAGGAAAGTCACTGAAAGTGGGACAGAGGGAAATAGGGGCAGGCCCGTTCACAGATTTAAGGTTGATATCCAAAATGAAACCACCCATTTCTGAATATTCATCCCTAGATGCCTTCTTCACGGCCACAACAGATAGGCTCAGGTCGCTGTGGATGCATCATCGAAATGCACCTATCCTTTCCACAGCAGAAATGACTGCATTAGACAAACCACAGAGTGATAAAACCATAGTAATAAAACCCTTGGACAAAGGGGGCAATGTGGTGATTTTGGATAGTGGTGTTTATATGGAGACTAGACATTAAGCACGTTAATAACGGGCGCTAGAACAGTAGTGTATAAACATTAGTCTATATTCAATAGCATTAGTCTATAATCAATAGCAAGGGAATTTGATCACATTGTATTTCTTGTTGAATTTTTTTGTCAAAAAATATTATGCCAAGAACTCAAAATTAAAATAATAATAAACATAAAATGGTAAAGTATATATATCACAATACAGTATAATTGTATACTAATACACAAGTATAATTATTATTGCCTTAGTGTAAAACGTTTTAACAATCTGCAATATACAATATTTGAAGCAGATATTCAGTAAAAATGTTTTTTGTTTACGTCTTGAAATTTTTCTATAAATTTCTATGAATTTGGCAACAGTTTGCCTTGTTCAGGACCATCTACAACCTTTACAACGACATCTGAAAAAGTTCTAACTCTTGATAATCCAACATATAACTGACCATGGCTGAATACTGGTTCTGGCAAGTAAATGCCAACTTTTTCTAAGGTTTGCCCCTGAGCTTTATTAATTGTCATGGCAAAGGCTAAGGTAAGAGGAAATTGTCGCCTTCTTAAGGTAAGTGGTAAATTAGTAGAAGATGGAGTCAAATCAATACAGGGAATAAAGACCATGTCCCCTTCAGCTGAACCTGTTATTACTTGAGCAATAATGAGGTTTCTTTTCAAGTCTCTAACAAAGAGGCGGGTTCCATTGCACAATCCTCTTTTAGTATTTATATTCCTAAGGAGAAGGGGTGTTGCTAGGGTCTTAAAAGATAAGGGGCACAGGCCCCAAGGCACATGCCTACCCCCGGGAAAAAATGTATACTATAATATACTGTGTATATATATATTCAAGCGCCAAGACCTCAGCATAGCACATAATACTAACACTACCACATGCCACAATGGAGCACAAATTAGACCACTACAGCCACATTACCCCATAATCATCAACCAGATTATTCCCATGAATGCCAGCCACAGCGCCCCAATAAGTGCAAACCACACCCTGTAGCACACAAAGTACATTTGAAGCTCTTTCACTCACAGTATATGCTGCATGCACAGCTCCTCTGCTCACAGTATATACACAGCATCTCCTCTGCTCACAGGATATACACAGCAGCTCCTCCACTCACAGTATACACACAGCAGCTTCTCCGCTCACAGTATATACACAGCATCTCCTCCGCTCACAGTATATACACAGCATCTCCTCCGCTCACAGTATATACACAGCATCTCCTCTGCTCACAGGATATACACAACAGCTCATTCACTCACAGCATATATACATCTCCTCTGCTCACAGTATATACACAGCAGCTCCTCCACTCACAGTATACACACAGCAGCTTCTCCGCTCACAGTATATACACAGCATCTCCTCCGCTCACAGTATATACACAGCATCTCCTCCGCTCACAGTATATACACAGCATCTCCTCCACTCACAGGATATACACAGCAGCTCATTCACTCACCGCATATATACATCTCCTCTGCTCACAGTATATACTGCATGCACAGCTCCTCTGCTCACAGTATATACACAGCACCCCCCCTGCCCCCAGGATATACACAGCAGCTCATTCACTCACAGCATATATACATCTCCTCTGCTCACAGTATACACACAGCAGCTCCTCCACTCACAGTATACACACAGCATCTCCTCTGCTCACAGTATATACTGCATGCACAGCTCCGTATATACACAGCATCTCCTCCACTCACAGTATCTGTATATATACAGCATCTCCTCCGCTCACAGTATATACTGCATGCACAGTTCTGTATATACATAGCATCTCCTCTGCTCACAGTATATACACAGCATCTTCTCTGCTCACAGTATATACTGCATGCACAGCTCCGTATATACATAGTATCTCCTCTACTAACAGCATATACTGCATGCAGAGCTCCTCCACTCACAGAATATGCCCAGAGTCCACTAGCAGTATATACACACAGTTTTTTGTAAATGAAATATATACTATTTAACAAATAAACAGGTCTCATAAGCATACTGTCTTATACATGGATGGTGGTGAACTCACATTCAGCTGCACTGGTAACACACCTCTCTGCTGTTCCATGGAACCACATTAGAAGTGGCTGCTGCTGGGCTGGCAGAGGCTAATTTCATAAGGCCTGTCACACTCCAGCAGTGGTGACCTGGACAGCTGGAGCAGGACAGGCTGCAGTAGCTCTGCAATCTGCTTGTCCTGTCTGAATCTCCTTCAGGGCTAGGTCTGGTCCTCGGCTGCCAGGCCTGAGTGAGGGGTGGTGCTGAGCACAAGCTCCGCTTCCTGCTCTGATATGGAGACATTGGTGCTTAGCTGCTAGCCGGTCCCACCGGACTTCAGCCAGGGGGGTACAGCAGAGCTGCTCCTATAAGTTTAATGTGCCCCTTGCTGATGTATTTTGAGCCGCACTGCAGCCCCACATTGGTGACTTAGTATAACCATGAAAAGAAGCTGCCAATGCAGTGAAAAATACCGCCATCACCAGAGATTCGGGCCCCGAATCAATATACCTAGCAACGCCCCTGCTAAGGAGCATAAATATTGCTCCCTTTTTAAGGTTCAGTTTATGCCTCGGCATTCCTGTTGGAGTTAGCTCATTAAGAAACTCTATAGGATAGTTCTACATATCTTCCTCAGTTGAGTCATCAATTGAGTTTGAGCTAAGGAATGTCGCAGTATCTCCTTCCAAGATGTTTAGCACCTCTTCATTTATGCTATCAACATCAGAGTTCTTTTGGCAAAGAATAAATTTTTTGTTATCTTTGAGACATCAGCAACTAGAATTCTTTCTCCAACTAATTATTTGACAATATTTCCTGTACATAAAATTTTTGAGGTATTTCAATTATGTCTTCGGGCAAACTGTCAATGTGTGGTGTATCACCATTGCCAACTTGGATCAACCAATTGCTGAATTCAGTGTCAACTGAATGGATATTGTAAGTATTATTTTGAAGTTTTGCCACAGTTTAATATACTTTATACATGCTTCAACAATTGAAGAACCACTGGAAGTGTTTGCCAAAAATCTCCACCAAGTAATACAACTTTTCCTCCAAAGGGTTTGTGATTATCCATTATTTCTTTTAGCAGTTTGTCGACCACTGTAAGAGAAATAGATGGAACCATATTACACACTTATCCCAAATGAGCACTGTAGATGATCTAAAATTTTCAGCATCAGCAGAATTGAGACGCATATTTGATATTGAGTTCTCAACTATTGGAACAGGTAATTTGAACTGAGAGTGGTATGTTCTTCCCCCCTCAAGAAGATTGGCTGCTATACCTGTTGAGGCTACAGGGAGTGCAATGTCACCTTCTCCACAAACTGTGGTGAGAAGGGTTTTGTAAAGATACGTTTTACCACTACCTCCTGGACCATCCAAGAAAAAACAAGGGTTGTAAAGGTTGTCATTTTTGCTTGCAGACAATATATTTTCTAAAGCAGTTTTTTGTTCTCTGTTTAACGTTTTCTCCATTTCTTCAGCTCTGTATTTCTGCAATTCCTTATCATACATATTCCAAAGTAGATCAGTATTTGGCATTGTGGAAGGCAATCCAAAATCTTCACAGGTTTTGCCATGTAGTACCAGACTGTTTCTTTAAAGGGAACCTGTCATGTGGATATTTGAATATAATCTAACTAATTATATACAATCATTAACTACTAAAAAGTGCCTTAGATGTATTCACTTACTGGTGGGACAGATGGTTAGCTCATAATATACACACAAAGATGCCGCATGCCGCATGCTAATGAGCTGATTTGAGTCCAGCGTGATGTCATTGAGTCCAGTATATATTTAATTCAGAGCTACAGCCACTCCCCTCCCCACCTGCTGCTGATTCATATGGAAACAAACTGTCATTCAGCAGCAGGTAGGCGGGAGAGTCAGGAGCTCATGAATATTCATGAATCATCATTATTAGCTGGAGCTTTTCAATACAAGATGTTGGCAGATTGACTGGGTCAATTAAAGAAAGTGACCCAGCATTGTGCTAAGAGAATCAGTCACTTATTTATGTTGCCCTTAGTTAGGACACCATAAAACTGGTGACAGGTTCCCTTTAAGTGCGATACTTACGACATATTGTGCAATCATCATTGTGTTGTTTATGTTTGTGAACTAAATCTTCAATGAGATATTGCTCATATTTTAGAAAAAGTGCATTCATATTTTGTAATGATACAAAAACGCAGACATATGCAAATAATTCCCTAAGTTGTTTAGGCATTGTAAAGTGGACAACATCTTCCAGAGTGTTCTCCCACACATCGTCATCATTAATAAGTCCTTTTGCTTTTGCAGCCTCTTGGAAAGTGGCATAGACATTACCATGTACTGTCCACAGATCTTCAAAGGATACTGCACCAGCCACATGCAGCAATAGTAGACCCAGACAGTAACTCTCTGCATCTGATATTAAGTTGACAGAATACATTCGTCCAATAATTTTTTCTGCACCACGTTGACGCAATTTCCAACGACAATTTTGAGAGTCAAACACATAATGCAAAGGAATGTCCGAATATAATATATTCTTTGCTTCCTCTTTTTGTTGATTCAATTTGAACCAAGGTGTCAATTGAGTATCACGGTTTAAAGCTCTCTGTCCAGCTGTGGTAATGTCATTTGGGTTGAAAAAAACTGATTGTTCTTCAGGCAGATGCACTGCTAATCTATGGATGGTATGGGATTGATAATGCATTTCAAACCCATGCAAACGCCATGCTGCTTCTGGAGCACTGACATACCTAGAATTAATAAAGGTGTTTATTTCATCATGATTCAAAGTACCTTATTCTTGAATGACAATATTTTCACAATCATGACCTTTGTACACATATTTAAAAAGGTATTTGACACTTTTTCCTGATGCTCAAACGTCCACATTAAAATGTGGCAATTGTACTTCAACGATAAGTAAGGATTATATGGTACAACCCAAGAATTATCAAGAATTATAGTTTGGCCTGTATTTCTTCTCTTGTACTTTGGATAGCCATTGCTGTTAGGAATAGTTTTTTGTGGAAATTCCTTCGGGAAATCCTTACAGCATTTGTCATACATGGAGAATTAAGATTGAGTGCTCCGCATGGTCCATGAATCATATGCTTTGTTACAATTGTATGTAAGCGAGGAGTGATTTCTATGTTAGGGATTTCAGCAGAGACAATTTTATCTATCAGTTCTTCATTTTTTGGTTTACAGCTTTCTTTAAGAATGAGAAGTATGTGAGCATGTGGTAAACCTCTATCACGTAGACCATTGCTTTTGGGACGCCAACAATATTTTTTTACTGATGTCATCAATTAGAGCTTTGAGTTTTAGGTGAAATACTCTTGCAACTAAATGTGGTTGTCCACCAACAGTTTGTCCATGTTGTAGGTTATGTACAATCTCTTCCCATTTGGGATTGTATGTCATTGTAATACAAAGATCAGGTTTTATATATTTTCTGACAATTGCCATAGCATCTTGATAATTTTGTTGCATGTTTCTGGGGCTCCCTGCAAATGAAGAAGGCAAAATATACATTTTTTTAGGACTCAGGCCTGCTTCATTGGCTTCATTAAGTAAATGATCCATTAATCCGGAGTATTTTTCAATGCCTAATTTAGGCTGATTTCCACGTATATAATTGAGTCTGTTGGCTTCTGTTTTTACATATGCATCAACTATATATTGCTGTGTAAGGTGGAGTTAAGAAGGGATTAAAATCCTCTCTAATGGGGGCGGAGCCTGGCAACAGAGCTGAATGGCCGCAAGCTAGATCGCCATGCTGCAGACTGACAAGAAAGCGGGCATACTACGCAGTATTCACTAGCAAACATGGGGAAACCCTTAAGAGATAAATCTAGAGACACTTCGGCACACATGAAGCTGTCTTCAGGCCAGGGAGATCTGGACAAATTCGTCAAAAAGACGTCGGGACTGCAGGCTAAGAAGCCGGAGAAAATGGCGCCGCCTGATGACCCTGAGTTGCAGCCTGACGCCTCGGACTCAGAGGACGGAGAAGGCAGTGAAGCAGCTGCCCCGTCAGTGAAAGAACATCTCCCGGTCTCCAGACCTTTCATGCGAAAACTCCTCGCAGAAGCACTTGATCCAATAGTGCAGGAGTTGAAAGAATATAAAAAAGACCTTCAACAAATGGGAGAACGGATGGAAGCAGTAGAAACTGCACAGTCCGCCATCATAGAGTTCGGTTCCTCAGTGGCCCACTCGCTGGACTATACCCAAGCCCACATTAACACGCTGTACACACAGCTTGAAGATCAAGACAACCGGGGCCGTCGGAACAACCTCCGACTCAAGGGCTTCCCTGAGAGCATCTTACCGGACGCCATTGAAACCGCATTGCTCACGTTCTTCACTAATCTGGTGGGACAGGATACGACCCAAGACTTCTCATTAGAGAGAGCGCACCGGGCGTTGAGACCGCCGCCAGGTCCCTCGGACCCGCCTAGGGATATTATATGTAAGCTTGTGAGTTATCAAGCTAAGGAATGTATCCTGAAGGCAGCGCGCGGGAAAAATCCTTTGAAGTTTGAGGGAGCTTCGGTGGCCATCTTTCAGGACCTCTCCCCAGTCACGCTGCGCAAGAGGAAAACATTGAAGCCACTACTGGAGGTCTTAAAAGAGAGGAAACTTCTGTATCGATGGCTTTTTCCATTTGGGCTACTTATAAATGCTCCGGATAAGAAGCTGATCATCGGGTCTCACAGTGACTTAAGGAGAGTATACAGTCATCTAGGCATTGAGGATCAGGAGATCCAGGACTGGAACTTAGCCCAAGAGATTACGGAATTGCCGCCGCTGCCGTTACCTGCTTCATGGATCCCAGGGAGGCAGGTTAAATCCCAGAAGCAAAGACAAAGAAAGAGAAGCGGGAACGGGGTCTCGAGGAGAGAGATTGGAGGAGAGACCTGAAGCGCTATCCACTTTCCTCTTTCAAGTTGCAAAGTCAAGGACTTAAAAGTCTTTATTACGTGGGGTGAGAGGTATTAGTGTAATTTACAGATTGAGACTGGTGTCTTCACAATTTCCCCCCATGTTGTCCCATCCCCCCCCCCTCCCTCCACCTCCCTCCCCCTCCCTCCACCTCCCTCCCCCCCCCCCTTCTCCCCTCACCTTCCCCTCTTTTCCCGTCCACCCATCTCATAGCTGTGCAACCCATCTGTACATCAAGTATGATATAAGGAGTGGAGCAGGAGAGGAACCGCTTGGTGGTTAATTTCATATTGAGCAGTGAGGCTGCAATTTATGCGGGTCTACTATCCAGATGTTATACGAATTGCATGGTATCCGGATGATAGGTTTTATGCATCAAGGATATGGGGATGGATGGGCTTGGTATATGTAATGATAACGCTCCAGGTCCTTGCACACTTTATGAGGAGTTACTTGTTAGCGTGCTTAAGAAATAATTTTCCTATGTTAATATAATTGCCCGACCTTCATTGTCGGTACTTGTTTGGCCCCCCCCGCCCACACAAATGTCTTCTATTAAGAAGATGTGTTCTCTACCTCTAGTGATAGAGGCTCAGCTCGCGCACCCCTGCCCCTTCACGTGCCTTAACCGTATATATTCCTGTCCTGTGTGGGGGGGAGTAGGGGTGCGCAGAGCTACATTCCTTTGTTCTGTGTATGTATGTTATTTTTCTTTGGTTTTTCTACATGTTAGTAGTTGTACCCGGCAAAGTACACATGTATTACTGGTCGCAATGGTTCAGCTTTTCCTGCGAGATAAACCATTTGAGACGAGGTTATGGATCCCTTGAAAGTAACATCACTCAATGTGAATGGCTTAAATGGGCCACAGAAGAGGAGTAGAGTTTTTCAAATTATAAAAAGGGAGAAAGTGGATATCCTATTATTACAGGAGACTCATTTTAGACACAACAGAGTACCAGCACTGTTTTCTAACATGTTCGCCACTTGGACGCATAGCACACACACGTCAGCATCCAAGGGAGTTTCCATAGGGTTTAGAAAAGGTCTTCCATTTCAAATTCAGGCACAGTCAGTTGACCCGGTTGGCGTTTTGTGTTTGTGAAGGGGACACTCTTTGGTAGCAAAATTACTGTCGCCAATGTGTACGTTCCCAATACGAATCAGGTGAAATGGCTAGTGGGAACTTTACAGAAGCTACATGAGTTTAGGGAAGGAGCCCTAATGTTGGGAGGTGACTTTAATATAGCTCTGGATCATCCCCTGGACTCTACCTCTCTTCTCCCAAGACAGTCTATCCCTCAGGTTAAAAAACTTAGACGAGCTTTAGATGCCCACCAGATCTCAGATGTCTGGAGAGTGCTTCACCCCCAGGGGAAAGATTACACTTATTACTCGACAATGCATGGCACTTATGGGAGGTTGGATTATATCTATCTTTCAAATCACCTTCTTGATAGAGTTGAGATAGCGTGCATAGGACCAATTACGGTCACTGATCATGCGCCAGTCTCAATGGGAATTCATCTCCTAGGGGCTCCTCCTAGATCCTGGACCTGGAGGCTTAATGAGACATTACTAGAAGATGTTAATCACAGGACACAGATAGAGGAAAAGGTTAAAATGTTTTTTGAGATTAACAATGACTCGCAGATAGCTGCGCCTATTACTTGGGAGGCACACAAGGCCTATATCAGAGGGGAGTTAATTGCTTTAGGGTCGTGGGTTCGTAAGCAAAGGACGAAAGAAGTAGATTCTGTCATTTCCCAAATATCTGTGCTTGAAAACCTCAACAAGAAAAAACCCTCTAAGGATACTCATGGGGACATAGTCAAATTGCGTATGAGACTTAAAGATCTCCTCAATATTAGGTCAGCAAAGATGCTTAAGATGACAAAATTCCAGACTTATGTTCATGGCAACAGAGGCTCAAAATTGCTTACGCGCTTAATAAAGGGTCAAAGGGAAAAAACACACATTGCAAGCATACAAAATAGTAAAGGTGAATCCCTGACCTCAACTCCTGAAATAGCCAATGAATTTGCCTCTTTTTACTCCTCTTTGTATAACTTACAAACAATTGGCCCTGAGGATAAACAAAAGAAAACTGCGGCTTTCATTAATTCAGTTGTGGTCCCTAAACTTAAAGCTGAGGAGGTGGATAGCTTACTAACTCCAGTCACAGAGAGAGAGGTGAGGGATTGTCTTGTGAGTATCCCTGCTGGTAAGAGTCCAGGGCCCGATGACCTTCCCATATTATACTATAAAAAATTCCAAAAGATTCTAATTCCCCAACTCACTAATCTCTGCAACTCCCTGTTGGAAGGAACCCCCCTCCCCTCACAATCACTGATGGCCCATATAGTAGTACTGCACAAGGAAGGGAAAGACCCTAGTAGATGTGGCAGCTACAGGCCCATTTCGCTCTTGAATGCTGATGTGAAACTGTGGGCCAAAATACTCAGCAATAGGATAGCCAAGTTTCTTCCTGATTTGCTTGGGGAGGAGCAGGTGGGATTCGTGGGGGGCAGAGAGGGTAGGCATAATGTGAGTAGGATCTTCCATGCCATCCATTATGCTAGAAAGGAGAAGATCCCTCTGGTGCTCGTAGGAACGGACGCGGAGAAAGCATTTGACAGGGTAAGCTGGTCGTTTATGAGAGATACTCTCCTGCATTTCGGCTTCCCCTCCGCGTTCGTTGCTGCGATTTTCACTCTGTATGGAAGTCCCTCGGCAAAAGTCTTTGCTAATAGCTACCTCTCTGCTCCCTTCGGAATAAAAAACGGAACACGTCAGGGGTGTCCCCTATCGCCTACTCTCTTTGTGCTGGCTCTAGAGATCTTCCTAAATAAAATACGGGCCTCAGACAAAATTAAGGGTCTCAAAATAGGGCGCCACATGCACTTAGTGGCAGCATTTGCCGATGACCTTCTCTTACTGGTCACCAATCCAGAAGAAGCTTTGCCGGAAATTATGAAGTTACTTGAAGAGTATGGAGAAGTCTCTAATTTCAAAGTTAATTACGAGAAATCAGAGATGCTTAACGTCTCTATTAAAAAGGAAAGGGCGAAGGGCCTAGTCTCACTCTCGCCTTTCCAATGGCCAGGACGAGCTGTAAAATTCCTGGGAATCCAAGTGCCGTCCGATCCCCAGCAATTCTATAGTTTGAACTATCCTCCCTTATATTCCAAGATTAAGGCCTATCTTAGCTCTATAAAAATCCCATACCTATCTTGGCTAGGTAGGAAAAATATATTGACCACATATGTTCTCCCACAGATACTATACATTTTGAGATGTCTACCCATAAATATCCCGGACAAGTTTTTTGCTGATTTTAGGAGACTCTTCACTAAGTTTTTGTGGGCTAGTGGAAGGCCACGCCTCTCTTATTCTCTTCTTATAAGAAAGAGGAGGGAGGGAGGTCTCTCTTTCCCTGATTTAAGGACCTACCATCAGGCTATCCACCTGGGAAGGTGGACCGAATTAGCAGACTTGTCCAATAACAAATTGCATGTTGACATTGAACATCACCTAATGGGTACTAATGCCACGAGGTACTTGTGGGTTGCTAATAAGAATAGGAAGAAACATCTGTTCATGTCGGAAATGACTAACTCTATGCTTTCTTATTGTCAGAAAACAAAAGGCCTCCTGATGCATCAAAATAAAATCTCCCCGCTAGCTCCATTATCTGTTCTACCTTACTATATGAGAGGTAAGGGGAGCGTGAATCAACAGTGTTGGTATAATCTTACAGAGATAAGAATCTCAAATTTGCGCAAAACCACTGACCTAGATACTTTCATACACGATATGATGGAGGAAATTCCAAAACCCTTTCGGAATTCACTAGCTATAAGGGACTTGACCGTTACTTGTAAAGAGTACAAGAGAGTGTACGCTGGGGAAGCTATAGATCCAACGTGGTTGGAGAACCTTTCCTTGTCCTCCGCTAAGCCTCCACCGAAAATGTTATCCTACTTTTATTCCCAGCTACTCCTCGCACCACCTTCTGAGAAACTCTTGTATTTAAAGGCATGGGAACGAGAGCTTCAGATAAGCATCTCAGATATTGATGTTAAATTTATCTTAGCTCACTCGCATGGCTTCTCAAGAAGCATTCGCTTACAGGAGAACTCATTCAAAATTCTCACAAGGTGGTACAGGACGCCGGATTTCTTGCACAAAATTAACCTGATCCCAGATAATAAGTGTTGGAGATGCTTGGGGGGAGAGGGGACAATATCACACATATGGTGGTCCTGCCCCTCCCTGAGTATTTTTTGGGAGGAAATTGGGAGGAAAATCAATGATATTTGCAATGTGGTCATATCATTGACACCGGAATTAGTGCTATTGTGGAAACCCCAACTAGACTTAACACCATCCGCTATTAGTCTTCCCACTCATTTAATAGCTGCTGCAAAAATGCTTATTCCAATGAAGTGGAAAGAAAGAGAGCCTCCAAGGGTAGGAGAATGGCTGGAGGAAGTCCATCATATTTGTCTCATGGAGGAGCTAGTGGGTTGGAACTTGGGGAAAAGGGATAAGTTCCTTAAGGTTTGGAAACCCTGGCTGGATTTTCACAAAGAGGGATTGCGGACTGACGTGTTTTCATAGAGCGCACTTGTTAGAGTGTTTAATGCGGCCATGTTCTCCAGCTTTTATCGAATAGAGAGGGATTGGTAGCTTTCAGGGAAGGATAGCACTATCTGCACAGCCCTTGAGTCAGGGGAATCTAACTCACACGAAATAAATAGATCATTGCCTTAGCTGAACTTAAAAGACCATGCCGGGTAGGGTTATTTGGTTATTTGATGTTAAGTTTGTTATGAGTATGTAACACTTAATTAATGTTCCACATCAGGATCCTGTACTCCTATTCATTATTTCTGTACTTGGACAACAGGAAGGCATGTGCACTGGAATATGTATTACTATGTCATCTATTGTATTCCCTTGTTATGATTGGATCAATGTACTGTCACATCCTAGTGTATGCTTCAGTGTTTATGCTCTCTTGCATAAAGCAAGGGGTACTGTTATTATGCTGCTTATCATAAATAAAGAATTGTTAAAAAAAAAAAAATCCTCTCTAATGGAAAGACGGTAACTGTAGTATTGCATTTGAGTGACTCTAACTCTAGGATTGTGTGACTGGTTTGCTAAAGTTAATAAAGCTTGCGGTCTGTTTTGATCCCCATAGGGAAATAACAATAGATAAACCATGGGTTCCAAATTAGGATCAAGGACACTAATTCTTTGTGTTTTTATTTATTTATTTGTATAATCTTCACTTGGTTTGCAGTGTATAAGAAGATCTCTTTCAAGTGGTGGTTCTCCATCATCATTTTGAAAAATTAAAGCAACCTCATTATATTTTGGTGCGTTATAGCGCCTTTGGTCATTTTTGCGATCTTGTACTATTGTCATGGACACTTCCTTAATAACATTACCATTTTATGCGGCATTCTCTTCATATTCTCTGTCAACTTGGTACAACATTTTACAGGCCTCGGCAAAAGGATTGAATTGTGCCATAAAATGTATAATTGTGCAAACTGTCTGTTTTCACCCTGTTGAGGATGCAGTGTTCCTGCTCTGTGACAAATAGAACCATGGATTCTAAAAGAGTATGGCTCATAGCCAGGAGGCGGAGTAATGTTAGCTCCCATAGATGCAAATCCTAGAGTACTAATTTTTGACTTAATATTTTGCATGACACATCTGCTGTAATGATGCTGACCCGTCGTGAGCTGTTGTATAAAATAATTTTTTCGAATTGATTTACTTTTCCTTTTGAGCAACACTGTGTCAATTTTTGATCAGATGGTCTTTATCCTTCAAAATGTTTTGCTTGACAAAAATTTCATATCTGATTTAAATCTCCACATGTGTGGGGTATAATGTTACCTTCATTAATATTAACTATATCATTTATAAGTGCCATTCTTTCTATTGTGGCTCTAGATTCATTTGTTTCCACTCGTTTACTCCGGACCAGTCTCTGTAATTGTGTATTTTGTAAGCATTGTAATTGTCGTTCTTCTGGTGTAAATCTTGCCCTCCTAGCTTTTTCTCTTTCAGCATGTCTCTTGCGTTTTTGTCTTTCTCTTATATAACTTATCCTCTCCTGTGTGGCTGTTGACAGATGTATTCTGTCTGTTTGAAGATCTATTATCTTACCTTTCTTTATTTTAGCTTGTTGCTGACGCAGTGTTTTTTGTTCATCTGCAGTAAGATGTGCTCTCCTAGATCTGTGTGTTTTGGCATTTTCCACTTTTTCAATAGATCCATTTGCTTGTCTTTGTCTTTCTCTTAGCCAATTTTTTTTACGCTGTTTTTAAGTTCTTCAATAGATCTATTTGCTCTTCTGAATATTTGTCTTTTAAGCGCTTTTGTGACGCTCATTTTCTGACTGTTTCTTCAGGAAAAGTTGCTTATGTAGGATTTGATTGTCTGTGTCTTTTGTCCTATTGACGTGTCCTTTTTTTGGGTGGCATGTTGTTAGTAGATAGTCTCAATAATATAGGCTTGTACTTTTCTAATATTTTCTCTTTCCGAAATACTAGCTTATATGTGGCTGTAATATGCGTCACTGGCATTGACTGCTTGCTGTGGCTGAGATTGCTGGCACTGACTGGTGGCTGAGACGGCTGGCACTGAGTGCTGACTGATGGCTGTGGCTCTGTCTCTAACTGGCAGAGACTGGTGGCTGTGGCTGAGACTGTTGACACTGACTGGTGGCTGACACTGCTGGCACTGTAACTGGTGGCTGTGACTGGACTGACTTCTGATGCTGAGACTGCTGGTAGCGACTAGAAGGTCAAATTGCTGACAGGGGCTCCTCTCTACATGGTTTATATTGCTGTGACTAATGACTGAGGAACAGAAATGGCACTGTGACTGATGATTATGTGCTCTGACTGATGACTGAGGAACAGAAATGGCGCTGTGACTGACGATTATAGTGCTCTGACTGATGACTGACAAACAGAAATGGCACTGTGACTGATGATTATGTGCTCTGACTGATGACTGAGGAACAGAAATGGCGCTGTGACTGACGATTATAGTGCTCTGACTGATGACTGACAAACAGAAATGGCACTGTGACTGATGATTATGTGCTCTGACTGATGACTGAGGAACAGAAATGGCGCTGTGACTGACGATTATAGTGCTCTGACTGATGACTGACAAACAGAAATGGCGCTGTGACTGACAAACTGAAATGTCAGACTGCTGACAGGGTCTCCTCTCTGGGTTATAGTGCTGTGACTGATAACAGACGAACAGAAATGGTGCTGTGACTGATGACTGAGGAACAGAAATGGCGCTGTGACTGATGGTTATAGTGCTTTGACTGATGACTGACAAACAGAAATGGCGCTGTGACTGACGAACTGAAATGTCAGACTGCTGACATGGTCTCCTCTCTGGGTTATAGTGCTGTGACTGATGACTGACCAACAGAGATGGTGCTGTGACTGATGGTTATAGTGCTGTGACTGATGACTGACAAACAGAAATGGCGCTGTGACTGACGACTATAGTGCTGTGACTGATGACGACTGACAAATAGAAATAGCGCTGTGACTGATGGTTATAGTGCTGTGACTGATGACTGACAAACAGAAATGGCGCTGTGACTGACAAACTGAAATGTCAGACTGCTGACAGGGTCTCTTCTCTGGGTTATAGTGCTGTGACTGATAACAGACGAACAGAGATGGCGCTGTGACTGATGACTGACAAATAGAAATGGCGCTGTGACTGACAAACTGAAATGTCAGACTGCTGATAGGGTCTCCTCTCTGGGTTATAGTGCTGTGACTGATGAGTGACAAATAGAAATGGCGCTGTGACTGACGATTATAGTGCTGTGACTGATGACTGAGGAACAGAAATGGTACTGTGACTGACAGTTATAGTGCTGTGACTGATAACTCACAAACAAAAATGGCGCTGTGACTGACGGTTATAGTGCTGTGACTGATTACTGACAAACAGAAATGGCGCTGTGACTGACGGTTATAGTGCTGTGACTGTTTACTGACAAACAGAAATGGCGCTGTGACTGACGGTTATAGTGCTGTGACTGATAACTCACAAACAAAAATGGCGCTGTGACTGACGGTTATAGTGCTGTGACTGATTACTGACAAGCAGAAATGGCGCTGTGACTGACGGTTATAGTGCTGTGACTGATTACTGACAAACAGAAATGGTGCTGTGACTGACGGTTAAAGTGCTGTGACTGACGATCAGAAATGGAGCTGTGACTGACTGAAATCTTGGAGCGAACCATACTGATAAATTCAGTGTGGTGAGCCATGATGACATGGCACCTAACATTACAGTTAATATGTTGATTATATTATTTACTTACCTATGTGAAGAATGGGTTAACCCAGATGCTGTGGGTGCTTGCGCTGATATCTTCAAATTTGATTGGAGATCACTTTAACTGCCAGTTTGAGAACCTATAAAAGAACAGAAAATAACGATTTTGGCTCATTCACGTAAGTATTTTTCAAGAGACAGACCTGCGTTCATCTGTGTCATGGAAGATCTGTTGAAACAACTTATTTTCAGAGCAGAAAGCCAAGGGGGAGAAGAATGGCTGAGGAAGTGCTTACAGCAAGGACCGGACCAGCAAGAAGAGCTTCTTTTATCTTCTAATCCCGTCTGCTGCGCAGTACCTGGCGCGAGCGCCGAACTGATCGATCCTCCCTGCGATAATTTTTTGCGCATGCGCGAAAAACCTGAGACCCGCTCGCCGATTAAAAAACGTCAGCGGAGAGACAAGAGGGCATATTCCCCTTCACAATATGCGCCTCCTTCTAAGACCAAGAAAACCAACTTATCTTCAAGCCGAGCCAGCAGGAAAATTCAACGGCGTCATTTTCAACAGCATTCAACTGTCACTCAGGAGCCATCACCTGCTTCAACAGTTGATCATCCTCCTACATCATCTGCTTCTGGTGAGCTGAATTATAACTTTTTAAGTGACTGCAAACCGCAGGGCACTATTAATCAAGAGATTAATTCACTTGACATTGATTCTTCTAAATTGAAGATTCAGTTGTTTGATGAATTTTTACTTTACCTATCTAAAAAGGATGAATCACCAAAAAATGTTTGGTCTGGATTAGCAGATGTCAGTCAAGTTAATACCCTTAATAGTCTGACTGCTGCTAATTCAACCATTCAACCGTTCACTAATGTACCTAAAATGTCCAATATTAACCCTGAAATGGCAGTAATTCCTGAGCTTGAATTTAACTCAGGTATAAAAGAGACATCTGTTAAAGAAGTTCTGGCGTGTCAAATTTCTCCATTAGGGTTTCATTTACCCTTGAGCGTGAAAGAAAAAATTTGGAGAAAAGAATATGTTGAAATTTTTTCTCTTCTTCCTTCATCTAGTGAGAATTTAAAAAGTGAATTATTGAAAGACAAAAAATCAGATTCTGAAGAAAATAGAAAATTACACCAGAAATCCTTTTTTAACTGGCTGCAAGCATTTAATATATACGCAGCAGTTTTGGGTGAAAAATTTCCTAGTCTTTGTACTGGTTTATTTTACCATGTAGATACTATTTTGGAGGCATATAGAAATTTTGGCGGAATGGGTTGGTGTCTGTATGACGAATCCTTTCGTCAGAAACTTGCAGTATATCCGAATCTAAATTGGGGTAGTAAAGATGTCGGGCTTTGGTTGAATTTAATGCTCCCTAACAAAAACAATCTTTTTCGTCAACCCAATTTCATTAACGTCAAAAAAGGTATCTGTTTCGCATTTAACGACTCGCATTGCAGATGGCAACATAATTGCAAATACCGACACGAGTGTTCTTTCTGTGCCGGTTCTCATTCAGCCTCAAAATGTTTTAAAAAACAAGGTATTCACTTCCCAATTTCTAACAAGGAAATTCAATCGTTTAAACAAGGTGACTCCGCTGAATTTGCCAATAATAATTCAGTGGCTAGGTCATTACCCAAACATTCAGATGGCTAATTTATTAATTGACAGTTTTACCAATGGGTTTTTCATACCTGAATTTGTGGGTCCAGGTTGCATTCTAGTTGAAAATGCGTTATCTGTAAAACAAAATATTGACATTGTTAAAGAAAAAATTGAATCTGAAATTTTGGCAGGTAGGATTGCTGGTCCCTTTGATTCTCCCCCCTTCTTGAATTTTCGTATATCTCCTTTAGCTTTAGTTCCTAAAAAAGAACCAAATTCTTTTCGTCTTATTCACAATTTATCTTATCCTAAATTCAGTTCCTTAAACGATGAGATGGAAAAAAATAAAGCCAGTGTGAAATACTCTGTTTTTATTTTCTCGATAAATTCTTTTATGATATGGCCCTTCCCATGGGATTCACCCTATCTTGCTTTTATTTTGAGGCGTTTTCAACTTTTCTACACTGGGTTATGGATATTCACTCAGGTAGTGGATTTTTACTACATTATCTCGATGACTTTTTATTTATAGGTCGTGTAGATTCGGATGATTGTATGAATCTTCTGAATAGATTCATTGGTATAGCTAAATATTTCTGCATTCCATTAGCTGTAGATAAAACTGTCTATCCTACTACGAATCTCAAGTTTTTGGGCATAGATATAAATACAGTAACAATGGAATTTAGCATACCAATGGAAAAAATCCAGAATACTGTTCAACAATTAACTCGCATATCCGGAAAAGAAAAAATTACGCTTAAACAACTTCAGTCTCTTTTAGGTTCTCTTAATTTTATTTCTCGTGTGATTCCCATGGGAAGGGTCTTTTCTAAAAGATTGTATGCTGCCACATCAGGTAAGTCCTCACCTCGATCCCATATTCGCATCACCAAACAACTAAAGGATGACATTTCAGTTTGGTTGCAATTTTTATGTGAATTTAACGGTCACACCATTTGGCAGGAAGAGTTTGTTGGCTCAGACACCTTGTCTCTTTATACAGATGCGTCTGGTGCTATTGGATATGGTGCTTATTTTGACAACTTTTGGTCTGCCGAACGTTGGCCTTTAAATTGGATTACTAATAACAAGTACTCAAAAAATTTGGTTTTTCTAGAATTATTTCCAGTTCTAGTTTCTCTAACAATTTGGTCCTCAGTGTTTCAGAATAAGAGAATTCTGCTAAGGTCGGACAATATGGGAGTAGTTTTTTCCATAAACTGTTTAACTTCAAAGTCTCCGTTAGTTTCTTCATTATTGCGTAAGATAGTTTTTCAATGTCTAAAATTTAACATTTGGATAAAAGCTAGATTTATTTCTGGGAAAACTAATTATATTGCTGATTATTTGTCCCGACAGCGCTTCAAGGAATTCTTCTTAATGACACCTCGAGCTTCCCGAATGGGAATTCCTTGTCCAACTCATCTTTGGGAGATATCAGAGGATTAACTAATGAACTTATTTTTGGTTCATTAGCCAAGAATACATGGGCAGCATATTCTGCCGCATGGTTGGATTGGAAGCTTTTCTGCATATCTCAAAAAATTTCTTACATTGATTTTAATTTAGGGAATTTTATCAAATTTATTATATATCTTTACAACAACGGTTTACAAGCCGATTCTATTTCTAAAAAATTATCGGGCATTTCTTTTTTCTTTAAATTAAAAGGCGAAAGCTCTATTCTGAATAATTTTATCATTAAACAAATGATTAAAGGTATCAAAAGAAAGTCAGTCCACAATGTTAAGACCAGCCCTTTATCTATTGAATTGTTACAAAAGGTCATATGTAATTTAGTATTAGTTTGTTCTTCGGAATATGAAACCAATTTATTTTCTGCAGCATTTTCTATAGCTTTCTTTGCTGCTCTAAGATTAAGCGAGATTGCTGCAGACAATAAAATCTCAAATCCCCCATTATTGATATAGGACCTTCAAAAGTTGTATGGATTTTTGGTGATGAACTGATTCAATTGGCTGAGAGAAGATCTGCTTTTAGACATTCTACTGTTAATTTAGGTTATTCAGCAGAATTTTCCATAAACTGGTTTTCCTTTGCTGACCTTAAAATTTCTGATATCTTCAAGAATGTCAGCCTTATATATTCAAAAATGTCGAAACCTGACCTGTTTATTTTACATATTGGCTCGTTTGATTTGGGAAAAATCAAAACGCATTTGTTAATTTATGAATTAAAAGAATTGTTATGTAAAATATGCTACTTACTTGATGGTGTTGTACTCGTATTTTCTGACATCATCCCAAAATTTTCTTGGTTCAATTCTGAGTTATCCTTTCTGGAAACAATTAGGAAAAGAATTAATAAAAAAATGGAGATTTATTTGAAGGAAATTGGTCATGGCAATTACAGACATGTTGAATTAGAAGGATTCGTTAGAGGACTTTACCAAGAAAAGGATGATCAGCTTTCTGATATTGGATGTGATATATTCATTTCAGATTTGCAGAACATAATTGATAATGGTTTTTATTAAAGGCTTGCAATGTTTATTGGGCCACTTGTTTTTATGTGGCGTTGTGGGGTTAAGTCACTCTCTGAGTGGACTGAGTGTTATATGGTTTATTGGTTTAAATATTTACTTATTTATATTTGAGAATAAATTGGATTAACCAGATTATAATTAATTGGTTAAGTAATAAGCATTGCGGCCTTTAATTACCCAACTAAATAAATAAAGATATTTGCTTAAATTCTATTTTGAGTGATGATTTATTCTATTTTGTGAATTGGAGCGTATGACATCATGGAGCGAACCATACTGATAAATTCAGTGTGGTGAGCCATGATGACATGGCACCTAACATTACAGTTAATATGTTGATTATATTATTTACTTACCTATGTGAAGAATGGGTTAACCCAGATGCTGTGGGTGCTTGCGCTGATATCTTCAAATTTGATTGGAGATCACTTTAACTGCCAGTTTGAGAACCTATAAAAGAACAGAAAATAACGATTTTGGCTCATTCACGTAAGTATTTTTCAAGTTCCCTCCCTCCCTTCCCTATTTATTTTGTCGCTTTGCTTATTGACGGGGGTTAAGTCACTCTCTGAGTGGACTGAGTGTTATATGGTTTATTGGTTTAAATATTTACTTATTTATATTTGAGAATAAATTGGATTAACCAGATTATAATTAATTGGTTAAGTAATAAGCATTGCGGCCTTTAATTACCCAACTAAATAAATAAAGATATTTGCTTAAATTCTATTTTGAGTGATGATTTATTCTATTTTGTGAATTGGAGCGTATGACATCATAGACTGCTGACAAGCTCCTCTCTGTGGTAGAGTGCTATGACTGACTGACAATCAAAAATGGCTCTGTGACTGACTAAAATGTTAGATTGTTGACATGGGCTCCTCTCAGTGTTATACGGCTGTGACTAAAATTGTGCTGTGACTGACTAGCTAAAATGGCGTCCGGCAGGTGTGGGCGGTACATGCAACGTCTGCTGCGCCATATTCTTATTGGTGGCCGCACTGCTGTGGGCGGAGCCGGCGGACTGACATGGATTGTTCGTGATATAGGCGCCTTCTGCATGTGGGTGGTGCCGGTAGCGTCTGCTGATCCGTTTCCTGATTGTTGGACGCGCTGCTGTGGGCAGAGCCGGCAAACTGACATGGCGTGTGGGCGGTGCAGGCTGCTTTTTCAGCACCGTATCCTACTTGCCGGCACACTTGTGTGTGGAGCGCTGTGTCTGTGTATGCCCAGTGTGCACTGGTGACACACACACAGACACAGAGCACTGACACTGCGCTTTTATTATATAGGATTTGCATGTGCATCCTCAGTGACACGGCATGCTATGTGAGATTCAATTTGAACCCTACTGCAAATGATAAACATGAACTGTAGGATTTATTGAAGAAGGCAATAAGACAACGCCTGGATCTCACAGGCAGGAAGCTGTTTGAGTAATACACACTGTATTACTCATACAGCAAATGCATTCCAAAAGTAGACATATTAGGTATCGCCGCGTCCGTATCGACCGGCTATATAAACATATCACATGACCTAACCCCTCAGATGAACACCGTAAAAAATAAAAAAAACTGTGCTAAATAAACTATTTGTTTGTCACATCAAATCACAAAAAGTACAACAGCAAGCGATCAAAAAGGTGTATGCCCACCAAAATAGTACCAATCTAACTCTCACTTCATCCCGCAAAAAATGACCTGCTACCTAAGACAATCTTTTCAAAAATAAAAAAAATATGGCTCAGAACATGGAGACACTAAAACATCATTGTTTTTGGTTTTAAAAAAGCTGTTATTGTGTAAAACTTAAGTAAATTTTAAAAAGTATACATATTAGTTATCGCCGCGTCCACAATAACCTGCTCTATAAAAAATATCACATGAGCTAACCCCTCAGGTGAACACTGTAAAAAAAAAAAAAACTGTGTACAAAAAGCAATTTTTTTGTCACCTTACACCACAAAAAGTGTAATAGCAAGTGATCAAAAAGTCATATGCACTCCAAAATAGTGTCAATCAAACAGTCATCTCATCCCGCAAAAATTGAGACCCTACCTAAAATAATCACCCCAAAACTGAAAAAGCTATGGTTCTCAGACTATGGAGACACTAAGACATTATTTTTATTTTTTGGTTCAAAAATGATATTATTGTGTAAAACTACATTAAAAAAAAGTACAAACCGGATTCCAGAAAAATTGGGACACTATACAAATTGTGAATAAAAACTGAATGCAATGATGTGGAGGTGCCAACTTCTAATATTTTATTCAGAATAGAACATAAATCACGGAACAAAAGTTTAAACTGAGAAAATGTACCATTTTAAGGGAAAAATATGTTGAAGCAGAATTTCATGGTGTCAACAAATCCCCAAAAAGTTGGGACAAGGCCATTTTCACCACTGTGTGGCATCTCCCCTTCTTCTTACAACACTCAACAGATGTCTGGGCGCCGAGGAGACCAGTTTCTCAAGTTTAGAAATAGGAATGCTCTCCTATTCTTGTCTAATACAGGCCTCTAACTGTTCAATTGTCTTGGGCCTTCTTTGTTGCACCTTCCTCTTTATGATGCGCCAAATGTTCTCTATAGGTGAAAGATCTGGACTGCAGACTGGCCATTTCAGTACCCGGATCCTTCTCCTACACAGCCATGATGTTGTGATTGATGCAGAATGTGGTCTGGCATTATCTTGTTGAAAAATGCAGGGTCTTCCCTGAAAGAGATGACGTCTGGATGGGAGCATATGTTGTTCTAGAACCTGAATATATTTTTCTGCATTGATGGTGCCTTTCCAGACATGCAAGCTGCCCATGCCACACACACTCATGCAACCCCATACCATCAGAGATGCAGGCTTCTGAACTGAGCGTTGATAACAACTTGGGTTGTCCTTGTCCTCTTTGGTCCGGATGACATGGCGTCCCAGATTTCCAAAAAGAACTTTGAATCGTGACTCGTCTGACCACAGAACAGTCTTCCATTTTGCCACACTCCATTTTAAATGATCCCTGGCCCAGTGAAAACGCCTGAGCTTGTGGATCTTGCTTAGAAATGGCTTCTTCTTTGCACTGTAGAGTTTCAGCTGGCAACGGCGGATGGCACGGTGGATTGTGTTCACTGACAATGGTTTCTGGAAGTATTCCTGAGCCCATTCTGTGATTTCCTTTACAGTAGCATTCCTGTTTGTGGTGCAGTGTTGTTTAAGGGCCTGGAGATCACGGGCATCCAGTATGGTTTTACGGCCTTGACCCTTACGCACAGAGATTATTCCAGATTCTCTGAATCTTCGGATGATGTTATGCAAAGTTGATGATGATAGATGCAAAGTCTTTGCAATTTTTCGCTGGGTAACACCTTTCTAATATTGCTTCACTATCTTTCTGCGCAACATTGTGGGAATTGGTGATCCTCTACCCATCTTGGCTTCTGAGCGACACTGCCACTCTGAGAAGCTCTTTTTATACCCAATCATGTTGCTAATTGACCTAATTAGTGTTAATTGGTCTTCCAGCTCTTCGTTATGCTCAAATTTACTTTTTCCAGACTCTTATTGCTACTTGTCCCAACTTTTTGGGGATTTGTTGACACTGTGAAAATTTTAATCAACGTATTTTTCCTTTAAAATGATACATTTACTCGGATTAAACATTTGATCTGTCATCTACGTTCTATTACAAATAAAATATTGACATTTGCCATCTCCACATCATTGCATTCAGTTTTTATTCACAATTTGTTTAGTGTCCCAACTTTTTTGGAATCCGGTTTGTATACATATTAGGTATCTCCGCATGTATAATAACAGGCTCTATAAAAATATCACATGACCTAACCCCTCAGGTGAACACCGTGAAAAAATAAAAATAAAAACTGTGTAAAAAAGCAATTTTTTGTCACCTTACATCACAAAAAGTGTAATAGCAAGCGATCAAAAAGTCATATGCACCCCAAAATAGTGTCAATCAAACCATCATCTCATCCCACAAAAATCAAACCCTACCCAAGATAATCACCCAAAAACTGAAAAAACTATGGCTCTCAGACTATGGAAACACTAAAACATGATTTTGTCACGCCCTGTGGGTGTTCTGAGACGATCTGTCAGAGTTGCTGCACGTGACTCGATCTGACAATTTGTTTTGTTTTGGGTTTGAACAGAATCCCACCTCCTATCAGGTGTGGTTTGTTTGGTCATTGGGGAGGCTATTTATTCCTCCCTCTCCCTATAGCCTTTGCAGGTTATAGTTCTTCCTTGTTTGTGTGCTGGAAGTTTTGGTGGATTGTCTGCTCCAACTCATCTAAAGATAAGTCCTTTTCCCTTTTTTCCTTCTTTGTCTGTTTTTACTAGGGCCCTAGAGTGACACTAGCTCCTTTGGTGATTGAAGGATCTGGTAGTCTCTTTCCCTTTTCCCTACTGCTGAGGGTTTGGTCCAGTGTGTTTCAGCTTAGGTACGTGGGCATGTGCATATCTACCATCGAGTTATGCACATGGGCATAGCAGCATAGGGAAAGTCTTTTAGGGATTGCTAGGAGGTGACCCCTTTGTTCCCTAGCTTTTGGGGTCTAGTCAGTTGTTTTGTTTACTTTGCCATTTCCTGTTTCCTTCCCTTATCTTACCAACCGTGACAGATTTTTTTTTGTTAAAAAAATTAAATCATTGTGTAAAACTTACATAAATAAATAAAAAGTATACATATTAGGTATTGCCGCGTCTGTAATAACATGCTCTATAAAAATATCACTTGACCTAACCCCTCAGGTGAATACCGTAGAAAAAAAGTGTAAAAAAAGCAATTTTTTGTCACCTTACATCACAAAAAGTGTAATAGCAAGCAATAAAAAATGCATACGCACCCCAAAATAGTGCCAATCAAACCATCATCTCATCTCGCAAAAATCATACCCTACCCAAGATAATTGCCCAAAAACTGAAAAAACTATGGCTCTCAGACGATGGAGACACTAAAACATGATTTTTTTATGTTTCAAAAATGAAATCATTGTGTAAAACTTACATAAATAAATAAAAAGTATACATATAAGGTATCACCGCGTCCGTGACAACCTGCTCTATAAAAATACCACATGATCTAACCTGTCAGATGAATGTTGTAAATATCAAAAAATAAATAAACGGTGCCAAAACAGCTATTTTTTGTTACCTTGACTCACAAAAAGTGTAATATAGAGCAACCAGAATCATATGTCCCCTAAACTAGTACCAACAAAACTGCCACTCTATCCCGTAGTTTCTAAAATGGGGTAACTTTTTGGAAGTTTCTACTATAGGGGTGCATCAGGGGGGCTTCAAATGGGACATGGTGTCAAAAAACTAGTCCAGCAAAATCTGCCTTCCAAAAACCGTATGGCATTCCTTGCCCTACCGTGTGCCCGTACAGCAGTTTATGACCACATATGGGTTTTTCTGTAAACTACAGAATCAGGGCCTTAAATATTGAGTTTTGTTTGGCTGTTAACCCTTGCTTTGTAACTGGAAAAAAATATTTAAAAATGGAAAATCTGCCAAAAAGTGAAATTTTGAAATTGGATCTCTATTTTCCATTAATTCTTGTGGAACACCTAAAGGGTTAACAAAGTTTGTAAAATCTGTTTGAATACCTTGAGGGGTGTAGTTGCTAGAATGGGGTCATTTTTGGGTGGTATCCATGTATGCCTCACAAAGTGACTTCAGACCTGGATTTGCTTCTAAACTTCTAAGCCTTGTAACATCCCCAAAAAATAAAATATAATTCCCAAAATGATCCAAACATAAAGTAGACCAGAATACCTTCTGGATATCCCGAAACAGGCTGATACCCTATTGCACAGCATGTACGTATATACCATCCAAACATCAAGAACTGTATTAGTTTTCATGGAATTAAACATGTCAGGTTGTCCCCTAGGGGTGGCAACATTGACAACTTGTTGCTACGTAAGGAAGCCTAGTCGACATTCATGCTGTGAAGGGAGCTTAACGACTTTATCTCCTATACCTGTTTAATGTTGAAGGCTGCTTGCAGCCTGTAATTGTGGGAGGAGCGTGCTCACCCTTTATAAACCCCCTCCTACAAGCAGGAGGGCGCCCGTTGTTGCTTACTTTCGTTGATTGAGCAGCAGCAGCCCAGCGCCTGACATCACTTCCGGTCACGTCTCGTCAGTGTGTCTTCGAGCTGCCAGCCGCACTCCCTGTGGTAAGTATAGCCGCTCCGCGGCTGACCAGGCGCGCCGCCACCGGCACCTCGTTCCCTGGGTCGGCAGCGCTCTGCCCGTCAAGCCCCGCTCTGCCCGCCGCCGCAGCCCTGATCGGTGCTCATCGCGGGGCTCCCCGCTCCCCGCCCCCCGCTCCTTGTGCTGTTCCTCCGGCGCTTGGCGTCGCGAGATGGCGCGCCGCCTGGGGGCGGGGGGAGGGCGGGAAGGCTGGCCGGCTGGCGGAGACGGCTCACGGCAACCCGGGCCGATGCTTCCACTCTGTGTTGATTGTACTGTTGTATTGGGGGAATCGCTCCCCCAGCCAAGATGATTACAGTACATGTCAAGGTTATTTGTTTGAGCACTGCGGTGGAAACCACTGAAAATGCATCAGCAATACTTACTGATGAGAAGCAGCACAAGCTGCAAGGAGATGCCAAAACTCGTCCCTGGCCAATATAAACATGAGTACGTTGAGGCTGGTAAAATGAAAATGCTGAAATTCTATCCCAATTGTGCCATGAGCCCATTGCGGGGGTCGGGGGCGCCGGGATTAGCGGCGCCCGGGTGCCGGCCTGCGGCATATTAACCCTCGCACTGCTGTGAAAAAAAAAAAAAAAAAAAAGGAATAAGGTTTGTTTCAGCAGGTTGTTGCTCATGTTAACCCCCGCAATGCCAAAAAAAAAAAAAAAAAAAAGTGTGCTAATGCCAGGCTGGCCAACTGCCGCCCACACCAGTGCATCGTCCAGTCTCACCCCCTGGGTGATTGGGGACGGTCGTTCCTGGGGTCAGGGGTCCGGCGGTGCCTGGGCCTCCCGCCGGTGCGGCCGCCCTTAAGTCACCCAGGGGAGGATAGGGGGGGGGGCCGTTTCCCTGATTCCTGCATCTCTCCAGTACGGGTCTCCCTGGTCGCTCAGGTGTAATGTCTACCCGATTCGCTCTAGGTGTAATGTCTCCCTGATTCGCTCTGGTTGTATGTCTTCCTGAATCGCTCAGGTGCAGTGTCTTCCTGGTTTGCTTAGGTGTAATGTCTTCCTGAATCGCTCAGGTGTAATGTCTTCCTGAATCGCTCAGGTGTAATGTCTTCTGGAATCGCTCAGGTGTAATGTTTTCCGGGACCGCTCAGGTGTAATGTCTTCCTGAATCGCCCAGGCGTAATATCTTCCTGAATCGCTCAGGTGTAATGTCTTCCTGAATCGCTCAGGTGTAATGTCTTCTTGAATCGCTCAGGTGTAATGTCTTCCTGAATCGCTCAGGTGTAATGTCTTCCTGAATCGCTCAGGTGTAATGTCTTTCTGAATCGCTCAGGTGTAATGTCTTTCTGAATCGCTCAGGTGTAATGTCTTCCTGAATCGCTCAGGTGTAATGTCTTCCTGAATCGCTCAGGTGCAATGTCTTCCTGAATCGCTCAGGTGTAATGTCTTCCTGAATCGCTCAGGTGTAATGTCTTCCTGAATCGCTCAGGTGTAATGTCTTCCTGAATCGCTCAGGTGTAATGTCTTCCTGAATCGCTCAGGTGCAATGTCTTCCTGAATCGCTCAGGTGCAATGTCTCTCTGAATCGCTCAGGTGCAATGTCTCTCTGAATCGCTCAGGTGCAATGTCTCCCTGAATCGCTCAGGTGCAATGTCTCCCTGAATCGCTCAGGTGCAATGTCTCCCTGAATCGCTCAGGTGCAATGTCTCCCTGAATCGCTCAGGTGTAATGTCTTCTCTGGTTGGCTCTGGTGTAATGTCTTCTCTGGTTGGCTCTGGTGTAATGTCTTCTCTGGTTTGCTCAGGTGGTATCTGCCCTGATTCGCTCAGATATCATGTTTTCCCTCAAGTCATTCAGGTGCGGTGTCTGCCCGGCTTCGTGTTGGTGTTGCGTGTTCACTGGGTCACTCGGGGGTCATGTGTCCCTTGTTCATTCGGGGGACATGTGTTCCCTGTTCGCTCGGGTATCATGGATCCCCTTGGTTGGCCGGGCGTTTTGTGTTTCCTGTGCGTTCAGGGGTCATGTGTTCCCTGTTCATTCGGGGGGCATGTGTTCCCCGTGTTGGTCAGGTGTCATGTGCAGTATAAACCCGGGTGTCATGTGTTCCCTGAGGCCCTCGGGCACGGTTCCGGTCCAGGTTCGTATGGGTCAGGGTCACGCACCCGTTCGCTGCATGAGGGACTAGCTGTTCGCATCCCTCGCCGGGTATCGGTCCGAACACAGCTTATTTTTTTCACATAAACAGGGCCTCGGCCACCAGAGCTGCAAGCAAGCCACTGTCGTTGCGCCAAAGTTTCCTCCTTGTCCAGGTAAGATCCAGCCACGAGGCTGCTGTTACACCCTGTCACTGCGTTAAGTATTCGTCTTCACGAGCTCCCGTTCATAGGTCTTCATCTCACTGCAGAAGTCAGTAGCATGGTTCTCTTCCCTGATTCGCTCAGGCGTCATGTTTTTCTCCAAATCGCAGGTGTCATGTTCCCAAAAAATCGCATGTGTCATGTCTTCCCTGGATCGCTCAGGGTTATGTTTTCTCCAATTCACAGGTGCCTTGTTCCCAAATTGCATGTGTCATGTCTTCCCTAAGTTACTCAGGGGCCAGGTTCCCTGGATTGCTCTGGTGTTATGCCTCCCCTTACTCACTTAGGGGTAATGTTCCCTGGATCACTCGGGTCTTGTGTGTTCCCTGGATTCCTGTTTTTCCGCAGGTTTGTTGCATGCGGAGCGACTTCGGGCTCTCATTCTGGCTGTCCAGGGTTACCCAGCAGTTGGCCATGGCGCCCAGGCTGCATCCCGGTTCTCCGTCGCCTCTTCCAGTGCCACCAGATCGCACCTCTCTCCGGGTCTCGTACTAACGCAAGCTTATTTTCGGGTAAGCAAGGCCTCAGGCCACCGGAATTTCGATCCATCATCAATTGTGTCGCAGGGCTCCTCTATGCCCGGTCACTCCACGGGGCCGGGTTTCAGGTAAGTTCCAGCCGAGTAGCGGCGTGACGCTTCTCCGCAGCTCAGAGCCTTCCTTCATTCTTCACGAGCCGCCATTCCTAGGTCTTCAGTATCGTCGGAGTCGGCAGCGCTGTCCGTTGATTCGGTTAGGTTGCGATCCTTTCTATACCATGTTCATTCCTGTTTCCTTCTGATTCTCAGGTTCATGTATTTCCCGGATTAGCAAAAAAATTCACGGATTTACCCATTCACCCAGGTCTAATTCCCCGGAGTCGCGCGGGTTTACGTGTTTCCTGGATCGCTCGGGTTCATGCATTTCCCTGAAACACCCAGGTTCATGTATTTACCTGAATCACTCGGGTTTATGTTTCCAAATTCGCCCGGGTTCATGTTTCTGGATCGCTCAGGTTCATGTAGGTGCCCAAATCACTCAGGGTTCACGATTTCCCTGAATCGCTCAGGTTTTGTATTTTCCTGTCTCTGTCAGGTTGCCGGTATTTCCAGGTGGTATGTTTTTCTGATTCACCCAGGTTACGTATTTCCCTGAATCACTCAGGTTTTGTATTTTCCTGTCTCGTTCAGGTTGGCGGTATTTCCAGGTTGTGTGTATTTTCTTGATTCTCTCAGGTTACGTATTCCCTGAATCGCTCAGGTCTTTCTTCTTACAGGTTGTTCGCATGTGCCTGAATCACTCAGCTCTTTTCCACAGGTTGTTCGCATTTGCCTGAATCGCTCAGGTCTTTTTCCCGCAGGTTGTTCGCATTTGCCTGAATCGCTCAGGTCTTTTCCCACTGGTGGTACACATTTGCCTGAATCACTCTGGGTCCGTTATATGTGCCTGAAACGCTCAGGTCTTTTTCCCACAGGTTGTTCGCATTTGCCTGAATCGCTCAGGTCTTTTCCCACTGGTGGTACACATTTGCCTGAATCACTCTGGATTCGTTATATTTGCCTGAAACGCTCGGGGTTTTTCCAGCAGTATCCAGTGGTTCCTGTTTTACCCGGTCCGGGTTCCGCATGTGTGAATCCCTGATTGCATGGGATCCGGGTGCATCACGGGGGTTTGGACATGGTCACCCATTATCTTGATAGTTGTTATTACATCAGGTATTGTACTCTGCTCCCACTAAAGCGGCATTCTCCTGTTCTTTGCTACGCCATGGTTTGCTCAGTCTCACCTGGGCAGTCTGCACCCTGATTCCTAATCATCAGGGGACCTCGGGGCATCCCCTTGGGCTGGGCTAGTTGCTCCAGCTTTTCGCCAGGCTTGAGGCCCCCGTGGCGGCCGCCAAGCTGGCTAAGATCCTCGGGGGGAGGTGGACGAGGCCATCAGGCCTCAAAGCCACCCTCAGGGTTAGCGCGGCTGTCCAGGGCGTAGGCAACCCGTGTCAGGCGAGCTTTCCGCAGATTGTCCGTAGCCCTAGACGGTCTCCCTTTTGGGCACTCAGCAAGCATCATCACCAAAGCAGCCATATACCTAGGGTCCTATGGGTTCTTAGACCCGGGGAGTTCACGTGCGGCACGGTCAACCGTGCAACCCACGGTCAACCGGTCCACCTTATACTGTCCATCCCAGCCACCAAATCCAATCAGGCTGGTCCTCCCACCGAGGTAGAGTTCTTCCCTACGGCCAACTGTTGGTGTCCCGTCAAGGCACTCCAAGAGCTCCTGGCCTCACTCCAGTCTCCCGCGTTAGACGACCCGTTGCTCCCGATCAACGGTAGGCCCCCTTCTTCGGCCCAGTTGTCTCCAATATCCGCCCCCTGGCGGCTGGGTTGGGGTTCAACCCTAGCACGGCATCCGGGCACTCCCCCCACGTTGGGGCCGCTTCCGCAGCATCCAGTCATCAGGTATCGGCCACGTCATCCGCAAAATGGGTCGTTAGCGGTCGTCCTGCTACGCTAGGTACATTCCCAATCCGCGATTTGAGATTGTCAGAGCCTTTCGTTCTTTGGGCTTCATGGGTTCCATGATGCTCCAATAACACATTGCACCCTACTCCATGGGTTACTCAGGCCCGGGGAGTTCACCTGCAGCGCTATCTCCCGCACAACCCTGCTCAGGCGACATCTCACCTGGCACTCTGATCACTTCATCCTATCCATTCCATCCTCAAAGACCAGTCAGACCGGTCCTCCCACAGAGGTGGAATTTTTCCCTACGGCCACCTGCTGGTGTCCTATCAAGGTGCTCAAGGGGCTCCTGGCCTCCCTTCAATCTTCCGATCTAGACGACCCGTTGCTCCCGATCAACGGTAGGCCCCTGTCTTCAACCCTGTCCATCTCCAACATCCGTACCCTGGCTGCAGGGCTGGGTTTCAACCCTAGCACGATATCCGGGCACTCCTTCCGCATAGGGGCCGCATCCGCAGCATCAAGTCACCAGGTACCGGCGCATGTCATCCGCAAGATGGGTCATTGGCGGTCGTCCTGCTTCACAAGGTACATTCCGAATCCACGGGCGGAGATCTCCAGAGCCTTTTTGTTCTTTGGCATTATAGTTCACACTATGCTTCAATAAATGCTTCACTCCCTGCTACGTACCAGTTCTCTTTTTGGCCACTATTCAGGCCTTACCTCGTCACTGGCGCCGGGCACACTCCAGCCAGTTGGGTTAGGACAGTCCGTAGGCATGCCTATTCTGTTCCTCGCTTAGCTCCTCCCACAAATATAC
Source organism: Bufo gargarizans (assembly GCF_014858855.1). Lineage (NCBI taxonomy): Eukaryota > Metazoa > Chordata > Amphibia > Anura > Bufonidae > Bufo > Bufo gargarizans. Next base: position 282,211,368 of record NC_058084.1, on the reverse strand, counting down.
GTAGATCTCCCATGAGTAGGAGACTAGTCTATTCCATTACTTATGACACGGCTGATTATACCTCCACAACCTGCCATCATGGTCCCCTTTTCTCTTTTAGTTCCCCTTTTCTTGTTTCTTTAAGCCACCATTTTTTTCACTGTAATTTAATAACTTACTGTATTTTCCCCTGATTCCACATGCGATATAGTAGGGGCGGGTAGGAGTATGCCGGAGCGTACTCCCCGATTGGATCCCGTCCGTAAGCTCAGCCCATGGGGTGTGGTTCTTTCCATTTAATGAGCGATGCTCGGCGGCCACACTGCAGCCGCCATAGTGCCGGTAGGCTTGTCAGCTGCACATATGCCATCAGAAGTGTGCAGCTATACCATTATTCATGTGCGTTTGTCTTTAGGCACCTGATGAAAAACCGGACTGATCCCGGTATTAGAAACGCGTCAAGCTTAGGACTTTGACTGGTATATATTGCCTTATAATGCCAAGCATTTAGACAGCCTGTGGGGCATTGATTTATTGATTAGGAGACCCTTATGCGCTATATACAGCTGGCAACGATTAAAGGCTGGCTGGGCACAGACAATAAATAGGGCCTATGGATTCATAATACATCCAATAGGTACCAGGTCCCACAGCACACTATTGGCACATCGCCTTAAAGGGTCTCTGGACATACAGTATTTAAAGACAGAGGACTGAAATCTCTGATATCATTGTTGGTAACCCAGCCATTCATATACTGATTTGTTACTTTGATGACTGGTTTCTATGCTATATAAGATAGTAACGCAGCCATTTGAACACTGATCTTATATACAATCTTTAGTGGTACGGACATAAACAAAAAGGGTGCCTGTCTTATATATGTATGTTCTTGACATGATCCTGTGTGGTCTGGTTCCCAGCCTGTTGGTTCATTAGGTGGATTTCCACTAGTTTTAACACAATTTATTAATAAAAGTGTTTTTAGTGATTTTCTTTCAGGCAGTTAATCCGATATATTTTTAAGAATCGCATTCCTTCATATAATTGTTTAGATAATACTTCCTACAGAAGTAGTAAGGGTGTACTAAATTCTTTACACACAGCTTCCGCTATTTGGCTTACCTGTTGTTAAATAAATGACAAGGTGTAATCTAGCATGGGTTGTATTTACCTAGTTAAAAGTCCTACTATAGACTAGATATTTTCTTTTATGTTCTGATATGTAAAACAATAGAATTCAGAGAGGATGTAATTTGTTTATTTGTGACTATATATGTTATATAAGTACCAATTTACAGAAATTATATTAGTTCAGCAATGTAAATAATACTGAATTAGTTCTGTTATAATCTGCCAACAGAAATATGGCACAGACGTAAGTTAAAGGGAACCTGTCATCAACTTTATACTGACCTCACTGAAAGCAGCATAGAATAGTGACAGAAATGCTGATTTCAGAGGTGTGTCACTCATCAGCTAAAAGTAAGTGGTTGCCAAAAATCAGCATCATAATCATTGCAGCCTAGGACTTGAAAAGAGTAAAATCTACCTGAGAAGAGTCATAGTTATTCATAATCCCCTTCTCTCCTCACCCATCTGCTGATGGTTGGCAGTTTTCTCCTAGAGAGAAAGGGAGAAAACTAGGTAGAAGATTGTCAGTCATCAGCAGGTGGGCAGGGAGAGCAGGAGATTATGAATAACCATGACTCTTCTCAGGTGGCCGGACTCTTTTCCAGGCCCAGTCTACAATGATTGTGATGTTTATTCTCGGCTACCACTTAATTTTAACTTTTAACTGACATACCACTGAAATCAACTCAGTGGCTAATTGACTTCCCCCAGCGGGTAAGCAGGCAGTGGATCCCAGATCTGTTTGCACCTTACACCTTGCACCAACTGAGAAGCACGAGCACTTCAGATTGAACTTACAGCACCTACCTCAAATACAAGAGACTTCCTCCTGACAGAGTCTATCTCCCAGGAATCCCAAGAACACCACTCTGGGCAGAGCCTCGACAGAGACACTGTGGGTGTGGCCTAATTAGGTACCCTTATTAACCCAGCACCACTGTGCCAGCGCAACGGTTAATTGACTCCCCCCAGTGGGTGAGCGGGCAGTGGATCCCAGATCTGTTTGCATCTTGCACCAACTGAGAAGCACGAGCACTTTATCCAGATTCAACTTCCAGCACCTACCTGAAATACAAGAGACTTCCTCCTGCCAGAGCCTATCTCCCAGGAATCCCAAGAACACCACTCTGGGCGGAATCCCAAGAACACCACACTATGGGTGTGGCCTAATTATTAACCCGGCCCCACTGCGTCAGTGCAGCTTGTGCTGGCGGCACGCCAAAGGCAAGCTCGACTGTGCCCGTCCGGGCGCGGACAGATTATTAGACGAACTGACATTGCCGGTACGCCCTTGGCCGTCACCAAGATTCCTCCACTATCGGGAAACGTTCGCCTGGTCTGATCGGCGAACTTGGGTAACACAATTGCCATTTTAATGTCTTTGTCTGTTATAATGTACTAATTATTTTTGTGACTACTTTTGTAGTTTTAATTTTTATTATGACTTTTTACAGTAGTTTTTTACCAATAACTGATTTTTTTGTATGGTTATTGATATGATGATGTACGCACTTAATGAGCTAATTACCCTGGATGGGGACACATTGTCACTATTGCCCGCACAAACAACGAGGAAATTTACCACACATCATTTGTGGAAATCTGCCATCTTGCCAAAAACCCATAGGCATTTAAGAAGCAGGAAAAGCTTACCGAAAAAGATTACACCTTCGTGGACGATTCCAACTCAGAACCAGCATATGCTGAAAGGGGCACTTCTAAACTGCTGTTCTGCGGTTAAGAATGCAGCCAACATTTACGATTTGATTTTATCTAATAATCTAGACTATTTGTGCCTAACCGAAACATGGTTTACAGAGGGGGTGTATTCTATGTTGGATGAATTGGTCCCCCCTTGTACAAAATTCTTCACATAGACAGGGTAGAGCTGTTGCAATGGTGGAGGTGTTGCAATGGTCTTTCATGAGCATCTAATGATGACAGCCCTTAACCCCTTAAGGACACAGCCTTATTTCACCTTAGGACCAGGCCATTTTTTGCAAATCTGACCAGTGTCACTTTAAGTGGTGATAACTTTAAAACGCTTTGTCTTATCCAGGCCATTCTGAGATTGTTTTTTCGTCACATATTGTACTTAATGACACTGGTAAAATGAAGTAAAAAATATTATTTCTTTTGCATAAAAAAAATACCTAATTTACCAAAAATTGGGAAAATTTTTAAAAGTTTCAGTTTCTCTACTTCTGTAATACATAGTAATACCCCTAAAAATTGTGATGACTTTACATTCCCCATATGTCTACTTCATGTTTGAATTATGTTGGGAATGATATTTTATTTTTTGGGGATGTTACAAGGCTTAGAAGTTTAGAAGCAAATCTTGAAATTTTTCAGAAATTTACAAAAACCCAGTTTTTAGGGACCACTACAGCTCTGAAGTCACTTTGCAAGGCTTACATAATAGAAACCACGCAAAAATGACCCCATTAAACTACACCCCTCAAGGTATTTAAAACTGATTTTACAAACTTCGTTAACCCTTTAGGTGTTGCACAAGAGTTATTGGTAAATGGGGATAAAATTTGAGAATTTCATTTTTTTGCCTAATTTTCCATTTTAACCCATTTTTTCCAGTAACAAAGCAAGGGTTAACAGCCAAACAAGACTGTATCTTTATTGCCCTGACTCTGCCGTTTACAGAAACACCCCATATGTGGCCGTAAACTACTGTACGGCCACACAGCGGGGTGTAGAGTGAAAGGTGCGCCGTTTGGTTTTTGGAAGGCAGGTTTTGCTGGACTAGTTTTTTGACACCATGTCCCATTTGAAGCCCCCCTGATGCAACCCTAGAGTAGAAATTCCATAAAAGTGACCCCATCTAAGAAACTACACCCCTCAAAGTATTCAATACTGATTTTACAAACGTTGTTGACCCTTTAGGTGTTGCACAAGATTTAATGGAAAATATAGATACAATTTAAAAATTTCACTTTTTTGGCAGATTTTCCATTTTAATATTTTTTTTCCAGTTACAAAGCAAGGGTTAACAGCCAAACAAAACTCATTATTTATGGCCCTGATTCTGTAGTTTACAGAAACCCCCTATATGTGGTCGTAAACTGCTGTACGGGCACATGGCAGGGCGCAGAAGGAAAGGAATGACATACGGTTTTTGGAAGGCAGATTTTGCTGGACTGTTTTTTTGACACCATGTCCCATTTGAAGCCCCCCTGATGCACCCCTAGAGTAGAAACTCCAAAAAAACACCCCATTTTAAAAATTACGTGATAGGGTGGCAGTTTTGTTGGTACTAGTTTAGGGTACATATAATTTTTGGTTGCTCTATATTACACTTTTTGTGCAGCAAGGTAACAAGAAATAGCTTTTTTGGCACCTTTTTTTTTGTTATTTACAACATTCATCTGACAGGTTAGATCATGTGGTAATTTTATAGAGCAGTTTTAGTGTCTCCATAGTCTAAGAGCCATAGTTTTTTCAGTTTTTGGGCAATTATCTTAAAGGGAACCTGTCACCAGGATTTTGTGTATACAGGGAGTGCAGAATTATTAGGCAAATGAGTATTTTGACCACATCATCCTCTTTATGCATGTTGTCTTACTCCAAGCTGTATAGGCTCGAAAGCCTACTACCAATTAAGCATATTAGGTGATGTGCATCTCTGTAATGAGAAGGGGTGTGGTCTAATGACATCAACACCCTATATCAGTTGTGCATAATTATTAGGCAACTTCCTTTCCTTTGGCAAAATGGGTCAAAAGAAGGACTTGACAGGCTCAGAAAAGTCAAAAACAGTGAGATATCTTGCAGAGGGATGCAGCACTCTTAAAATTGCAAAGCTTCTGAAGCGTGATCATCGAACAATCAAGCGTTTCATTCAAAATAGTCAACAGGGTCGCAAGAAGCGTGTGGAAAAACCAAGGCGCAAAATAACTGCCCATGAACTGAGAAAAGTCAAGCGTGCAGCTGCCAAGATGCCACTTGCCACCAGTTTGGCCATATTTCAGAGCTGCAACATCACTGGAGTGCCCAAAAGCACAAGGTGTGCAATACTCAGAGACATGGCCAAGGTAAGAAAGGCTGAAAGACGACCACCACTGAACAAGACACACAAGCTGAAACGTCAAGACTGGGCCAAGAAATATCTCAAGACTGATTTTTCTAAGGTTTTATGGACTGATGAAATGAGAGTGAGTCTTGATGGGCCAGATGGATGGGCCCGTGGCTGGATTGGTAAAGGGCAGAGAGCTCCAGTCCGACTCAGACGCCAGCAAGGTGGAGGTGGAGTACTGGTTTAGGCTGGTATCATCAAAGATGAGCTTGTGGGGCCTTTTCGGGTTGAGGATGGAGTCAAGCTCAACTCCCAGTCCTACTGCCAGTCTCTGGAAGACACCTTCTTCAAGCAGTGGTACAGAAAGAAGTCTGCATCCTTTAAGAAAAACATGATTTTCATGCAGGACAATGCTCCATCACACGCGTCCAAGTACTCCACAGCGTGGCTGGCAAGAAAGGGTATAAAAGAAGAAAATCTAATGACATGGCCTCCTTGTTCACCTGATCTGAACCCCATTGAGAACCTGTGGTCCATCATCAAATGTGAGATTTACAAGGAGGGAAAACAGTACACCTCTCTGAACAGTGTCTGGGAGGCTGTGGTTGCTGCTGCACGCAATGTTGATGGTGAACAGATCAAAACACTGACAGAATCCATGGATGGCAGGCTTTTGAGTGTCCTTGCAAAGAAAGGTGGCTATATTGGTCACTGATTTGTTTTTGTTTTGTTTTTGAATGTCAGAAATGTATATTTGTGAATGTTGAGATGTTATATTGGTTTCACTGGTAAAAATAAATAATTGAAATGGGTATATATTTGTTTTTTGTTAAGTTGCCTAATAATTATGCACAGTAATAGTCACCTGCACACACAGATATCCCCCTAAAATAGCTAAAACTAAAAACAAACTAAAAACTACTTCCAAAAATATTCAGCTTTGATATTAATGAGTTTTTTGGGTTCATTGAGAACATGGTTAATTAATCCTCAAAAATACAACTTGCCTAATAATTCTGCACTCCCTGTAGAGCTGAGGACATGGGTTGCTAGATGGCCGCTAGCACATCCGCAATACCTAGTCCTCATAGCTCTGTGTGCTTTTATTGTGTTTAAAAAAATGATTTAATACATATGCAAATTAACCTGCGATGAGTCCTGTCCCTGACTCATCTCACATACAGGACTCATCTCAGGTTAATTTGCATACATATCAAATCAGTTTTTTGACACAATAAAAGCACACAGAGCTATGGGGACTGGATATTGTGGATTTGCTAGTGGTCATCTAGCAACCCATGTCCTCAGCTCTATACACAAAATCCCGGTGACAGCCGTTTATACCAGGGTGCCAGCAATGTGCTGGCACCCTGGTATACCCACTAGACGCCAACGATTATTCAATGGGAGGCGGGCGGGGGATCGCGATTATTTTATATATTATGTTTATATTAAATGTGACTATAACCCCCCCCCCCCCTTAGCCTTAGAAATTTATCAATGTCCCACTGCACATGGGTGTATTCCTTTGGATAAGAGGTGATTATAGTCATATTTAATACAAACACAGGACAATAATGGTACAGTCCTTGCATAGTGTTTATATTAAATGTGACTATACCTCCCTAATCCTTAAGAATACACCCATGTACTGCAGTGGGGGTTATAGTCACATTTAATGCCATCACTGTCTGACCCAGGAAGAAGTACAACAGCGACTTAAAAAGATTAAAATAGACAAATCGCCAGGACCGGATGGCATACACCCCCGTATCCTAAGGGTACTAAGTAACGTCATAGCCAGACCCTTATTTCTGATATTTGCGGACTCTATACTGACGGAATGTCCCACAGGATTGGCGCATAACAAATCTGGTGCCAATATTTAAAAAGGGTCCAAAAACAGAGCTCGGAAACTATAGGCCGGTAAGTTTAACATCTGTTGTGGGTAAACAGTTTGAAAGTTTTCTAAGAGATGCTATCTTAGAGCATCTCAACGGAAATAAGCAAATAACGCCATATCAGCGTGGCTTCATGAGGGATCGGTCATGCCAAACTAATTTAATCAGGAGGTAAGTTCTAGATAGACAGCGGTGAATCAATGGATCTCGCATATCTGGACTTCTCCAAAGCATTTGACACTGTACCACATAAAAGGTTAGTATATAAAATGAAAATGCTCGGACTGGGAGAAAACATCTGTATGTGGGTAAGTAATTAGCTGAGTGATAGAAAACAGAGGGTGGTTATTAACGGTACACACTCAGATTGGGTCACTGTCACTAGTGGGGTACCTCAGGTGTCAGTATTGGGCCCTATTCTCTTCAATATATTTAATAATGATCTTGTAGAAGGCTTGCATAGTAAAATATCAATTTTCGCAGATGACACTAAACTGTGTAAAGTAATTAACACTGAAGAGGACAGTATACTACTACAGAGCGATCTGGATAGATTGGAGGCTTGGGCAGATAAGTGGCAGATGAGGTTTAACACTGACAAATGTAAGGTTATGCACATGGGAAGGAATAATGCAAGTCACCCATACATACTAAATGGTAAAACACTCGGTAACACTGACATGGAAAAGGATCTAGGAATTTTAATAAAGAGCAAACTAAGCTGCAAAAACCAGTGTCAGGCAGCTGCTGCCAAGGCCAATAAGATAATGAACATAGTCCTACCACTTTACAAATTGATAGTCAGACCACACATGGAGTACTGTGTACAGTTCTGGGCTCCTGTGAATAAGGTAGACATAGCAGAGCTGGAGAGGGTCCAGAGGAGGGCAACTAAAGTAATAACTGGAATGGGGCAACTACAGTACCCTGAAAGATTATCAACATTAGGGTTATTCACTTTAGAAAAAAGACGACTGAGGGGAGATCTAATTGCTATGTATAAATATATCAGGGGTCAGTACAGAGATCTATCCCATCATCTATTTATCCCCAGGACTGTGACTGTGACGAGGGGACATCCTATGCGTCTGGAGGAAAGAAGGTTTGTACACAAACATAGAAAAGGATTCTTTACGGTAAGAGCAGTGAGACTATGGAACTCTCTGCCTGAGGAGGTGGTGATGGTGAGTACAATAAAGGAATTCAAGAGGGGCCTGGATGTATTTCTGGAGTGTAGTAATATTCCAGGATATAGCTAATAGAGAGGGGTCGTTGATCCAGGGAGTTATTCAGATTGACTGATTGGAGTCGGGAAGGAATTTTTTATTCCCCATAAGTGGTGAAAATTGGCTTCTACCTTACAGGTTTACAAGTTTTTTTTGCCTTCCTCTGGATCAACTTTATGTACTATGTTACTATGTTACTTATAATAGTAATAGTACAGTTCCTGGGCAGTGTTTATCGTAAATGTGACTAAACCTTCCCTCATTCTTAAGAATGCAACCATGTACTGCAGTACATGTGTGTATTCCTATGAATGAGGGGAGATTATAGCCATATGTAATACATATTTGTCCCCTTGAGCTCCCCTGCTCAGGAGTCCCAGGGGAAGGCAGTGCTGACTTGGGGGGCCGGAGGGTCAGTAACACTCCTTCCTTTTTTCTCTTACAGCAGTGGCGAGAGCGGCCGGCTAAACTGATTAGTGGAGGCAGCAGAGCAGCAGTTCCCACCGTGCTCACCACCAATCAGCTCAACATCTCCTCTCTCCTTTGCTTTGGAGCAGGACCCTGCTTCAGAGAACAGGACATGTGGGCTGGCGGCATTCAGCTTCAATGACTGCTGCCCACCCCACACTTCCTCCTAGAGGGAGCCAGCTCATATTATTAATGCTTTAGGTGTGCATCTAGATATCAGCCTGTAATGTGCCAGCCATGTTTCTGGGCATGTTCACTTCATAAGACGCACTGACGTACTAGTCAGAATTTGGTATAGCTGTATAGCTGTAGCTCAGGAAAAGAACAAACTACTACAATAGCCTAAGCAATTTTCTACTGTACATACAAAAATAAATCCAAAATCATCAGAAAAATCATCAGAAAAAGTCTCATCATATACAGCATGTCTGGGGTCATTTTTTCTGAGCTGTAGTTACCAAATAATAGAACTGGTATACCTCAGCTGTGTAATATGGTGATAAAGGTGATGAAACACAGTGTAAAGAACCTTTAAGGTTAGTTTCACAATAGCAATAAACTGTTCAGGCAGGCTGTTCGGCAGAGGAACAGCCTGTGGGGTTCGTCTTTTCTGGCATAGCTGGATACTATCTTTTCCTGCCAAAGCCCATTGACTATAATGGGTAGAGATGAGCCAAGTTAAAAAGAAAAATATGTGTCCGCTTTGCTAAATTTCTCCAAGAAATTTGCTTTGTTACAAATTAATTATTCACAAAATTCATTCAATTGGGTCTATCCAAGCCTGCAGTTAAACTTTAGGGAGAATTTATCGCATAGTACATCACTGCATTGCAGCAGCATGCATAGATAGTCTTTTCTGGTAGCAAAACAGTTACTGTGCATCAGAATGACAGGCAGATAACATTACATGCAGGCCACCAAGATCATAGCTAACCCCTGGTTAAACCAAAAGAAAAGCATACAGCAACCTTCAGCAAAGGTAAAAAAAAAAAAAAGCTACGCCCCCCTGCAGGAGCTTTGTCCCAATTACTCTTTAGTGGAACAAAATAAAGACATGAGGGCAGTGTTAATAAATCCCTTCCGTTAGCAGTAGAATGTGCGTTATTAGGCTAAGTTCACACTTTGTCAGCCAAAAGCAAGTGCAGGTCAAACCCACAGAACAGGTGTAGAGCTATTCATGATACCTAATCCGAGGTAGGCTTGGCTCCTAAATTTGGCTGACAAAAACTGATGGAAATAACTGACCAAATAACTGAAGTGTGAACTCAACCTTACAGATCAATGTTAGCGTCAGGTCTAATTTATTGGCATTGAATGAACTGTGCAGTGGCCCAAGATGTAAGTAGTGGCCCCATGACAGTGGGGATGGTGTTAGCAGTAAAGCTGTGTTTATATCACTGTTTATTTTTCCATTCTTATGATCCGCCAGAAGAAAAGCCCCCAAAAAAGCGGATTCTGTAGTTTGAACATTCACCTTCAAACAGTCCTATATTTGGCCAGCATTTGATCAATATTTGTAAGGCAAAAAAAAGAGTGGGTCCAAAACATCTGTTCTGTGTTTTGGACCCACTCCTGCTTTTGGTTTCCAAATCATGATCAAATCCGAATTTTAAATGCTGACCGTGTGACAGAGGCCTAATGCTCAAATTGCAGTTTTGGCTATTTGCATCTGAAATCGGTTATGTTCAGATGGAATATACTGACATACTGACATGGTGTCAGTTTTTGGTCAGTTTTTTGCATCAGTATTTGATCAGTAGTAGTAAGGCAAAAACAGGAGTGGATCCAAAAGAGAGATAAAATGTGATGGAAATATTTGTATGCCTTTGGAACGACTTCTGCTTTTGGCTTCCAAATCATGATCAAATCCTGATGCTAAATACTGACCATGTGATCGCGGTCTTCTCGACGCTCAAGCGACAGGACCAGTTATTTTTTTGTTTTTTTTTCTGTTCTTCTGATGGATCAGAAGGACGAAAAATAAATGGTGATAGGTGGCAACAGGGTGGGTGGCAACAGCATGATGAGTCCCAATAGTGACCCCGGAACAGAGTGGTGAAGGTCGCAACAGCATGAGGAGTCGCAATAGTAGCCCCAGAACTGAGTGGGGAGAGTGGCAATAGCATGAAAATTCACAATAGTGACCCCGGAACAGACTAAGGGGGGGGGGGGGGCAACAGCAGTGGTAGTAACAGCACAACATGGTGGCAGATCACAGTAGGAGCAGATGGCGGGAGAGGCAGCAGATGGGTGGCATCAGGTGGGTGGCAACATCAGAATAGGGGCAGCAGAACATAGTCAGAAGTAACGTACCATTTGTCACAATGTTCCGGTGTGGCAGCACACTACAGTCAGATTATAACAGCCAGAATGATCTAGTCTGTTGCATCAGGGACTGGTGTCTGGAAATCCTGGTTGATCCACGCCTGATTCATTTTTGTAAAGGTTAGTCTCTCAACATTTTGAGTTGAAATGCGAGTTCTCTTTGGGGTAACTATGCCACGCACCGCACTAAACACCCACTCTGATGCCACACTACTGGCCGGACAGGAAATCTTGCCTAGGGCAAACTCAGCCAGTTGCGGCCATAGTTCAAGTTTGGCTGCCCAGTAGTCAAGAGGACCTTGGATCTGGGGTGACTGGTTGCCACTACCTGCTGGTTCAGGATCCGCTCCATGTCCTGCTGCTGCTGGGTGGTTTCTTCAGTAGGCGGCTAAAGAAAATCTGCTCCTCAGTGACTCAAAACTTAAGTTGCTGTTGATGGAGTTGGTGCCTACCCCTCTCCAGCAGTGATTGGAATGGAGTAAGAGCTAGAGGGTCGCCCTGATTAGACCTTATGAGAATGGGAGATGGAGCACGTAGGCATCGATCAACTGACTACAAAGATTTTCTCAATAGTAATTCCGTTTTTCATCCTTCTCAGTAGGTGTAAAAAAGCCCTCATTTTGGAGCGGTAGCAAGGCTCTAACATAGTGGAGAGCCAGTAGTCATTCCTCAGCCGAATGGTGATAATGCAGCTGTCACTAAGCATGCAACTCGGCATCTGGCCATTTGCGCAAAGGAATCAGAGGAACTTTGGGCAGATAAAACACCTAGTTGTGTATAAAATTCCTGGGCATTTATGTCCTCCTTGTCATCTTGCTCCTCCTCCGCCAGTTCATCCTCCTCAGGGCTCAGGTGGCCATGAGATGTAGGCGCCACGTCTCTGTCCCCTTGCCAATCATATTTCCCAGCTTCCTCTCAAGGATATGAAGAAGTGTAATGACATTATTCACCCCAAAGTTCTGCCAACTGACAAATAAAGTGGCCTGCTCCAAGGGCCTGAGCAAACCGCATGTGTCATGTATAAGCTGCCAGTGGCTAAGATGGAAATTACAATGGGGAGTAAACCTGTCCATCTTCTACATTAAGAAATCATTGACCACCCTCCTCTGATCTTACAGGCAGCCTAACATATGGAATGTGGAGTTCCAACTGGTGGAAACATCACATATCAGGTGATAGGGAAGAACATTTTGCCTTTGCAGCTCAAGGGAGAGTGTTTTGCATCTTGAGAGTGGCTGACATGCATGCACAGTTTCCTGGACATTTTTAACAGCTCTTGCAGTCCAGTGAAAGACTTGTGGAACCAGGTGACAACGATACTAAAGATGCCATGCCATGCAAGGCAGTGCAGATGAAATGTTCTTCCCGTTATCAGTAGCCACACTTCCTATGTCCAGTTTGCGAGGAGACAGCCAGTATTTGATTTCTTTATTGATGACTTGGAGCAGTTCCTTCCTGATGTGGCTCCATTCAGCCAGTCTAAAAAGGAAAGACAAGGTGGAGGATGAGGAGGGAAATGAGGACATTGGTACAGAAATCCCACAATTACAACACGGAGGCAGTATTACCTTCACCTGGTCAAGTTGCTGGTGTGCCTGGGCAGGAAAGACATTTACCCAGTGGGTTGTGAATGACATATATTGTCCTTGACCATAGTTACAACTCCATACGTCAGCAATGGCAAGAACTCTACCAGACACTCAGAATACCAAGGACTGGCCCACCTTCTGCTCAACGGACTCTCCACCTTGGGTGGGCACAAGCCATCAGTTCTCTGAAGCTTGCAGAGTTTCCTACATGGAAAAGGAGGGACTGTAGTACCAGCAACTTGGCCAGGTGCAGGATGAGCTTCTGTGCCACTGGATGAGTGCACGCATAATGTTGTCTTTTTGCAATCGCCTCGTGATTGATTGTTGTTGAAACAAGTGACAAGGAAGAGGAGGAATAGATGACATTGTAGTCAATGGGAAGTAATGACAGCTTCCTTCTGCATCAGGCTGTAAGACTAAATGAGTGGCACGGTTTTCCCACGCCACTTTATAGTGAAGCAACATGTGTTTACGCAGGGCCGTCTTGCCAACATTAGCATCGTGGCCACGCCTCATCTTCTGCGTTCACATCCTACATAGCATCACGCTAACATCCCTCAGTGACTGTGTGAAATATTCCCATTTTTCCAAGTATCACATTTTGCCTCCATCACTGCATGACGCCTGCTTGCCACTGCTTTTATGAACCCTTACACTGCCTGTGTATTCCTCACAGGTAGTCTCCCGAGTAGCAGACAGTGTACCCCTCCGGCTTTCGGCTCCAGATCTCCCACTCATTCCAACCTGCTGTCTCACAGGCACATTGCTACCTTGGCCCCCTGATGATGACTATGCCCCCTCTTCACCCGGCTCCCATGTGCGATTGGCTACATAATCATCTACATATATTTTCGAGTCACTATTATCACCCTCACCTGTCTCTTGTGCACGTCCCTGACCTCTCGCAACATATGCTTCCACCCGTCTGTCATCATCGGTAGTTGCATGCCTAAAGGAGTCTGCAGTGGACCTCTCCTCCAAGTCTGTGCTAACTTGTAACTGCTGACTGTCCTCACAAAGGTAATCGTTGCTGAAAAGCAAAGCAGAGCTGGCGGCTACCATTACTTGGCTAACAGACTGAGCAGGAAAAGCAAGAGGCCGGTTCAGGACAGGTGTGGTCATAGAGGCAGTTCCTGGGCCATACCAACTAAATGTGGTGTCAAAGGAAACTGACAATTCCTGGCTGTATATATCTATTATAAATTTAGATGATTGCGAAGACCGAGTCAAACATTTTAGAACAGCTGGATTGCTGGTCAAAACACGACTGCTGGATGACAGTGGCAGCTCTGGCCTCTTGCTGTGGCTGCTATATATCGCTAATAGAACAGATTAGTGATGAATCTTGGTGCACTGCACATGTATGTACACGGCGCTAAATTAGACCTGTCTGTAGTACTGACACACAGTAATCTACAGCTATCAGAACAGATTAGCTATGAATATTGGTGCACAGTTATGTACACAGTGATAAATTGTAGCAGGGTTTATAGTTCAGCAGTCTCCTATACTCCCCCTGCACTCTCCCTCTCCAATATTTTACCACACTCTCTGTCAATAAATAGTTTGCAGCAACACTGTCCCTAGTGAATGGGCGTCTTGTCACGTCTCTCCCTATGTTTAACTTACAGGAAAATTCCAGCAGCTGCACGAAAGGGGGTTTATAGGGCTCTGCCTATTAGTGACATCACAGGGGGTTGACTACCTGTGGATTGGCTGGCTGCACAGCATTATGGGTAATCTAACATTCCCAGGCTTGTCTCCTCTACAGGGCCGGCATTAGGGGAGGAAAACTGGGCAATTGCCCGATCCAATTGCGTCAGGGCTGGCAGATCGCTGAAGAGTCAGGATTCGTGTCCATATATGGAGTCAGTGCTATGAACATCAACGGGGTATCCCTAAGCATTGTCAGTATACTTGGGGACCCCCTGTGTATTTAAGTCCTATTTAGCCTTTATTTCTGAAAAGTTTATTTCAGGATTCGAGCTCACAAGCATCTATATGGTTAACCAAGAACATTGCAAGACCATTAGCCACTAAGCTATAGAATGCGGATCCCTTCAAGTGCCATTCAATGCGGGGTGCACACGGCCAGTGCCCGTGTATTGTGGACCCGCTGTTTGCAGGACACAACATGGGCACGTCCTGTCCTGTTAGAGGTAGTAGTGCATGGATATATAAATTATTATTAAAGGGATATTTGTAGTCTATATTTTTTTCTAATCAAAAGGCTTGGACGTACAAGGTCTCTGGTTTGGATAAGGAAAGCTGATATAGGATCTATAATTTTGGCTGTGTATCTAAATGTTTTAACCATTTTCTGGTTCAGTTCAAAGTTATTACCTCAATCTTAAAGGGGTTGTCAGGGTTCAGATCTGAACCCGGACATACCCTTATTTTCACCCAGGCAGCCCACCTGATGTTGGCATCGGAGCATCTCATGCTCCGGTGCGCTCCCTTGCCCTGCGCTATGTCGCGCAGGGCAAGGTGTCTTTTGTTTTCAATAAAACACTGCTCGGCAGTGTGTTCGGTGATGTCACCTGCTCTGATGGGCGGCTTTAGTGCTGCCCTAGCTGTTTTACTGGCTAGGGCAGTGCTAAATCCCACCCATCAGTGCAGGCTTCCTGGCAGTCCCATGGAGAGCCCCTGTACATCACCGGATCTCCAAAAAATGCATAAACTGCTCCGATGCTCATGTCAGGGGCGCTGCCGGGGTGAAAATGGAGGTATGTCCGGGTTCAGCTATAAACCCGGACAACCCCTTTAATGAAAAAAATGGGACTTAGAGATTTGAAAATATATGTCCAAAAGTTAACAATTTTTGGCAATTAGTGTATAAAAAATAGAAGATAATATTAACATACAAGTCCCCTTTACTATTAAGTGGGCTATCCTTGGCGATTTAAATAGTTTGAAAACCTTAAATGCTAAAAAGGAGTTTTCTCACAAAAGTGTTGTTCTTAGCAAGACTGGTTATTGCCAAAAGTTGGATGTCGATTGAACCGTCATGTAGTGGGAAAATGTAACATATAACGTGAAAGGAGAATTTTTTATACAATGGAGCAATGTCTGGTCTGATTGGGATCCTAACTAATGCCTCATTATTACTTTTTTTTGGTCTCTCTAGCAGTGCAGTCCTTGACTAAAGGAGGTGGGAGGTTATTGGAAAGGAATAATGGGAAATACATATATTGCCTCAGAATTGTAATATTCTATACATTTATAAATAAAGTTAATGAAAAAATTGGTATCTCTGTAGTCATACTGACTAGAAAAATAAAGATAACTTGTCATTTTTCCTGCATGGTGTATGCCACAAAACCAAAACCCAATGGAAAAGTTACTGATTATTCTTTATCCTGCTTCCGAAAAAGCTAAATAAAATGTGATCAGAAAATCGTATGTACCCCAGAATAGAACCAATAATAATGATAACTTGTTCTGAAAAAAAATTATCTGTCACACAGCTCAATTGAGAGAAAAATATAAAAAGGTATGTTTCTCAGATAATGGCTGTAATACTACCCAAAAG
The DNA here is from genome assembly GCF_014858855.1 of Bufo gargarizans. Taxonomy (NCBI): domain Eukaryota; kingdom Metazoa; phylum Chordata; class Amphibia; order Anura; family Bufonidae; genus Bufo; species Bufo gargarizans. The sequence goes on along the minus strand of NC_058084.1, from coordinate 282,195,184 downwards.
GCTGTTCAATAGCAATGTGGTGCCTGTAAACCAATCTATCAAATTCTAGGCTGCAAAAGTGAAAAGGTGTTTTTTCCCTTCTGAACCATATAGTGTACCAAACATTTATAGAAATTCAGTACCCACAGAGTAGGGTGTGTTTCAGGTGGCAAGAGCTGGGCATAACATATTGGGCAGTGAAATACCCTATCTGTGGAAAACTTGACATTTTAATTTCACACAGTTCCCTTTAATTTCAGCAAAACACTTGTGGTGTCAAAATGCTCACTTCCCCTCTTGGTGAATGACTTGAGAGGTGTAGTTTTTAAAATGGGGTCAGTTATAGGGGATTCCACTTTACTGGTACCTGAGAGACTATGCACATATTATTTAGCACCCAAAAAGGATTCCAGCAAAGTCCCTGCTCCAAAAGCCATATTGTGCTCCTTCCCTTATAAGGCCCTGCCATGTGCCCATACAGCAGCTTATGTCCACGTTTATGGCATTTCTGTGCCAAGTAGAACCCACCTATCACTTCATGTAGTGTGCACAACATATTGGACAGTGAAATGCCATATCGGAGGAAAACTTGCAATTTTTACTCTTCAGGGTCCACTGTGCATGAATTTCTGCTAAATACCCATGGCAATAAAATGCTCACTGCAACCCTTAATACATTGAGGAGCAGAGTTTCCGAAATTGGATCACTTCTCAGGGGTTCCATTTATTATTTCACCCTAGAGCCTCTACAGTTATCAGCACAACATGCATAAATCACCACATTGGACCTTAAATGTGCATAATGCGCTTTTACTCCTAAGCCCTGTTGTATGTCCAAGAAAAGAAATAGGGGCACATAAAACGAGAAAGCACAGCATAATAAGAGGGCTTGCTTTCAACAACAATAGCATATCTGTGGAAAATATTGGAATTTTTACTATGCACCATCTTCTGGGCATTTATTTTTGCAAAACACCCATGTGGTCAAAATGTTCACTATACCCCTTGGTAAATTCTGTGGGGTCACTCAACACCCTTCATAAATTCCTTGAAAGGTGTAGTTTCCAAAATAGGGTTACTTTTTTGGGTTTCCACTATAGGGGTAGCTCAGGGTCTCTTGAAATATAACATGGAGCCTGAAAACTATTCCAAGAAAAATTTTCCCTCCAAAAGCCATATGGTGTTCCTTACCTTCTGAGCCCATACAGCAGTTTAGGACCACATAACAAATTTTGTGGTGTTTTATTCCTATTACTTCTTGTAAAATGAAAAATGTGTGGTTTAGTTAACATTTTATTGAAAGAAATGACATTTTTCATTTGCACTGCCAAGTATTTCTAAATTTCATAAAACACCTGTCAAAGCATTCAGTACACCACTATATAAATTTCTTGAGGAGCATAGTTTTCAAAATGGAGTTACATAGTACCCAAAAACTATTCCAGCAGAATCTATCCTCCAAAAACCATATGGGACTCCTTCTCCTCTGAGCCCTGCAGTGTGCCCATATGGCAGTTTAAAACCATATATGGGGTGTTTCTGTAAACTGCAGAATCAGAGTAATAAATATTAAGGTTTGTTTTGCTGTTAACCCTTGCTATGTTACAGGGAAAAAATTAACTGAAATAGAAACTCTGCAAAATTCCACCTGCATTTTCCTTTAATTCTTGTAAAACAACGAAAAGGACTAAAAACACGTTTGTAAAATCAGATTTAAATAATTTGAGCACTATAACTTCTAAAAAGGGGTCAATTATGGGTGATTTCTTTTATGTAAGCCCAACAAAGAGACTTTGTAACTGAACTGCTCCTTAAAAAAACTAATTTTGGAAATTTTCTTGAAAAATAAAAATAATCGCTTCTGAAATTCTAATCCTTCTAGCATTATAAAACAATAAAATGACATTTAAGACTTTACATTTGTAAATGATATTTACAAAATAAAATGACATTTAGAAAATATCAAATATTTCTAAATGTTCAGTAAGTTTTGGATTTTATTTTACAAATAAAAGTAAAACATGTTGATTCACATTTACCACTAACATGAAGTACTGTGTGTGTCATGAGAGAAAACAGTTTGCATTGCAAACTTATTACCACATAAATTGACACGATTTGCAAAAATATAATGTCAGCAATTTTTGTTTACGGAAAACACACTTATTGGAGAAAACAGCAAAATGAATGAATATATATATATATATATATATATATATATGTATACAGTACAGACCAAAAGTTTGGACACACCTTCTCATTCAAAGAGTTTTCTTTATTGACTATGAAAATTGTAGATTCACACTGAAGGCATCAAAACTATGAATTAACACATGTGGAATTATATACATAACAAAAACGTGTGAAACAACTGAAAATATGTCATATTCTAGGTTCTTCAAAGTAGCCACCTTTTGCTTTGATTACTGCTTTGCACACTCTTGGCATTCTCTTGATGAGCTTCAAGAGGTAGTCACCTGAAATGGTTTTCACTTCACAGGTGTGCCCTGTCAGGTTTAATAAGTGGGATTTCTTGCATTATAAATGGAGTTGGGACCATCAATTGCGTTGTGGAGAAATCAGGTGGATACACAGCTGATAATCCTACTGAATAGACTGTTAGAATTTGTATTATGGCAAGATAAAAGCAGCTAAGTAAAGAAAAACGAGTGGCCATCATTACTTTAAGAAATGAAGGTCAGTCAGTCCGAAAAATTGGGAAAACTTTGAAAGTGTCCCCAAGTGCAGTCACAAAAACCATCAAGCGCTACAAAGAAACTGGCTCACATGCGGACCGCCCCAGGAAAGGAAGACCAAGAGTCACCTCTGCTGCGGAGGATAAGTTCATCTGAGTCACCAGCCTCAGAAATCGCAGGTTAACATCAGCTCAGATTAGAGACCAGGTCAATGCCACACAGAGTTCTAGCAGCAGACACATCTCTAGATCAACTGTTAAGAGGAGACTGTATGAATCAGGCCTTCATGGTAGAATATCTGCTAGGAAACCACTGCTAAGGACAGGCAACAAGCAGAAGAGACTTGTTTGGGCTAAAGAACACAAGGAATGGACATTAGACCAGTGGAAATCTGTGCTTTGGTCTGATGAGTCCAAATTTGAGATCTTTGGTTCCAACCACCGTGTCTTTGTGCGACGCAGAAAAGGTGAACGGATGGACTCTACATGCCTGGTCCCCACCGTGAAGCATGGAGGAGGAGGTGTGATGTTGTGGGGGTGCTTTGCTGGTGACACTGTTGGGGATTTATTCAAAATTGAAGGCATACTGAACCAGCATGGCTACCACAGCATCTTGCAGCGGCATACTATTCCATCCGGTTTGCGTTTAGTTGGACCATCATTTATTTTTCAACAGGACAATGACCCCAAACACACCTCCAGGCTGTGTAAGGGCTATTTGACCATGAAGGAGAGTGATGAGGTGCTGCGCCAGAAGACCTGGCCTCCACAGCCACCGGACCTGAACCCAATCGAGATGGTTTGGGGTGAGCTGGACCGCAGAGTGAAGGCAAAAGGGCCAACAAGTGCTAAGCATCTCTGGGAACTCCTTCAAGACTGTTGGAAGACCATTTCAGGTGACTACCTCTTGAAGCTCATCAAGAGAATGCCAAGAGTGTGCAAAGCAGTAATCAAAGCAAAAGGTGGCTACTTTGAAGAACCTAGAATATGACATATTTTCAGTTGTTTCACACTTTTTTGTTATGTATATAATTCCACATATGTTAATTGTCACGGCCATGGCTATGGTCGTGACTCCTCAACCGCATGCGGTTGTCAGCGGTCTTTGGTATGGTTGTCAATCACAGGTGAGGGCTGTGGTATTTGCCTCACCTGTGGTTGCCGCTGGCAACAGTATGTATGTGGCAGCATAGCAGTCTGAGCTGTGTCTTGACAGCTTGCTATGTTGTGCATGAGGTTGCGTGTGATATGTATGTATTGTGTGCACTTCCCCTTTAAGTGGTGTTTTCCCTTCCCTGGTGGTGGAAGGGTTAACTCCCTTTGTGTGTGTGCGAGACACTGGGTGTGTCTGTGTGGGTGTGGCCACTTAGACCTATAAAGCCTCTGTGTTTGGCATGTCTCAGTGGGTTACTTCAGCCATGCTTAGCTGGAGCAGCCTCCCGGGCAGTCCATCTGCCAGTGGGGGCCACCCTTGTGGTCATAAACAAACTAACTGTGACTCTTAAGTTTATGTTGATGTCCATTTGATGTTTTCCTTTGTTATGTTATGCACCTATGGATCTGGCTTCCTGTGTGTTTGTGTGTGTGCTGTGTCCATCTGTGTTTGGGTGTGGACACTTGTTGTCTTGCACGGGATCCAGTCTGAGTGTCTGTGGCAGGTAGGTGTGGAAGTGCTTTTCAGCCTCCTGCCATATCCATAAGCTGTTTATGTTCCTTTCCCTGCAGCTTGGCCAGTGAGACTCCTGTTCATTCGTGTCCAGAAAGAACAGGTCGTCTTACCCTGCTCCTTGTTCCAGGGCAATCCTGAGGGCTAGTAGGGACCCATAGGCATCCGGTGTATGAGTCCTCCCACCTTCAGGGCTGACTCATATAGATAGGAGTCAGGGTCAGTTTAGGGAGGCGATAGGAGGTGACCTGCTCCCTAATACTGTCGTCTTGGTCAAGCAGCGCGTAACATCTTCTGGCATCACACGGCTGAGGGTTTTCCCCATCCTCAGCCGTGACATTAATTCATAGTTTTGATGCCTTCAGTGTGAATCTACAATTTTCATAGTCATGAAAATAAAGAAAACTCTTTGAATGGGAATTGTGTCCAAACTTTTGGTCTGTACTGTATATATATATGTATATATATATGTATAATGTACAAAACAGAAACTCCTGGGCAGCACCACCAATCAAACGTACAGGACAGAGGTCCAGCGGCTGAGGCGGTTTATTCACCAAGCACATGTCACTTTATGGAAGTGCCGCTGTATTCGTATTTTTATTATATATATATATATATATATATATATAGATAAAAGGGCAGCAGTCCAAGATAAAAATGAAGATCACTCTTTAATCACCCTTTTCTCTATTTGTAAATCGCGGGATTGGCTTCTCCCTGTGGGCCGTGCACCTATATTTATCTGTTAACTGTGCTGACTTTATATATATATATATATATATATATATATATACATATATATATATATATATATATCTCATATTTTTCTCCTATGGTGGCTGGCACATTGTGTAAGTGAGCCTGGATCTTGAAGATTGGGAAATGTGGTGTGGGAGACGGCAGTGAAGAGTTCAGTGAAGTCGAATGCCGCCAGCCCATATGTTGTCGCTCCATAGACAGGGGCTGCTCCGCTCCGAGGCAGAGGAGGAGTAGAGCCATTCTCCTTCTCCTCTTCTGCCTTGCATATTGCGCTGATTAGTGGTGAGCTGGAAAACAGAAAATAGTAGCAGTAATAATAAACTGCTTCTGTTTACTTCTCTGGGTCCTTGACTGTCTTTGACAGCTAGGCACTGAATCTGCTTCTACTATCCTGCTACATTGGTATGGGTTTAAATATTATGGGGTCATGTATTATGAGATATATGCCAGTTTTCTGGAGTATATCTGTTGCATATTGCAGCTCAAAGGTTATTTGCACCGCAATCTGTGACTTTTCCTTGCTCATGCCAGGTCTAAAAAAGGGGTTGTGGGGTGGGCAGGTAGAAGGATGGGACAGCAGGCTCTTATCCTTTATAATTTTCTATGTCTGGCTTACATTTAGACTGGTAGTGGATGCGCCAAAGTTATGTAGAGGCTGGCTCCTCTTCATAACTTCAGCGGATACACCGTCAGCGCATTAAGATTGGCGTCATTTTGGGCAAAAAAATATTTTTTTCAATTGGTCTTTCTTAAAAATATCCATCTGTTCTGTCACAAAGGGTTAACAGTTTGTCTAGCTATGTGAATTATATTTTTATTGTGTACCAGTCATCTAATAAACCGTATCTGTACAGTACTAAAAGGTTGTAAACACTTATTTAAGCCACATTATTATTAGTAAACAAAATATTAAACTATAATGAGTGTTTAGGAGGTCAGAGATCAGAGATAAGGAGTAGAGATGGCTTTGTGGTTCACCCAGAGGTCGTTTCGCTGCGAACTTTATGCGTTCGCGATTCGCCGAACATGCGAACATATGGCGATGTTCACATGCGCCATATTATTTTGCATTGCGCCGAACTTTGACCTATGACACATCCATCAGGTGGGACAGGCCAGCCAATTGAGACATTTCAGCACATGAACACACTCCCACCCTATAACAGAACCCGATCTGGTAGCCATTTTACATTCGGTGTCTTGCCAATGTAGGGAGAGGTTGCTTTGTGGAGCAGGTACAGACTGTTAGGGACAACAAATGCTAGCTAATAGGGCCACAAAGTCCTTTTAAGGACTGATATAGGTCTGCTATCTATAGGTGCGATATACTGAAAGTATATTATAGTGCATTTGTATTGTGCAGCAGTTCAGTGCAGTGTGCGGTTCTGCTGCGACACCACAGCTATATAGAGGGACAAACGGTATTGGAATAACTAATTGCAACTGGTGTGATATACCTGTTGCCCCCCAAAAAACTGATTGAAGGGTGTGATATACCTACACTATAATATACTTTCTAACATAGAAAATATATAGTTCATTTGTGCAGCAGTTGTGTGCAGTTTTGCTGCGATAACGCAGGTATATAGAGGGACAAACGCAATTGGAACAACTATTTGCAACTGGTGTGATATACCTATTGCCCCCCAAAAAACTGATTGAGGGGTGCGATATACCTGCTTCCACCAAATATTGATTGAGGCCTGCAATATACCTGCTTCTACAAAATACTGATTGAGGGTTGCGATATACCTGCTTCCACCAAATACTGATTAAGGGGTGCAATATACCTGCTTCCACAAAATACTGATTGAGGGGTGCGATATACCTGCTTACGCAAAATACTGATTAAGGGGTTTAATATACCTGCTTCCACAAAATACTGATTGAGGGGTGCGATATACCTGCTTCCACAAAATATTGATTAAGGGGTTCTATATAGTGTTGGGTGTGAATATTTGAGCGAATATTAATCGTGAATATCTGCACTTCGAGAATTTGGGAATATTTAGAATATAAAATATATTTATATAGAATATATATTAGAAATTTCGAAAATTCTAGAATTTTTTTCATCAGTAACCTCCCTTCTTGCTTGTGGGCCAATGAGAAGGCTGCAATGTCTTTGTCTGAGCTTAGCAACATCCCTAGCAATGAATAAGAAAGTTGCCTACCCCTTATTATATAAGGACCTCCCCAGCCCTTGTATGCAATATTTTGGGGAAGATAGTCAGTGTAGGTTAGATAGTGATATAGTGTATCTGATAGGTTCTGCTGTCCATACATACATGCTACATACATAGTGCTGTATGTATGTTAGCTACATACATACATAAATAGTGCTGTGATGTCACAAGTTCACAACAATACTTAGTGCACCAATCACTAATAAGTTGTCAGACCTGTTAAAATGTGAAGTTGCACACATTGTGCCAAAATATTCGCCTCATTAGTGCCGATTTAGCAATCGTGAATATATTGGAGCACTCTATCTGCATATAAAGCTATTGTAATGTTCTGCAGTGCCAACCATTTTCTCTAGTCTCAGGAAACTTCTAGCAGCTTGAAGAGTGTAGCTATAGTGTCCCATGTCAATATTTTGCGCGCATTATGCAAATATTACATTGCAGATTTTTTCTCGAATTTGCGAATATAATGACGATTATTCTTGAGGTTTAGAGGAATAAAAAGTGTCACTCACCATTATATCAATTACACATCTTTATTGAAGATAAAATAGGTCGGACTCAGGCACTGCACAAATAGTCAGGCTACAGCCGTTTTGCGCACCTCGCGCTTTGTCAAGCCTATGAAGAATATTCTACCAAATATTCTCGAAATATCGCAAATTCGAATATTACCCCTGCCGCTCATCACTAGTTTTATATACCTGCTTCCGCAAAATACTGATTAGGGGATTGATATACCTGCTTCCACTAAATATTGAATGAGGCCTGCCATACACCTGCTTCCACAAAATACTGATTAAGGGGTTTGATATACCTGCTTCCACAAAATACTGATTGAGGGTTCGATACACCTGCTTCCACAAAATACTGATTGACGGGTGCGACATACCTGCTTCTACAAAATACTGATTAAGTGGTTTGATATACCTGCTTCCGCAAAATATTGATTTAAGAGGTTCTATATACCTGCTTCTACAAAATGCTGATTGAGGGTTGCGATATGCCTGTTTCCACCAAATATTGATTAAGGGGTTCTATATACCTGCTTCCACAAAATACAGATTGAGGGGTGCGATATACCTGCTTGCACCAAATATTGATTGAGGCCTGCGATACACCTGTTTCCATAAAATACTGATTGAGGGGTGCGATATACCTGCTTCCACAAAATACTGATTAAGGGGATTGATATACCTGCTTCCACCAAACATTGAGGCCTGCAATACACCTGCTTCCACCAGATATTGATTAAGGGGATTGATATACCTGCTTCCACCAAATATTGATTGAGGCCTGCGATACACCTGCTTCCACAAAATACTGATTAAGGGGATTGATATTACTTCTTCCACCAAATATTGATTGAGGCCTTCGATGCACCAGCTTCCACAAAATACTGATTAAGGCGTTTGATATACCAGCTTCTACCAAATGCTGATTGAGGCCCGCGATATACATGCTTCCTCAAATACTGCTCTTATCTAGGAACTTTGGCACAGGGTAATTTTGAAAATGACAGGCAGAGGAAGAGGCAGGCCATTCCACAGGGGTGGTAGTGGTCGGGCAGGTGCACCAGGCCAGAGCCTAAGTGGGAATTTGGAGAAGGTGCGTGCGATTACGTCAAAGGACGCACCAGAGTTGGTTGAGTGGCTCAGTCAGCCTGCCGCTTCTGCACCCTCCTCATCCTCTGTATCTGCACCCTCCTCACTCTCTGCTGTGTGCAACCCCAAAGACATCACCACCACCATAGGCCCACTTCAGTCAGAAGAATTATTTTACCATTCATTCCCAGACCTTACCGTTTTGCAGCCATTCTTGGCATTGGATGAGGAGGTAGCAACGGTCACCACTCAGTGGTCTGACGACAATACCCAGATCAGCCTAAGGAGGGTGGTCCCCGCTGTTGCTGCCTACTCCGAGATCTCTAATGTCAGTGGTGGTGAAAGTGACGATGATGACGTGTCGATGGACGTCACGTAGGTGCCCACAAGACAGGAAGAGGAGGGGAGTTCAGAGGGAGAGATGGAGCAGCATATAGGTAGGAGAAGGAGAAGCAGGCAGAACTCGCTGTGCATCAGAGGCAAAAAGCAGATTGCAAATGTATCTGGAGCGAGCCATCCACCAGGCACGGTCACATGGCTCCTCAGTGTGGCCTTTTTTTTAACGTGTCAGCTGCTGACAATAGTGTTGCCATATGCAGCCTATGCTGTCAAAACATAAGTCGAGGTAAGCCCAACACTCAACTAGGGACGACCGCCTTAAGAAGGCACCTCGCCTCCCATCACCGAGCACAGTGGGAGCAATGCCGTCAGAACTCACAAAGCCACACTCCCGGCGCTCCACATCCTGCCTCTTATCCTTCTCCACTCTCCTCCCATTTGTCCTCCACTCCACCTTCCACCGTGCCGTTGTTGCGTTCATCTGACAGAAGACAGGCCTCCATGGCCAAAATGTTCGAGCATAAAAAGTTGATGACTCTGGATAACCCTTTTGCCCAACGCCTGACTGCTGGCTTGGCGGAACTGCATGGGAGATTATCTTTCAGCTTGCAACAAGTTATTTAACCCCAACTGGTGCAATGAGTTGCTTCTTATTTCTTAAACAACCATGTCGAAAGACACATCTCGTGGTCATGGAAAAGATGTTAGTCTGTTTGAGAAGGGTCAAATCATTAGCATACATCAAGCAGAGAAAACATCTAAGGAGATTGCAGAAACTACTAAAATTGGGTTAAGAACTGTCCAATGCATTATTAAAAACTGGAAGGATAGTGGGGACCCATCGTATTCGAGGAAGAAAGGCGGGAAAAAAATCCTGAATGATCGTTATCGGCAATCACTTAAACATTTGGTGAAATCGAATCGAAGAAAAACAACTGTAGAACTTAGGGCTAATGTTTAATAGTGAAAGTAAGAGCATTTCTACGCAAACAATGGATTGGGACTGAACAGCTGTGTAGCCGTAAGAAAACCACTAATCAGTGAGGCAAACCAGAAAAAAAAGGCTTTAATTTGCTAGGGAGTATAAAGATTGGCCTCTGGAGCAATGGATGAAGGTCATGTGGTCTGATGAGTCAAGATTTACCCAGGTTATAAGGGAAAATAATAGCATTCTGAATACAGAATGCATAGTAAAATAGCGCTGGAGGGGTTAAAAAAATTAAAATAAAATGTAACTCACCTTAGTCCACTTGTTTGCATAGCCGGCATCTCCTTCTGTCTTCATCTTAGCTTTGTGTAGCAACAAGGACCTTTGGTGACGTCACAGTCATCACATGATCTATCACCATGGTAAAAGATCATGTGACGGACCATGTGATGACTGGAGTGACGTCATCACAGGTCCTGTTCATGTAATTAATGCTCACCCCAGGTCCTGTTCAGCAAAGGAGACAGAAGGAGATGCCGGGCTACGTGAACAAGTGGACTTAGGTGAGTTAAATAATTTTTTATTTTTTTTTAACCCCTCCAGCCCTATTTTACTATGCATTCTGTATTCAGAATGCTATTATTTTCCCTTATAACCATGTTATAAGGGAAAATAATACAATCTACAGAACACCGATCCCAAGCCCAAACTTCTGTGAAGAAGTTCGGGTTTGGGTACCAAACATGCACGATTTTTTTCACGCGAGTGCAAAACGCATTACAATGTTTTGCACTCGCGTAGAAAAATTGCGGGTGTTCCCGTAACGCACCCGCACATTTTCCCGCAACGCCCGTGTGAAAGGGGCCTTAGGATACCGGAGATTTTTTTGTTTTTGCATTTTCATTTATCTTAGCTATTTTCCTTGTGCCATAACTTTTTTATATTTCCGGTGACATAGCTGTATGAGAACTTATTTTTTGCGGGACAAGTTGTACTTTCTAATGTCACCATTAAATATGGCATAAAATGTAGTGGGAAGCAGTAAAAAAAAATCAAAATACGGTTGAATTGAAAAAAAACCTGCATTTCCTCCTGAGTTTTGTTCCCACTGCGTTTTGTTTGCGGCAAAACTGACCCATACCCTTCATTTTCTGGGTCAGTGCGATTACATTGATACCCCATACGTATAGTTTTTTTATGTCTAAATAATGTTATGTTAAAATTTCATTACATAATTATTTTTACATCACCATATTCTGACCCCCATAACTTTTTTATACTTATGTCTACTGTACCGTTTAGGGGCTCATTTTTTGCAGAATAATCTGTAGTTTTCATTGATACCATTTTAGAGTGTGCGTGACTTTTTTATCACATTTTATAAAAAAAGTTGGGATAAGAGAAGCAATGAAAAAATTGCAAATGAGCCATTTTGACCTTTTTTTCCGTTACGCAATTTGCCGTATTGGACATTTTTTTTCTATATTTTAATAGTACGGGCGTTTTAGACGCGATGATATCCATTATGTTTATATTCATTGTTATTTAGGTATTTATTTTTAAATTATACGGAAAGGGGGGTGATTTAAACTTTTTAATTTTTTGTGATTATTTTAAAGCTCATATATGAGCCTATAAAAAATATTTTTGATTTTGTTCTGTCAGAACCAGATATGGCTTTCAGAAAATGTAGACATAAAAACATGATTGTTTTTCTTTCACAAATGCTTTTATTGTGTAAAACCAAAATAATTATAAAAAAATTTACAATTAGGTATCACCGCATCTATAGCAACCTGTTCTATAAAAATATCACATGAGTTACCTTGTGATTAAAAAGTAAAAAAAAATTTAAAAAATAAAATCTATTTTTTGTCACTATAGATCACAAAAAGTGTAATGGCAAACGATCAAAAAGTAGTATGTACCCCAAAATAGTACCAATCAAACCGTCACCTGATGCTGCAAAAACTGAGCCCCTAAATAATATAATCACCCTAAAAATAAAATGAATATGGCTTTCAGAAAAAGGAGGCACAAAAACATGATTTTGTTCAAAAATTGTTTATTATGTAAAACTGAAACAAAATAAAAATAAAAGTAGACATGTTTAATGTTGTCGCCTCCATAACAACATGCTCTACAAAATAACAGATGATCTAACCTGTCAGGTGAACACCGTAGATAAAAACTGTGCCAGCACAGCCATTTCTTTGTTACCTTGCCTCACAAAAAGCATAATATAGAGCAATCAAAAGTCATATATACCACTAAATAGTACCAGTAAACGTGTCACCTTATCCTATAATTTCCAAAATGGGGTAACTTTTTGGGAGTTTCTACTCTAGTGGTGCATCAGGGGGTCTTTAAATGTCATATGGCAACTTAAAATTATCCCAATGAAATCTGCCCTACAAAATCCATACAGCGCTCCTTTCCTTCTGCGCCCTGCTATGTGTCCATACAGCAGTTTACAACCACATATGCGTATTTATGTAAACTGTAGAATCAGGGTAATAAATACTGAGTTTTATTTGGCTGTTTACCCTTGACTTTGTTACTGTATTTTTCGCCCTATAAGTGGGGGGGGGGGGGGGGGTGGCAGTGCGGCTTATGGGGCGAATGCTGCCATTTAATACTGATACATCGCTGGCTGTGATGGATCAGCGAGGAGGGAGGAGAGGTTGGGGCTGGCAACAGATATTGAAATGGCAGCGGGGCCCAGTGCAGTCACTGTATTCTATTAAACCAAGACCCGCTTACTGTAGTATTCATATTTAACATGTAGGCATGGGTGCTTTGTTAAACTATAGCAATTTTTTGCAGCGGTAGAGAAAGCAACTGTAGTACTTACGGTACTTGAAATTCCTGTAGCATTCACCTGTATTGAGGGTCATTCACTATTCACACAGGGACACTGTTATGGGGGGGCTGTGGATGACACATATATAGCATAAGATGCTATATATGTGTCATCCACAGATTCCCCCATAACAGTGTCATTAACAGATCTCCATAACAGTGCCATCCACAGATCCCCTATAACAGTGCCATCCACAGATCCCCCATAACAGTGCCATCCACAGATCCCCATAACAGTGCCATCCACAGGTCCCCATAACAGTGCCATCCACAGATCCCCCATAACAGTGCGTAACCACAGATCCCCTCCATAACAGTGTCATCCATAGATCCCCCATAAAAGTGTCTTCCACAGACCACCATTAGTTCAAAACCCACCAAAAGCACACCTTTTGGTTCAAAATATTTTTTTTATTATTTTCCTCCTCAAAAACCTAGGTGCATCTTATGGGCAGGTGCGTCTTATATGGTGAAAAATACGGTATTTACTTTTAAGGTTTCAGTTGTCCTTTAACCCTTTAGGGACTTAGGATGTACCGGTACGCCACGTTTGCCGAGTCCTTAACGACTCAGGGCGTACCGGTACTTTCTAAGTTTAAAAGTAGATTGCGGCGCAGAGGGGGTTAATTGTGACAGGATGCCCGCTGAAATCATTCAGCGGGCATCCTGTCACAATGCCGGGGAAGGTCATGTGACCCCCCCGTATCGGCGATCGCTGCAAACCACAGGTCAATTCAGACCTGAGGTTTGCGGCTTTTACCTGGTGCAGCGGCAGTGCCATCGGGTCCCCATGCAGCTGTGGGGGGGACCCAATGGCATGGAAGGCAGCACAATGTCTAAGGAAGGCATTGCGCTGCCTTCCGGTGACGAGCCTGTGAGATCCAGCCCCCTGGATCTCACAGGCTGGAAGCTGTATGAGTAATACACACAGTATTACTCATACAGCCAATACAGAAGTATTGGAATGCATTGTAAAGGATTAGACCCCCAAAAGTTCAAGTCCCAAAGTGGGACAAAAAATAAAGTAAAAAATAAAGTTGAGAAAATAAAGTTTTCCCCCCAAAAATTAAAAGTTTCAAGTAAAAATAAACAAAAACATCATTTTCCCCAAATAAAGTGAAAAAAATTGGTTAAAAATAGGGGAAAAAAAAGAAGTATACATATTAGGTATCGCCGCGTCTGTATCGACCGACTCTATAAACATATCACATGACCTAACCCCTCAGATGAACACCGTAAAAAATAAAAACTGTGCTAAATAAACCATTTTTTTGTCACCTTACATCACAAAAAGTACAACAGCAAGCGATCAAAAAGGGGTTTGCCCACCAAAATAGTACCAATATAACCGTCACCTCATCCCGCAAAAAATTTGCCCCTACCTGAGACAATCGCTCAAAAAATTTAAAAACTATAGCTCAGAATATGGAGACACTAAAACATAATTTTTTTTGTTTTAAAAAAGCTGTTATTGTGTAAAACTTACATAAATAACTAAAAAGTATACATATTTGGTATCTCCGCGTTCGTATCGACTGGCTCTATAAAGATATTACATGACCTAACCCCTCAGATGAAAACTGAAAAAATATAAAAACTGTGCTAAATAAACCATTTTTTGTCACCTTACATCACAACAAGTGTAAAAGCAAGCGATCAAAAAGTCATATGCACCCCAAAATAGTGCCAATCAAACTGTCATCTCATCCCACAAAAAATGAGACCCTACCTAAGATAATTGCCTTAAAACTAAAAAAACTATGGCTCTCAGACTATGGAAACACTAAAACATGATTTTTTTTTGCTTCAAAAATGAAATCATTGTGTAAAACTTAAATAAATAAAAACATAAATAAAAAACAAAGTATACATATTAGGTATCACCGCATCCGTATCGACCGGCTCTATAAAAGTATCACATGACCTAACTCCTTTAGATGAACACCGTAAAAAATTTCAAATAAAAACTGTGCTAAATAAACCATTTTTTGTCACCTTACATCACAAAAAGTGTAATAGCAAGCAATCAAAAAGTCACACGCACACCCCAAAATAGTGGCAATAAAACCGTCATCTCATCCCACAAAAATCATACCCTACCCAAAGTAATCGCCCAAAAACTGAAAAAAATTATTGCTCTCAGACTATGGAAACACTAAAACATGATTTCTTTGCTTCAAAAATGAAATCATTGTGTAAAACTTACATAAATAAATAAAAATTATACATATAAAGTATTGCCACAACATGGTCTATAAAAATATCACATGATCTAACCTGTCAGATGAATTTTGTAGATAACAAAAAATAAAAATGATGCAAAAACAGCTATTTCTTGTTATCTTGCCTCACAAAAAGTGTAATATAGAGCAACCAAAAATCATATGTACCCTAAACTAGTACCAACAATACTGCCACCCTATCCCGTAGTTTCTAAAATGGGGCCACTTTTTTTTTTTGCAGTTTCTACTCTAGGGGTGCATCAGGGGGGCTTAAAATGGGACATGGTGTCAAAAAAAAAAACAGTCCAGCAAAATCTGCCTTCCAAAAACCGCATGGCATTCCTTTTCTTCTGAGCCCTGCCGTGTGCCCGTACAGCTGTTTATGACCACATATGGGGAGTTTCTGTAAACTACAGAATCAGGGCCATAAATATTGAGTTTTGTTTGGCTGTTAACCCTTGCTTTGTTACTGGGAAAAATGGATTAAAATGGAAAATTTGCCAACAAATGGAAATTCTGAAATTTCACATCTCCATTTGCCAATAACTCTTGTGGAACACCTAAAGGGTTAACAACATTTGAATACCTTGAGGGGTGTAGTTTCTTAGATGGGGTCACTTTTATGGAGTTTCTACTCTAGGGTTGCATCAGGGGGGCTTCAAATGGGACATGGTGTCAAAAAACCCAGTCCAGCAAAATCTGCCTTCCAAAAACTGTATGGCATTCCTTTCCTTCTGCGCTGTTTACGATCACATATGGGGTGTTTCTGTAAACTACAGAATCAGGGCCATAAATATTGAGTTTGGTTTGGCTGTTAACCCTTGCTTTGTAACTGGAAAAAAATTATTAAAATGGAAAATCTGCCAAAAATTTGAAATTTTGAAATTGTATATCTATTTTCCATTAATTCTTGTGGAACACCTAAAGGGTTAACATCGTTTGTAAAATCCGTTTTGAATACCTTGAGGGGTGTACTTTCTTAGATGGGGTCACTTTTATGGAGTTTCTACTCTAGGGGTGCATTAGGAGCAGGGCCGGATTAAGAGCATCATGGGCCTGGTGCTGAGGATTTTGCCGGGCCTTTTTATGGAAATATATACATAATCATTTAACATGAAGATTACTGTTTTCTAGCTGCTGTGGACTGTGGACAACAGCAGCTAGAAACAGTAATTTTCATAGAGCTGTGTTATGATTTATGGACACAGCACTCAGCATGCTTAGCCAGTCAGATAGAAGGCTGAGAGCTGGGTCTAAATAACATAACACATTAAAGGGATACCGTCACCAGGTTTCACCCCTGTTAGCTAAAAATATGCTGATGTTCCGTCTTCACGATTCCTAATGTGGGCTTATAAATGTCATCTGTGGGCTTATTTAGCTAAAAAAACAGCTTTTACTAACCTGTCAGTCAAACAAATAAAGTGCCCAAGGGGATGTTAATGGATGCAAGGTGCCGTCTGCACCCGCTGCCGTTCGTGCCCAGCGCCGCCTTTCCGGACTTCTGCGCCGCCTCCCGTCCTCCCCCTCCTGCTGTAAGATCTCGCGCATACAGGGGTTGAGCGAAGTGCCGGCGCATGAGCACTTCGCTGTAAGAAGCCAAATGGAGACGTCCGCACGGCGCATCAGGCAGAGCCCTGTGTGCAAAATCTTACAGCAGAAGAAGGGGGAGGGAGGGAGGGCGAGAGGCGGCACAGAGGATTAGGAGGCGGCGCAGAAGTCCGGAAAGGCGGCGCTGGGCACGAACGGCGACGGGTGCAGACGGCACCTTGCATCCATTAACATCCCCTTGGGCACCTTTTTTGTTTGACTGACAGGTTAGTAAAAGCAGTTTTTTTTAGCTAAATAAGCCCACAGATTACATTTATAAGCCCACATTAGGAATCGTGAAGACGCCCTGAACATCAGCATATTTTTAGCTGAGGGGTGAAACCTGGTGACAGAATCCCTTTAAAGAAATTACTGTTTCTAGCTGCTGTGGACTGTGGACTAGCAGCTAGAAACAGTAATTTCTTTATGTGTTATGTTATTTAGACTGAGCTCAGCCTCAGCATGCTTAGGCTACTTTCACACTAGCGTTCGGCTGTCCGCTTGTGAGCTCCGTTTGAAGGGGCTCACAAGCGGACCCGAACGCTTCCGTCCAGCCCTAATGCATTCTGAGTGGACGCGGATCCGCTCAGAATGCATCAGTCTGGCAGCGTTCAGGCTCCGCTCCGCTCAGCAGGCGGACACCCGAACGCTGCTTGGCCGTGCGGAGGCAAATGGATCCGTCCAGACTTACAATGTAAGTCAATGGGGACGGATCCGTTTGAAGATGACACAATATGGCTCAATCTTCAAACAGATCCGTCCCCCATTGACTTTCAATGTAAAAGTCTGGACGGATCCGTTCAGGCTAATTTCACAGACATTTTTTTTGACAATATAATGCAGACGGATCCGTTCTGAACGGAGCCACCGTCTGCATTATATGAACGGATCCGTTCAGAACGGATCCGCTCTGAACGCTAGTGTGAAAGTAGCCTTAGCCAGTCAGTAATTTTCATAGTGCTGTTATGATTTATGGACACAGCTCTCAGCATGCTTAGCCAGCCTTCTATCTGGCTGTGCTTCTTGAGAGTCACAGTCCACAGACTGTTTCTGAGCCTGCTGAGAGCTGTGTCCATAAATCATAACAGCACTATGATTGCCCTGATACACTCATCTAGTTGACTAGTTGGAAGGGAAGGCATCTCACACCTGCTGCAGCCTGCCTCCAGAAGCTCCTGCTGCTGCCTGCTGTCTCCGACTCTCCGTGTGGTGTGGGCTGCCTGTGGCCGAGCGCTGTGGCTGTGGGCCATCACCGTCCTGTGCTGGCCTGGTCGAAACTGTGGTGCAGGAGGGATAATCGCGGGCACACTGAGTTCATATCTGGCGGGCCGGCATTATTTACAGGAACCACACCAGCTGCTCTGACGTCCTGCCTCCGGATATCCGGCTGTGACATATATCCGGTGGCAGTGGCAGGACGTGAGAGCAGCTGGTGCTGTTCCTGTAATGACGCGGCCTGCCGGATATGAACTCAGTGCGCCCGCTGTTATCCCTCCTGCACCATGCGATGCCTGTACAAATCTAAGAGGACTTTTAGCGCCGCTCCCGACGGCCTTTTGCCTGGCACGGATGGGCCTATTTTATGGTAGGGGCCTGGAGCTGCAGCTCCATCAGCCCCTACGTTAATCCGGCCCTGATTAGGAGGGCTTCAAATGGGACACGGTGTAAAAAAAAACAGTCCAGCAAAATCTGCCTTCTAAAAACCGTATGGCATTCCTTTCCTTCTGCGCCCTGCCGTGTGCCCGTACAGTAGTTTATGACCACATATTGGGTGTTTCTGTAAACTACAGAATCAGTGCCATAAATATTGAGTTTGGTTTGGCTGCTAACCCTTGCTTTGTAACTGGAAAAAAAATATTAAAATGGAAAATCTGTTAAAAAAGTGAAATTTTGAAATTGTATCTCTATTTTCCATGAATTCTTGTGGAACACCTAAAGGGTTAACAAAGTTTGTAAAATCAGTTTTGAATACCTTGAGGGGGGTAGTTTATAGAATGGGGTCATTTTTGGGTGGTTTCTATTATGTAAGCCTCGCAAAGTGACTTAAGACCTGAACTGGTCCCTAAAAATGTCTAAACTTCTAAGCCTTGTAACATCCTCCAAAAATAAAATATCATTCCCAAAATGATCCAAACATGAAGTAGACATATGGGGAATGTAAAGTAATAACTATTTTTGGAGGTATTACTATGTATTATAGAATTAGAGAAATTGAAACTTGGAAATTTGCTATTTTTTTACCAAGATTTTTTTTTACTTCATTTTACCAGTGTCATGAAGTACAATATGTGACGAAAAAACTATCTCAGAACGGCTGGATAAGTCAAAGCGTTTTAAAGTTATCAGCACTTAAAATGACACTGGTCAGATTTGCAAAAAATGGCCAAGTCCGTAAGGTGAAATAGGGCCGAGTCCTTAAGGGGTTAAGATGTAAGGTATTCTGGAATTTATAAATAAGCTCTAGGCCTAAACATGTAAAATACAATGATTCCTATTCTGAGAGGTGCACCTCAAAGTTCAGTTTTGGGTCCCCTATTATTTAACTTATTTTTCAATCGTATGGAATTAATAGCACAATTTCAACTTTTCAGATAGCACAAATCTATGTAGTTCTGTGCAGTGTATAGAAGATGTCCATAAACTGCAAGCTGATCTGGGCAGCTGGTGACGATTAATGGTTAAAAAAAAGGCTTAAATTAAAGTCTAAGGCTGGGTTCACACCTGAGCGTTTTACAGCGCGTAGGAACGCGCTGTAAAACGCCCGACGCCCCAAGAAGTACATGAGCTTCTTTGGGGCGTCTTGTCGTGCGTTCCCGTACATAGACTTCAGCAGGAACGCGCGACAATGGGCGTTCGCTTGTCTCTGTATGCGCGATTGCAAACGCCCGTGCAATCACGCATACAGAGCGCTCCATCGCGAACGCTCAGGTCTGAACCCAGCGTAAGAACTAAATAAGATCCCTACTAGTGTTGATCGAGCACCAAAGTGCTCGGGTGCTCTGGCCGAACGCTTCAGGAAGCTAGGGTGCTCTACCGAGCACCTGAGTATAATGAAAGTCAATGGGAGAACCTGAGCATTAAACCAGGCACTCCATGTTCTGAAGAGGGGAGGGTGCCTGGTTCATAGAAAAAGGTCAGTAATTGATGGAAACCCCACCAAAATGGTTCGGCAACAGCATGGGGAGGATGTCTGGATGCATCTTGGACTCCCAGGTAGCTGATGTTGTCCGAGTAGTACGCCACTTTTACAGACTGCCAATAATACGCACCAAACCGAAGATAAAATCGATTTTAGAGGAAAAATTGTTAGGAAACAATCTTTCCTATATATTTACTTGTATATAAAGTGCAAGTGCTGCCAAAAATTACAAGGAAGATGCACTCCGATACAACCTGTATATCACATAAAGGAGGGCCTCATTCACATTGTGGTACAATTGTTCATGTAGTGGGACTCCTACACTCATAAAGCCTATGCACTAAGTGAAAGGGCTGCCAAAAATTACAAGGAACCGACACTCCAATACACCCTTTGCTACACATAAATGAGAGCATCATACACAGCCTTGAAAAATTATGATTGATGGCCTGCTGGTGACCCTCAGAAACATTTGGAGCAAGGGCCTGCTGATCTGGCCATCTAAAACATTATGGGCGAGGGCCTGCTGCCGCTTTGGTGACTCTAGATAACCTGGGGCCGATCCCATTCGGATGTCTACCCTATCAACTTTCGATGTTATTTTCAGCGCAAACTGGTGACCACGGGTCACGGGGAATCATGGTTCGATTCCGGAGAGGGAGCCTGAGAAGCGGCTACGGCTACCACATCCCAGCAAGGCAGCATGTGCGCAAATTACCTATTAGGTATAATTAGGTGTGGGCCTGCAGGTGAGCTGACCCTATAAAAGATTTTAGGTCCGGGCCTGCTGGTGAGCTGACCCTCTAAAAAATTATATGTGAGGGTGTTCTGCCAGATTATTATACCTGGCCGAATGCTATACCCGAAAGTGACACAGCCACACAGAATCAGCTGAAGGAGGGTTTGTGTGGATCTGCGCAAGCACAGATCCACTGGATTAATAAAAATAATTGCACCGCTGCGGGAGAAGCATCTACTTCATTTGCATGCGCAAAACCGTACACCACGCGTGCATACTCAGGGACCGCGCGTGCACACTCCGGGGTAGGTAGATTTTTCTGTGCAAAATGTTCCATCAGATCTCCCTATCCCTGAGTACGCACACGCGGACACATCATCTGGAGCAGTTCAGCCTCACCACATAGCAGAGCTGAGTGCAGGATATTGGGGACACCACATAGCAGAGGTGATTGCAAGATATTGGGGTGGTGAGGTCACCAAATAGCAGAGCTGAGTGCGGTCCCTGAGTGCGCAACTGCGGTATATGGTATCGTGAATGCAAATGAAGAATGGTGCTTCTTCCGCGGCGGTGCAATTATTTTTACGAATCCAGTGGAACTGCGCTTGTGCAGATCCACCCACACAATCCTCCAGCTGATTCCGGTGTGGCCGCGTCACTTCCGGTGTGGCCGCATCACTTCCGGGTATAGAATTCTGCCATGGTATAGGAATCTGGCAGAACAAGGGCCTTCAGGTGAGCTGACCCTGTAAAAGATTGTAGGTGAGGGCCTGCTGGTGAGCTAACCCTATAAAAAATTATATGCGAGGGCCTTCAGGTGAGCTGACCCTGTAAAAGATTGTAGGTGAAGTCCTGCTGGTGAGCTGACCCTGTAAAACATTATATGCAAGGGCCTGCTGGTGATCTGACCCTGTAAAACAATATATGCAAGAACCTGCTGGTGAGCTGACCCTATAAAAAATTATATGTGAGGGCCTTCAGCTGAGCTGACCCTGTAAAAGATTGTAGGTGAGGGCCTGCTGGTGAGCTGACCCTGTAAAACATTATATGCGAGGGCCTGCTGAGGAGCTGACCCTGTAAAACATTGTTGTAGGTGAGGGCCTGCAGCTGAGCTGACCCTGTAAAACATTATATGCGAAGAGCATATATGCTAGGGCATTATATGCAACAAATAAGCATGTTGATATGATGGAAGAGAGGAACGAGGATGAGAAAAGAAAGATTCAACCATATACCCTTGTTTGTGGTGGAAGGGGTGCATGGGAATACAGTGTCTTCAGTACATTATAAACAACACATTTAAAGTGCCTTTATGTTCATAAGCTTTCCTCTAGTGGAGTCGAGAAGTCATGGTCAATCCAGGTCTTGTTCATTTTTATAAGAGTCTACCTGTCAGCATTTTCAGTTTACAGGCGGATACGCTTATCTGTTATAATGCCACCAGCAGCACTAAACACCCGCTCATATAAAATGCTGGCGGCAGGGCAGGCCAGCACCTCCAAAGCGTAGAGCGCTAGTTCGTGCCATGTGTCCAGCTTGGACACCCAGTAGTTGTAAGGCACTGAGGATGCTGACACGTGTCTGCTATGTACTCTACCATCTTCCAAAATGTTTCCCTCCTTGTGACACTAGGCCTTGCATCAGGGTGAGCGTGCTGGCGGGATGTCATGAAACTGTCCCAGGCTTTGGAGAGCGTTGCCCTGCCTCTGTTGGAACTGCTGTGTGTTCCTCTTGTCTCCCCTCCTCGGTTGGCCAAGAAACTACGGACTCTGCCGCCAGCGTTGTCAGATAGAATTTTTTGGAGCAATTTTTCAACAAGGATCTTCTGGTGTTGCACCGTTTTGCTCGTCCTCTCCACCAGAGGAATGAGAGATGAGAAGTTCTCTTTGTAGCGGGGGTCCAGAAGGGTGAACAACCAGTAATCCGTGTTTTCTAAAATGCATATAATGCGCTGGATGCGGGAAAGGCAGCCTAACATGAAGTCAGCCATGTGTGCCAGAGTACCAACAGGCGAGACTTCATCAGGAGGATCATTCTCAATCTTATCAGACACAACCATGCCTGGTTCTAGGTTGAGTGGTGAGAGCCACAGCTCAGTGTGGTCTCTTATCCCCTGCCACAGCTCTGCGGCTGTGTGCTGTTTGTCCCCTAAGCATATCAGCTTCAGCACGGCCTGTTGCCGATTCCCCACTGCAGTGCTACACTTCTTCCAGCTACCGACAGATGACTGATGCTGCACGCGGATAATTCAGAGGTGGAAATGGAGGAGGAGGCGGAAGAGAAGTGGGGGTCGGAGCCACTAACATAGGTGCTGGCAGAAACCCTGATCGACTTTGAATCCTTGGCGTTGGTAGCACCTGTGCAATCCCAGGGTACGACTCGCTCCTGGCCTCCACGACATTCACCCAGTGTGCCATCAGGGAAATGTAGCATCTAGTCCATGTGTCAGTGGTTAAGTGGACCTTCCCAGTAACTGCGTTGGTCACGGGACACATGTTGGTGTAAGGCGGGCACGGCACACCTTGAAAAATAGTGGCGGCTGGGGACTGCGTATCACGGGACGGCCGCCGACATCAGGCTGCGGAGGCCTCAGTGTCCACAAGCCTAAATGGCAACATTTCCAGGGCCAGTAATTTGGAAAGCTGCGCATTTAGTGCTATGGCCTGTGGGTGGGTGGCTGGGTATTTGCACTTGCGTTCAAGGTAATGACATTTGTACGCTGCGCTGGGACACGGAAGTGGATGTGGTTGCTGATGGTGCTTGTGAAGGTCCAGGTGCAAGGCGGGAGGCAGCGTCTTGGTCAGGGGATTGGCCAGTATGTAACACAGGGGAAGAGGAGGCACTGGTGTGACCCGCAGACACAGATTGTGGCACGGATAATTTAACTGTCTGCAGCGGACACGTCCACGGAAAAAGTACACTGGATGTCACTGATATTTTAGGGATGTGCACACTTTAAACAGGAAATGTGGCGTGGATAATTTAACTGTCCTCAGTGGACACCATCTACGGAAAAAGTACACTGGATGTCACTGATATCTTAGGGATGCGCACACTTTACACAGTAGATATAGAGCGAATAATTTAATTGTCCGCAGCTGATACCGTCTATGGAAAAAGTACACTGGATGTCACTGATATTTTAGCGATGCGCACACTTAACACAAGAGATGTGGCGCGGATAATTTAACTGTCAGCAGCGGCCTATTAGATGCTATTTAGTATAGGATGCACTAAAAAGATATATTGCTGCTGTCACACGCAATAGTCCTTAAAAGGACTTTTAGGTCTCTGAAAAGTTTTTGTAATAAAAATCTTCCAATAACACTCCCTACAGTCTTTCCCTTCCTATGCTCATCTCTCCCTGACTAAGAATGAGGCGAACACGTTCCGGGCAGCCAATCACTGTAAGGCCAGTATGGCTATGGCATTACAGTGCATGCCAGTACCTCACTGCAAGTTTATTGGCTGCATAGCAGCCAAGAAACGTGCGGGGAGGAGATTCGAGCATTGAGCTTGAGCACATGTGGTACTCAGCCGAGTACCGCCATGTGCCGATCATCAAGATGCTCGAGCCGAACTAGTGTTCATCCGAGCATGCTTGATCAACACTAATCCCTACGCATCCCTTGGTTGAACCTAATGGACTTAGGTCTTTTTTCAACCATACTATGTAACTATGTAAAAAACCGTAATATCATTCCCCTGATCGTTCCAATGTCTTTACTTACTTGGACGATCCACCCTAAATGGCAGCCTACAACTAGACAATGGTCGTTCTTCTGGATAAGTGCATAAGACCTAATTTAGAAAAGAAAAGAGAAATCAGACAGATCGGGTCGGAACTAGAGAGTCACACCAGAACAAAAGAGTGCAAAGTCAAATTCACAGCAGGGTCAAATACCAGAAAATAACATCAGAAACAAAGTCAGCAGACAGACGTGAGGCCACAAACAGGCAGCAGATTAGAGATCCAGAACTCAGGAAGACCAAATCACAGGCAATTGTGGCCAGTATTTACCTGTTTAAATATCCTGCCTTCAGGAAATAAATGATGCCAGTGCCAACACTGACTGGCCCAGCATCCCTGCTCTCTGTCAGCGGGACTGGTTGCCAAGGAGATGGACTGATGCCAGCAGTGCCGCATTATAGCAGTTGGATTCACCGCAGGAGCATAGATGGGTAAGTACATGACATGCATGACATGTGATTCTTAAGAGGGGTGGCACCACCTTCAGGACTCTTTACAGGTAATCTGAATATGGCGTGTACTAGTATATACAAAGGCATTATTGGCAACCTCTTATTGTCCTGGATAATAGGCTGGTGACAATTTGGTGACCTATATCTTTCTGATGGGTTCACTTTAAAGTTATTAAAAGTTTATATTTATCATTATAAATGTACTCTTTGTGAGTAACAACCTCAAATGGGGCAATTTCCATTGATGAACTATCCTCAGGATAGGACATCAATATCTGATCCATGGAGGTCCGACAGCCAGCAGCCCTGCCGATCAGCTGTTTGATGAGGACGTGGCGCTCCATGCAAGTGCCAATTCCTGGTCATTACACTATGCGTCGTCTCCTGTGGAGCGGCGGCGTAGTGTAACTACAAGTACTCGCTCCATTTAAATGAATGGAGTAAGTACTTGTAATTACTGTACACTGCCCTTCCGAGACAAAGTGCAGTGTAATGAAGAGGAAGCGGTGCTCGCATGGAACGCCACATCCTCTTCTACCAACTGATTTGCGGTGGTGACTGGTGTCGGACCCCCGCTAATCAGATATTCATCAACTATCCTGAGAATAGGTCATCAATAGTAATCACTGCAGAACAACTTTAATTATAACCCAGAGAACCAATCATCTGCCTGCTTCTGAAGCTATGCAATAATTTAAGGGGGTCTGTATAAATTTGGGTCTGATTTCGGGTCTGTATGAATTTGGGGTCTGATTTATGATTAAGCTGTATGAATGTGTCAGCTTATTTGGGGTCTGTATAAATTGGGGGTGCTAATTTGTGGTCTTTTCTGGGTCTGTATGAATCTGGGGGTTGATCTGCAGTCTGCATTAAGGGGTCTAATTTGGAGGTCTGTATTAATTTGGGGGTTTGTCTGGAGGTCTATATGAATTTGGGGGGCTGTTTTAATTTTGTGATATCTCTCTCTTCTCCGTATGTGCTGTACTTGCGATATATGTGGATATTATTCGCCTGTAACACAGAAGAGTGGGGATCCTGTGTGGGACATCAGTACTGCACTTCACCGCTGTGAATACATCTATAATGTATAATATTTGAAATTAATGCAGCCCATCAAGTGGAATTTTTTTGTATGTGTGGCCAATATATCCAGCCGAGTTTGTGACCCCCGCTGTAGTACCCTGTCGGGCTGCCTCTAGCCTGGATACAAGATGACATACAGTTAGGCATGGAAGCATACAGGTTCTATATGGTATCCTGTGGCACAAATGCCCACAGATGTTGCAGCTGGACCTGTAGATCTTGCACATTCATAGATTGCCAAAGCTGGCATCCCAGCTGGTCCTTTAAATGCTCGACTGGCGATAAATCTGAGAACCAGGCAGGCAAATGGTAGTCTTGCAATCTGGTCGAAACATTTCTGGGAAACCCTTGCGTTTTGTGGACAAGCATTATCTTGCCGAAAAATGCCAGTTGGAATCCTTACCTTGAGAGGCAGCACATGTGGCTGTAGAAAGTCCTGCACATACCACTGAGCTGTATCCCTTGTGACCAAGTGTCATATGTGATGGTTCCCCAGATCATCACACCATCAATTGGGGCAGTGTGTCGCTGTACAGGAAAGGCAGGGTTGAAACGCTCAACACCAGACCCCCATACACAAACATGATAGTGGTTGGATCCCAAAAGTAACCTAGTTTGTCCATAAGGGCTCATGTGCCGATCTTTGGTCCACCGCATGTGGATCGCGGACCAATTCACTTGAATGGGGTCTGCGATTCGCATCTGGCGGTCCACACTGCAAAAAATGTAGTGCATGCACTACTGTTTTGTGGTGCGGATGCATGGACACAAACCCCACGGAAGCACTCCGTAGTGCTTCCATGGGGTTCCTTGCCTGCGTTCCGCACCGACCTTCCAGATTGTGGACCCATTCAAGTGAATGGGTCCGCATCCGTTATGTGGTGCTAGAACTTCTGGGCCCGTATTTTGCGGACCCGCTGATTGCTGGCCTCAATGCGGGCCTGGCCGGCACATGGTCATGTGCATGAGCCCTTAGGATGATACATTTCCAGTCCATTTTACCACACACTTATGGGCAAAGACCCAGTATCTAATCAGACCACACCTGCCATCATTTACGTATCTGCCTGAGACATAACTGCATACTGAGTTTTACAGCAATCCAGCATTTCGATCTGGGTATTTTTTTGTAAATTAATGTAATATAGGGAGACAATGGCAAGACAAGACAAGTTCTTCAACTTAGCACCTGCACAAATAAGTAAAACAAATTATTTACAAAGTTGCTAAACTTTTTATGTACATCATAAAACCGTGTTCAATGGTGAGCATACCACGTGTATGTACATTGTCAAGTTAAACAAAACACGTGCACTCATACTGTATATTTGCCAACCATATACCTCAACCACTCACCTTGATACAGTATCTCTTGTGAGATTACAGTACCTGACGTATTCTTTTTCTGGAAGTTACCAGTTTTGGTTAATAGACCAGGTTCCTGAATGGAGGATATTACTTTTTTCAATTCACAATTTCCTAATAAGATATTTGAAAATAGGCACAATTCTGACCAATTACCTCATTTCACATTCACTTAGTTTTTTCATAAGTGCTGTGTAGAGATATTTTAGGGTCTACCTTATAAATCACATTAAGCAAATCTTGTTGAAGGGAGCTAGAAATAAACATAAGCAGCCATAAAAATCTATTTACGCTCATGTAAAATGTATTTATCCTTAAAGGGGTTGCCTCACTTCAGCAAATGACATTTATCATATAGAGAAAGTTAATACAAAGCACTTACTAATGTACAGTATTCTGATTATCCATATTGCTCCCTTTTTTTACTTGAATCATTTTTCCACCACATTATACTATGCTCACACCCATGGTTATGACTAGCGAATTGAAGCATACAAAACCACAAAGTGCTTCGTGGTAACGAATCAATTTTTCCTAAAATGGTGGCTAAAAACAAAAAAATATATACACACTTCATACACTTGATCGTGGAGAGGCCATCCATTCCATCTTGATTGAACAAAACCCACAAAAGGTGAAAGATGTCACCATATGCGTGAAAAAGTTGTTGACTTGTTCCTGGGTGACCTACTTTTTAAAAGGCCAAAATCTTCTCTGCTTTATCGCAGTTTCGTGAAGCGAGTCCAAAATTACTGTAAAACGCTACTTACTGTAATTACTGTTTTAAGCATCAATAGTATGAAACAAACTTCTGGTGGTTTATAAAATAATGCAAATAAAAGTACTTTGCTCAACAATAAATGATAGTGATCTCATATCATGAAGATAGGCTATAAACTAACCTTACTATCTATAACATACATAGTAACATAGTACATAAGGCCGAAAAAAGACATTTGTCCATCCAGTTCGGCCTGTCATCCTGCAAGTTGATCCAGAGGAAGGCAAAAAAAACTGTGAGGTAGAAACCAATTTTCCTCACTTTAGGGGAATAAAAATTCCTTCCCGACTCCAATCAGGCAATCAGAATAACTCCCTGGATCAACGACCCCTCTCTAGTAGCTATAGCCTGTAATATTATTACGCTCCAGAAATACATCCAGGCACCTCTTGAATTCCTTTATTGTACTCACCATCACCACCTCCTCAGGCAGAGAGTTCCATAGTCTCACTGCTCTTACCGTAAAGAATCCTTTTCTATGTTTGTGTACAAACCTTCTTTCATCCAGACGCAGAGGATGTCCCCTCGTCACAGTCACCATCCTGGGAATGAATAGATGATAGGATAGATCTCTGTACTGACCCCTGATATATTTATACATATTAATTAGATCTCCTCTCAGTCGTCTTTTTTCTAAAGTGAATAACCCTAATTGTGATAATCTTTCAGGGTACTGTAGTTGCCCCATTCCAGTTATTACTTTAGTTGCCCTCCTCTGGACCCTCTCCAGCTCTGCTATGTCTGCCTTGTTTACAGGAGCCAAGAACTGTACACAGTACTCCATGTGTGGTCTTACTAATGATTTGTAAAGTGGTAGGACTATGTTCTCATCACGGGCATCTATGCCCCTTTTGATGCAACCCATTATCTTATTGGCCTTGGCAGCAGCTGCCTGACACTGGTTGTTGCAGCTTAGTTTGCTGTTTATTAAAATTCCTAGATCTTTTTCCATGTCAGTGTTACTGAGTGTTTTACCATTTAATAAGTACGGGTGACTTGCATTATTCCTTCCCATGTGCATAATTTTACATTTGTCAGTGTTAAACCTCATCTACCACTTATCTGCCCAAGCCTCCAATCTATCCAGATCCCTCTATAGTAGTATACTGTCCTCATCAGTGTTAATTACTTTACACAGTTTAGTGTCATCTGCGAAAATTTGTATTTTACTCTGCAAGCCTTCTACAAGATCATTAATAAATATATTGAAGAGAATAGGGCCCAATACTGACCCCTGAGGTACCCCACTAGTGACAGTGACCCAATCTGAGTATGTACCATTAATAAGCACCCTCTGTTTTCTATCATTGAGCCAGTTACTTACCCACTTACAGACGTTTTCTCCCAGTCCAAGCATTCTCATTAAGTTGAATGTAAAATGGCGACTTCCCATTTATTGTTGAGCATGGGTAGGCTGATAATTATTTAGGGGTCAATTCAGAAGGTTGTAATGAACAGCCTAGGTTGTGTTATGTTAACCCCATTTACCACAGGCATGAATTAGGTAAAAAAGAGCTAGTTGGCCATACCTTACTCTAATTAGATAAACTCAATACTGAAATTATTGCACCTTCATACCACTATATATTCATGACGGTGTAATGAATATGAACGATGGCGCTATTTATTTGAATCCCTACTTTAATTATGAAATGACAATTCTTATTTTAATCATGTTTAATAAAAAGCTAATTTTAAAGGAACATAGCATTACTCATATGTGTTGGTTTATTAGCATAGTAGATGTAACTTTTCCACCACTTTGTACTGTTTTTGATAAATATTCCCAATGGTTTCTAATTGCTGCACAAGAGACACAGTATTATCATTAATAACATAATATCATTAATATTGTTGTTAATTTTAGGCGGGGTGTTCTGCATCTTCATGAAAGCACAGGAATCAACGATTTAGGCCTGCCTCGCTGGAACCTTACATCTTGTCTAATTGTTGTGATCGTATTCCTTTATTTCAGCTTATGGAAAGGAGTGAAGACTTCTGGGAAGGTGAGACTTTTGGGCAGTAAACCTGCTTTTAACAAAAACTTTGAATCAGCTATTTGCAATTCAGGTGCATGAAATATGACACATCAGGCAGATTTACTAATACTGTCGGACTTATCAGTTAATGATGCTGGATGATGAATCAGGTGAATCTTTAGACTGTCTAGTCTAACTTTACAAATGTGCCAAATCTTTGTTGCTTTTAGTGCACAATGTTCCATTTAAGTCAAACCCCTTTCCGTGAAACCGCACTCTCAGGATAAATAAAGTATCTAAAACAGTCCACAATTTCATTAGTAAATCTGGCCCATTATTTCCGCCATTTCCTTAATGGAGCAGAAGATGCATGTTTTACTGAGTTTTCTGCTATGTCAACTTGCAGAGGAATTTAAATCCGTTAAAAAGGAAATCCTATCTGAGGGCAGAACAAAGTAGTGATAGATGCCCTGATTACATCTGTGTATAAACTACTAGCGGTTAGAGATGAGCAGATTGATTCTAAACTAATCAAATTCGTCACCAATTTCAAGAAAAATTCTTCTGTCATTTGAATCCGAAACTTTGGTAATTTGCTTTGAAAGAATTGTGATTAATGGCTTCTGTCATATTACTTTTAAAATTCAATGCATATACAAAAATTCAATGCATATAAAATTCAATGCATATACAATTGCCTGTATTTTTTTTCCCAGAAAACCTGTTGCAATTTTTCTACCATATATAAATGTTCAAAGAGGTTGTCTGGGGTTTTAATATTGATGACCTATCCTCAAGATGGACTATTGGTAAGCTCTGGTAATCGCTATGGCCCACTTGCAGTTTACAAGGTATAACTTCATCCATTGGATGGCGTCTGTGCTTAGTATTTTAGCTCAGCCATATTCACTTGAATGGGACTGAGTGGTGCCTAGGCCCATGTGACTGATGAATGTGATGTCTAAAGCACCAGAACACGGCAGCATCTTAAAACACCTAATTGGCAGAGGTATTGGAAGATGGACCCACAGCTCTCTGATATTGATGACCTATCCTGAGGATAAGTCATCAAAATCAAAATCTCGGACAACCCCTTTAAGCATATTTTAGTGCGTTTAATTTGGTTGCAACCAGGGGACTTCGAATTAGGTCTGCATGTTTTTCCTAAAAAACTGTTGCAATCTTTCTACTATTTATGGTTGAGTTTATAAGCATATTTTGGGACAGCATTTTTTCCCAATAAGGGACAATTTTTGGACCATTTTTTTTATTTTAAAAAGTATAAAAAATTTGACTTAATAAAATAAATAAAAACAGGCTATTTGTTAACATCAGCAACTATGTGTTTACCCATAGCTATATACAGTATCTCACAAAAGTGAGTACACTCCTCACATTTTTGTAAATATTTTATTGTGATAACACTGAAGATATGACGCTTTGATACAATGTAGAGTAGTCAGTGTACAGCTTTTATGGCAGTGTAAATTTGGTGTGCCTTCAAAATAACTAAACACACAGCCATTAATGTCTGAACCACTGGCAACAAAAGTGAATACACCCCTAAGTGAAAATGGCCAAATTGTGCCCAAAATGTGAATATATTGTGTGGCCACCATTATTTTCCAGCACTGCCTTAACTCTCTTGGGCATGGAGTTCACTAGAGCTTCACAGGTGGCCACTGGAATACTCTTCCACTCCTCCATGATGACATCACAGAGCTGGTGGATGTTAGCGACCTTGCACTCCTCCACTTTCCATTTGAGGATGCCCCACCAATGCTCAATAGGATTTAGGTCTGGAGACATGCTTAGCCAGTCCTGCACCTTTACCCTCAATTTCTTTAGCAAGGCAGTGGTCATCTTAGAGGTGTGTTGGGGTCATCATGTTGGTAGTTTGCCCTGCAGCCCAGTTTACAAAAGGAGGGAATCATACTCTGCTTCAGTATTTCACATTACATGCTAGCATTCAAGGTTCCCTCAACGAACTGTAGCTCCTCACAGCTGGCAGCACTCATGCAGCCCCAAACCATGACACTCCCACCACCATGCTTGACTGTAGGCAAGACACGCTTATCTTTGCAGTCCTCACCTGGTTGACATCACAAACACTCGACACCATCTTAACCAAATAATTTCATCTTGGCCTCATAAGACCACATGACATGGTTCTAGTAATCCATGTCTTTAGTCTGCTTGTCTTTAGCAAACTGTTTGCAGGCTTTCTTGTGCATCATCTTTAGAAGAGGCTTCCTTCTGCCATGCAGACCAATTTGATGCAGTGTGCGGTGTATGGTATGAGCACTGACAGGCTGACTCCCCACCCCTTTAACCTCTGCAGCAATGCTGGCCCCACTCATACGTCTATTCTGAAAAGACAACTTCTGGATATGATGCTGACCACGTACACTGAACTTCTTTGGTCGGCTATGGTGAGGCCCAGGGGCATTGCTAGTGTCTCAAAAGATCAGGGGCCCAAGCCCCAATAAATATGGCCAGTTCTCTAAATCGACCCTCCCCCCGCACTTTCCTGTACTCGCTATGCAGCAGCACATACCTGTCACATCCAGTGCCTCCCAGGTGATGTCTCCTCCGATATACAGTACAGACCAAAAGTTTGGACACACCTCCTCATTCAAAGAGTTTTCTTTACTTTCATGACTATGAAAATTGTAGATTCACACTGAAGGCATCAAAACTATGAATTAACACATGTGGAATTATATACATAACAAAAAAGTGTGAAACAACTGAAAATATGTCATATTCTAGGTTCTTCAAAGTAGCCACCTTTTGCTTTGATTACTGCTTTGCACACTCTTGGCATTCTCTTGATGAGCTTCAAGAGGTAGTCACCTGAAATGGTCTTCCAACAGTCTTGAAGGAGTTCCCAGAGATGCTTATCACTTGTTGGCCCTTTTGCCTTCACTCTGCGGTCCAGCTCACCCCAAACCATCTCGATTGGGTTCAGGTCCGGTGACTGTGGAGGCCAGGTCTTCTGGCGCAGCACCCCATCACTCTCCTTCATGGTCAAATAGCCCTTACACAGCCTAGAGGTGTGTTTGGGGTCATTGTCCTGTTGAAAAGTAAATGATGGTCCAACTAAACGCAAACCGGATGGAATAGCATGCCGCTGCAAGATGCTGTGGTAGCCATGCTGGTTCAGTATGCCTTCAATTTTGAATAAATCCCCAACAGTGTCACCAACAAAGCACCCCCACACCATCACACCTCCTCCTCCATGCTTCACGGTGGGGACCAGGCATGTAGAGTCCATCCGTTCACCTTTTCTGCGTCGCACAAAGACACGGTGGTTGGAACCAAAGATCTCAAATTTGGACTCATCAGACCAAAGCACAGATTTCCACTGGTCTAATGTCCATTCCTTGTGTTCTTTAGCCCAAACAAGTCTCTTCTGCTTGTTGCCTGTCCTTAGCAGTGGTTTCCTAGCAGATATTCTACCATGAAGACCTGATTCACACAGTCTCCTCTTAACAGTTGTTCTAGAGATGTGTCTGCTGCTAGAACTCTGTGTGGCATTGACCTGGTCTCTAATCTGAGCTGTTGTTAACCTGCGATTTCTGAGGCTGGTGACTCGGATGAACTTATCCTCCGCAGCAGAGGTGACTCTTGGTCTTCCTTTCCTGGGGCGGTCCGCATGTGAGCCAGTTTCTTTGTAGCGCTTGATGGTTTTTGTGACTGCACTTGGGGACACTTTCAAAGTTTTCCCAGTTTTTCGGACTGACTGACCTTCATTTCTTAAAGTAATGATGGCCACTTGTTTTTCTTTACTTAGCTGCTTTTTTCTTGCCATAATACAAATTCTAACAGTCTATTCAGTAGGACTGTGTATCCACCTGACTTCTCCACAACGCAACTGATGGTCCCAACCCCATTTATAAGGCAAGAAATCCCACTTATTAAACCTGAGAGGGCACACCTGTGAAGTGAAAACCATTTCAGGTGACTACCTTTTGAAGCTCATCAAGAGAATGCCAAGAGTGTGCAAAGCAGTAATCAAAGCAAAAGGTGGCTACTTTGAAGAACCTAGAATATGACATATTTTCAGTTGTTTCACACTTTTTTGTTATGTATATAATTCCACATGTGTTAATTCATAGTTTTGATGCCTTCAGTGTGAATCTACAATTTTCATAGTCATTAAAATAAAGAAAACTCTTTGAATGAGAAGGTGTGTCCAAACTTTTGGTCTGTACTGTAGATCTTCAATGTCATCATCTTCTTCATTCGGTCTGGACAACTTCTTTCACCGCGCCTTGTCTCTGCAGAGTGTGACACACAGACATCTTAGCTTCCTCACATTTCTATTATTGTCCTCCAACGTGGAGTCCCCACAGTGTTATCCTGCTGCTAGCTGAGCCCTTCAATACCCCAAATACTATCCTGAAGAAATATGAGTGCCCCCATAGTAATAGTGCTCCTCCAAGTCCCACCAATAGTAATTCCCTTCTAGAATGCCCTCATTATTAATACTGCCCCCTACAGTGCCCACAACCATGATACTGCTCCCCAAGAGTGCCTCCATTAGTAATTCTGCCCCCTATAGTGCCCCCAACTGTGATAACACTCCCAAAGAGTGCCCCCATTAGTAGAAGAGCCCTCCAGTATTAATAATGCTCTCACAGAGCCCCCAGAAGAAATAATGCCCCCTTATTGTTCCCCAGTGGTAATAACACCCCCCATAGTGCACTTAGTAGAAATAAGGCAGATCTATAAGTCCCTCCTATAGAGCCCCCAGTAGTAATAAGAATGCCTATAATGTACCCTGGATTTATAATACCCCTACAGTTCCCCCAGTATTTATACTGCCCCCTACTTTTATAATGCTCACCCTGAAGTGCCACCAGTATTTATAATGCCCCCTGCAGTGCCCCCTGTAGTTATATTACTCCCTCCTCCATTCAGACCCATGTAAATAACATCACACCATCTTTCCTGCCCTCTCCAAAATACAGTTCCATGTAAATAACATAACTCCCCTACCTTCAGCCCCTTCCAAAATACAGTGCCATGTAAATAACACTATTTACCTCCGCCATAAAGTCCCATGTAAATAACATCACACCATCTCTCCAGCCCCCTCCAATATACAGTCCCATGTAAATAACAACCCTCTCTATATACAGCCCCCTCCAAAATACAGTCCCATGTAAATATCATCACCGCCTCCCCAGCCACCTCCAACATGCAATCCCATGTAAACATCATCTCCTCAACATTTAGTCCCATTTAAGTAACATCACTCCCTCCCCCAGCCGCCTTCAACATACAGTCTCATGTAAATTACATTACCCTGCCCTAGCCACCTCCAACATACAGTCCCATGTAAATAACATCACTCCCTCCTACAGCCACCATCAACATACAGTCCCATGTAAATAACATGTCCCCTCCCACAGCCGCCATCAACATACAGTCCCATGAAAATAACATCCCCTCCCACAGTCGCCATCAATATACAGTCCCATGTAAATAACATAACCCCCTCCCCAGCCACCTCAAACACACAGTTCCATGTAAATAACACCCCTCTCTTCAGCCCTAACATACAGTCCAATTTAAATAACCACTACTCCCAGCATTCTTCTGCCTCTCCCTTCACCTACCTCTCCTCGTGTAGCAGACATCACCACAGATTCTTCCCCCAGGACTTCTCCTCTTCACTGCCATCCTCTCCTGCACTGGTCACATTATGGTGACATCATCGCAGGTCCTTCTAAACCACTAGCTGTTTTGCTGGTCACAGGCCTGAATACCGGTGTACAAATGGTGAGGCCAGAACAAGTAGAGGCGGTAGTAGATTGGGTGGCTGACAGTGCCTCCAGTTCCTTCACATTGTCTCCCACCCGGTCCCCTGCTGAAAGCGCAGAATTGGCTACTGCAGCCCATGAGCATCTGTCTTTCCCCTCGCCCCCTTGCAAATCAGCCAAGCTGTCTGACCCCCAAGTCATGCAGCAGTCTCTTATGCTTTTTGATTTTTCTGCTGGCAGGGTTTTTGAGGGCAGTCCACATAGCCCTGCTCCAGAAGTGGAAGAGATTGAGTGCACTGATGCCCAACCACTTATGTTTCAGGATGTGGACATGGGAGGACAACCGCAGCACATCTATGATGATTATGAAACAGAGGTGCCAACTGCTGCGGCTTACTCCAGTGTGCAGACCGGCAAGGACGGAAGGGGTGAATAGTGGGTGGAAGATGATGTGGAGGATGATGAATCCTAGACCCAACATGGAATCAAGGTCATGCAAGTGACGTGTGCAGTTCAGAGGAAGAGGTGGTGGTCACACAGCACCAGCCGCACAGCAAAAGAAGGAGCAGTGTGCAAAAGCAGAGTGGCCATCCCCTAGTCAGTACGCCTGCTACTGCCCACTGCACCCAGGGACTGAGCACACCAAAACCAGCTCCAAGGAGCTCCATGGCAGTTCTTCAGACAATGTGCTGATGACAAAACGCGGTTTGCACGTTGTGTAATCAGTGCCTGAAGCGAAGCATAAATGTTTAAAACCTGAGCACCACCTGCATCTAAATGCAAAGCATGAGCTGCAGTGGAGTAAACACCTCAAAAACCACAAAAGATCTCAGGCTCCTCCTGGTCCCTCTTCTGCTGCAGTCTCGGCCTATTCCTCCCCCTCTGGATTGACAGTGGAACCTGCCACCCTGCAAACAGAGGATGTGGCAGCAACTCCACCACGTCCGTCATCGTCACCAAGCATCTCCACAATGTCCCATGGAAGCGTTCATCTGACCATCTCCAACACACTGGAGAGAAAGAGGAAGTACCCCCCTACCCACTTGCGATGGGAGAAACCTCGTAGCAGCTCTGGGCCTAGCTGGTTTGACGCACATCCCTTGACTGGCGCATGTGCTGAATTTGGTGGTGCAGAGGTTCAAGTGTGGTCCGTCTGTGCGCGCTTTCGGCGTTCTGACCCTGCTGCTGCTTGCCTGTCTGTGCTGCAGCGTAACTTTGGCCTTCCCGCTCACCCCCTCATATGCGACGTGCCCACAAGATGGAACCCCACCTTGCACATGCTGGAGAGACTGCACGAGCAGCAGCAGGCGATAGTGGAGTTTCGGCTGCAGCATGCACGGGTGAGTCACTCTGCGGAACAGCACCACTTCACCACCGAGTGGGCTTCCATGCGGGACGTGTGTGCCATGTTGCACTGTTTCGAGTACTCCACCAACATGGCCAGTGCTGATGACTATCCCACTTCTATGTCTCCTTGAAAAAAAACTTTGGGAGATAATGGAAGAGGATGTGGCACAGGAGGAAGAGGAGGAGGAAGAGGGATCGTTTCCATGGTTATCAGGCCAGTTATTCACAAGTGGCTCGGAGGGTGGGTTCCTGCACCAACAGAGGCCAGGTAACACAATTGTCCAGCCATGGCACAGTTCTGGAGGATGAGGAGGATAATGATGAGAAGGAACCATGTTCACAGCAGGGTGGAACCCAAAGCAGCTCATGGGCATCACTGGAGCATGGCTGGGGGGATACAGAGGACACAGACGATACACCACCCACAGAGGACAGCTTGTCGTTGCCTCTGGGCAGCCTGGCACACATGAGCGCCTACAGGCTGCAGTGCCTGCGCAACGACCGCTAAGTTGCCCACATTCTAACCAGTGCTGATTACTGAGTGGCCATCCTGCTGGAAGGACAACGTGCCATTCTTAATTCCGTCACTTGAGCGTGATCGGAAGATGCGCGAGTACAAGCTGGTAGACACGCTGCTGATGGCATTCTCACCTGACACCGGTGGCTCAGTGGAAGCACAAGGTGAAGGCAGAGGAGGAGGAAGAAGTCGCCAACGCAGCTGGGGCACCACCAGCA
Organism: Bufo gargarizans; assembly: GCF_014858855.1. NCBI lineage: Eukaryota > Metazoa > Chordata > Amphibia > Anura > Bufonidae > Bufo > Bufo gargarizans. The sequence continues at coordinate 282,157,209 of NC_058084.1, read as the reverse complement.
CCTCAGAAGGGAGGGTTTGCATGGCCAAAATGTGGAAAATCTTTGTCAGCATGCCACAACAACAAGCACCACCAGCTGATATGGAACGTCTTAGCAGGAGGCAGCATTTCAGCAACATGGTGGAATAGTACGTGTGCACATGCCTACACGTACTGACTGATGGGTCTGCCCCATTCAACTTCTGGGTCTCCAAATTGGGCACATGGCCTGAGCTTGCCCTTTACGCCTTTGAGGTACTGGCCTGCTATGTTGCCAATGTAATGTCCGTACGTGTGTTCAGCACAGCAGAGGGGGTTATCACAGACAAGCACAGCCGCCTGTCCACAGCCAATGTGGACAAACTCATGTTCATTAAAATGAACCAGGCATGGATCCCACAGGACTTGTCGATACCTTGTGCACTTTCACAATGTTTTGGGGTCTTCCCAAATTTATAAAAAATAAAATTAAAATAAATAAATAAACTGCAAAAAAAGTGTTGGCTACCTCCTCCTCTACCACCACTGCTTCCACCTACACCACCACGTCCACCACCTCCTCAACCTCCTACTCCACTTTGAACTCCACCTCCTAGTTCAAGATCATAATTTTTAACATTTTTTTTCATTCTATGTTATTTTAATTCATTTCCCTATCCACATTTGTTTGCAGGACAATTGTCCTGCTTTTACCCATATTTTGCTTCCTTTTGCAGCCCACTAGCCCTTTCTATGATTTTTTTTAGAGCCATTTTAGTGCCCTAAAGTTCGGGTCCCCATTGACTTGGGTCCCCAATGGGGTTCGGTTACGGAGTCAAGTTTGGGTCCCAAACCCGAACTTCCAGGTGTTCGCTCAACCCTATTAGTTACATATTACTTTATCACAAATCGCTTTTCATAGTAAGTTTTCATAGTAGGCGTAACGAATGGGAACAGTGATCACACCGCCTTCTGTAAAAAAGAGAGAGGCTGTTAGCTCCAATTTTGATTGAAGAAAACCCGCCAAAGGACCTGCCGCGAGCATGATGACGTCACCACGTGATCACGATGGTTACACACAGTGACGTCAATGATGATGTCACAGGATGTGGCCAGCTTAATCACGTGGTGACGTCTTCGCTCTCGCCACAGGTCCTTTGGTGGGTTTTTTTCAGTCAACACGGGACACAGAGGTGAGAATAATTTTTTATTTTCAGCCACCATTTTATGAAAAATTGATTAGTGACCACAAAGTGCGAGGAAATTCAGCTTTGTGGCGAATCAAATTTTTCCTAAACCTTAGATCGAATTCCCCTTCAGATACTTCGATTTGCTTAACACTAGAAAAAACTCATCCATCAAGATTCCATCTGCCCTAGCCCTCTTTATTGCTCTTAAAGAGGAGCTTTCCTGGGTCCAGACTTTATAAACTAAGTATCAGGGTATGTAGGGCATACAGTGGGGATCTTACGCTTACTATTTTTTCTGGGTGCCGCTCCGTTTGCCCGCTGTGGCCCACAATAAATTCTCCCCCCATATGCTAATTTTTGCATCGGAACAGGGAGGAGGAGACTGCCCTGGTTCTCAATGGGCATCTCCTTCTACCTGGCTGTGATCTGTCCAATCGCAGCGGAGAGCGTCACAGCCAGGGAGAAGGTGAGGGGTTTTTTTCTCCCTGGCTGTGACGCTCTCCACTGTGATTGGACAGCTCACAGCCAGGGAGAAGGACATGCCCATTGAGAAACAGGGCAGTCTTCTTCTCATCCCTGTACTGATGCAAAAATTTGCATACAGGGCAGGAGAATTTAATGTAGGCCACAGCTGGTGAATGGAGCTGCACCCAGAAAAAATTGTAAGCGCTATTAGATCCCTGCTGTATGTCCTATATACCCTGATACTTAGTTTATAAAGTCTGGACCCATGAGAGGTCCTCTTTAATTTTAGTACCCCTTTCGAATACAAGCGACTGCTTGCTAATTTTCCTAAAGAAATCCTGTGAATAGATATCAGGTAGCAACTGTAAAAATAACTCTGCCACATGTTAGAACTTAGAACACTCCTCAAAGATAAAATTACAACATTAGTAAGTAAAAATCATGGACTTAATGAAATTACAAATTTTATAGACATGTTAAAGTTATGCAAATTATAACAAAAATTGAAACAAAATATTCAAAACCTTAAAATTTATTCAGTATCGAGTATGAACACATTATGTGTACTTACACACCATGTCATGCTATCAATGAGGGTTTTCTGAGCTCCTTCTGAGGAATGTTCTGCCACACTGCACTTGGAAACGCAAAACATCCGCATTCTTTGCGATTGCCAACCAATGACGTCCCAGATAGCCTCAATGGGAGACATGTCCGGAGATGCTGCAGGCCATGGTAATGCATATAGGCCACAACAGCTGCTCACAGTAGCACTAGCAACATGTGGCCTGGCATTGTCCTGTTAAAAAATGGCTCCTGGGACACTTAGAGATGTGGTCTTACCACTGGTTTCATAACCAAATCAATGTAACTCTGAGCTGTTGGTGCACCTGAAATGAAGACTAGAGTGGTCCGTTTACCATACATTATGCCTCCCCACACCATTTGATGCTCCTTTGTGAAGGACTCTTCATGGAGTTTCCCTTATGGTCTCCAGACCAATCTCCGGCTTTCATTGCATTTGCATCAAAGACAAAAAGCATGACTCATCACTGAAGAGGATAGCCCTCCATTGCAGTCTAGCTGTGCACCATTATAGCCTTTGCGAGCAGCATTATGAGGTCAATAGAACACCTGTAGCTGGAAGTATGGCTCCAAGCCCAATATCGTACAAACGCCTTCTGATGGTTTGTATAGACACTGTTTGCCACCCTAGGCTTGGTATGTGACTTCCTGTTTGACTTGCAGTACAAAATGGATCACTATTCGTTATACTTCTAATGAGACGATCTATCAGTGCAGAGGTCCTGTGCAACTCTTGCTGTTATTCCAATTCTTTATTGTTTTCCCAGCTACCAAAACATGCGACATTGAACAGCACTGACGCACCGCGTGATAAACCAAGGTCTCTCAGTTCAAGCACTCTCTCCTTCTCAGTTTGTGACAAGGCGCAATAATTACTGTTGTACCAGTGGACAATAATTTTGAAAAGTCTTTTAAAATTAATCTCTTAAAATATAATATAAATGTAATAAATAGTTTCCCTCGATCAACTCAACCCTGATATCTTTGGGAGAAAGTCAGGGCCGTTGAATATCTCTCTCTCATAATGCCTCCCATTTTAGAGGGAACTGAACAATAATAGCAATAACAATAATCCATGTATGTATATGGTTTGATCATTATGCTTATCACTGTATGACATTGGATGCTAATTCTTTATGGCTACGCCTTTACCTGTCATGTTCTTCTGTCTTTCTTAATTGAAAATTGGAAAATAAAGAATTTATAAATAAATAAATGTAATAAATAACCTCTATTATTGTGTCATTTGCCGTTTATATTCTTTTCTTTTTTTATTCTTTTGAATCTTCTGTCTTGGATTTTAGGTGGTGTGGATTACAGCTACAATGCCATATGTTGTCTTGACAGCATTGTTACTTCGTGGCATTACTCTTCCAGGAGCTATAGATGGAATTAAAGCTTATTTAAGTGTTGATTTTCTTCAGCTTTGTAAGCCTTCGGTAAGTGGACATATAGGCAGTGCAAGGATGTGCTTTATTTACATTTTTTAGCTTTGTTACCATGTACTTGTGGCAATGTAAAATGACCCATTCTATTATTTTATATGCAGTAGTTTTCCATTAGATAGGCACTGGTTTTAAAATATTTATGGCAAAGACTGTTTAGCTTCCTTACTAAATGCATAGTAAGTTTGTTATAATACAGTAAATTACATTTCTACTTAGATATTTATAATGTAGATGAACAGCCAATAGGAAAGTTGACAATAAGGGACAACAGCTCTCTGGGCTATTCAACTAGGAAATGAGCTTCAATGGACCCCTTTCTAAATTGAGATTTATCACTGCTTTGATTGTCTCTAGAGTTGAGCGAAGCAAGCTTCGGATGCTTAATTCGAAGTCACTTTGTTCAAAACTACGGAATAATAGTGTATTGAGATTTGTCTCCATACAGTGTTAGAATGTATGGGCTCCGATGAGCCGAAGAGAGTTATTCATGAAGTCGCGCTTGACTTTGTCGAATAACTTCAGTAGTTGATTTTTAAAGTGGAAAACCACTTTAATACTTGAAACAGAACTTGGCTTTGGTTACGACTGGTACCTTGGAACCGAAGCAGGTTATTTCAACTGTATATCTATCTGTTCTTGTTGCTGAGCAGGAGAAAGTCAAAGAATGCAGTTGTCTGAGTCTCCTCTTATACTGCCCCATATTGAAATAAATGGAGCATGTAACCTGCAAGGAAATGACGCTACCAAACAGCATAGCACCAATTTTTGGAATTGAACATTTTAAATTTACACACGGAGGTGCATGTACTGAAAGGTTTTAAAAGGCAATGTGTCATCAGAAAATCACCTATTGTTTAAATGATGGGGAAGAATTTTCAAACTGGTGTAAAGGAAAACTGGCTTATTTTCTCATACCAATCAGATGCCACCAATTTTTTTACCGAGAAGCTCTGAAAAATGAAAGGTGGAATCTGCTTGTTTTCTATCAGTTTTGATAACTCACCCCCATGTTTTTATGTTAAAAATATTTTTTTGAATTTTTGTGATTACATTTTTCCACATTACTATCTATATTAGATTTTTTTTTTAAGTATATAAGGCCTCATGCACACGACAGTATTTTTTCACTGTCCGCAAAATGGGGTTCCGTTGGTCCGTGATCCGTGACCGTTTTTTTGTCCGTGGGTCTTCCTTGATTTTTGGAGGATCCACGGACATGATCCACGTTTTGGTGTCCGCCTGCCGTGCGTAGCCAAACGGATCCGTCCTGAATTACAATGCAAGTCAATGGGGACGGATTCGTTTGACGTTGACACAATATGGTGCAATTGCAAACAGATCCGTCCCCCATTGACTTTCAATGTAAAGTCTGGAGTTCCTTTATACCACCTGATCAGAGTTTTCTCCAATCCAATGGTATATTTTAACTTGAAGCGTCCCCATCACCATGGGAACGCCTCTATGTTAGAATATACTGTCGGATATGAGTTACATCGTGAAAACTCAGATCCGACAGTATATTCTAACACAGAGGCGTTCCCATGGTGATGGGGACGCTTCTAGTTAGAATATACTACAAACTGTGTACATGACTGCCCCCTGCTGCCTGGCAGCACCCGATCTCTTACAGTGGGCCGTGATCAGCACAATTAACCCCTCAGGTGCTGCTCCTGAAGGGCTTAATTGTGTGTATCATAGCCCCCTGTAAGAGATCAGGGCTGCCAGGCAGCAGGGGGCAGACCCCCCATCCCCAGTTTGAATATCATTGGTGGCCAGTGCGGCCCCCCCGCCCCCCTCCCTCCCTCTATTGTAATAATAGCATTGGTGGCCAGTGTGCACCCCCCCTGCCTCCCTGCCCCCCCTCCCTCCCTCTATTGTAATAATAGCATTGGTGGCACAGTGTGCGGCCTCCCCCGGCCCCCCCTCCCTCCCTCTAAAGCATTAACATTGGTAGCAGTGTGCGCCCCCCCGCCCCCCCCTTCCTCCCTCTATTGTTTTAATACATTGGTGGCAGTGTGCGCCCCCCCCCCTTCCTCCCTCTATTGTTTTAATACATTGGTGGCAGTGTCTGGCCTCCCCTCCCCTCGATCATTGGTGGCAGCGGAGTAGAAGCATCATACTTACCTGCTGGCTGCTGCGATGTCTGTGTCCGGCCGGGAGCTCCTCCTACTGGTAAGTGACAGGTTTGTGCGGCGCATTGCTGTCACTTACCAGTAGGAGGAGCTCCCGGCCGGACACAGACATCGCAGCAGCCAGCAGGTAAGTATGATGCTTCTACTATTGCTAAGTAACCATGGCAACCAGGACTGCAGTAGCATCCTCGTTGCCATGGTTACCGATCGTAGCCCCAGCGATTAAACAGGGACTCCGATCGGAACTCCGCTGTCACCAATGATCGGGGGGGGGGGGAGAGGGGAGGCCGCACACTGCCACCAATGTATTAAAAGAATAGAGGGAGGAAGAGGGGGGGGGGTGCACACTGCCACCAATGTATTAAAACAATAGAGGGAGGAAGGGGGGGCGGGGGGGCCCACACACTGCCACCAATGTATTAAAAGAATAGAGGGAGGAAGGGGGGCGGGGGGCGCACACTGCCACTAATGTTAATGCAATAGAGGGAGGGAGGGGGGCCGCACACTGTGCCACCAATGCTATTATTACAATAGAGGGAGGGAGGGGGTCGGGGGGGGGCAGCACTGGGCCACCAATGAAATTTAAACTGGGGGGGTCTGCCCCCTGCTGCCTGGCAGCCCCCGGATCTCTTACAGGGGGCTATGATATGCACAATTAACCCCTTCGGGTGCAGCACCTGAGGGATTAATTGTACGGATCACGGCCCCCTGTAAGAGATTGGGTGCTGCCAGGCAGCAGAGGGCAGTCATGTACACAGTTCGTTGTATATTCTAACTAGAAGCGTCCCCATCACTATGGGAACGGCTCTGTGTTAGAATATACTGTCGGATCTGAGTTTTCACGAAAAACCTTTTATGCAGACGGATCTTCAGAAAGTAACCTACGGCCACAGATCACGGACACGGATGCCAATCTTGTGTGCATCCGTGTTCTTTCACGGACCCATTGACTTGAATGGGTCCGTGAACCGTTGTCCGTCAAAAAAATAGGACAGGTCCTATTTTTTTGACGGACAGGATACACGGATCACGGTCTCGGCTGCAAAACGGTGCATTTTCCGATTTTTCCACGGACCCATTGAAAGTCAATGGGTCAGCGAAAAAAAAAAACGGAAAACAGCACAACGGCCACGGATGCACATAACGGTCGTGTGCATGAGGCCTAATCCTGCAGTTTTCACACTGGCCACTAGCTCTAATAATAGGTCATAATTTCCTGTTCTGTACAGGTAAGGCTACTTTCACACCTGCGTTAGGTGCGGATCCGTCTGGTATCTGCACAGATGGATCCACACCTATAATGCAAACGCTTGTATCCGTTTGCATTATTCTTTTTAAAAACAGTCTAAGTCAAAACGGATCTGTCCTGACCTACGTTGAAAGTCAATGGGGGACGGATCTGTTTTCAACTGCACCATATTGTGTCAGTGAAAACGGATCAGTCCCCATTGACTTACATTGTAAGTCAAGACGGATCCGTTTGGCTCTGCATTGCCAGTCTGCATCGCCAGTCGGACACCAAGCAGCGTTTTGGTGTCCGCATCCAGAGCGGAATGGAGGGGGAAAGGAGCCAAACTGATGCATTCTGAACGGACCCTTATCCATTCAGAATGCATTGGGGCTGAACTGATCCGTTTTGAACCGTTTGTGAGAGCCCTGAAACGGATCTCACAAATGGAATTCAAAATCCCAGTGTGAAAGTAGCTTTTAAGTTGCTATTATCATTATCTCTACAGGCAGAATTAGGCCCCATTTACACGACTTTGTCTGTTTTGTAGACCACGAACTGCAGAACACAGACACCGGCCTATATTTTCCCCTTTTCTAGGTCCTGCACTGTCCATGTTAAAAATGCCTATTCTTGTCCACAAAATGGACAAGAATAGAATATGTTCTTTTTTTTTATGGGGGGGGGGGTGGCTACGGAACGGATATACGGATGTGGACTGCACAGGTCTGCAAAAAATGTGGATCGGATGCAGCACAAAAATATGTCTGTGTGAATGGAGCCTTACAATGACAAGTAACACCTCTGTATGGATAACGCAGACTCCATCATTTACAAATGGTAATATCACAGCTTTTCAGCTCACTCCTGACCTCTCCACACGTTATGATAAAGTCTCCCATAGAATTCAATGAGTCATCTCCTGTCCAAGATTTAAACAATAAGTCACCTTCCCTTTCAGAACCTTTCAGTACATGTATCTCAGTGAGTAAATGTATAACTTTCAATAAAAAAAACTGGGTGCTATGCTGTTTGGCAGCTTCATTTCCTTGCAGATCAATATGGGGTAGTATAAGAGTAGACTCGAATAACTGAAGTCTTTGACAGTCTGTGTCCATGGTCCTTGTAGCTGCTCTCAAAAGAAATAAGCCTTTGCATTTTTAAGGCCTCACCAAAAATTTTAAAAATTTTAATAAAAATAAAAATTGATTTATATAGGTCATTTTCTGATGACACATTCCCTTTAAGCTTGGTAATATGTACAGGTCCTTCTAAAAAAATTAGCATATTGTGATAAAGTTCATTATTTTCTGTAATGTACTGATAAACATTAGACTTTCATATATTTTAGATTCATTACACACAACTGAAGTAGTTCAAGCCTTTTATTGTTTTAATATTGATGATTTTGGCATACAGCTCATGAAAACCCAAAATTCCTATCTAAAAAAATTAGCATATCATGAAAAGGTTCTCTAAACGAGCTATTAACCTAATCATCTGAATCAACTAATTAACTCTAAACACCTGCAAAAGATTCCTGAGGCTTTTAAAAACTCCCAGCCTGGTTCATTACTCAAAACTGCAATCATGGGTAAGACTGCCGACCTGACTGCTGTCCAGAAGGCCATCATTGACACCCTCAAGCAAGAGGGTAAGACACAGAAATAAATTTCTGAACGAATAGGCTGTTCCCAGAGTGCTGTATCAAGGCACCTCAGTGGGAAGTCTGTGGGAAGGAAAAAGTGTGGCAGAAAACGCTGCACAACGAGAAGAGGTGACCAGACCCTGAGGAAGATTGTGGAGAAGGACCGATTCCAGACCTTGGGGGACCTGCGGAAGCAGTGGACTGAGTCTGGAGTAGAAACATCCAGAGCCACCGTGTACAGGCGTGTGCAGGAAATGGGCTACAGGTGCTGCATTCCCCAGGTCAAGCCACTTTTGAACCAGAAACAGCGGCAGAAGCGCCTGACCTGGGCTACAGAGAAGCAGCACTGGACTGTTGCTCAGTGGTCCAAAGTACTTTTTTCGGATGAAAGCAAATTTTGCATGTCATTCGGAAATCAAGGTGCCAGAGTCTGGAGGAAGACTGGGGAGAGGGAAATGCCAAAATGCCTGAAGTCCAGTGTCAAGTACCCACAGTCAGTGATGGTGTGGGGTGCCATGTCAGCTGCTGGTGTTGGTCCACTGTGTTTTATCAAGGGCAGGGTCAATGTAGCTAGCTATCAGGAGATTTTGGAGCACTTCATGCTTCCATCTGCTGAAAAGCTTTATGGAGATGAAGATTTCATTTTTCAGCACGACCTGGCACCTGCTCACAGTGCCAAAACCACTGGTAAATGGTTTACTGACCATGGTATTACTGTGCTCAATTGGCCTGCCAACTCTCCTGACCTGAACCCCATAGAGTATCTGTGGGATATTGGGAAGAGAAAGTTGAGAGACGCAAGACCCAACACTCTGGATGAGCTTAAGGCTGCTATCGAAGCATCCTGGGCCTCCATAACACCTCAGCAGTGCCACAGGCTGATTGCCTCCATGCCACGCCGCATTGAAGCAGTCATTTCTGCAAAAGGATTCCCGACCAAGTATTGAGTGCATAACTGAACATAATTATTTGAAGGTTGACTTTTTTTGTATTAAAAACACTTTTCTTTTATTGGTCAGATGAAATATGCTATTTTTTTTAGATTTTGGGTTTTCATCAATATTAAAACAATAAAAGGCTTGAACTACTTCAGTTGCGTGTAATGAATCTAAAATATATGAAAGTCTAATGTTTATCAGTACATTACAGAAAATAATGAACTTTATCACAATATGCAATTTTTTTTTAAAGGACCTGTACACTATAAACTGGCCATATGTATTATTAGACATCTGTTGGTGGATCCTAATGATTTGACCATTGGCCTATGCGGACAGCAAAAAAGAAAAGACTTTTCAGATTGTTTCTCAGGAGATCAAGAACATGAGGAGTGTCTGGCAGCAGTATATTAATCTCTTACTGTTCAAATATACAGGCAGGATTGGTCCATCTGATGAGGGATTTAGGAGAAACGGCTTTTGACGGCTTTTGACCAAGCAAGCATTCAGCCAACACTAGCTAAAGTGTATATCCTGCTTAAATATTTTCATTTTTATTTCCAATTATTCTATGTCTTCCTCTGCTTCTAAATATTTTTCAAAAAGTACTAAAACAGCAGATAGCTAATCTGCAGTATTGCCTGGTACAATTGTTTAATGACAAGTCTGCTTAAACTGTAGATTTGTTTTCCAAAGATCTGCTCAGTGTATGCTATGAATTAACAAGGCAATGATTATATTATATTAAATGCGCCTTCAAAGATAGTTGACAAATTAATTTATTAGAAAAATAAAACAATAGAAAACAAAACAATGCTACGGAGCCCATTCTTTTCACTTGCAACTAATTTAAACCAATATTTTATTTTCCATAAGAAAGAGCACCAGAGGGGCATAATTTCCCTCTCTGTGAGCTCACGACTTGACAACTCAAAGCAATAATCTGAGAAATTGGAATTGGACTCAGTAATTGGTGAAATTACCTTGCATTCAAAAGTATCTTTCATCTTTATGCTGAATGAGCTTCCTGCAATTATCTCTAATAACAGCTCTCCCTCTCTCCCTCCTCCTTTTACCATTCTTTGTCTGGTTGGTTGGGGGGATTGTTTAAGGTTTGGATTGATGCTGCCACTCAGATCTGCTTCTCACTCGGTGTTGGGTTTGGTGTGCTAATCGCTTTTTCCAGTTACAACAAGTTTACAAACAATTGCTATAGGTAAGCAATAAACACATGTCTAGCTTTTCCATCAATACTCTTGCAATAAATAGTAAATTAATCTTTTGCCATCTCCTATATTTCTGCATTTATGACTAATATAATGTGGTCTGATTATTATCTAAGTCACAATTACATACAAACGCAATCTAACAAAACTAATAACACACAAAGAGTTGTATCTTCATGTCTTATATTAATCAGATTTAGTAAACATTCAAAGCGCAAGGAGACAAAATAAGTAATCCCTTGAATTTAATAACCTGTAGTTTAGCCGCAATCATCTCCACTCAATCTAAGATTTGCACAACATCGAGGAGGACATTGAACCATTCCACCCTGCAAATGTCTTTCAGTTTAGAACTCTGACTTGGCCATTTTAAAACAAATCTTCTCTTTAAACCATTCTTTAGTTGATTCTACTAGCTGATTTACTTGTGTGATCTACTTATCAAGACTGGCGGATCCATACTCCAGTCTTGATCTCCCTGCACCGGCGTGAGATACCCCAAATTTATTAAAATACAGATGCTTCTTAATAAAGGCCTGCTGTATTCCAGATACTAAAGTCTACACCAGACTGGCGTAGTCTTCAGTTATAACATCTCCCAATTTTCTGGCGATAGTTATAAGAAATCTGATGGGCAATGCAAAGCCTCGCCCCTCCTAAGACCAACAGCATTTCTCAGTACTACAGAAGCTGCAGAAAAGCTTAAAGTGGCAAATTATGGTGCACGTATGGCATCTTGCAGATCATCACTAACAAGCATTCTTAAGAACGCTCATTAGTGATGATCTGGCAGTGTAATACTGCTGCCAATTACTCAATAAATAAGCAAATGATTGTTCATCGGGTAAGTGCAATCTTTCAACAGGTTTAAAAATCATTTGCCGGTGTCAGATTGTGCTGTCTAATCACGATCTGCTGCCGGCAAAGAGTGATTCCGTATGGGGACAAGTGATGGCATAATAATCGCTCCTGCCTATACAGAGGAGGAGAATGCTGCATATAGTAGCAGTGGTTTCCTCTGCTAGTGAACAGGCGATTGTTGGGAAGAAATGCTTCCATCCTGACAATCGCCTGTGTGATCTGCCAGTGTAATAGAAGAAGCTTTAGATAATAACCAGACCACATTTTATTAGTAATAAATGCACAAATATAGGTAATTCCCAAGGGTTCATTTTCTTTTCTTGTAATTGTATATGTTGTAATATATGGTGTTGTTAGTTTAAAAAAACACAATTTCCATAATGAAGTATTTTCAGCTAAACATACAAACTTTAAAGGAGCTGTCCAACTTTGAGACTGTTTTAACTAGTGGCATCAGTGTGTTGCACCTGCTACAAAAGTCTTACTCACCTGCTCCCCATCACTCAATTCTAGCTTCTTGGCTTCCATCAGCAGTCTTCTGGTCCCCGTCCTGTTAACTTCCAGATGGATGGGTCACTTGTGCCGCTGTATTCAATGACTTGACTCAGCAGTGATATGTCCCCAAGCAGCACGTCCCTTATGGTGATGCTTAAGGACATGTGATTGATGAACCCATCTGTCAGAAGATAGCTGATGGAAGTTTCATAAAAGTAGTCCTAAGAATTTTCCATGGAAATATTTTACAATTTCTGGATCTGACTTACTATATGTTAGATGTATGTACACTGTGAATATTCAACTTACCCCAAGTAGTCGTAAAGAGACATAGAAATTTCAGGTAATGTAAAAATCAAAATATCTTGCTTACTTAGAGTGAATCACAAGAGTACTATTGCTGTGTACATAAGCTGCATTTGTAAGGTGAATTTACACTGCATAATTGTTGGGTCAATTATTTTGAACAAAAGTTACTACTAACACTCATTCCTGATAATCTGCGTGTGTAAATGTGCTGCCGATCACCCAATGAACAAGTAAAATGTTTGTTCATCTAGTGAAATGATTTTTCATGCTGCACATAATAAAGTATTGTTTCTTGGTGGCATGATTGTCCTATTTGAACAGTCATCTGCTGCCACAAACAATGAACATGTATGAGGACAAGTGATGGTAATAGCCATCATTTGCCAGCATACACTGGAGGAGATTTATGTATGTAAGAAAAGCTCTTTCCCTCCACTGACTAGCATACAATTATCAGGAAAGAGCTATCCCTTCCCAATAATTGCCTGCTTATTTGGGCAGTGTAAATTTGCCTTTAATATTAAATGAAATTGGAAAGTGTTTGGAAAAGGCTAACCTAACACGACTAGATTCAATCCTCTTTGGCACTAAATATAAGGCTACTGCACAAGACCGTAATAGACTCATTTGAAACCAACCATGCTCTGTACATGATGTGGACAGTCCACAAGAACAACTTTATATGCAACAATGGCAAAAAGCTCCATACAAAAACACAATTCTCTGTAAGAATAGTCAATAGATACAATTGATTTAGCATACACCTGAATGGAACGCGCTTACAATTCAATAATTGTGCCAATAGATTTTAGGTTATGGTTCCTTTTTTACAGGCTCCTATTTTTATATTCTCCAGATCATTACTATAAAGTCAAGTATTGATCTTCTAAGCTGATATGTTGAAACTTTGTTAGGCTATATTCTCACTGCCATTATGGTTTCATTCCATAAGGATTTGTTACTAAACAAAATTGCAGAATAGTTTTGTACTTTGCATTATTCTACATTGTACAATTATAAGTCAATGGGAGCCTTCAGAATTCATAGCAAAATGGATCCAATGCATATCCCTCATGGATCCCATGAAACCTGAATCCATGACTGCAGTGTGAGTCCTAAAGTCAGCCCTAAACATTAGATTGTCATCAGCAGAATAGCCATTCGGCTGTCATCTTTCCTTCCTGACTTGCCTAATTTGTAATTGGATTAGCAGAGCATTCATGTTTATTTTAATAAGGAGAAGGTAATAAGCTGTTGCCCCACATCTCTGGTAGTACTTTCTCCCAAGGATACTAAGGATCAGAATTTTAACATGGTGTCCAATTCTCTGTCATCTACCATTGAGATGATTTTAATGCATACACATTAGATTATTTGATTCCAGTTCACTATAGCCATCCTTAATATCAGCATTTAGATCACAAAATGTTTGGCTTATGTATAGTAATTAAAATAAAAGCTACTCCCTTTGTATCATCATAGTTTTAAAGTTTTACATACTGTATGTCTTAGCTTAATCTTATCCTAAAAGCAAGATAGAAAAGTCAACACTACAAACCATTTCTCCCAAGCATTTTGTGGACTGCTGGAAGCTCCGTGTGTTAGAGACTTTCTGCTTTTTAGTTGTTGGTTGAAAAGTATCCACCATTTGTCTCTTACAGAGATGCAATCATCACCACCTCAGTCAATTCTTTGACAAGCTTTTTCTCTGGTTTTGTCATCTTCTCTTTTCTTGGATATATGTCGCAGAAACATAATGTACCAATTAGTGATGTTGCAAAAGATGGTAAGAATGTTAATACATCTTAAAATATGTAAAGTGAGGTTAACACATCGTTCTTGCCATTCTGTTGAGGCATCTGTTTTTTTATAGCATGCTGCAAAAAAACATTTGTAGCAAGCCCCTGAGTAGTTGATGCAGAAGATGGGACTGGTAGTGTCCCTGATGAGATGTTGTGTCAGAGTGTACTCCTAGACGTAAAAGGATAACTGTCTCTCTTTATTTAGTGCAAAATATTACTTGTGGTATGTCCAGCAGTATTAAGTACAAAGTGATGTTTTTGGCACCAGATGAGAAAGTATGGTGGCTGGTTGTGTGGCAATTAAATGGCACTAGCAGACACTTGTGGATATAAGTGTCCACTGTGAGATTCAGGCTTCGGGTTAGAATGGCCTGGTTGTTAGCTAGGTGATGGGTGTCTGAGTTGTAGTCCCTCATCTGTAGAAGTGTATGTACAGCTGTGATTACTTTGCTGTCTAGTCACACTGAAGCTTCCAGGAGGCAGTGTTCTTGATTCTGACCATCCCACTGGAGTGATAGTCTCACAGAAGAACTGGATACGGTTCCTAAGACTAGGAGCTCTAGCATGTGTTTTCTCTCCATTTTGTTGTCTACTCAGGAACTCCCCCTCCTGGCAGGAAGTAGGACCAGCCCACTCCTACCAAAAGGGGAGGAACAAGGTGGTTAATCTTGTTCCTGCCAACCATACCTTCTCTGCTGGGACATACGACCAAAGCATAACATAACATGCCATAACAATTAAAATGAAAATAAGCAGGATCCAATAGTATAGGAATCCAGCTGCTTCCTGTTGTATCCTGGTTGTATTCAGTAACTATAACTATGACCAACTATGTCCACTACTTGTTAAGGCACTTTTACCGTGGACGAGGATTGGACCAATTATCAGGAAAGAATGTATGTACAAATTCTTATTTCCGATAAGTGGCCTGTGTAAGTGTGCTGCAATCATTTGACAAATGAGAAAAAAGCTCATGTGGCAGGTGATCACACCTAAAATCCTCATTTGTTAGCTGCACAAATAAATCCTCTGTAAACAGAGGATGTGCCACTGACAATGTGCAAAGTGAATAGAGGTGGGCAGACGACTATAATAATGATTACTTATTCTCCATTCATTTTGAATAAGCATAAATTAACTTGTATATAGTCGACTGGCGCACATTAATAGTCTGGCATAGGCCCGTGTAAGAGGACCCTTAGAAGGGTACTTCAACAGTAAGCTGATCATGACATTTAACCCGGCTAGAAGTCACAGACATCTGCTGTAATCTGTGGAACCCGGCAGTAAATGCTTAATTTCTCTGCAGTCCAACTGCAGGGGAAAGTAAGCATTGTACAGTGCCCCTCTACGTGTGCATGAGGCCTAACACTCTGCCCCGCTGCTGCTCTGCAAACCTTGACTTCGGGGGGGGGGGGGCGAGAAGGGCTTGTTCCATCCTGAAGGGAGGGGGGGCGGGGGGTCTTGTGGCAGCACCCACCATCCTGAAGGGGAGGGGGATGACTGCTTGTATGGAGGTGAGTACGGCCATCCTACATGGCGGGGGTGGGAGAGCAGTGGCCCGATAGTTAGTCCGTTCCATGCAGCGGTCCCTAAGGACCATGGCATAGAAGGGGTTATGTCTGCAGTTTGAAGCAGACTGTCAGCTGTATGTTACAGCTGACAGCAGAGGTTGCAGTACATTTTTTCCAGAAGAGTATTTTTAGCCAAGGAGAAGTATGAATTTTGTGGTATCACAGCAGTCTTCTGGTCCCCGTCCTGTTAACTTCCAGATGGATGGGTCACTTGTGCCGCTGTATTCAATGACTTGACTCAGCAGTGATATGTCCCCAAGCAGCACGTCCCTTATGGTGATGCTTAAGGACATGTGATTGATGAACCCATCTGTCAGAAGATAGCTGATGGAAGTTTCATAAAAGTAGTCCTAAGAATTTTCCATGGAAATATTTTACAATTTCTGGATCTGACTTACTATATGTTAGATGTATGTACACTGTGAATATTCAACTTACCCCAAGTAGTCGTAAAGAGACATAGAAATTTCAGGTAATGTAAAAATCAAAATATCTTGCTTACTTAGAGTGAATCACAAGAGTACTATTGCTGTGTACATAAGCTGCATTTGTAAGGTGAATTTACACTGCATAATTGTTGGGTCAATTATTTTGAACAAAAGTTACTACTAACACTCATTCCTGATAATCTGCGTGTGTAAATGTGCTGCCGATCACCCAATGAACAAGTAAAATGTTTGTTCATCTAGTGAAATGATTTTTCATGCTGCACATAATAAAGTATTGTTTCTTGGTGGCATGATTGTCCTATTTGAACAGTCATCTGCTGCCACAAACAATGAACATGTATGAGGACAAGTGATGGTAATAGCCATCATTTGCCAGCATACACTGGAGGAGATTTATGTATGTAAGAAAAGCTCTTTCCCTCCACTGACTAGCATACAATTATCAGGAAAGAGCTATCCCTTCCCAATAATTGCCTGCTTATTTGGGCAGTGTAAATTTGCCTTTAATGTTAAATGAAATTGGAAAGTGTTTGGAAAAGGCTAACCTAACACGACTAGATTCAATCCTCTTTGGCACTAAATATAAGGCTACTGCACAAGACCGTAATAGACTCATTTGAAACCAACCATGCTCTGTACATGATGTGGACAGTCCACAAGAACAACTTTATATGCAACAATGGCAAAAAGCTCCATACAAAAACACAATTCTCTGTAAGAATAGTCAATAGATACAATTGATTTAGCATACACCTGAATGGAACGCGCTTACAATTCAATAATTGTGCCAATAGATTTTAGGCTATGGTTCCTTTTTTACAGGCTCCTATTTTTATATTCTCCAGATCATTACTATAAAGTCAAGTATTGATCTTCTAAGCTGATATGTTGAAACTTTGTTAGGCTATATTCTCACTGCCATTATGGTTTCATTCCATAAGGATTTGTTACTAAACAAAATTGCTGCTGTACATAGCGCTGTACATAGCGCCCACCTAATGCTGGCATACACAGAGCCTACCTGACATTGCCATACACAGCGCCCACCTAACACTACTATATACATATTTTTTACACAGCTCTACTACATGCCCATTACACAGATAGTTTACAATATACAAATTGCGCACACTGCTCTGCTACATGTCCATTACACAGATAGAACTACTGTGTGCACATTACACACAGAAAACTGTACAATAGACTGGTTTCACTGACATAGCCCTGCTTTATACACACCTTCCATACATAAAGTACCTCTGCATTCTCCACCAGCACAGTCCTACACGGAGCCTGTGTTCCCCTAACTCCTCCCAAACACATGGCTGATCACATGACTGTGACATCACCACAGGTCCTCTAACCACAATGTAGTCTGGAGCTGGTCCTGGTGAGAGAGATGTCCATGAGGGGCGGGCTTCTCAGGAGAGGGGTGGGGCTTCAAGTGTGCCAGACCTGGCAGCTTCTGATACAGCGCTCCTGACTGGGGGGGGGGGGGGGGTAGAGGGAGACAGTGCGCGCTGCAGTGTGCACACAGGAGGAGTTACAGAAAATCCGCCAGATGACAGATTCTCTGTAAACTCACTGAGAGCAGCCTGCTGTGCATAGGAAGCACAGCAGGCTGTAGAACAAAAAACAAAAAATATAGATAAATAGCACCAATTGGAGAAATGATTTTCTCCACAAAGTAAATTAATTAGTGTAAATGTATTTTTTATTTTTTTACCAACAAGGTGTCCACATCCTGTCTCTATAATGCAGAAAGGTGCTCTAGACCGAAAGATACTCTTTCTTAACATGCCTTACTTTGCTCATCATAAACTCTGAATTATTGTATTGAGTATTAAAATGTGTTTTTATAATGTAAATGACCCCTTTAAATAAAAAAAATCCGCCTAGTTTCACCTTCTGGCACATTATATAGACGTTGATAGGGTTCCCCACTGGGGGTCTATATTCTGATAAAATCAAAATGCTGATGCAACTCCAGAAGGTTTTCCCTACAAAGAAAAAACATGATTTCACTGTAATCTAAGATTTATTGCCACTTTTGTAGTCCTAGTCAGATTTACAGTATACGTTAATATATATACACCAACATTGTAGTTGCTAAATTTTGGGCATGTAAGATCTGCCACTCGGAACTCCCCCTGGGGGACTCCAAACGATGGCCTCCGTTTACATAACCCCCACCCATTTTTAGCCCAGAACTGCTTCTCAAAACTTGCTGGGACTGTCCCTGTGAATGTGATTGATTTTGATTAATACATTTTGTTGTCTTTTAGGGCCTGGATTGATATTTATAATCTACCCTGAAGCTATAGCTACTCTTCCACTTTCCTCCGTTTGGGCAGTTATATTTTTTATAATGCTTCTTACACTTGGAATTGACAGCGCTGTAAGTAAATATCTCAAATCTGATTCAAAAGATCATGTATATAATGGGTCTTCTTTTTAATATGTTTCCAACTTGTATTATAGCACATATTTTTTTATTTCTATTATTACTAAAGGGCATGGGCGGACTGGGAACTTAAAAGTGGCCCTGGAAAAAAAAACTAAAAGTGGCCCATGTTGTAGGCGGGTCCAAATTGACAGAAGGAGGGGCAAAACAAGTAGACAGGGCCAGCAGTACTGTAGTGCAACACAAACTACCGCCCCTGCAGAACCAAATACCACAGTGTAGTACAAAATACTGCCTGAGGATGGTGATACAGTTAAATTCAGGAGAGGGACCTGTAGCCATCAGCCAGGTGCACAAGTACCTGATGCTTCTTTCATTAATTAATGCTTACAGCATCAGATAGTTACGTACCCTGTCTGTGGCCATGAGGAGGGGTCAAGGAGCATCTGCCCACCACAGTTTTCCTGTAGGGTCATGACCAGTCTGCCTATGTTAAAAGGAATCTGTTACCACATACCTCAATAATCCAAGTGAAATGTTAAATGTGTCATGGTCTCCTGATTGGTATGTTTTTCTCCTCATCCAGATTGGTTCCTGCGTTGCAGAGAAATCTTACATTTTGTGATATGAAAATAAGCTGTTTGTTGCTATGAGGTTATCACTGTTGCACCTCATTGCACCAAAAGGCCAACTGCTTATTACTGCTCATTCAGTGGTTTGTGATAGGGCTAGGTAGTGGTGATGTATCTCGCCTGGCCCTGCATTCTCACACATGGCTCATTGCTTTGGCGGTCATTGCATACATAGTACAGCTCTGATGTTTGCCAGGACTGAAGTAATCTGTACTGTGCAGCCATGGCAAGCATCAGGAATGCACTACGAGTATGCCGACTGCCGAGACTGCTCGCCTAAGAACACAGGGCTAGGCAAAGTACATCACCACTGCCTGGTCCTGTCAAGCAAAACTAGTGGGTAGGGAAGACAGCGATATGGAACTGAGCTTTTAGTGCAAAGAGGTACAGTGGTTATGCCCACATTGCACTAAATAGGTAATTTGCATATCACAAAATCTAAGATTTCTCTGCAATGCAGGCACCAATCTAGATAGGGCCCAAAAATTTGGAATCAGGAGATCATGACGAGTGCAACTTCAGCTACCCTTTAAACTTTGCATCAAACATCCCTGCCACTATCTTAACTTAAAGTCTCAATTTCAGCTACACATGTGGACAAAATTGTTGTTACTATTCCGTTAAGGAAAAAAATATAAACGAACTGAGAAAAGTAATCATAAATAAAACTTTACTGAAAATCAATTAATGAAAATCAGACATTGCTATTGAATTGTGGTTCAACAGAATAATTTTTTACAACAAACTAATGAAACTGGCTTGTACAAAACTGATGGTACCCTTAAAGAGGACCTTTCATGGTTTTATATTAATTGAGATAAATACCTTTACTTGCAGGGTACCCCCCTTTGATGCTGCCACCCTGACAGATTTTTCAAAATACTGCTCATACGCCCCGCTGTGCCCCCCTGTATTTTTCGCGCTCAGTATGCTAATACTGAGCATCGGTACAGGGAGGAAGAGACGCTAGGGTTTCTCAATGGGCATCTCCTTCTCCCTGGCTGTAGCACGGTCCAATCACAGCGAAGAGCGTCACAGCCAGGGAGAAAAAAAGCTCACCTTCTCCCTGGCTGTGACGCTCTCCGCAGTGATTGGATCGTGGCGCAGCCAGGGAGAAGGAGACACCCATTGAGAAACCCTGGCGTCTCCTCCTCCCTGTACCAATGCTCAGTATTAGCATACTGAGCGTGAAAAATACGGGGGGCACAGCAGGGTGTACAAGGGATATTTTAAAAAATCAAGCGGGGTGGCAGCAACAGTAAAGGTATTTATCTCAATTAATATAAAACCATGAAAGGTCCTCTTTTTAGCAATCTTTTGAGGCAATCATTATAATCAGGCGATTTCTGTAACTCTCAATGAGACTTCTTCTCCTGTTCACAGGTATTTTGCCCCCCTTCTTGTGAGCAAACTGTTCCAGCTTTCTCAGGTTTGAAGGGTGTCTTCTCCAGACTGCATGTTTCAGATCTTTCCACAGATGTTCAATAGGATTTAGGTCAGGGCTCATAGAAGACCACTTCAGAATATGCTTCGCTCTTAGCCATTCTTGGATGTTTTTAGCTGTGTGTTTTGGGTCATTTTCGTGTTGGAGGAACTGTGACCTGTGACTGAGACCAAGCTTTCTGATACTGGGCAGCACATTTCACTCCAGAATGCCTTGGTAGTCTTGAGATTTCATTGTACCCTGCGCAGATTCAAGACACCCTGTGTCAGATGCAGCAAAGTAGTCCCAAAATATAACTGATCCGTCTCTAGTAGGAACAATGGGGGTCATTTACTAAGCTGAAATACTCCTAAATTAGGCATATTTCAGGCGCAACTTGCGTGGCATGGGAGGGGAAGGGGATGGGCCTACTGGCCCATCTCATTCATCATTTTCTATGCCTGTTTAAGGTGTAGAAAGAGGTCTAAATGTAAGGCAGCTAGGAATCTGTTTTGCATTTAGAACTGGTGCTGGATCCAAAACCAGCTTAGGGCTTTAATAAGATCGGCATCTAAAACGCTGGTCTTAATAAATGTGCCCCAATGTTCTAGTAACAGCGACTGTGGTACGCCACTGTTCCCCAGCTTATCGGACAAAGAAGGCATTTGTATTGTCAAAGTGACAGACTTCATGTGGCTATGGACATGTAAAAAAAGTAAAAAAAATGTATCTCTTCGTGAGGGCAGATGCCTGCTGGTGTTTAAACACACATGGAAGTACTGGAAAAAGTAATGTCTTGTTCTGAACAGGCAGTCCAAACATCCCTCGACCCCTTCAAGCAGAAGCCAGTTTGGACCAAAAGCCCCATTTTTCAAATCTGATGTGTATCACTTTATGTAGTAATACCTTTGGAACTCTTTTTCTGAGATTGTTTTCTCATGATGCTTCATACTTCATGTTAGTGGTAAATTTGGGTCGATATGTTATATCTTTATTTAAAACTTACAGAAAATTTGGAAATATTAGCAATTTTCTAAATTTGAATTTCTATGCTCAGACAGATAGTGATACTACATATAAGAATTATTGCTTAACATTCCCTATATATCTACATTATGTCTGCAGCGTTAGAAGGCTTAGAATTTCTAAAACAATTTTTAAAATAAAAAAACTGACTTTTGTACAGACCAATGTAGTTATTAAGTCACTTTGTGCGGCTTACATAATAGAAACCACCAATAAATGACCTAATTTAAGAAATTACACCCCTCAAATGATTACATTTTTTTTTTTTTTAACTCTTGAGGTATCCCACAGGAATTAATGCAAAATGGAGGTGAAATTTTAAAATGTCATTTTTCTCTTCCAGTTTTTCCATTTTAATAAATTTTTCCTGTAACACAACAAGCAAACCTCATTATTGAATGACCTTCATTTTCAGTTTATAGAAACACCCCATATATGGTTGTAGCCATCTTTATAGGCACATGGCAGGGTTCAGAAGGGAAGGAGAAATTACACCCCTGAAAGAATTGATCAAGGGTTGAAGTGGGTGCCTTGGCCCAACAAGTGTTTTTATAGAATTTAGAAACACTTGGCTGCGAAATTGAAACATTTAATTTTTTCCAATAAAATGTTGCTTTAGCCCCAAATTTTCATTCTCACAAAGGGTAACAGGAGAAATGCACCCCATAAATGCATTTTTTCCTGAATACAGGAGAACCCTATATGTGGTCGTAAACTGCTGTTTGGGGACACAACAGCATTCAGAAGGGAAGCAGCGGCAAAAACTTTTTTTAAGGGCCAAACTTTTTTACTTTTTGTTCACTGAACTGGGCTTATTTTTAGCGGGACAAACTGTATTTTCAATTTGCATCATTTTGGGGTACATATCATATAATTTTTTTCATTGCTTTTTATTCAATTTCTGGGAGGTGAGGAGGGCAAAAATTGCAATTGTCAGTGTTTTTTTTTTTTTTATTGGTTTCTCCATGTGGTACATATGATAGCATAAGTTTATTCTGTGGGTAGATACAATTATGGCCATACCAAATTTAGCTAATTTTTTTATGTTTTACTACTTTTGCATAATAAAATCTTTTTAAAAAAATTAAAAATAAGTTATATTTTGCTTTGCCATATACTAACATCGATAACATTTTTATTTTTCCTCCTACATAGCTGTCTGAGGGCATGTTTTTTGTGGAACGGCTGTAGTTTTTATTGGTACCACTTTGGCATACGTATGATATTTTGACCTTGGCATCTATATAAGGGGTTTTATGGCCAGGACACCTGCAGCTGATGGTGGCTACCCAGTACCTGAGCTGCTGCTATCAAGAATTTCTAATGTCATGGCAGCATGGTAGAAGGGGGCACAATGAAGGAATGGTGGAACAGATAGCACAACTAGGGCACAATGGGGGCTCAGAGCAGTACCTTTTTGCAGTCTCTGATCCCATGGTCATGAACTGTGGAGATCAGAGCCTGCAAATAGCATTTTTAGCTTTTGTACGCTCTGATTGGTAAGTCTGTACTAATGAATCAGAGCGATTGCTGACAATGGGCCACTCTGATGGGTCACTTGTCAGCTGCTCCAGAGTCTCCTCTGCCGCGGACAATGGAGACCCCAGGGCTGTGACACTGTATAGTATCACAGCATCCAGTAAGCGTTCAGACATAACGGTATGCTCAATAGCATAAACTCAAAAGCAGTCTAGATTTACAGTTACATCCATATGCAGGAAGGGGTTAATGGGGTCAGTTGATACACACACAGTAGTAGCAAAAGAAGCAATGTCTTGTTCTGAACAAGCTGTCCAAAAATCCTCTCTTTTTAGGATCAGCAACAGTACAGTGTGGAACCTGATGGACAAGGCAGATGTACAGCTGTGTAAAGGTAGTAGTAATGGCAGTAGTAACTATGATAGCAGCAGTATAGTATGGAACCTAATGGGCAGGAGATGTGCAGCTATGTAGGCATAGTGGAAGTGACAGTAGGGGCAGTAGTAGCTGCAGCAGCAGTACCGGCAGTAGCATCATTGGGCCAGTAATGAATAGTCACTGTCAGCAATGGTAGATCTATTCATTAGCATCAGTTGTGTGTGAAAATCCTCATTGATCCATGCCCCAGTCATGCCCCTATCATGACACAACCTACCTTGCTGAACACCCTTTCTGACACTGAAGGCTTGATAAGACAGTACACGATAGCAAACTGGGTCAGATCTGGTCACTGTTCTAATCTTCTAATCTTCTGTTCCAGATGTCCATGGAGTCAGGGAACAGGGTATTTAACCACTTCACTTCTTGGCCATTTGCCCCCTTCCCGACCAGGCCTAATTTAGCACATCTCACATCTTACTTTATGTGGTAATAACTTTGGAACGCTTTTACTTATTCAAGCCATTCAGAGATTGTTTTCTCGTGACACATTGTACTTCATGCTAGTCATAAATTTGAGTCAATATATTTCACCTTTATTTATGAAAAAATCCCAAATTTACCAAAAATTTTGAAAAATTAGCAATCAAAATTTCCATTTCTCTGCTTTTAAAACACAAAGTGATACCTCATAAAATATTTATTACTTTATATTTATTAATATGTCTACTTTATGTTGGCATCATTTTGGAAATGTCATTTTAGTTTTTTTAAGACATTAGAAGGCTTAGAAGTTTAGAAGCAATTCTTAAAGTTTTTAAGAAAATTGCCAAAACCCACTTTTCAAGGACCAGTTCAAGTCTGAAGTTTCTTTGTGGGGCCTACATAGTGGATACCCCCATAAATGACCCCATTGTAGAAACTACACCCCTCAAGTTACTTAAAACCGATTTTACAAACCTTGTTAACCCTTTAGGTGTGGGTTAACAGCCAAACAAAACTCAATATTTATTTACCAGATTCTGCGGCTTACAGAAACACCCCACATGTGGTCATAAACTGCTGTATGGGCACACTGCAGGGCGCAGAAGAAAAAGAGCGCCACATGGTTTTTAGATGCCATGTCCCATTTGAAGCACCCTTACAGTAGAAACTCCCAAGAAGTGACCCCATTTTGGAAACTAGGGGAAAAGGTGCCAGTTTTATGGGGCAAGGTGACCAAAAAATTGCTTGTTTTAGGACAGTTTTTATTTATTTATTTTTACAGCGTTCACCTGAGAGGTTCGGTAAAATGACATTTTTTAGAGCAGATCGTTACCGACATAGCGATACCTAATATGTATACTTTTTCTTATTTATTTAAGTTTTACACAATAATATCATTTTTGAAACAAAAAAATTATGTTTTAATGTGTCCATGAGGTGACTGTTTTAGGGAACAGGGTATTTAACCTGTTTTGTAGGACATACTCCTTTTTGATCACTTAGTGTTGCACTTTTTGTGATGTAAGGTGACAAAAATGGCTTTTTTTGACACAGTTTTTTTATGGTGTTTATCGGACTGGGTCGATAATGCAATATATTTATAGAGCCGACCGTCACAGATGCAGCAATACCAAATATGTCTATTTTATTTGAAAAAAATCTATTTTTAACTTTTTTTTATTCCTTACTTGGGGAATTTTGTTTTTTACATGTGAAACATATTTTTTTTATTTTATTTTTTTAACACTTTATTTTTATTTATTTATTTTTTACACTTTTTGTCCCCCAAAAGGTCATACTTAGACCTCTGGGGGACATTTAACTTCACTTTTCATTTTTACTGTTGATTTTTCCTGTAATTGTGGCTGACATAGTAGCCCCAGTTACAGGAGAAATACACCCCCGAGAGAGGCTGTACAGGTCTCTGAAAGACCTCACAGCTCCTGCACTCTCCCGACCCTGCGATCACATGATCGCCGGGCGGAACAGGAAGTGCACAGCGCTTCCTGATCTGTATACACAGCGCTCAGTGAACGCTGTGTATACTGCGATCTAGAAGGCAGGGGCACCTAAGCACTGTCCCTGCCTTCCCTAAGGGTTGCCCTGCTGTCACTGACAGCGGGCAATCCGATCTGCAGCTGCAGTTTCTGAATGGACGTTCAGGAACATCCATTCAGAAATATAGAACCACCTCCCGGACGTTTTTAGTCTATGGGCGGACGGGAGGTGGTTAATAGAGAAACGGCTTAGTGCATGTACAAGCAAATGTGGTTATTTAGGTGGTTTGTATCTGTTTGCTGATGTATTGTACATCAGGTTGGCATGATACTGGAAAATACTGTTCCATCATGTTCAACAAACTGTATTGGGTGCTGCTGCAGCTTCTTCTGCTTGTAGCAATATCGCTTGCAGAGAGAGCAGCAAAGTAGTGACTCAGTGGGGGCAGAGAGCAGACTCCTGGTCAGACACAGGAGTGGCAGACCTGTGCTTGGTGAAAGCTACAGAACGCTGTGTCAAGAGCATTGCCTGGTATGTTATGTTCTGTTACGTGAGAGTACCAGGAAGGGGCAGCTTTTTTTTTTTTTTTAGACATAAGGTTGTATAGGCATCCTTCCTCAATCTGCTATCTAAAGGCCATGGAATCCACTAAGTGATACAGCAGTGACTGCACCACAAGAAACTTGAGAGTTCAGTCTGCACATCACTGGGCATGTATTGCTGTTACCTGAACACACATTCTATTATGGATGACTGATTATGAAGCAGAGAGCAAGGAGGAGGAATTGTCTTATGTGAGCAGTAGCTGATGATGTTGTTGATGACAACATCACTGTACAGCTTGTGGATGCGGCCTGGCTATTAGAATAATAATGTGGAGAAGGACGACAATCTTGCTCTCATTGCTGGCCAGTTTGATTTTTCCATGTGATTAGTTAATTCCACCTCATATACTATAGGGGAACTGTAGTTCCTACATTTTTGCTTGACTGGCCACTTCTTATTTGTTGCCTACAGAGCTTGCACAATGCAATGGTTTTGTTGGTCAGGTGGCAGAATTTAGAAAAATTGCCACATGTATGATGCCCATGTAGAGCAACCAACATGTAAGTTTGCGCATGGTCTAACAGTTTTTGAACCTGTATCAACAGCAGCAGTGGCGTTACCTGCTCCTAAGCAACAGTTTTAAAGAGACAAATGGTCAATTATAGAGTACACTACAATATATGGTAACTTTGATGCAGTTGGCACACTAGTCTGTGCTAAATTGAATTTTTATAATAAACATTTCAACAACTTTTTAGAAAAAATTGAACTGCAATATTGTCTGACCTTGACAAATGGGATTTTTGTAAAACAGTTTTGAAAACTTTTAGACAAAATTATGTCAGCGTTCACTGCAATATTGTCTGGGAATGTAGGGAAATACAGTATTCACACAAAGAAGATATCTGCACAGAGCCACCAACAGCAATGGTGACAAAAGGTCCAGAGTTAATTTCAAGTGTGCTATTTGCATTTGGAATATGTTGCTGTCAACTCTCAAGACAGCACAGCTTGCCTTAGGTCTGACAGCTTTTGTGCCTGTACCAATAGCAGCAGCGGCATCACCTACTCCCAAGCAAAAAGCATAATTTACTTATTTGGGATAATAAGCCATATCTATGTTATCCCTGCTGATTGGCTGAGGCTGACTACAAGGCATTTTATGGGCAAGCCTGCTAACTAGGGCTCCACCCAGGGTCATGTGATCCTCCACCTTCATCTTCCCTGCCCTGCTGTGCTCATTAAAGTACTGTCATAAGTAAAATGGTGGATGCCATTTTGAGCAATTTGAAATCGAATCACAAAAACTTCAGCTTTGTTTGCAAGACCAATTTTTGGGAAATTATAAAATAATTATATTGCTAACTCCATTTGACATACAAATGTTTTAATTTCAAAAATTATTTCATGTTTGAGGCAGTTTGGGCCCTAAAATGCCTATATTCACATGATTTGTGTGCTAAAGTGTAAAAGAAAAACCATTCAAGAGTATAACCCTGCATGATAAAGTGGAGGTTTTACACATCCATAATGTTTTACAGCATATGATACATTGAGATCACAACACAGGAACTGAATACTGGCATCCTGTTATGTGGCAGATTGGACCCTAGGACTCACATGCAACTACATGCTCTGTACCCCTTACCCCCCACCTGTAGTTACCCAATAATTATGTAGAGGGTTACCTATAATTCATGTTGTTATTCCCAACAAAAAGGCACAATGTTCTTGCACCTCAATGAGCCCATCAACCTCTATGGCTGCTATGGCTATGGTTATGCCTATGGTTACAGCTCTATTACTTAGACCCAGTGGCGATAGCTTTTCGTATTGGCATCTCTCTCAGGTTCATGCTTTCCATACTTTATTCTGTCCTGTGCTGTATTTAGTGCCATGACTGAATGAGAAGGACTCTGTGATACCACACAGTAAGAGTGCATATTCTTATTAAGAAATGTAAGGTGGCAAAACTTTTAGGGTCACCACTTGAGCTAACTTATATTGTCATGCTAGATAATTGCTGGTATCCTAAAGGAGGTTATGAATGTAAATATATATATATAGTGACTGTAGCATTTCTGCATATTGATCATTTAACTAACCTCAGTTTCTTTGGTGTATTACAGATGGGAGGAATGGAATCAGTAATAACAGGGCTTATTGATGAATTCAAGTTCCTACATAGACATCGAAAGCTTTTTACACTTTTTGTCGTCCTTTTTACATTCATCATATGCCTCTCCTGTGTAACCAATGTATGTAATTTTCATGCCTTACCGTAGTTTGTAGATACTCTACCAGAAATGTACAAAATCATCCCTCTCTTTCAAATCATACCGCAGTGATGTAGGTCTTTCAAGTATGAAGCATCTAGGTTGTACTATTGTTTGAATACTCCTGTTATCTTGTAAATTTGACATTGCAGAAATTTTCCTGCAAAGTCATGTAAGTCAGCCTGGTGGACTCCTGTGATAGGAGTACTCACCCATAACTGAGTAGACAGAGAGGTGGTGGGGGTATCTTGGAATTTTTTTTCTAAAGTATCAGTAAACAACCATACATTACCAATTTTTTTTTGTTTGTATTTCTGTAATGTAAGCCTTTATTTACGAAGGCAAATATGGCATTGTTCACTTTGAAGAACACAATTTGACTACTCCTAATACAATTTGGCCCATAAAGGGGTTGTCCAAGATTAGCAACTAGACGAATTACCAAACTAGTCCATGGGATGTATCTGTTATTGCAGTTTTTACTTTTGGATAAGCTGATATATCCAATAAAGTTTTATCTTCTGGATAAATTGATACGACATGCAGCCAAAGGACAAGAGTTAAAAACAAAAAACCTTATTCTATTTTGGAGGACTTGGTAGAGAAAGGCTTAATTTATCACAAGTAATTCGATGTTGGCATCCACCTTGTAATATGGGCTACCACAATGACAGATACCAATTAGCTATCATCACCATTCAGTTGAACCATGTGCTCTAATGTTCTACAGGAAGGATAAGCCTAGCTGTGTTAGATCTATGAAGATTTATATATCATGTAAGCCTCTGTAACAGTAACCACCATATTCTCTTTCTTTTATTATAGGGTGGAATTTATGTTTTCACTCTGCTTGATCATTTTGCAGCAGGTACCTCAATTTTATTTGGCGTACTCATTGAAGCTATTGGAATTGCATGGTTTTATGGTAAGAACTCATAAAGTTTTCATATCCAGTATGCACAGTGTATTAGGGTAGGTTCACACGTGTTTGTCTTTCTGTTCCAGTCTAGGATCAGAAAAAAAAAAAAAAGAAAAACAAATTACAGACACCATCCCAATTAACTACAGTGGGGTCTGTTGAACTTCCATTAATGGAGGCTGTCATTCTGCCAGACAAAACAGTGCTGAATGCTGTGATATTTTATCCTGCATTTTTGCTATACTCTACAACTGAGGCACCTAAAATAATCTTCTCTGCAGATATAAACCTAGCCTTGCCTTGGTTCATTGAACATAGTCTATGTATGTTGATTTTTTCTTATCTAAATAGGTTCAAAGTACAATGCTAATCAATTTCATAATAAATCTTTATATTCTCTATGATACAGATCTCAAAATTGTCTGCTCCCTTATTACAGCCATTGAGTTAAAGGGTTATTCCCATCTTAAAGGGGTATTCCCATCACATAAAATGAGGGCATATCGCTATGGCCCCATTGTCTGATAGGTGCAGGTCCCACCTCTGGGACCCACACTTACAAGGAGACTGGAGCGGGGAGAGCTGTGGCTGGGGGACCCTGGGTTTCCCAGGGTCCGTCCACCACCAAGCGCTGCTACCTGCTGCTAACACACAAGTGAAAGGGAGTGCACCGCGCACGCGCGGCCCCTCCCCTCATTCATTTCTATGGGGCAGACAAAAATAGATGAGCCAGCGTGCGCCTATTTTTGGCGGCCCCATTGAAATGAATGTACGGGGGCTGCGCATGAGCAGTGCGCCCTCCATTAATTCCCCCGCTCCGTTTTCATGTAGGTGCGGATCCCAGAGACAATGGGGGCATATCTTGGCTATATTCCCCCATTGTATGTGATGGCAAAACTCCTTTAAGCCTAATTCACACGTCAGTGTTTTTGTCAGTGATTTCCGTCTGTGATTTTGAGCCAAAACCAGGATTATGGCCTCCACAGAGATAAGGTATAAGGGAAAGACACACCTGGGTTTGGCTCACAATTACTGATGGAAATCACTGACCAAAATACTGATGTGTGAATGAGACATTACACATTTATAGCATATCCATGGGATATTCACACTTCTGGGTGCATAGGGCCATGTGAATACTACATGTAGCAAGACCCTACAATATGATTATGGGGGCTCATGTAGTGACTTTAAGAGGGCAGGTCCCTTGGGAAAGAGGACATGGCTAGCCTGACTCTATATCTTAAAGTCATCTCAGCCACCCAATGTGTCTATAATAATAAACTGGGTGCTTTGATAAATAATGTACCCAGGTTTTCAGATCAACATAGGCTGGTTGAGGCGATCTATGCTGCCTACCTATATCTAGTGCTGTCAGTCTACTGTGCCATGTGCCACTTGTAAAAAGGTTGAGGGACTAGGGGCCCACTGGAGATTCACCTGTTCCCCTGTGGGCCAGTCTGAGCCTGGTCTGAACACATCCATGTGTGCCATCAGTAATACAGCATACTTTAGAATAAACACTGTGAGCAACTCCTGTGACACATGCAAATACCTCTCTAAGTATTTGCTTATCATTTATTCAGCAGACAAGTGTCCTGTAATCTTGGTGGCTACTACTCCCCCCGATCTAGGCTTGATTGACATATATTACAGGGGAAAGTAAATGACACAGGAAGCATCAGAGATGTCAATCATGCCTAAGGCTGGGTTCACACTAGCGTTAGGGATTCCGTTATGACTTTCCGTTATAACATGGTTATAATGGTAAATAACAAAATGCCTAGACAGAATGCAAAACGGAAGCCTTTAAAGGCATTCCATTTGCTTTCCATCCTGATAGAAGTCTATAGGAAAGCATAACGGATTCATCTGTCGACAAGACTTTGTTTTCTGTCTTGCATAACGGGACCCAGACGGATCCGTTTTGATTCCCATAGACTTCTATTAGGATGGAAAGCAAACAGAATGCTTTTTAAAGGCTTACGTTTTGCATTCCGTCATAATACAAATCTATGGGCAGAAGAACGGATCCATCCTTCCGTTTTATGGATTCCGTTATTTTCCGTTATGACCATGTTATAACGGAAAGCCATAACGGAATCCCTAATGCTAGTCTGAACCCACTCTTAGAGGGATGCTGACGAGATGGTAGAAAACTTGCCTGCTGGGCGCCTGGAGATTAATTTACATGAGATGTAGGAGTTTCTAAGGTAAGTAGGAAGAATATTTTGGCCAATCAATTCCTGACCTCCCCCCTCAACATTAGCCCCACAACCATAATCTGAGCCAAAAGTGTTTATTTTTTTTTCAATAGGAAAGGGATATGTTTTCTGGCTGCTACATGGTTTCTATACCTTCATTTGTATCTTATACTTAGAATTTGGTTGGCTGTTTTGATCTTCATTTTATTTTATTACAGTACAGATTTAAGATTTACATATACTGCATGCATGTGTGTATTTTCACCAGGAGTTAGTCGTTTCAGTGATGACATAAAGGAAATGATTGGAAAGAGACCAGGACTTTACTGGAGACTTTGTTGGAAGTTTGTCAGCCCTTGTTTTCTTCTGGTAAATATTACACCTGAAATCAGAAACTGATCTATCTATCTATCTATCTATCCATCTATCCTATATAGACAGAAGTATTGGGACACCTATGCATTACACCTAGAGCAGCTTTTATGACATCACATTTTTATTCCATAAGCATTCATTTGAAGTTGGCCCCCTTTGTAGCTAAAACAGCTTCCACTAATCTCAGAAGGCTTTCTACAAGATTACAGAGAGTCTGTTGAAATTTTTGCCCATTCATCTAGAAAAGCATTTGTGAGGTCAGACACTGATGTTGGACCAGAGGGCCTGGCTCACAATCTCTGTTTTAATTCATCCCAACGGTATCCAATGAGGTTGAGGTCAGGGCTTTGTGCAGGTCAGTCAAGGTCTTCCACACCAAACTACCCAACCATGCCTTTATTAACCTTACTTTTTGTACTGGGGCATGGTCATGCTGGAACAGAAAAGGGATTTCCAAAAACTGTTCCCAGAAAGTTTGCTTTCACTTGCTTGCTAGGTCCTACAA
Organism: Bufo gargarizans; assembly: GCF_014858855.1. Taxonomy (NCBI): domain Eukaryota; kingdom Metazoa; phylum Chordata; class Amphibia; order Anura; family Bufonidae; genus Bufo; species Bufo gargarizans. Next base: position 282,124,752 of record NC_058084.1, on the reverse strand, counting down.
AAGACTTTTAATCTCTGTGTCTATGTACCGACTTCTGTCTGTTTCCTGGATTCCGACTCTCTGCCTGAGCTGACCCATGCCTGTTCACTGTACTGACCCTGAGCTGCCTGCCCTAACCTATGGATTGGTCATGGATTTGCACATACTCTGACTGCCCAGACCTCTGCCTGCTTCCTGACCATGTGTATTGCCTGATCCCTTGCACCAGTGCCTCTGATCCCAGTGCATCAGCAGCCAACCACACCGGGACTATTTCAAGATTTAGTGGCCTGGTGTCTCCCCTACAGTGAGGAAAAGATCCCTGTATAGGGGTTAAAGGGTGAAAACCAGGGAACCACCAGAATAATGCCCACAATCAAACCTGTTGCATGGTGGGTCCACACTCACTGCCTGTGACAGTGATTCATTACTCCACACATTACCACTACTCCAAATTCCACTGGCAGCATGCTTTACATCACTATCTTACAATTGTCATTGTGCTTGGTGATGTAAGGCTTGCATGCAGCTGACTGGCCAAGGAATCCCATGTCATAAGAAGCACAGTTTTTGTGCTAATGTTAATGCCAGGAGAGGTTTGGAACTATGCAGCTATTGAGTCATCAGAGCATTAGCAACTTTTATGCACTATGGGGCACATTTATTAAGACCGCTGTTTCAGACGCTGGTCTTAATAAAGCCCTACACTGGCAGTGGATCCGTTAAAGTTATGAAGAGGAGCAGGCCTCTCCATAACTTCGACGTATCCAGCGCCAGCCCTAAATGTAAGATTGCTTCTGGCGCATAAAATGGGGAATGAGACGAGCCTGGAGTGAGCGGGACAAAGTCGCAGATAGCGGCACAACTGACCGTTGTGCCACTATCTGCACCTAAAATGCACCTAATTTAGACGTATTTCAGCAGAGTAAATGGCCCCCTATTCGCCTCACTTAACTTTACGTGGTCTGTCACTTTGTGGCTAAGTTCCTGTAATAATAGCACTCACAGTTGATCCTGGAATATCTTGGAGGGAAGGAATTTCACAAACTGATTTGTTGTAACAATGTCATTCTATTACCACATTCAAATTCAGTGAGCTCTTTAGAATGAGCTATTCCCAATTGTTAGTAAAGGTAGACTGCATGGCTAGAGGCAGCTCAGTGGTTGGCACTGGTGCCCTGCAGCACTGGGGTCCTAGGTTCAAGGACAACATCTGCATGGAATTTGTATGTTCTCCCCATGTTTGTGTAGGTTTGTTCCCACACTTCAAGGACATACATAGATTGTGAGTCCCATTAGGGACAGTGTGATCTGATGTCTATAAAGCGCTGTGGAATATAGCAGCGCTGTATAACTACATAAAATAAATAAAACTTTTTATACATCCGTGGCAATGAAGCTGCACATGTACGCAGTGATTAAGTTGTGTGTCCCAATACCTTTGTCCATACAGTCTGTCTAACTATCTATCTACCTTCAATAATATCTTTAAAATGGCTGCAGCCAAATGACACTGGGGCTACACCTCGACTTTTTGTAGTGCTGTTAATTGATTTTAAACCATTGAGCTGCAGCCAAAGCAGTGCATTGACTTGCATGCAATCTAGTGCACAGTCACTCGACTAGGTGTAGCTCCAGCGTTATTATTCCTGGAGCAATTTAATCGCCTGTGATAAAATCTGCAGTAAAATCATTCTGAAACCACTGTAGACAAGTAAGTAGCTAGCAATTTTAAAAATTGGGAAATGTTGGGATTTCAGATCAATTTGCAGGCTCGTTTTTACTTAACATAAAATCTTTTGCCAATAATTTTGCATTAAAATGGCCAGTGACTTGGAATCGATTTTCAAGCTAATCAATCTCAATCTCACAACGATTTTTTTATAGTGTGACAAAAAGTTGAGATTTAGCCTCAGCCTAAGGCCCTTTGAAGACGAGCGATACGGATTAGGTCCGGATGTGTTCAGGGTGCATTCAGTTAGAAATGCAATTCGACTGGGCATACTCTCAATCAACTTCGAAGCAAGTTCAGCCAGTTTTGCCTGCACTTGCATTCAGTTGTTAGTTTTTTTTTTACACGGATGCAATTCGCATTGATAAGTTTTTCACGCATGTGATAAAAAAACTGAAGGTTTCCAAACATCTATTAGCAACCATCAATGAAAAACGCATCGGATCCGCACTTGCTTGCGGATGTGATGTGATTTTCATTCAGCCCCAGTCACCTCTATGGGGCCAGGGCTGTGTGAAAAATGCAGAATATAGAACATGCTGCAATGTTCACGGAACGCACAAGAGATGCGTTAAAAACAACGCTCATGTACACAGACCCATTGAAATAAATGGGTCCGGATTCAGTGTGGGCGCAATGCGTTTGTATCCCCCATTGTGGCTGTGAGGAAAACTCGTCTGCAAGGGGCCTAAGAGCTGTATTACACCAACAGATTATCTAACCCAGGCATGCTCAACCTGCGGCCCTCCAGCTGTTGCAAAACTACAACTCCCATCATTACGTGACAGCCTACAGCTATCAGCCTACAGCAGGGCATAGTGGGAGTTGTAGTTTTACAACAGCTGGAGGGCCGCAGGTTGAGCATGCTTGATCTAACCAATTTCTGTCCAATCAGACCAATAGTTGGTGTGTGTAACAAAAGTTCTATGTGTGAAACGTCCATCTGACCAATGATTGGTCAGAAAATCAGTCAGATGTTCTGCTGGCGTAATGCAGCCCTAATGCTGGGAAACTCTCTCTATTAACTCAGATTTACCTAATTAAAATGACATCTCACACTCAATTTTTCATTTGTACTGCATGGTTTGATTTACCTCTGATCTGATCAGACTGTGCTGACCTATCTGCTGAAGAATTCCCTGTAGCTACACTCTGCATGCTTAGTTTGCAGCAGTCTGTAGTCTGGATATGGTCTTTCAATCACAGACTGAATTAAAATTAGGTATGTCTGTATTTGGAAAAATCCAAGACCCTTCAGAGATGCTGTCAGTAGCTACAATTTTACTGTGAACACCAAAAATCTATGTATCTGCTTTTGTAACGTAGCATTTATCAGATTATCTTCAGTTGTTAAAGGGATTATGGCATATGGCATAATGCTAGGACTAGTTGTACACAATGAAATTGCAATGCTGCTACGGAAGCATTATGCCCCATGGGTCTCTGTGAACTCCATTTTTTGGAAGACTTATGGTTGACTCATTATAGTCAATGGCAGAACAAAGCACTGCTACTACTTAATGGGGTTGCACCCTTTTTTATATTGATGACCTATCCTCAGGATAAGTCATCAATATCAGATCGGCAGGGGTCCGACTCTCGGCACCCCCACCAATCAGCTGTTTGAAAAGAAAGTACCACTTGTATGGGCGCTGCCTTCTCTTTATTGTTTACCTGCTCATTTTTGGAACCGCACTGGTGAGCAGGTGTAGTTACATCTCAGCTGCCCCATTCACTTCAATGGGATGGCTCCTTCCCATTCAGTTGAATAGGAAGGAGCTGTCCCATTGAAGTGAATGAAGCGGTTATTGCGGTCATACCTAGCAATTTGCCATCAATGACATTACTATGAAAACCCCTTTAACATTTTGGCCACCATTTTCACTGAGCCAAATTGTACCTTTATTTGTATTAAATATGAAAACATGTGCTATTTGTGCTGTTGTAAGCTGTACTCTGTAGTTCTTGAATAGGTGTACTTTTAAAATCATGCACCTTTCATTATCCCTCATTTCTGTAATTATCCTTGGACTTTTCTATGTTTTGTTCCTCTGCTATGTAATTGTTATTTTTTTTGGACACATTAGCTAGATGGTTATTTAGAGGTAATTATTAGTCTTTATATGCATAAATGATCACATTTCTACTGTAACCTTGGACCTAGCTTCATTCTGGTCATTGCTGCTGCACATGCAACTACAGTAGCTGCTTTTTAAGTATAAAAAAATGAGCAAGCAGATCCGTAAGTAGAATTTTCTTGCACTTTGTATGTGCATTTCACAATGCAGACAAACATTTGTGTTATCTGTCTCTTATCTGATTTTCAACATAGAATGCTTTAGTAAACTGAATTGTGTTCACCCACCATTTAAATTCTGATTTGCCAATTTTCTTTATTGATACTTCTTGTATCCTGTTCTCATTAAAAGGGTTCTCCATTTTAGTAAATTGTTATTTGTAAGACGAGTCCCTTGCCAATAAGCAATCAGTGAGATCTGTGGTAAAGCCTAGCAGTAAGTGTAGGTTCACGTGGAGTTTCTTGGAGACGTTTTGGGGGCAGGTTTTTCAGCCAAAGCCAGAAGTGGATCCAGCAAAAAGGAGAAGTATAAGTGCTTTCTTTAGATTTCTGATTTCTTTCTAATCTACTTCTGGCTTTGGCTGAAAAACCTGAATAAAAAACCTGCCTAAAAACCTCCTTCAAAAAACTCTGTGTGAACCTACCCTAAAGGCCCCTTTACACTTCTCGATGGAGCAGATGATTATTAGGAAGGAAAAGGTCATTTTGGCAGTGACCCGCTGCACTGTAGCGTGTCGATCTGCTGTCGAGCACCCTTGTATCTCATGTTCACCTCTAACATCTGTGGCATGTGATGCTCCACAGTTTCCACATCACTTATTCACAATGGTGCCATTTGTCCACTCACCACAGCAGCTTGTGAATAGTTTAGAAACTGTACAGTTTCAGAAATACTGCCACACTTGGTCCGGAAGCCAGTAATCATCCCTTTTTGCAACTCTGATAAATAACCCTTTTTACTCATGACAGCAACAAGGGATTTGTGTGCAGACAGCCTATTGCACACCTTATATACCCACCAAGCCAGCTCACAACACGTGACTTCCTTCATGAGCTACGCACCACCAACATGGAAAATGGGAAATGGTCATAATAATGTGACTCGGCTGTGTATAAGGAAACAACTTGGTGAAGAAGCAGGGTGCATAGTCTTTCATGGACTGATCAGCACAATCAACAGTACAAAAAGGCCCTCGAAACTAGTGGCAACTCGGGGAATGGCTGTAGAAGTTGTAACATTAAATTACATATAAAGATCTTAAAAAACTGTCAGAATGCCATAGATTTTGGTTTAATTTAACGGCACAATGGCACCATACTGTGTTAAAAAAGAAAAGTGAAAATATAATAAATAAATAAAAAAAGCTTTACTCTATCGATCTAATATCTATATATTGTTCAGCTTATTGTTTGAGTAATGATAATTTGCTTTTTTTCAGTTTATGGTTGTTATCAGCATTGTATCCTATAGTTCTCCAAAGTATGGAAACTATACATTTCCAGAATGGGCAAATGTGATTGGCTGGTTACTTGCTGTATCATCCATGGCAATGGTACCTATTTATGCCATATATAAATTTTGTACTCTTCCTGGATCCTTTCGAGAAGTAAGAAATCTGTGTTTTATGTGTTATGTTTGTATATTGCTTATATAGAAATAGTATTGACTAAATGTCAAGTAAAAAAAAGCTCATTAGACAATATTTACTAACTGCTATGTATGACAATATACAATAAAATAAAATCCATATTTAGTCTATTTAATATTTAATAAAATAGCATGTGAAAAATATATTTACCCAATACAAGAAATAATAAACAAAAAGCTATTATTGACTATCTTTTTAAGTCTTCTGGACCACATTGATTATTGTGGCTATTACTAAGGTTGATTGTCTCCTAGTTAGGATTATCACTCAGTTCTCAATTACATATTTTTTTACATTTATTTGTTGTTTGTTGTGATAGATTGATATAATTTTATCATACTATTTTAGATATTATAAATATTATATTTACCAACCAATTCCAAGCCCCATGATCTATGGTGTCGAACCAGTGATCCATTTTTTCTACCAACTCACAATTCTTTCAGGTATAAGAAGTAACCAGTGATCTTAACAGGAGAGATAATCAGGGTCACTGGGGGTTTCACCACTGGAACCCCCACTGATCACAAGAACAGGGGTCCCATATCCAGCACTGGGACCCTATAGTGATAGACACTTAGAGGGGCATTTATCAATGCATTTACGCCACTAGTATGGTGTTACAAATTAGCAAATTATGGCTCATGCCATATTTGCACCATGATTCATGACTTTTTGAGTTTCTAATCACTTTTATGGTGAGAAAAGAGTGGGGCTTAGCGGGAGGGGCCGTACTTATCACGGACCGCCGTATACACTTTAACTTACACGAGAAGGTGTAAGTTATATATCAGTTTCTAACACATGGAGTGCTAAAGATACACGTAATTTAGCAAAAGAATCTGCCTTTTTATAAATTTGGTACATCTTACTCCAGCACACAGGGGATCAAGACTGGCACATGGGAACACCAAAAAAAGTTACAATTTCATAGACTTTAAGGAGTCATCTAAGGCACAAGTTTTGAGGTTTTGCAGACTAAAGATGGTTGATACACCACGATTTCTGCTTGGATATTGGATAACAAATTACTTACTAAAGTCTTTCTGTAACATTGAATTTTTTGGAAAATTAATGTTAGGAAATGTGTAATTAATATTTTTAAACTGAAATACTAATTAAAAGATTATAAAATACATTAAGTCTATTGTGCCTAATACGTTTGCACAAAAGCATTTATATGTTTATGTACAGTATTCTACATAATGTGAAATACAATGTGTATTTTTGTTGTATTTCAGAAAATTGCTTATGCCATAACTCCTGAAAAAGAATATGATCTAATAGAAAGAGGAGAAGTGCGTCAGTTTACTGTAAGTTATTTTCTATATTATACTAGAGACTTTATGAACTGAAATTTCTTACAAGGAACTTAAAAGCGTATTCCCATGTGGGACATTTATCCATATGATATGCCATAATTGTCTGATAGATGTTGGTTTCACCTCTGAGACCTGCTCTTCATCTGGGGTTTGTAGTGATTTTGGATCTTGACTGAACATCTGTATTAGGCCTCATGCACACGATCGTGGTGTGTTTTGCGGTCCGAAAACACGGACAGCCTTCAATATAAATGCTTATTCTTGTCCGCAAAGTGCAGAGAAAAATAGGACATGTTATATTTTTTTAGCGGGGCCACGGAACGGAGCAACGGATGCGGACAGCACACCATTAAAGTGAATGGGTCCGCATCAGTGCCACCAAGACGGCGGCTCGGATGCGGACAAAAACAACGGCTATGTGCATGAGGCCTTAAACAGGGTTGTCCAGCCATGTAAAAAGTTATTTTTTTTAATTATTATAATAATGATAAAATAATAAAAGTAGCAATATCTTTCTGATCCTCTACCGCTCTCTTTCTACTGCGTCCCATGTCCTTGCTGGTGTCTGTATTTCCAAGTCCCTCTCGACATGTGACCGCTGAGACCAGTGATTGGGAAGCAAGTGGTGGGGGATCAGTAAGGTAACACTGGAGTCGAAATCTACTTAGAGTTCTGACCTGGAGTTGTAATCTATTCTGAGCCCTTAGGCATTCTCAGAGCTCACCAAGCACAGCAACCTCCACCTGAATGGGACTGAGCAGCGTCTAAGCCACATGACAAATGTACTGTGACATCACTGGCCGAGGAAGCGTTCACGGAGTGCAGCGGCTTCTTCAAACAGCTTGGTGTCGAACCTACAATGGTCTGATATTGATGACCAATCCTGGGGATAAGCCATCAATGTCAAGATCCCGGAGAACCACTTTAACAAATTCCTATATAGACTATATAGTAATAGAAATTATAAAAAAAATTGCAGTATCGCTGCTTCTATCATTTCCACCATATTCAAGTAAATGTTCTCCCACTGGGCATTTTAACAAATACCTTTTGGGCTGCTAGGTAGTACATCTTCCAGTTCGGAACAGCTAGTTCTCCCTTTCCCCAGTTATTCTTGTATGCCCATTTTCCATATTAATTTTTTTGTTAACATGTCCATGTATTAAACGGGTTGCCCGGGTTCAGAGCTGAACCCGGACATACCCAGAATTTCACCATGCAGCACCCCTAACAAGAGAATCAGAGCATTTCATACTCCGATGCTCTCCTTTGCCCTGCACTGAATCGCGCAGAGCAAAGGCATTTTCAGTAGCTCCGGTGAGAAACCGGGCTCTCCTTAGGGCTGCCAGGCAGAGGCTTCCGTCCAGCAGTGAGCCCAGTGATGTCACCGGCATTGATGGGCGGCCTTTAGTGCTGCCCTAGCCTGTAAAATGGCTAGGGCAGCGCTAAAGCCGGCCCATTAGAGCTGGTGACGTCCCCGAATACACTGCTGGGCGGAAGCCTCCGTCTGGCAGTGTGTTATTGTAAATAAAAAAGCACTTGCCCTGCACGATCCAGAGCAGAGCAAGGGAGCGCATCGGAGCATAACATGCTCTGATGCTAACATCAGAGGGGCTGCCTGAGTGAAAATATGGGTATGTCTGGATTCAGATCTGAACCCGAACAACCCCTTTAAGCATCTTAACACCAATGGATTATTCTTAAACATACTGTATATATATAGTACCTGCAGTAACTAAATAATTTTTATCAGCCAAATTTTTGCCACCATTGACAGACCTAAGTTATACCAGACTTTTATTTTGTTACTAAATACTTGGTTCCAGCCACCACAGGACACATTCAGAAGTCTCGAGGAGTCCATGTCTTGATGGTTCAGAGCTGTTTTGGTAGCACAAGGGGCACATACATGATATTAGGCAGTTGATTATAATATTGCGACTGATTGGTGTAACATGAAAAACATAAAAACTAGCAATAAAATTATAATAAAAAATAAGGGATATGTAGAAAAAGTATCAGACAAGCATTATAATCTTAATTAATTCATATACCAGTAATTTATGTTAATGCTATAGAATGTTTTACTAGGACCAAATAAATATCCCTCCAGATATATACCATACTGAGCAGGAAAGAGCAAAATAAGTCTTGTCATTGGCCTGTCATTACTGTTTCTGCACTATTCACTGACTTAGTGGAGCATGCTAATAATAGGTTTAACAATGTAATTAGTAATGCATTCTACTGCCGGCCACATGCTTAATCAGGACATTTACCCTGTTATTGCCTCATTGTAATGTTACATTTAATAGCTTCAATAAAGAGGATACTAGAGCTGCTAAACATGTACACACAAGTCAGGAATGCTTGAAGTTGTCCAAGTATTCTAGAGAATATGATCTTTTTATAAAAGAGCAGTTAATGGGGTATTTCAGCTATTAGATACTGATGACCCATTCTCTGGATAGGTCATCATTATCAGATTGGTGGGAGTTCAACACCCAACACCCCCACCAATCAGCAATTTTTCTCAACCTCAATGTCATCATACTGCAGTCCATCTCTCAAATGAATGGATATTAATAGGGTTGAGCGAACCCGAATTGTAAAGTTCGGGTTTGTACCAAACTTTTGGATTTTTGGACCCCGGACCCGAACCCGAACTTTGGGTTCGGGTTCGGTGTTTGGCGCTTTCATGGCGCTTTTTTCAAGGCTTCACAGCAGCTAAACAGCAAGTGGTTAACTGTCTGACCTTAGAAGCCATCAACGCCATGCCTACTAATGGCATGGCTGTGATTGGCCAGAGCAGCATGTGACCCAGGTTCTATATAAGCTTGAGTCACGTAGCGCTGCACGTCACTCTGTTGTTACAAGTGTAGGGAGAGGATGCTGCTGGACTTGTGATTTCAGGGAGAGCATAGGAGAGAATCTAACTCATCGATCTACAGAGAAATAGTTAAGTGGGTGCAGGACACAATCGTTTTACCCTGACCTGAGGCCATTGACCAAAAAAAACACACAATTTGTTTCACAAAACAGTATTTTCCAGATCTGCAAGTGTTAAATTCAAGTTTAATATATACACCAAAAGACTTTTTTGTCAATCTACAACATCTGTATTTGTCAGTGTGCAATTTAAGCTAGAAATACACTCATCATTTTCTGTGGTTTGAAAAACACACTTTTTTTCTTCCAAAAAAAGTATTTTCCAGATCTGCAAGTGTTAAATTCAAGTTTAATATATACATCTTTCATATTTCTGTTACCAAAAAAACACATTTTTGGCAATCTACAACATCTTGATTAGTCAGTGTGCAATTTAAGCTTTTTCTGGGGTTTGAAAAACACACTTCTTTTGACAAAAAACACTATTTTCAGGCTTTTCAGCATCAGCTTGTGTGAAATTACAGACTTATATACTGCTGTCAAATTCAGTTGTTAAACAAACACTCGTTTGGGCACAAAAAAATTTAGTTGGCAGCCTTTGATGCAGATTTCATTGTGAGATACACCCTTAATACATTTGGGTTACATTTAGAGATTTTAAATAACGCCATTTGGTGCACCAATATTGAATTCAGGCCTACACTGGTTTGGGCCCTGTGAAATACACCCTCTACATACAGGGGTTTGAATCAGGCATTTGAAATACAGCCATTTTGTGCAAATAAATATTTACTTTAGGCCTACACTGGTTCAGACCGTGTGAAATACCCCCTCTACATACAGGGGTTTGATTCAGGGGTTTGAAATACAGCATTTTGTGCAAAGATATATTTACTTCAGGCCTACACTAGTTCAGGCCCTGTGAGATACACCCTATACATACAGGGGTTTGAATCAGGCATTTGAAATACAGCCATTTTGTGCAAAGAAATATTTACTTCAGGCTTACACTGGTTTAGGACATGTGAGATACTCCCTCTACATACAGGGGTTTGATTCAGGGATTTAAAATACAGCCATTTGAAATACAGCCATTTTGGGCAAAGAAATATTTACTTTAGGCCTACACTGGTTTAGGACATGTGAGATACTCCCTCTACATACAGGGGTTTGATTCAGGGATTTAAAATACAGCCATTTGAAATACAGCCATTTTGGGCAAAGAAATATTTACTTCAGACCTACACTGGTTCAGACCGTGTGAGATACCCCTTCTACATACAGGGGTTTGATTCAGGCATTTGAAATACAGCCATTTTGTGCAAAGATATATTTACTTCAGGCCTACACAGGTTCAGACTGTGTGAGATACTCCCTCTACTTATAGGGGTTTGAATCAGGAATTTGAAATACAGACATTTGAAATACAGCCATTTTGTGCAAATAAATATTTGCTTCAGGCCTACACTGGTTCAGACCGTGTGAGATACCCCCTCTACATACAGGGGTTTGAATCAGGCATTTGAAATACATCCATTTGAAATACAGCCATTTTGGGCAAAGAAATATTTACTTCAGGCCTACACTGGTTCAGACCGTGTGAGATACCCCCTCTACATACAGGGGTTTGATTCAGGGAATTGAAATACAGCCATTTTGGGCAAAGAAATATTTACTTCAGGCCTACGCTGTTAGAGACCGTGTGAGATACTCCCTCTACATACAGGGGTTTGAATCATGGATTTGAAATACAGCCATTTAAAATACAGCCATGTTGTACAAAGATATATTTACTTCAGGCCTACACTGGTTCAGACCGTGTGAGATACTCCCTCTACATACAGGGGTTTGAATCAGGCATTTGAAATACAGCCATTTGAAATACAGCCATTTTGTGCAAAGAAATATTTGCTTCAGGCTTACACTGGTTCAGACCATGTGAGATACTCCCTCTACATACAGAGGATTGAATCAGGCATTTGAAATACAGCCATTTTGTGCAAATAAATATTTACTTCAGGCTTACACTGGTTCAGACCGTGTGAGATACTCCCTCTACATACAGGGGTTTGAATCAGGCATTTGAAATACAGCCATTTTGTGCAAATAAATATTTACTTCAGGCCTACACTGGTTCAGGCTGTGTGAGATACACCCTCTACATACAGGGGTTTTATTCAGGCATTTGAAATACAGCCATTTTGGGCAAAAAAATCTTTTATTGAGTCCTAGTCTGGTTCAGATCGTGTGAGATATACCCTTTACATACTGTTGTTCTATTCTACTATTAATTAAACACCCATTTAGGGCAAGATCCTAAATTTAAAAAATATGAGGAGAGCGTCAAATAAGGGACGTGGCCCAGGTCGTGGTGCTGCTGGTGGAACTCCTGTTGCAGGGAGAGGATGTGGTCGATCTGTGCCAGCTACACGCACAAGTGAAACCCCTTCCTCAGGTGCGAGTAGGCGACAAAGCCTGCAGCGGTATTTGGTCGGGCCTAATGCTGCTTTACAAATGGTGAGGCCTGAACAAGTACAGGCGTTAGTAGATTGGTTTGCTGACAGTGGATCCAGTTCCTTCACATTGTCTCCCACCCAGTCTCCTGCTGAAAGACCACAGTTGGCACCTGCAGCCGATGTCCATCAGTCTTTCCCCACACCCCCTTGCAAATAAGCCAAGCAGTCTGAGCCGAAGTCATGCACCAGTCTCTTCTGCTTTTTGATGACTTTTGATGAGCAGGGTTTCCCAGGGCCATCCACCTAGCCCTGCCCCAGAGATTGAGATTGAGTGTACCGATGCCCAACCACTTATCTTTCAAGATGAGTACATGGGAGGACCATCGCAGCACGTCTCGGATGATGACAAAACACAGGCACCAACTGCTGGGGCTTTCAAAAGTGTGCAGACCGACAAGGAAGTCAGGGGTGAAGACTGGGTGGAAGATGATGTGGAGGATGATGAGGTCCTCGACCCCAGATGGAATCAAGGTCATGCGAGTGACCTATGTAGTTCGGAAGAAGAGGCGGTGGTCGCACAGAGCCACCAGCACAGCAGAAGAGGGAGCAGGGTGCAAAAGCGGAGTGGCCGTCCTCTAGACAGTACGCCTCCTACTGCCCACCGCAGCAAGGGACCGAGCACACCAAAGCCAGCTCCAAGGAGTTCCCTGGCATGGCAGTTCTTCAGACAATGTGCTGACGACAAGACACGAGCCTGAAGCGAGGCATAAATGTTCTCAACCTGAGCACAACCTGCATGACCAGGCATTTTTCGTGCAAAGCACGAGCTGCAGTGGAGTAGACACCTCAAAAACCAAGAAAGGTCTCTGGCTCCTCCTGCTTCCTCTTCTGCTGCAGTCGTGGCCTCTTCATCCACCTCTGGAATGACAGTGCCACCTGCCACCCCGCAAACAGAGGATCTGCCATCAACACCAACACCTGGGTCACCAAGCATCTCCACAATGTCCCACGGAAGCGTTCAGCTCTCCATATCCCAAACGCTGGAGAGGAAGAGGAAGTACCCCCCTACCCACCCGCGATCCCTAGCCCCGAATGCCAGCATTTCTAAATTACTGGCCTTTGAAATGCTGTCATTCCGTCTGGCGGATACAGATAGTTTTAAAGGCCTTATGGCGGTGGCTGTCCCGCAGTACATCGTTCCCATTCGCCACTACTTTTCAAGGCGAGCCATTCCTTCCCTTCACAACCAAGTAGGGGACAAAATAAGGTGTGCATCTGTGGCAAGGTGCACCTGACTACGGATACGTGGACCAGTAAGCACGGTCAGGGCCGTTATATCTCCATAACAGCACACTGGGTAAATGCAGTGGTGGCTGGGCCTGAGGAGGATAGCAGTTTGGCACATGTCCTTTCACCACCGAGGATTGCAGGGCGCTTCAGTTTGCCTCTTGCTGCTTCCTCCTACTCTGCTGTCTTATCCTCTACCAGCTCCTCATCTGGTCAGCATAACACCTTCACCACTAACTTCAGCACTAACTTATCTGTTTGGGGGACAAACCCTACACCACGCAGGAACTGTCGACGGGCCTTGAACAACAGACCGATGAGTTGTTTGTGCCAGTCAGCCTCAAGCCCGAGCTGGTGGTGTGCGATAATGGGCGAAATCTCATAGAAGCTCTGGGACTAGCCGGTTTGACGCACATACCTTGCCTGGCGCATGTGCTGAATTTGGTGGTGCAGAGATTCCTTAAAACTTACCCCAATATGTCAGAGCTGCTGCATAAAGTGCAGGCCGTCTGTGCACGCTTTCAGCGTTCTCACCCTGCTGCTGCTGCTTGCCTGTCAGCGCTGCATTGTAACTTCAGCCTTCCCGCTCACCGCCTCATATGCAACGTGCCCACAAGGTGGAACTCCACCTTGCACATGCTGGACAGACTGTGCGAGCAGCAGCAGGTGATAGTGGAGTTTCAGCTGCAGCATGCACGGGTGAGTCGCTCGGTGGAACAGCACCACTTCACCACCATTGACTGGGCCTCCATGTTGGGCCACCTGTGTTCCTTGTTGCGCTGTTTCGAGTACTCCACCAACATGGCCAGTGCCGATAACGCCGTTCTCAGCGTGCTGATTACTGGGTGGCCACGCTGCTGGATCCCTGTTACAAGGACAATGTACCGTCCTTAATTCCCTCACTGGAGCGTGATCGTAAGATGTGCGAGTATAAGCGCACGCTGGTAGACACGCTGCTGGTGGCATTCCCACCTGACAGCAGGGGCAGAGGACGAGGAAAAGGTTGCCAAAGCAGCTGGGGCACCTCTGAAGGCAGGGTTAGCATGGTCGAAATGTGGAAAAGCTTTGTCACCACGCCACAACAACCAGCACCACCAGCTGATATGGAACGTCTTAGCAGGAGGCAGCATTTCACCAACATGGTGGAGCAGTATGTGTGCACACGCCTACACATACTGAATGACGGGTCCGCCCCCTTCAACTTCTGGGCACATGACCTGAGCTTGCCCTTTATGCCTTGGAGGTGCAGGCCTGCTCTGCAGCCAGTGTATTATCTGAACGTGTGTTTAGCACGGCAGGGGGCGTCATCACAAACAAGCGCAGCCGCCTGTCCACAGCCAATGTGGACAAGCTCACGTTCATTAAAATGAACCAGGCATGGATCCCTCAGGACTTGTCCATGCCTTGTGCAGAATAGACATGTATACCGGCACTAAGCAGCCAATGTTATACTGTAGCGCAATTGCTCATGTTTGTATTTTGGATATTTCACACTCTTTTGGAGTGTACCTTAATTTTACAAAATCTAATTAAAACCAAAAACCTGTCCTTCTCCACCGCCGCTTCCACCTACTTTGCTACGTCCACCACCTCCTCAAACTCCTACTCCATATGGAACTCCCCCTCATAAATCAATTTTTTTTGTAGTGTTTTATTTCATATCATTTCACTACCAATTTTTGGGTGTATAGTACCACTGCTATTACCTAGTAAGCCGGTTAAAAAAATAAAAATAAATTGTCATTAACATTTTCGGGTAAAATTCACCAATTTTGGTGTGTATAGTACCACTGCTATACCTAGTGGACCGGTAAAAAAAAAAAAATGTCAGTTACATTTTCTGGCGAAATTAACAAATTTTGGGGTGTATAGTACCACTGCTATAACTAGTAGACAGGTTAAACAAAAAAAAATTGTCAGTTAAATTTTTTTGTGAAATTCACAAATTTTGGGTGTAATATGCCCCTCCTCTACCTAGTTGACAACTTAATAAATTTCAATTATTTTTCTGTTACATTCTTGGGTTGACATTATACAATTTTAGACGTGAATAAACACCTGCTCAGCATAGGTGACAGGGAATAAAATGTACTATATTATTCAGTAATTAATGCGCGCCACATCCTTTCATTCAATGCTTAAACTTTGAAAAGTTGTCACACTTTTACGCTTTAATAATTCCTCCCATATTTCAACTCTATAATTTTAATTTGAAAAAATGAATCCTCCCTTGGATGCGGTCTCTCTTTCTCACGCTCCCTCTCTGGCCTGGAACCCTGATTCCCCGTTACACGTGATCACCATGGTAGGTGCATAAAGAAACATCAAAAGTTGATAGAGCAGATATCAAATTGGATCGTGAACATCACGGGGACGTGCGACATGGTGGGGCACTAAGTGTGCACACGCCTACATGAACTGACTGACAGGGGTCAGCCCCTGCAACTTTTGGGTCTCCAAATTGGGCACATGGCCTGAGTTTGCTCTTTACCCCTTGGAGGTGCTGGCCTGCTTTGTCTGAGTGTTTAGCACGACAGGAGGGGGTTATCACAGGTTATATTTCCCAATGTTTTGGGGTGTACCCTAATTTTAAAAATAAAATTTCAAACCAAAAAGCAGTGTAGGCTACCTCCTCCTCCTCCACCGCCGCTTCCAACTACACCGCCACATCCACCGCCTCCTCAACCTCCTACTCCATATAGACCTGGTTCTCCTAGATCAAGATTTTTTTTTTTAATGTATTTTATGTTATTTTAAGTCATTTCCCTATCCACATTTGTTTGCAGAGCACTTGCCATGCTCTTAACCACATTTTGACGACATTTGCAGCCCTCTAGCCCTTTCCATGACATTTGTATAGCCACTTTAGTGCTCAAAAGTTTGGGCCCCCATTGACTTCAATGGGGTTTGGGGTCAAGTTCGGGTTCCGAAGTTCAGCCGAACCCGTTGAACCCGAACATCCAGGTGTCCGCTGAACTCTAGATATTAATCTACAGTGCACTGGCAAGTCCAATACACAGTGAGATCCAATTCCATATTAACACCAATTGTTTTGTATATCATAAATAAGCTAGATTAAAATACAGTTAATACAATGACTCTTTTCATTTTGCTTCCTGGCTTCATCTAGCTGAACACAACTTATGATTTTATAAACTACACAATGTACCTTGCTTTAAAATGAATTTATGCATTATGTTATATAAATATAAGTTTACATCTTAAGTTCTTGTTTTTAGCTTCTCGTTGTATGGATTTGACGAAGCATGAATCAACCTGATTCACTGCAAATGTTGAACCTAACGAATCAATCCTACTTTTGATAAGTAGCATATATAGTCTTCTGTAGTTGGCAGTTAGTGGTATATATGTTTTTGTAAATCAGGGACATCACTACCAACAGGCATCCTGGTGCCACTTTCAACTTAACCGATGTCCTTAGGACAACAATACAGTTTAAAACCCATGGTAGAGCCCTAGCCACCTGCAATTACTATTTTCTGTTTTATTGGCCACAGACTGCTTTGGTTTTGCAGCTGACTGGATGCCAAGACCACGCATAAGACATTAGTGTCCTGGCACAGGTGGCACAATGATGTCACTGCCTCATGTCTAATGCGATGAGCTTCATCTGTGAAGGTCAATCACTTAGCTCGTTGGATGATCATTGTAAGGTATTATACGTGTATTTATACCAAACCAGCTTGGCTGATTTTAGATCTTTGGGCAGGATGATTGTGCTGGCTACCACTATTTCAGGGGGCACTGTGAATTTCTGGTAGCACAGTAGCTGTCACTGTATCTGGAGACACCGTGGCTCTCAATCTATTGGGTGAGGATGTCATTGTATTTGAGACACTATGACTGCTATGTTATTCGGAGACAAATGGCAGTAACAATATCTGGGCTACTGTGTCTGCCACAACTTTCACTACTTTAAATGCTGGAAACACTGGAATGTCCTATAGTTAATTATTTTATTCACTTATATAGCACTAATATATTCTGTAGCACTGTACAATAGAGCTCACAATGTAAGTTCCCTTTCAGTGTGCCTTTGGAGTGTAGGAGGAAACCCATGCAAACAGGGGGAAAACATACAAACTCCATGCAGATGTTGGTTGGATTCAAACCTATGACCCCTGCCCTGCAGGCCACTAAACCACCATGCCGCATAATGTAATAACATTTTCCATCAAACCTGACTGTCATGCTTTGGTGTGGGAGGGAAACACAACACCGAGCATAAGAGGGAAGGGGAGAACAGGGAATCAGGCCTGAGAACTAGGGAAGGAAGATGGACACCTCCTAGTAAAACCCTAACCAAAATCCCGACTAACTACCAGGATGAACAGACCCCAGATGCTCATACAAAGGTATACCTAGAGTCTTATCTAGCCATATAGGACCCTGGTACTAATGGCAGGGACGAGAATACTTGTTCCTCCAAAAGGAAGGACAAACAGGAGTCTCCTTCAGGCCTAATACAAACAATAGGGAAATACAACACACAGAACCCAAACAAAATACAAAAGGGAAAAAAAAGATAACTTCAAAGGAGCACTGGAAGCACCAGGAACTCCACCAAGATCCACACACCAGCTAACCACAACTGAAACTGAAGCTATAAACTGCACAGAATTGTGGGAGAAGCAACTATAAATAAGGAAGGTTAAATGGCCACATTAGCAACACCTGAGGCAAGGGGTGTGGCCATTACCAGAAACAACACAGGTTCCTATTGATCCACAGGGAAATCCTGTCAGATCAAACCACATGTTGCCAGTCTCACCGATCTCATGCCACCTGTTGTGGGAACGTCTGTGACACTGACAATTCTGGGATGAGGTTGCAAATGGCAGATCAGAGTGTGAAGAGGGGGGGAAACATCCATCTTCAGGGAGAGCAGCTCACAATGGCTGCACTATATCGCAGTGCAGATAAAGAAGGAAATCACACTCCTTAATATCATTGCCTGTCAGCATAAGGGAGATTCTGGATGCACAGACATCATGCACATCCTTCACAGCATGGGAGGGCTTTGCCCGCTAAAGAAAACTCTGAAACCTGAAACAGGTTGCAAACTTAATATCAAGGTGATTTAATATGAATGAAAAAAATTGAGATTGCAGCCTTTATTCATGTCACGGTTACAAAACATTTAATGCTACTGTTGACATATGATTATTTTTTCCTATTGGGTTACTTTTTTATTATTATTTTCAAATTCTATCAATTAAATATATTTTACATTTTTTATGTATTATACAGTATATAAATAAATTAATGAAGAGTGCTTAAAGCATCATAGGACGGACCCATAGGGTGCCTATATGCCCAAATACAGGCTCTGAGCACATGTTTTTGCCACATGCTTGAAGGCTAAGGGTAGGTTCATACTTAACCCCTTCACGCATTTTCACGTACATTTACGTGAGGGAATGAGGCTTCTTGCCACATCCTCACTGCATGTATGTGATGTGATCGGGTGGGTGCAGGAGCTGCACCCACCCGATCTGTAGCATGGGTCCTTCTGTTATTGATAGCCGGGCCCCTGCTGCATCCGCCGGCATCGCTGTATGAGGTGATGCCAGCAGATTATCACTTTCACGTGCCGCGGTCAGCGCTGACCGCAGCTTATGCAGGGTTTACAAAGGGAGGGGGCTCCCTCTGATTCCATCTGCCCCCCAGGCTGTGCTGACAGGGGGCCGATGGTTGCCATGCCTGCCAGCTACGGAAGCCCAGGATATCCAGCCTGAAGGCTTGGTCTCCTAGGCAACTGTTAGCGTCTTAGGGCTCATGCACAACACCGTTGTTGTTTTGCAGTCCATTTTTCAGGGATCCGCTGTTCCGCATCTGAGGTTTTTTTTTCCTCTGATTTAAGTCCTCTGCCTTTCCGTTATTGCGCAAGACATATCATATGGTTTCCATATTTGATCCGTTTTTTGCTGATCAGAAACTGAAACAGTGACTTAGTAATTACCGAACACATGAGCAATATGGGCTGGGCATAGCATTTCTATAGTATGGATCCGCAAAATACAGATTAAATACAGATGACTTACGGATGTGTTCCGTATTTTTAGCGGACCCATTGACTTGAGTAGGGCCTCGGACTGTGATTTGCAGACAATAATAGGACATGCACTGCTTTTTTGCGTAACGGAAATACAGAAACGCAATGCACACAGAATACCTTCTGTTGTTTTTCCGGACCCATTGAAGTGAATAGTTCCGCATACGGTCCACAAAAAAAACAAAACGGAACAGAAGCAGAAAAAAATACGTTCGTGGGCATGAGCCCTTACTGTGTAAGACACTGACAGTTCAATTCAGTACAATACAAAATGTATTGTACTGAATTGAAACAGGGATCAAACCATGAAAAGGTGAAGTCCCACAGTGGGACAAATATAAAAAGTTTAAAAAAAATTGAAAAAAGTGTTTTCTTATGGTCCCCTCACCATAAAATAGTGTATAAAAAAAAAAACAAAAAAAAAAAACAGACATATTAGGTATTGCTGCGTCCGTAACTACGTGCTCTTTAAAAATGTCACATAATCTACCACCTCAAGTGAACGCTGCAAAAAATGCAATGTGTAATACTGAGAAAAATTTTAAAAAGTAGACATATTACGGTAGGTATCACTGCGTCCATAATCATCTGTTTTATAAAACTATTACATGATCTATTCCCTTAGGTGAACGCCGTAAAAAAAAAAATACTATGCCAAAAAAAAAATACTATGCCAAAAATGGCCTTCAGAAAATGGAGATGCTGAAACCAGATATTTTAAAAAAAAATGCTTTTATTGTGTAAAACTGAAATACATAAAAAAGTTGACATATTACGTATTGCCACATCTGTAAAAACCTGCTGTATAAAAATATCACATGATCTACCCCCTCAGTTGAATGCTGTTAAAAAGAAAAAATGTGCCAAAATAGCAATTTTTGGGTCACCTTGCCCCAAAAAAGTGTGATATTGAATGATCAAAAAATCAGATGTTCCCAAAAATGGTACTAATAAAAAATGTCAGCTCTTACTGCAAAAAGATAGCCCCTGCACAAGATGATTGGCAGAAAAATGAAAGAAATGTAGCTTTCAAAAAGCATTATTTTTGTTTTCTAAAATGCTTTATTATGTAAAACTGAAACAACAAAAAAAATACACATATTAGCGTCTGTATCAATCTGCTCTATAAAAGCAACACATGATCTATCCTGACAGGAGAACTCCGTAAAAAACTAAAAGTAAAAACTATGCCATTTTTATGTTACCTTTTTGGCTCACAAAAAGTGTAATATCAAGCAATCAAAAATCATATGTAACCCAAAATAGTACCAATAAAACTGTCACCTCATCCCGTAGTTTATAAAATGGAGTCACTTTTTGGGAGTTTCTACTCTAGGGGTAATTAAAGGGGTCTTCAAAGTGACATGACAACTTAAAATTATCCCAGTGAAATCTGCACTTAAAAATCCATATGGCGCTCCTTTCTCTCTGCACCCTGCCATGTACCCATACAGCAGTTTACGACCACATATGGGGTGTTTCTGAAAACACATATGGGGTGTTTTCTTTGGCTGTTAAACCTTGCTGTGTTACAGGGAAAAATAGATTAAAATAAAAAAAAACATGAAATTTTGAAATTTCACCTCCATTTTTCTTTCATTCTTGTGGAACACCTAAGGGTTAACAAAGTTTGTAAAATCAGTTTTGGATAACTTGAAGGGTGTAGTTCAATGGGGTCATTTATGGGTGGTTGATACTATGTAAGCCCCAAAAAGTGACTTCCTAACTGAACTGGTCCTTAAAAAGTGAGGTTTGGACATTTTCTTAAAAATTTTAAGAATTGCTTCTAAAATTCTAAGCCTTCTAATGTCCTAAAAAAAA